>NW_028261384.1:114866400-115466400 GCF_051295495.1 Thamnophis sirtalis
GTCGAAAGATCTGATTTCAGAACTTTCAAAAGAGATTGATGAATTTCTTGTCAGAATCGACTATAAAGAATAAAGATAAATACTGAGATGTACATATGAGATGGAATTGTGATATGTTTATGTCCGTGTGGTGCATAGATGTAGAGTCCAAAAACAAACCACTTACCTTCTTTATGTCTTCATAGAAGACATATAGAATTGGGTGACGATTTTTAGCTTTCCACCAACCTTGAACATGGTCAAACCAGGAGCCCCAAGCAACTGCAAAAATAAAATAAAAAGAAATTAGAGGAATTAAATTCAGCATACATTTCCTTCCATCTCTTAGTAGAGGTTGATAAATCGTGAGCCTGCTGTGATCCAGCCACTGAACCAATATCCACTTTCCCTCCCCCCCTTTTTCTTTGTGCCAATTTACTGTTCCTTTCCTTCTGTTGCTTGTCTCCTATCTCCTTATCTAGCAGTGACATTAGTTGTTTCTCTTTAACTTTTAAAAGAATTGGACATGTGGCCAAGCCCAGTGAAGCTGTTGTCATTTTTGAACTTCTTCTTTTCTCTAGGATCTCTAGGAGAGAGAGGAAAATGTAGAAGGAAAAAGGACAGGACCCTTGATTATTTTGTAACATACACACACATGCATGTGCAAATATATGCATTCTGAACTGGAGATCCTCCAAACTGGAGGACTCAAAAACATTTGGGGGCCACCTGCCTGGGGAAGCTGATGATTGGTAGACAGAAAGTCAGTCAGTCAGTCAGACAGCTGCTTATTACTGAAGGAAACACTGAAGGATTTGCAAGCTCATACAGAGCACAATTAATTGTATCTCACTGGCATTCTAGTACCTCTAATATCTACTCACCCTTTCCAGCAACAAATTTCTCCAGAAACTCATCCCAATTTCCAGACTTTGGCATCAATTTGCTAATCCGATGGAAGTGGAAATAGGAAACTGCATTGTCCTTGATGTTTCTGGCCACATAAATAATCTGGGAAAATTGAATTGAATTGAATTTATTGAATTTCTATGCCGCCCTTTTCCCCAAGGGGACTCAGGGCGGCTCACAATCCAAGTCAAGGGGAGGGTACAAATAAGGAATAAAAAAAGACAAACAGAACAATACACAATTTAAAAGCACACAACAGCCATACCATTCGAGAGGGGACAAAAGCTCATTAGCCCCAGGCCTGTCGGAACATATGCTTACAAACTGCTTAGAGAGTGCTGTAAAAGCATTATGAAGCCGTATATGTCTAGGTACTATTGCTACTACAATCTTGTTTCTTATGTCTCTCTTCTGTCATAAGCAATAATAAGTTGATTTCCAGTGGAAGAGTCACTCACACCAATGTTGCCATTTTTGTGGTCGTTCAAACAATGTTTTCATAGAGCCTATTCTATGTTTACATCTGCTAGAAAAGATGCCAGACAGGTTCTCAGGCGAGCATATATTAAATGAAAAGTATCTGCTATATTATCTTCTCAGCCCCCAAATATGGAAAATCCACTATCAGTCATTAGTCTATTCAACCTTCTGGTTCACCTTGTTTTTCAGCAACTCTGCACTCTTAATTGCAGATTCTAGAATTGCTAATTCTCAGCTGAACTCATTTACAGTGGGTGTATTCAACCACAAATGGGTCGCCCATGGCACAATTAGATATCAGTTTGAGGAGACAGAGCCAACATTAAATATGTGGAGGGGATGGCATTCATTACAAGTTCAGATGTAAGCTATTATTCACTGCTTAGGTTTGTTTGTGTGGTAAAGGCAATCCAACATTTCTCTTAGAGTCAACCAGTGTCTTTCCATTAATCAGATTCAGTAAGCACATAACTCAAAACACAGCTATGAAATCTTATGTTTTGTAATGAGCATTTTTCATATAAACAGTAAATGAGAACCTGGAGATACAAGTCCACTTCACTAAAATGAAGTATGTAATCACATGGATTTATTTTACTTAACTCAGTGTTTCGGAAGCACATTTAGGCAGCTGTTGAGCTGGAAGGCTACATAACTTACCGGTAGGACAGGAATAGAGAATCCAGCAAAAGCAAAGAGAGAGGTTCAAACCTTTATGTGAACAAAAGCTGGAGTATCAATATAAAGACTGTAGACAGCCACTGCTCTGGATCTGGAGTATATGACTCTTAAATGTAGACCCATATATCTTCCACGGGAGTTCAGCGTGGTTTTGATTACTGCAGTCTGATGCCAATATTACCATAGCTTTGGGATTCTTGTACAACACTGTTAGTAATCAACAGAATAAGGATCCTAATGCTGTCCATATTATAGTGGGGGACTTTAATCAGGCTGATTTACAAGCAGTGCTCCCCAAATTCTACCAGCATGTTAAGTATAGAGGACCAAATATATTGGACAAAGTATATACCAAATTAAACATGGCTATACGGTTATACAATTACCACATTTGGGGCAATCAGATCATATGTTTTAGCACCAGCATGCATCCCTCTTAAGAGATGGGCTCTGCCTATAATAAAGACAGAGAAATCTTGGCAAGAAGATACTTCCCAACAACTTCAGGATTGTTTTGAGAATACAAATTGGAACCTCCTTTACCACCCAGACCTAGAGGAGCACACTGCAACTGTTCTGTGCGATATCAAATATTGCACAGATACTATCACAGTGGAGAAATGTATTAGGTTCTATCCCAATCAGAAGCCCTGGATGACCAAGGAAGTTCAGTGCTTCTTGTGTGACAGAACCAAGGCCTTTAGGTCTGGTGCTGGGGCAAGAGACAGTGTTGTCACAGCCAGTCTGAAGAAAGGTATTTGGAAGGCCAAGACTGAATATTAGAGAAGATTGAGGATAATTTGTATAGTAATTACATGAGGCAGGTGGGGCAAGGGATTCAAAAAATTACCAACCATCAACCAACCAATGTCATCCCTGTTGAGGGTGATGCTTCATTGGCAGAAGAGCTGAATCATTTCTTTGCTTGCTTTGAAGTGGAGACATCAGAGACAGCTTAAATACAGCCACCAGTCCATTGTAGCCCCCAACCCACTGTGGAGGAAGAGGAGGTGAGGAGCATTCTGAGGGCTGTGCACCCTAGAAAGGCTATCGGTCCTGATGGTATCTCTGGCCGAGTGCTTAAAGACTGTGCTGATCAGTTGGCTGGAGTCTTTACCAGAATCTTCAATCGGTTTTTATTCCAGTCCACTATTCCCTCTTGCTTGAAGGCTTCCACCACTGTTCCACTGCCAAAGAAGTTCCTTATCAATAACCTCAACAATTGCAGACCAGTATCACTCTCTCCTATCATGAAATGCTTTGAGAAATTGGTCTGCTGGAATGCCATTTCTGGTCTTCCGCATACATTTGATAAACACCAGTTTGCATACAGAAAAAAATAGATTTATAAAGGATGCTATAGCCATCACTCTTCACACTACTCTGACTCATTTGAAACAGCAGGGGGAGGGGCTATGTGAGGATGCTTTTTGTAAATATTAGTTCTGCATTTAACACAATCATTCCACATGGACAAGTGTCTAAACTTATGAATCTTAGGCTTTCTTATTCAATCTGTCCTTGGATTGTGGATTTCCTGTCCGGTTGCTCTCAGAGGGTCAGATTAGGTAATCATATCTCTTCAGCCCTTATTCTTAATACTGGTACATCACAGGGTTGCGTGTTGAGTCCCTTACTCTATAGTCTTTATGTGCATGACTGCAATTCCACTCACGCTAGTAATACTATGGCTAAATTTCCAGATGATACAACCTTGGTGGGACTAATTTCCAGGGGGAATGAGTCTGCCTATCGAGATGAGGTGGACCAGTTGCTTTCATGGTGTGGAGACAATAACTTGGTCCTTAACACCAATAAGACCAAGGATCTTATAGTGGACTATAGAAAGAATAGATCAGACATCCAGCCCTTGCTTATCAATGGAGACCGAGTGGAGCAAGTGGTCAGTTTTAAGTTTGGGGAGTTGATAGGGAAGCTGTAAGATTTATTTTAGAAAAATTAAATACGTTTTTCAGATGCAAATAATCTGTGTATGGACAAGTCCGGTGATTCTCAAACCTCTGCTGGAGGATTATCATGTATCTTCTGCAGGCCAGAGCCTGGGGCCTGCTTCACCCTTTTCCCTGCCATGCTGACAATCAGATGATAAGACTGGTGTTTTTGCCTCAGCTTCAGGCCCTGTGCACACCCATGGTCAGCTGGCATCAGCCTGATCCTTTCCCTCAGCCCCACCGCGGAACCGCCCTGCTGATCAATAAAGCATTGAGGATGAAAACCAAGGAATTCTAGCTCCTAAGCTTTTCTATATATATAACACACACAAATATATATGTGGAGGTTCAGTGGCTAAAATGCTGAGCTTGACAATCAGAAAGGTCAGCAGTTTGGTGGTTCGAATCCTAGTGCTAGTGTAACAGAGACAGCTCCCATTACTTGTCCCAGATTCTGCCAAACCTAGCAATTCAAAAGCATGTAAAAATGCAAGTAGAAAAATAGGAACCACCTTTGGTGGGAAGGTAATAGTGTTCCGTGTGCCTTCGGCATTTAGTTATGCTAGCCACATGACCACTGTTATGTCTGAGGCTGGGCAAATGTGAAGTGTCAGTCATTTCCACCCAATGACAGGATTGGTCGGTCAATGTAGGCAGTGCCTAAGGAAGCTAATGTTCTGATTGGTTGCTAGTTTGACAGCTCCGATATAAAAGAGCTGTCAAACCGGAGTTCCTCTATTCTGTCATGATTTGTGCTTAGTTGATGTTGAATAAACCTTTACTGTTGAATGGATCGCCTCTGTCAAGTAATTAATATTAGTACATAATAACCACGGAGATGTCTTTTGACAGCACTGGCTCTTCGGCATTGAAATGGAGATGAGCACTGTCCCCTAGAGTTGGGAACGACTAGTACATATGTGCTAGGAGTACATTCATACATACATACATACATACATACATACATACATACATACATACATACATGATATACATCAATATAAATATTTTCACTTTCTATTGAAGAGGCACAATTTTCTATTCAACTGCAAATCTATCAGATGGTACAAACTTCTGGTTTGCATTTCATAACTTTGGTGATCCAAATACCATGAGGGGTTTTGTCTAATACTTTGCTGAAAAACTACGATCATTCCTGCCTTGTGCTTCAGGGAAAGAATTGGGCCAAACAAGCTTCCTTCCCCCACTCCATCTGCATGGACCAAATTATCTTGACAAAACTTTTACATCACATCATCCAGTTTCAGAAAGGAAGCAACAACTACGAAGTATCTCTTCCCAAGGAAGACTGCATTAGCAAGCACTCCAGCTGGCCATATTAGAAGTGCTTTGTTTGATTTTGATTGCCTTGTGTCAACAACGTCCCCCTTTTCGGGAAATGTAGGTATTGTCATAGTTGGGAGGAAGAGGTAAAGCAAGCAGCTTTACTTGAGGTATTGCAGGAAGAAGGAAAGAGCAGATTCTTGGTCAGCCCGATTCAACCTCTGAGCTAAAGATTATCATCCATGATCTCCTTAGCTAATAATTAAAGACATAAAATGGCAACTTATTCATGGCAGATCTACACCGATATTTATTGATTGCGGCAAACTTACAAGCTGGGTCATGGGCAAACTTTCTCCTTAATTGCATCCATTCTGTGTTTTACAAACTTAGCTTGCAGGACTGAGCTTCAAACAAAGTTATATGCACAATTAGCTATGACAGGGATTTTTTTTCAACCAGAGTAGAAAACCATGTGCCTCTGATGCAGCGCACACTATCGGCATTCCTAGATAGCAACTCTGATGGTGAAAGAAAATGCCCCAAATTCTAACTGCTCTAGAACTTCCACAAATGAGAATTTTACTTTTCCTTATGCCAGAGGTGGGGAACCAAGGCCTTCAACTTGTGGACTTCAACTCCCAGAATTCTTGAGCTAGCAAGGCTGGCTCAGGAATTGTGGGAGCTGAAGTCCACAAGTCATAAAAGGGCCACCTCTGCCTTATGCCATCTCTGTTTCCCAAGCAAAGGGTATTCATGTGCATAGCTTCACTTGAAAAGTTGACCCTTAACCCTAGGCTCAAGAATCCCCACTCTCCCAGCTTATAGTTCATAAACAATATGAGGATCAAGTAAACCAAAGCAAACCAGGTTTATTCTCTGTTGGGGTGGCTTGCAATCCCAGAGGTTTAGAATGTGGTAAAGCCCAATGTATCTTCCAAGACTTATCCAAGTCCCTTCGTCCCCTCAGGTCTCAATACATCAGTCAGGAGTCCTTACCTTGCAATTCTGCTCCCAGAAGGAAGAGGGTAGGAGATGAATTGGCAGGTGAGTTTTGAGTGTGCGTGGAGAGGGCATGGCCTCTGCTTCTTCAAAACCTGAAAAGTTAGAATGGTATCTTCAGATCTGCACTTCCCATTTGCTCACAAACTCTCCGGAGCCAATTATTTTTCCTTACCTGTACGGATGGGTTTGGGGGGGCACATCTCTATGAATGGCATCCGTTCATAGATGGGAGCCCGAGCACATTTCTGAGGATCTCCTTCCTGGTGGATCATGTCTACTATTTCTTGCATCCATGTTGTCCCTGGGAAGGAAAGGGGCAAGGGATGGAATGGAGTGGAGTAGAATAGAATAGAATAGAATTCTTTATTGGCCAAGAATGATTGGATACACAAGGAATTTGTCTTTGGGGCCTATGCTCTCAGTGTACATAAAAAGACAAGATACATTTTTCAAAAATCATAAGGTACAATACAATGATAGTCATAGGATGCAGATAAGCTGTCAGGAAACAATCAATATCAATATAAATCGTTAGGATGCAAGTTACAGTACTGCAGTCATAAATGGGAGGAGATGGGTGATAGGAACTATGAGAAGAATAATAGTAATTGTAATGCAGCCTTAGTGAATAGTTTGACTGTGGTGAGGGAATTACTTGTTTAGCAGAGTGATGGTGTTCGGGGAAAAACTGCTCTTGTGCCTAGTTGTCTCAGTGGGCAACAAGTTACGGAGGAAATCCAGTGGTTCTCATTCTCCCTCCATTTCTATACCCCTCTGTACCTATATCCCGTGTCTCCTTTAATCATACTTACCTGCTTTGGGATACGTGCAAATGAGAAGGTCATCGGGTCGAGCCTTAAAACCCCTTATAACATCCCATTGCTCCACTGTGGTCTCAGGTAGAGGAACTCCTTCAAGCTCCACCAACTGTAAGCGTTTGATGGATGCAGGATCCATAGCTTCTATTCCCATCTGAACGTCCATCTTCTGATGGGAAAAAGGGAAAATATTAATTTTAGCCCCACCACCAGCCTCAGACACCAGTCCCCTTGGTCTGTTCTCGTGGGTACCATCAGTTGGCGGTAGAGTCATAGCACCTACCAACTCTCCACTTAATCTCTCAGGCCGTCTGATGTCCTCCTTTGACTTGAGCGTTCTGCCTCTTGTCCTGAAGTGATCTTTGGGTGTGCCAGCAGGAATGCAGGGCGTGTGTTTCTTCTCACACAGTGTTTAAGCCAGGGTTTTTGAATGAAGTCTCTGACTCTGAAAGAGTTAAACTGCCATGGGTGTGAGTAAGCCTCTTCTGGGCTTCTTCTGTGTTGCAATTTGAAATATATATCCTAAATATCCTTGTTTTTCCCTTTGGAAGACATGCCTATCTTGGATTAGGAACACAGTCCTAAGCATTTTATTCTGAAATATATGACATGGTTTCCAGAACTGCGGCTGAAGTCCAGAGTTCTGCTTGCCTCTCCCTCCTCTGCCCCAAATGCCATACAGCCACAATCTAAGAGTTGTCAAATGAGCTGCACAGTTTCAGATGAACACCAGATGGCAGGAAAGCAATGTGGAAAATTTCCTGCCATAAAGCGCATATCCAGATTTTTGCAGGGCAGATCTGGTAGCCTATGCCATTTTGCCCCTTTCCTGTCATATCCCTTTTAGGTTTATAAAACAAGGGAAGGGGGAAGGAGAAAAGAAAGGAAAGGAAATCCCTGTCAGTTCTTACCTCAAATACCTATGATTCCCCCGCCCTTCCTAGTGTTTCTCCTGCAAGTGCAGGGTTCACTTTTTCCCAATCAAGCGAACGTCAATCTATTGCAACAGGATTTGACCGAGTGGTTTGTCACCCAAGCCTGACATTGTGCACTGAGAGACGACTGATTGGCCCAAAATCACCCAATCCCTTTTCATGCCTAAGGTGGGACTAGAACATAGATTCTTCCAATTTCTAACCTGGTGCTGTGACCCTTAATCATGTAATTTATAGCTGTCTGTCATAAAGTTTTAAATCCTATGATGATTTAATTTCTGTTAATTTGAACCAGAATACAAGTTTGCTCCAAATATTTAACAGACTATTAAAAACAAATCCAAGAGTGGGACTTTATTATAAATGAAAAAGCAAAACATTCCTCACTCTGTCAGGACAAGCTGCTGGTATTTAAAAGTAAGAGCAAACCCCACTCCCTCCTAACACTGATAATGTTACCTAATTTGGTAATGAAATGTCTGCAAGAAAACCACCAAGCTCAAGAAAGCACCAAAGACCCCATAGTTCAACCCTGAGCTACAGATATTCTCTTCGATAGTAATTCACAGACAGCTTACCAGCAGGCTAGTGGACAGGTTAAGGTTTGACCATGGTGGAGCCCAGAGTGACTTCTATCAAGCGGGAGGTGGTGCAACTTACCAAGACAACCTGTGACTTAACAAGCAAGCCTTCCCTGAAGGCTTCCTCATTGACCTTGCTTGTGGAAAGCCAGCAGAGTGTCAAATGGCATTCGGGTGACCGTGGGACTCTGCAACCACCATTAGTGTAAATGTCAGTTGCCAAATGCTCAGATTGTGATTATGAGACCAAGTGGGTGCTTGGACAACCGAGGAAGGTCAGAAGTACCGCATTTTCAGCAGCTGTTGTAACTTCAAAAGGCTGAAAAAATGTTGTTAAATGAGTGTTTGTTTAGTTAGCAGGGCCAAGAGAGTAACAGTTGGAGATTAATTTAGTAAGATTTGTAGATAATGGCCATTTGCCGCATGTTTTTCTCCCAACAGAAATCTGATCAGGACATGGAGAGAATGAGATGCTACGTTTGGTTATAATTTAGATCTTTATTTTCTTACGCTTTTTTTTTTCTTGCATAATGCACAAGCTGAATTTATGTAAGAGTAAAGTGCAAATTGTGTGTGCCTCTCTGACATCTTTGGGGAAAGGACAAGGTTATTCAAATAAAATGTCCTCATTCTTTATCTCATCATCAGAGCGAGTGATTATGAGGTTAACTCTTTCCATTCATCTCAGGGCAATTCCTTTCCAAGAGAAAGGCTTATAAAATGGCAAGCCCACCCATCACAAAAGGACCTTCCACCATTGCTTGCAAATTCATAGTTCTTTATTTAATTCAAGTAGAAATTAGTTGATGAAGAAGTCTTTGTTTGAAGGCACTCTGAAGGTCTGTTTACAGCTCTGTGCGGAACTTCAGGTCAGTGTTGCCTAGTTGTTGAGTGCAGATTTCATCAAGCCGTTCACTTTGAGCCACTGTGAAATGGTCCTTCCAATCCCCTACGGTGCCTAGTGATGAGTAAAACAATTTAGAGAAAGAAGGGAAAAACCTCAACAATCTGAATTTCCAGCATTTTTTCTTTAAACCCAGTGCTTCTCACTCTTGGCCATGTTAAAATGTGTAGACCTCAGGGAGTTGAACTCTACATAACCTAGCCTGGTCAAGGCCGAGAAACACTCTTCTGACACAACAAATTTCTGCACTCTTTCTCAACCAATTTGACTGCTAAGAAGTCCTTCTAATTTTAGCAATAGCAATAGCAGTTAGACTTATATACCACTCCACAGTGCTTTACAGCCCTCTCTAAGCAGTTTACAGAATCAGCCTATTGCCCCCAACAATCTGGGTCCTCATTTTACCCGCCTTGGAAGGATGGAAGGCTGAGTTAACCTTGAGCCTGGTGAAATTTGAACTGCCAAATTGCAGGCAGGCAGCAGAAGTAGCCTGCAATACTGCACTCTAACCACTGCACCACCGAGGCTCTTTTGTCACCTCTTTCTAGTTATTTGGGGAACTATTCTGGTCCACAATATACTACTTCCCTTTTACTCTTCCAACTGCTCAACACAACACAACACATTCCCCTTCCCATCAGATGCAGCTAGAAATTAGTTACTCTCCCACCTTTTCTCATAAAGGGTGACACATTTTGGTCCATGATAACTGAAGGTACGTTGGTGTAATTAGTCATTGGGTTGCCTTTCATGCTCTCAAACGTGGTGTGCTGCACAATCTGATCCAAGACTGATTCTGAAAGCTCTATATTTAGGAACTGAGCTACTTTCTGGATTTCCCGAGCTGGATTCTGGGAAGGAAAAGAAAGATTAGAACGAGACATGACATGAATTAGATTGTGAGAATCTAGTCCCATCTTATAGAAAGTCTTGTTGAGGAGAACATGTTTCTCTGTGTTCTTCACATCTTGTGTTTTGTTGGCATCATTAGGAACTTTTCATTCCACTCATTCAGCTTTTCCCAAAATAATGTTCTCATTGTCCAAATCACATTCATGTTTACATTGTCCAATTAATAAGGCATTCAGATTTTCTTTGACTTGTGATAGACCAAATGCTCAGAATGCCCAACCCCCAGTCCATGAACCAACATCAGTCAGTAGCCTGACAGGAAACAAGCAAAGCCCCATCTGTGCACATGCGTAACCACAAAATCACACTCCCAGCTGGTCCACAGAAAAATGCTCTCCATAGAATCAGTTCAGGGCACCCAAAAGTTTGGGGACTGCTGTGATGGACTAAAATAGACCAGTGGAAAGAATGAGGAAAAACAATTAACAAAAAACAATTAACCTTTTCCCTTTGAAATCCAAATCTGTTATAGCAATCTATAGCCATCTTTTCAAATATGATTGCGTGGAATCCCAGGGTTCTGCAAGTGATTGCAATTGGGGAAAAAAAACACTTTTTTTATACAGTGCTACTCAGATGCCAATCTTCTGCTTTATGGATGGTATGTATGTGTATTTTGTGATTAACAGGCCTGTATTTAAACCTGATCATAATGTATAGGATTTGATTTTCCAAATGTATAAAATTGAGTTATATTTTCCCCTTAAAAATGATCATTAATAGTTAGAAGCCCTAAGGTTCTCTTTAGTGGAAAATACCACCTGAGTATGTCTGTACATAGAAATGTCTGAGAGATGCTTACCTCTTTTATGTCTTCATAAAAGAGGTACAAAATTGAATGAAGGTCTTTAGCCTCCCACCAACCACGAACATGGTCAACCCATGGGCCATAAGGAACTTTAGAAAAAAGAAGGAAAAAATCAGATTAGAAATTAGAAAATAATATATAGTATCCAAATCTGCTTCAGCCATTTTCCCAAACTGTAAATCTAGAAAATAATTAACATGGGCTTTTCTTGTAGTTTTATCTTTTTTTTTTTACAAGAAGTTGTTCACTCCTCACAATGTGTGTTGTTAACCAGAAAATTCCACTTGTCTCTGTGTTATAAAATTCAATGAAAGGGTTATCAAGATCACCTACTCCCCTAAAACATGCAGGTAAGAAGCTTTGTTCTTTACATAAATAGCTTCTACTTACCTTTCCCAGCAATGAAATTCTGCAGAAAATCTTCCCACTTTCCTGGATCGTCAAATGTTTTAAGCATGCGTTGGAAATGGAAATAGGAGACAGCACAGTCCTTGGGATTTCTGGCTACATAAATGATCTGTGAAAATAAAACTTATGAAGAATATAAGTTGATGGAAACTCAATTTACAGAGACTATTTGATGGGTCAGGGCTTTGGTTGAACACCAGTGGTGGGTTCTGGCAGCCTCTACTGCCAGTTCACTCAGGGATGTGCCGCGCACGTGCTTGATGCGTGCTGCACACATGCACAATGCAATGGAAATTGCTCTGCGCATGCGCAGAAGCCAAAAACAAAATGGCAGTGCCTACGGCACCACTGGCAGAACCAGTTCAGGGACATGACAGGCCTGGGTTGCTGCCAGTTCCAGCAATCCAGGCCGCCAAGCTACTACCAGTTCGGCCAAACAGGGCCAAACTGGGTGGAACCCACCACTGGTGAACTTCCTTCCAGATAGTAAGCAAGTCCAATGTTACTTAGAAGTTAGAGAGCTTTAATTTAATAATTCATTTGTTCCCAGGCAAATGATTTCAGATTAGAGCAACCTTGGTGAGGGCAGAATGAGTTCCCAGATTTATGTACCTTGTTATGGACAAAGTATTATAACAATGAGGGATCCTTTGTGCTCTCTGTTTTCTTGCAAATGTTTCATTACCCGAACTAGGCAACAACATTAAGAAGTTTTGTAACAATCAAGGGAAAAAGGGAAAATGCCCTCATTCATATCAAATATATGTCAGCTGCAGGGGTGGGTTTCTGCCAGTGTGGTACATGCGTACTCATTCATCTAATTTGGCATGCCTTTCAGTACCCGTTCATCCGGTGGCACCGTACCAGAACAGTCCCTCCCCTAGCTCTGCCACTCGCTCCCCTGCCCCAATCGCCACTTGATCTCTCTCTCTCCCCACCTCACCATGCTTGCAAAGCATGGCACGGGGGACAGAAGCCCCCAAACCCAGTGGGGAGCCTAAGCAAAGGAAGAGGCAGAGAGCTGGGCAATGGAAGGGGGGAACTCTAGCAAGGGCTGCCTGCCACCAACTTGACTCCATGCAGAGCGGACTGCAGAGGATGCCATAAGGTAAGTTGATCAGGACAGCGTTCTGCTGCAACAAGCCGCGCCGCTTACCGCTGGAGATGCATTGCCCCACTGGGTTCGGGGACTTCTGCCTCTCATGCTGCGGCTTTGCAGCTGCTGGATTCCTGCACGGACCTCTTTGGAGTGCTGGGCAACCTGGTTCTGGGGATTCCCCCCCCCCAAAAAAAATCTACCGCCTGTTTCTCCAGATCTTGTGGCTTTTTCAGGATTTTCTTTTTAAAAAACGCCTCTCCAGAGGATCTTGAAAACTTGCGAGGTTGCTTTGGGAGGGGCAGCAGATGGGCAGCATTCCCCTTCTTCTGCCCAGCTCTCCACCTCCTCCTTTGCTTAGGCTACCTGCTGGATTTGGGGGCTTCTGCCCCTCGTGCCATACTTTGCAGCCACTGGAGCCCAGTGTGGACCTCTTCAGGGCCCTGGACAATCTGGTTCTGGGGATTTCCTGCTGAAAAAAGACCGCCCATCTCTCCAGTTTGTGGCTTTTTCGGGGATTTCTTTTAAAAAAATGCCTCTCCAGATTATCTTGAATGATGCTGCCTGTCTGTCCCCCTCACAAAGCAACTTCTCAGGTTTTCAAGATCATCTGGAGAGGTGTTTTTTAAAAGAACCCCCCCCAAAAGCCGTAAGAACCGGAGCAACAGGTGGTCAGTCTTTTTTGGGGGGAATTCCCAGGACCAGATTGCCCAACACCCCATAAGTTTCCTTTTTTTCTTTTTCTTCTCCCTTCCCCTCCTTGCTCCCTCTCTCCCTCCCCCCCTCAAACACACACCCACACCCACACAGAGACACAGAAGTTGGATTGGACTATCTCTCCTACCCCATTCCCTCTCTCACTCAAACAAACTCTCTCTCAAACAAGCACACATACACACACAAAAAGTTGGATTGGAGGGAGTCAGGGAGACCACAGGAGGAGGCAGGAAGCCAGCCAAAGAGTCATACTGGAGCACACACACTTTTCCCCAGCCCCAGAAGGATCCAGCTCAGCTTCACTGATTACAGTGAAAAGACAACGTGGCTCTGCCTGCAATCGAACTACACTTGGGGAGGGAGAGCAGTTCCCTCCAGCCTTTGCCCAAAGCCCGCACCAGGAGGATGAAGTTTGAATTCCTTCCCTTCCCTCTGACCCACACATACCTTTTCCAGCTGTTTCAGAGAGGATTTCAACTCTGCTCTTGCCTCGGGTCCTCTGAGGAAGCCCCGCCCAAATGAGCACACTCTACTATGAGGCAGGAGAACTGCATGCCTCAACTATGTCAGGAATTTTTAGGCTTTTAACCCTTGCTTAACTCTGCTCGAGTGATCATAAAACGCCTAAAGTCAGACTAGATGAGGCATGCAGTTCTCCTGCCTCATAGAAGAGGGCGCTTTTTTAGAGGCTTTTTTAAACAGTTAAGCAGAGTCATCCATGGTGAGGCAGTAACTAGCGCAGCCTGACCTCAGCTCTTGCCTTTTCCTTTTACATTTTTTTTCTTTTCATGGTGACAGTGGTGAGGCTGTTCTCCCCTGCCTCGCCAGACTGCACGTCACTGGTTATGATGTAAAAGTAGAACTTACGGATTTTGGCACACGATTCTCAGTTCAGGCTTTGCAGTAACACTTGATCTCCAATAAACTATATCTTTTTCAACAAATGGAGCCAAGGATCGTTTCTATTTAGAGGTTTAAATTGTGGCAGGTCCAACAATGTTGTAGAACCCTGGCAATGGAAATTGATTCCAAGATCAAATGTGCATCAGATTAAATTCTGAGTCCGCTTAGGTTCAGTGATATCATCTTCTCCAAATGAAATGTTTATGAGAGAAGCAAAACATTTAGAAACTTTGGGCTGTTCAAACATAGTTAATTCCTGTTTCTCTGAGCTATTCTTCAAATGCAAATGCCATCTATTACCACGTTGTGCTGAATGGGGGTAGTGAGCAATGTAGTCCAACAAGTACCAGATTGGAAAACAGATCTTGTTCACCTCAGAACAAATGTTAGATTGAGGAGATTCTGAAAAAGTGCCTGTGCTGTGCTGTAAGGTAGGAAAGCATTACACAATGAAACCCTACACCTGAGTAAAGAGTTCCAAATCTTTCAATATCACCTCCGATAATTCTAATAAATTTCAGATCTTTGAATAACACCCTCTCCCCCCAGTTCTAACCTTGCACTTTTGTTCCCAGAAGGAAGTTGGCAGGAGTTGAACTGGAAAATGAGACTTGAGGGTTCGCGGGGATGGCATTGCCATTGCCAATTCAAAGCCTGCAAAGTCAGAGGAGACATCCACACGTTGCAGAGTACAGTGTTTCATTCTACTTTTTCCCCTCTGTGCCTGAGAGACTCACCTGAAGGCATGGGCTTTGGAGGGAAAAGTTCTATGTAGGGGCTCCGCTCAGTAATGGGTGCCCGGGCACATTTTTGTGCATCTCCTCTATGCTGGACCATGTCCACAATTTCCTGTATCCATGTGGTCCCTAGCAGGAAGGAAGGAGAAAAGCTATAGGAAACAGAGAATTCATCCAGCTGCCATGGCTATCCACATTTCCTGGTTCTCCTTCTCCCACAGCTCTGCCAATAATTCACATGAACTCCTCTTTACCTGCTTTGGGATAAGTGCAGAGAAGAAGGTCATCAGGCCGAGCTTGAAAGCCACTTATTATATTCCAATTTTCTAACGTTTCTCTGGGCATTAGGATTCCTTCAATTTCCACCAAGCTAGAGGGCTTCATAGATTTGGTTTCCCAGCTTTCCATCTCTGATTTGAGGTTCACCTACAACACAGCAAAAGAGATATTATTGTATAGTACTTCTTAGTCACTTCTGTTTCCTTTAGCAAAGTTATCAGAATATACAATCTCCGATCCACTTGCTTTTTCACTTCTGTTGTGGACTTTCAGCTTTCTGTCTACTCCTCCCTCTTACCAAACTTTCGGGGTGGGGCATATCTATTGATGCAGATTTGGAAATACTAAGTTTCAGGTTAATATTTCTCATATATGAAAACTGAGTAACCAGCTTCTGTCTCCTTTTCAACTGGATGAGTGAATTGTACACATACAATAATTTTGTGCTGACCAAGACTTTTGATTTCCACACCACATTTCTTCATTATGCAAAACACGGAGACATGAGCTCTATTTAATCTAAACATAAGCAGTGCTCTGCTGGATCAAACCCCTGGCCTATCTCACCCAGCAGTCCATTCTCACTGGTCTCCCAGCAAATAGTCTTCAGACAAGACTAATATCTATTGATCTCCCATTTGAATGTCAGTTCTCATGTCGTAAATGTTTGGTGTTATGAGCACTAGCATGACTTTTTGTGGTCTAGAAACAACCTAACACCAACATTTATCTATTGCATATTTACCCTGGCTTATGTCTTTGAAGTTCTCCTTTTGGTTGATTCCTAAAATGGCAACAATCCTCTGGATGTGGATGGGCTAACAGAGTATCCAATGTGGTAAATGGCTGAGTGAGGACAGGGTGGAGTTTCCTAGGTCCAACCCAAATATTGACGACTATTGTGTAGATTTTATTGTTAAAAACAGATTATTTTCCTAAGGAAGTCCACCAGGGTCCCTCATGTTGAAAGAAGGTCTTATTAACGCCATAATGGTGGCACTGTGTGAGAATAGGTTCTCAGAAGATCAGAAAGCAGCTTGTTCTGCCCCGGGCAATGAGGTTCTGCTCGGGCAGCCAGTTAACTCCACGCTTGGGAATATTTTTTCAGATCAAGTTTATTATCAGGAATCCTTAATAACAAAATTTTCAGTTCAGTAATGAGGTTCTTCTGACTTTCCCTGATCTGTCCCATCACGTAGTGTAAAAAGACATTAATTCCTCTAACCCATGCCGCTGGTGCAAAGCTGCTTCTGATAGTGCTGATGGCGATTCAGTGAGTGTGCAGTAATAAAACAATTTCCCGGGCAAAATACCCCACTGCCCAATCAGGGAGCACAGATGTGGTCACATGTTATGGGACTACATTTCCCATAAGGTAGTTATCTTTCCCATGAGATAGTTGCTTAAAGGAGACAGCTTCTAATTCTTAAATTAGCTATATACTGTTGGGACAGCACACTCCCCACCTGGTATTATAAATTCCACTATCAACTAGCCTTTAACTAAAGATAAACAAAGGCATGGCATAAAAATGCAAACTGACTGCCTAACTAACTGAGATACACAAGGCATAGCATCAAAACAGTGCAAACAATCGTGTAAACACAAAGCATGCAAAGCTTGAGGTTCAAACTTCTAGTTCAGTCTTTTGTGGCAACAGTTCTGGGTCGCTGATTGGTCTGATGTAGGGTTTCTTGGTGGAAATCTGCTTTGCGACCTGAGCCTCCATCTGACAAACTAGTTCATCATTACAGGGTGGGGCTTGGTGCACAAGTCCTATAGGCCATGAGTACCTGTGGACACAAGTCCCTTAGGCCACAAGTTCCAATACATGTATTTGGGAATGAAGTTCCCTGATGGTTCTGGCCAGTCACCTGTCTTCTGGCTCAGTAAGGTGGCTGGGGTAAAGGCAGTTGGTATTTCAGGATCCAAAAACTCTGGAACCAAGGCTTGAGAGTTGATGACGGCTGCACCCTCTACCACGAGGGTGGTGAAGATGATTACTGCTAAGCCCAACATGAGAGGCTTCCATCTGGAGAGTTGTTTGAAGCGAGTTGATTCTTGGGACTGGTTGACGGGTAGTTGTGATGCTAGTTTCACCCTTCCCATGATGAGACTGATGTGGACGTTGTTCTCCCCACCGTAGACGATGTGGACGTAGTTCTCCCCACTGTAGATCTTTTTTTTTTTTTTTTTTTTTTGAGAACTTTTTTATTTTTCTTTAAAAAAAAAAACACAAATATGTCATCATTTGTCAATCATTAAGACATTGAAGTACAATTTTTTTTTGTTGTGTATACCCCTCCCTCCCTCCACCCCCCCCATCCCCCCTCCTCCTTCCCCCCCCCCCGACTTCCCAGAACCCGTACACGGTATGGATTTTTAACTAACACAGTCTAAAATCTATTGAGAAAAAAGAAATAAAGAAATTAATGACATTCTAGATTGAACTTAGCTTCTTCTTACTGAACTGACTTTTAACAGTTTAAATCATTTCTGATCTTAAGCATAGGCTAACTGGAATTTCTTAGTCCCGTATTTATTTTGTATATAGTCAATCCATTTTTTCCAGTCTCGTTTATATCTCTCATTTGAATAATCTTTGAGATATGCCGATATTTTAGCCATTTCAGCTAAGTTTGTTACTTTCAATGTCCATTCTTGGATTGTAGGCAAATCTTCCTTCTTCCAATATTGCGCCACCAACAATCTTGCTGCAGTTATCAGGTGCAAAATCAAATTGGTCTCTACCACTGTAAAATCAGTACATATACCTAGTAAAAATAACTGAGGAATAAACTTTATCCTTCTTTTAAAAACATTTTGCATGACCCACCATATTTTTATCCAAAATGCCTTAACCTTTTGGCAGGTCCACCATATATGATAATATGTAGCATCGAGAGAACCACACCTCCAACATTTAGGCTGTACATTCGGATACATAGAAGCCAACTTTTTAGGGTCTAAATGCCATCTGTAGAACATCTTGTAAAAATTTTCTCTCAGATTTTGAGCTTGTGTAAATTTCACATTTCTTACCCAAATTCTTTCCCATGTATCCAACATTATTGGTTCCTCAATATTTTGAGCCCATTTTATCATACAATCTTTAACTAATTCTGTTTCCGAATCCATCTGTATTAATACATTATATATCCTCTTTATATGCATTAAGCTTTGATCTCTTATTTGTTTAAACAGATTATCCTCAACTTGAATAAAACCAATTTTTTGATCTATTTTCCACCTAGCCTGTAATTGCCCATACTGGAACCATGTTTGAACTACCTTCTCCTCTTTTAATACCTTTAAAGATTTTAATTGTAATACCCCCCTTTCCGAGGTAAGAAGCTGTCTGTAAGTAAATCTGTCCTGTTTTTGTGCTGTATTCATATTTTCAATTGCATGTCTAGGAATTGCCCACATGGGTATCTTGTCATTTAATTTATATTGGTATTTCTTCCAAACCCGCAGTAAAGCATTTCTTAAAATATGACTTTTAAAGTTCTTATCCAATTTTTTGTTGAATAACAGGTAAGCGTGCCAACCAAATACCAGATCGTGTCCCTCAATGTTCAATATTCTATCATTGGTTAAATGAATCCAATCACTAATTACAGATAATGCCACTGCATCATAGTATAGTTTTAAATTAGGTAGTTTCAGTCCTCCTCTCTCACGTACATCTTGCATTATTTTCATCTTTACCCTCGGCTTCTTTCCTGCCCACACAAATTTGTTGATACCCTTCTGCCATTCTAAAAGGTTCGCATCTTTTTTAAGTATAGGTAACATTTGGAAAAGAAATAAAAATTTTGGTAAAATGTTCATTTTCACTGCCGCTATCCTGCCCAGCAAAGATAAGTGCAATTTCTCCCATTTTTTCATCTCTGTCTGTATGCTATGCCAAAGTGGTTCATAATTATGCTTATATAACTTCCCATTTGAAATTAAAATGTTAACTCCAAGATATTTGACTTTTTTAACTACCTCACATCCTAGCATCACTCCTAATTCTTCCTTTTGTTTAATATTCATATTTATAGCTAATGTTTTGGTTTTTCCTAAGTTTATTTTAAAGCCAGACACTTGACCATATTGATTAATCGTATTCATTAAAACCATACTGGATTCCTGCGGTTGTTCCAATATTATGACCAAATCATCCGCAAAAGCGCGGACTCTATATTCTTGCTGCCTAATCTTGATCCCTTTTAAGCCATCCAAGCCCCGTATTTTATTCAACAATACTTCCAAAGTTATAATAAACAATAATGGGGACAAAGGACAACCCTGTCTTGTACCTTTTCCAATTTGAATAGAGTCTGTTAAACTTCCATTGATTATGATTTGTGCTGTTTGCTGTTGGTATATTGCTTTAATTGACTGTAAAAAATTATCTCCTATCTGCATTTTTTGCAATATCTTCAGCAGAAATTGCCAGTTAACTCGATCAAAGGCCTTCTCAGCATCCAAAAATATAAACGCAGCAGGGATCTGGTTGTTCTTTCCCAAATATTCTAATGCATTAATAATTAATCTGACATTACTTTTCATCTGTCTCCCTTGTATAAAACCTGTTTGGTCCGTATGTATCAATTGTTGAATGACCAACATTAACCTATTTGCTAATATTTTAGTAAAAATTTTATAATCTACATTCAGTAATGAAATGGGTCTATAATTTTTGGGTTGAGTAGTATCTTGATCTTCTTTGGGTATCAAAGATATAAACGCTGTCTTCCAAGATGGAGGGACTTTACCTTCCGTTTGAATCATATTAAATAATTCTCTAAGAGGTTCTACCATTTCTAACTGTAAGTTTTTATAGAAAACCGCTGTCAAGCCATCTGTACCTGGTGCTTTCCCTGGCTTTAATTGCTTAATTACCTGCAGGATTTCCCCCGAGGTTATTGGTTGATTCAATTTTTGCCTGTGTTCTTCTCTAACTGAAGGTATTTTCTCCTTATCTAAATATTTGTCTATGTCTAAACCATTAATTTTATCCCCTTTATACAATTCTGTAAAAAATTCCCAGAAAGCCTTTTGAATCTCTTCCTGTTGGAACACCTCCTTCCCTCTGTAAATCAGTTTAGATATATTTCGAGTTTTCCTTTTTTTCCTAATCTGATAAGCTAACCATCTGCCAGGTTTGTTTGCATTACAAAAAGTATTGTGTTTTGCATATAATAAATTAGTAGCTACCTGGTCAGAGATCAACATGTCAAATTGAGATTTTAATATGTTAATAGTTTCCTTAACCTTTGTATCGTCTGGTTTCCTTGTTAACTCCAGCTCTTTTCTCTTAATTTCCTCTTCCAGTTCTGTTCGTTTTAACCCTTGCTTATTTCTATGTGTTTTATTTATATTCATCAAAACTCCTCTCATATACGCTTTGCTTGCATCCCATACAAATTCCATAGATGTACCCTTATTCATATTCAAAACAAAATATTCAGATAGTAATTTTTTACAATCATTAATATAGTTTTCATATCTAAATAAATTTTCATTCAGTCTCCAAAACCTTCTTGCCTGCACTACCCTTCCCAACTCCATCCAAACTGGGTTATGGTCCGAAAGGACTCTAGCTGCAATCTTTGTTTTCTTGACTCTAGAAAGCAAATCATTAGTGGTTAGAATAAAATCAATCCTTGAAAGGGATTGATGCCTGTCCGAGAAGAAAGTGAAGTCATATTCCTCTGCATTTCTTTCTCGCCAGATATCTCTCAATTCAAAATCATCCATAATGTCAAAGAAGGATTTGGGTAACTTTGCTCGCATCTTGGTATTTAGGCGGGAAATCTTCTTATCTCTCTTAGTGTCTATCACTCCATTCCAGTCACCCAATAGTATACAGGAACTATAGTCCCACTGTACTAATTTAGCATGAAGATTTCTATAGAATCTATCTTGCTGTTGATTGGGTGCATAAATTCCCAAAAGTAATGTCTTTTTCCCTTCTAAGATCAAGTCTAAAGCAATATATCTTCCGAAGGGATCTGCTTCTATTAATTCAGCTTTCATATCTTTTCTTAAGTATACAACTATACCATTCTTCTTTTCCATAGCAGAAGCTGCAAAATGTTGACCAAGTTTTGAGTTGATCAAATATTTTTGATCAGTTGACTTGATATGAGTTTCTTGCAAACAAATTACATCGTTCTTAAACTGTTTAAGATAATGAAATATTTTCTTCCTCTTCTGTGGAGAGTTCAGTCCGTTGACATTCCATGTTAAAATCTTAGTTGTCATCTTTGGTTGGTTGAAGCATTTTTAGAGCTTCCTGCACGGCCTGTTTAACCTTAGGTTTAGCTCCTCCCACTGCTTCCAGATTTGTTGTTGTAGTTCCTTGATCGATGGCCGATAATTGTTGATACTGTTGCTTCTTAGCTTGTTTCTCCATACGTCTAGTAGTCATGCGGCTAGGTCTTGGTTCCATAGCACCTTGCACTTCTAGAGAAGAGAGATGCTCCATCTTGTCTGGTGGTTGTGTAGTTTGCTGTCTATCCTGTCCTTCTTGTGGTCTTTCTCTAGGTCCAGATGGTGCAGGGTGTCCGGCCTTCAATATATTATAATAAAAATCTCGGGCTTTCCATACAGAGTTGAGGCGGTACCTTTGCTTATCAAATGTAAATATGATGCCGAATGGTGCATCCCATCTATACTGTATCTGACGGTTTCTGAGTTCTTCGACCAAAAAAGCGTAGTCTCTTCTGGCTCTTAACATTTGAGGTGGTATCTCTTTCAAAACAGCCAGGTCTTGACCGCCAATTTGAAGCTTAGTGTTATAAGACGCTTGCAGTACCATATTTCTGAACTCTCTTGTAGTAAAATATATAACGATGTCTCGAGGAAGCTGCTTCTGCTTTGCCAGCCAGGAGTTAACGCGGTAAGCTTTGTCAATTTGCCAGCCTTGGTTGGTCCCTGGTCTTCCCATCAGGCGGTCAAAAGCTTCCGATAGGATCTGTTTCAGGTTCTCCTGTTTCTCCTCACGCAGCCCCCTTACTCTTAATGCAAGCTCCATTTGTCGGTACTGTATCATAATAATTTCTTTTTCAGCATTTTCCACTTTTTGTTCCACCACCTCTGTTTTCAATGTCAAGTTAGCATTGGCATCATTAAGAACCTCTAGAGTATCTTCCACTCCAGAAATATGTTCTGTTAATACAGTTACAAGACTCAGCATGTCGTCTCTAATTTTATCAACCTTAGCCTCAAATTTCTCATACAACTCCTGTTTAAGTCCTTTTATTTCACTTTTAATTTCACTTTTAATTTCTTCTTTCATTTCTTTTATTTCCTCTTTTCTCTCCTCTCTATTATCTCTAAATTTATCTTCCATTTTAATTGTCTGTGCATTAAGAGCCTCGCTTAGATTACTCAGAAAAAATTCTTTCGTTAACACATCCCCAGCAGGGGGCGTAGGAAGCGGAGGCTGCAGCTTTGTGCCAGGCACTGAGGGTGTGCCCCTGGAAGTAGAGGGTGAAGACTTCAAGTTAATATTTGGTTTAGAGGCCATTTCAAAATTTGTCTGCCTGCAGTTAATAAAACTCTATCGCCTAAATATGCAGCTTTAAGTAAAGAGGCTTTTATTTTGAAGTTTAAGGCTTGGCAAAACTTTCAGTGAGTAAACATTGTAACAAGACCGTTCAACAGATTCATCACCATTTAACTTCCAAATAACAAAGTTAATGAAGGAGTAAAATTCTTCTATTGTGAAACCAAAACATTTGATAAGCTATCTCTTTTGTTTTGAATTCTTTTGAAGTCTTGTGAGGATTAGCAAAAAGTGTTCGTTATTACCGGAGAAACCAGCCTGCTCGGCGCCATTTTAAAAGCCTCTGAGTAAATAATTTTTCGGAGGAGAAAAAGAGAAGAAACTAAAATGTTGATAAGCAATTATTGTCCTCGCAGTAAACGGATTCAGCTCGTGATAAGATTAAATCAAACAAAACTTAGAGCAGAGTGGGAGAGACCTACTTTGTCCTGCACAAGGCAGTTTGAAGTTCCCAGCACGGACAGCCGTTCTGCCTTGGGCTCGCCCCCCTTTCCTTGCAAGCACAAAAGCTGCAAAAATCGAAGAGCATTTGCCAGCAAAACAGTTTCTTCTTTCCCTCTTGCCTGAAGGATAAGAAAACCTGATAAGACGTCAGATGGAAGATCCTCTAAACAGGTACGTAGCCAGGAATTCGGAGGCAGCTGATTTTTTGCTGCCTTCACCAGTAGGCTCCTCCCAGGAAGTCGCCACTGTAGATCTTGATGTATCCTATAGCTGTTACCGCCTTCGTTGTGGCGATAGGCAAGGTGGGAACGTACTTGCGTTGGACAGGAACGCCTTGGAGACAACTCGGGGATTCTCGCCATATTGGCCGTTCTTGCTTCTGTTGGTTGTGCTGTTCGTTGCTGGACCACATGAAACATAGATAACTTTGATGGTTTTCTCTGACACGGAATAAGTTGAACATCTGCTGGATGTTGTCAGCTTCCTTTCTGGACTGAATGAGCATGCTGAGTCGACTGTTGATGAGATTGGGACTTTTGAAGAGCACTTTATTCAGAGAGAGACCTTGGGATTGCACACTGGTATCAAAAAGTGCTCGAATCTGGTCTGGCTCTTGTGGCTGGCACTTTCTAAAGGATGGTGAGTGCCAGTATTCTTCATCAATTTCTAGAGGTGGAGCAAGTTCTGCGTGTCTGTTCTGGACCATCTTATTCATGAACTCTACTAAATTAGCTATCATTTCGGGCTTCTTTTTCATGATTTGTCTCAGATTGAAGAGGTGAGAGAGGGGCTGCTCATAGTTTTTTGGCAACTGTTGCCTTGGTATGCAAAGAGGTATTGGAGCCATCCAAATCTTGGTGGCCTACTGTAGGAATTCCTTGACCATGAACCTCAGAAATTCTTTGTTCTCTATTGACAAGGCCAAGCCATTGTCTTCTTTGCTGGTCTGGAACACTGTTGCTCCTAAAACTGGCTCAATCGATGAGGTCGTGAAGTGTTCTTGGCATGGTTTCAAGTGGGATGTTCTCATTACTGTGAGTGGAAGTTGTGAAGACGTTTGTCTGGGTTGGGACCTGAGGTCGATCGACATACACCATCCCAAAGATGCCCCTTCCAAGTTCTGTCTCGAGGGTGGATGGGGAGTCCTTTGAACCTTTGACCACTTGTTGAGGGGTGAAAGCGTTGGAGGAGTCTGTTCCTGGCAAGAGCAGGATTTCGGCTTTGGGATCTAGAACAGGAGAGTGATTACTCATGTGCTTCAGGTGAGGTGGGATGCTTGCTACCTCTGGTGTCGCAATCTGACTGCGATCATCTGGTGGGTTGTCCCATTCTAGTAATGGTGGCAGTGGGAGCTGTGCACTGCCATCTAATGCTTCTCTGCAGAATCCATTGACTTCCTTCCCCACCATGCACTGGGACCTGGTGCATGTTGATGGCATGACGTGCGTTTCTTCATTTTGGACATTGATGAGACTGTCGAGTATTGAGTCTCATGATCCAGATCGAGATTTTCCACCTTGTTCCTGTTGTGGTGGGCTTGGGTCATCCATGCAGGCCTTAGCATGCTTGTGCTGGTTATCTTTTTCCAGCTTCCTAGGACTGAAGTTGAGGGAGGAACAGTTAGCCTTCATCTGTAGAACTTTGGCCCGTATTAGTCTTTCTTTCGCTTCCCGCTTGCGCTGAAGGTATTCCAGTTGAGCCTGAGCTTTGGCTTCTGCAGCTGCCAACTCTTCCTTCAGCAGCTGCTCTTCTCTTGCTGTCTCTAGATCTATCTCTGCCATCCCAGCTTCTATTAGTGCCTCTCCAGCTGTAGATATCCGTGACCTGTGGCTGTAATGGGAAGATTGCTGTGAGACACTGCTACCTGCCTTTGATCGGAAAGATGAGGCCTTTCTGGAGGCATGGGAGGAAGCTGCGTGTGACTCTTGAGATTTCGTGTGTGAATTATGAGACTTCACTGATGTGGTCTTTTCTCCCTGTGTAACTTTTGGGCTAGATGAGGATGTCCTCTTAGAAGCGTGAGAGGGGGCTGCATGTGACCCCTGAGATGGTGCTCGCGAACGATGAGACACTTCAGATCTGGCATTTGTTTCTGATGTGTCCTTGGGGTAGGATAAGGAGGCTTTTCCTGGAAGCATGAGAGGGAGCTACATATGACTGTCGAGATGTTACCGACTCAGCCTTCTCGTCCTTGGGATTGGATGAGGATGCTTTCTTGGAAGCATGAGAGGGAGCTACATATGACTGTTGAGATGTTTTAGACTCAGCCTTCTCATCTGGGGCTGTCTCCCTCTTCAGATTGTATTGTATAAGGTCTTTGCTGCGTCGGAACTGCTTTTTACGCTCTTTGTTTAACATATGAATGTGCCGCATTTCCTTCTGGAGTGCTTCATCATCATTTAGTTGTAATTGGATATCAGTGAGGCAGTTTCCATAAAATCTCCATAGCTTGTAGATGTCGTCCATATCTTTATATAAAGAACGGAGGCATTTTGGGGGTAAATCATCTTCGAGTTTGTCGCAAAGATGCTGCAACTGCTTCCAGCCACTTTCCTGCCTTCGATAAACTCTGTCCCATTCCTCCAAGAGGTCTGACCGCGTAATCTGCGTAATGTCCTCTCTTAGGTCATAGTCTATTTGATGTATTTCTGCCTTTTCTGATACTTGGACATTTGATTCTGAGTTTTGGATGACCAATTCTGAGTCTATGGTGGGTTCAGCCATGTCTGACCCTCCTGCCATGGTTAGAAAGGTTCTATAACTAGGATTAATTCAGAAAATGTCTAGAATGCGTTGTCGATTTTTGAGTCCAACTCCCTTCTTTGGCCACTAGGTTGCATTGCAAGACTTGAAGATGTAGCCACAGTTCACTTGTCAGCCACTAGGGTGCGTTGCAGGACTTGAAGAGGTAGCTGCAGTTCACTTGTCAGCCACTAGGGTGCGCTGCGAAGCTTTGGAGATGCAGGCGCAGTTCACCTGCCAGCCACTAGAATGCATTGAGAAGCTTTGGAGATGCAGGCGCAGTTCACCTGCCAGCCACTAGAGTGCGTTGAGAAGTTTGGAGATGCAGGCGCAGTTCACCTGCCAGCCACTAGAGTGCGTTGAGAAGCTTTGGAGATGCAGGCACAGTTCACCTGCCAGCCACTAGAGTGCGTTGAGAAGTTTTGGAGATTCAGGCCCAGTTCACCTGCCAGCCACTAGAGTGCGTTGAGAAGTTTTGGAGATGCAGGCGCAGTTCACCTGCCAGCCACTAGAGTGCGTTGAGAAGCTTTGGAGATGCAGGCACAGTTCACCTGCCAGCCACTAGAGTGCGTTGAGAAGTTTTGGAGATTCAGGCCCAGTTCACCTGCCAGCCACTAGAGTGCGTTGAGAAGTTTTGGAGATTCAGGCCCAGTTCACCTGCCAGCCACTAGAGTGCGTTGAGAAGTTTTGGAGATTCAGGCCCAGTTCACCTGCCAGCCACTAGAGTGCGTTGAGAAGTTTTGGAGATGCAGGCGCAGTTCACCTGCCAGCCACTAGAGTGCGTTGAGAAGCTTTGGAGATGCAGGCGCAGTTCACCTGCCAGCCACTAGAGTGCGTTGAGAAGTTTGGAGATGCAGGCGCAGTTCACCTGCCAGCCACTAGAGTGCGTTGAGAAGCTTGGAGATGTAGGCGCAGTTCACCTACCAGCCACTAGAGTGCGTTGAGAAGCTTTGGAGATGCAGGCGCAGTTCACCTGCCAGCCTCTCGAGTGCGTTGTTAGTGTTGGCTTAAGGTACTGTACTGCAGTTCTAGAGTAGCCACTAAATGGCATTTGTTGTGTCTATTGTTTGGATTGATGGCAATGATGTTTCCTATTGAGGTTTTTGCTCAGCTGCCTCTCTCTCTCCAATGTTGGGATTCCTAAGGGTGAGCACCCGAACTCGGAACCCCTCTTGGACCTGGCTGGCTTGATACCTCCTAAGGGCTTGCACCTTTTCCCACTTCACAAACAATAACAAATCAGCAAGAACATAACATGCACTCTCTTTTAATTCATTCAGCTGGTCTGCCTCTGCCTTACGTCTCTCTTGGCTTTCTGCAGGCTGGGATGCTAGCTTCTTCCTTACTCAAATTTCATTTGCATGGAGATTTTTCCATGAGGCATTCACTACACAAAGAACTTCTTTTTGTTAGTTTTGGGAATGAAAGGGCGGGGTTGCTTTATCATGCAAATCCTGATTTCCTTTTAACACACTTTCTCAATCGCAACAAAGTCCTTCACCTCAGAAGAGGTAATCTGCCTTTTTTGCTGAAACGGGATGTTTCTCTTTGCTCCAAAAAAGGGCGGGAAAATCCTGGCAGCCTTTCTCAGTTAAATGCAAATGGAGTTTAGGATTCCACCTCAACGTCTTATTTACTCATGAGCTTCTGAATGACGGGATGTTTCTCTTTGCTCCAAAAAGGGCGGGAAAATCCTGGCAGCTTTTTTCAGTTTAAATGCAAACGGAGTTTAGGATTCCACCTCAATGTCTTATTTACTCAAGAGCTTCTCATTCATCACATTTTTTTTTACTTGAGGGGAATAACTTCAAAGCCTTTTCACTCTGAGGAGGTTGAAGGATTTCTACTGTCTTTTACTTCAGAGCTCAGAGAGGAAGACAAAGGAGGTTAAGAGGAGTTTTAATGTCTTTTTACTGTTCTGCCCCGGGCAATGAGGTTCTGCTTGGGCAGCCAGTTAACTCCACGCTTGGGAATATCTTTCAGATCACGTTTATTATCAGGAATCCTTAATAGCAAAACTTACAGTTCAGTGTTAAGATTCTTCTCACTTTCCCTGATCTATCCCATCACGTAGTGTAAAAAGACATTAATTCCTCTAACCCATGCTGCTGGTGCAAAGCTGCTTCTGATAGTGCTGATGGCGATTCAGTGAGTGCGCAGTAATAAAACAATTTCCCGGGCAAAATACCCCACTGCCCAATCTGGGAGCACAGATGTGGTCACATGTTATGGGATTACATTTCCCATAAGGTACCGTATTTTCACCCATATAACCCGCCCACGCAAATAACCCGCCCACGCGAATAACCCGCGGGTTTTCGGGATCGTGTAAAATATTTTCCGTATACCCCGCCCACGCATATAACCCGCGATGAGTAAGAGAGAAGGGAAACAGCTGAGATGGGGGGGGAAGAAACGGAGAAAGAAGCCTGCGCAAGCTGGGGAAGAGGAAAGGAATGGAGGAGAAGGAAACAGCTGAGATCGGGGTGGGGGAAGAAACGGAGAAAGAAGCCTGCGCAAGCTGGGGAAGAGAAAAGGAACGGAGGAGAAGGAAACAGCTGAGATCGGGGTGGGGGAAGAAACGGAGAAAGAAGCCTGTGCAAGCCTCCGAGCGTGTAAAATATTTTCCGTATACCCCGCCCACGCATATAACCCGCAGGGGGGCGCTGTGCATGTAAAAAACGCATATAACCCGCGGGTTATATGGGTGAAAATACGGTAGTTACCTTTCCCATGAGATAGTTGCTTAAAGGAGACAGCTTCTAATTCTTAAATTAGCTATATACTGTTGGGACAGCACACAGCTGTAACTATATTATTCTATTACTAAACTATGGACATGTAGAACCTGGCCTTTAGAGGTTTTTTTTCCAAAAAAGAGACTGATTTCAATTCTATGACATCTCTTTTGATGCTCACAGTAGAAACTATCCTAAATTTAAACCTCAATTTCACTATAAATAGTGAATGCCATTATGATATCAGAAGGCAAGGTCTTTTGCTTTGTTTTTTACAAATACTATAAATCTACCTAAGATTAAGATTCTTGAGTAGCTTGCAATTCTGCTTGTGTAGTTTGCAATTCTGCTATGGTCGAGGATAGTACGACAAATGGAATTAAAATATAATTCTTTCTTTCTCTCTTTCTCATACTGCCCTTCTCTTTCACCCTTTCCATGTCTGTCTGTCTGTCTGTCTGTCTATATCCATCCATCCATCCATCCATCCATCCATCTATCTATCTATCTATCAGCCAAATACCACTCACTCATCACGAAATGTCCACAACTGTAAAGCCTACAAACTTGTAATTCAGCATGTATGTTCCTTTTGGCTTTAGGTGCTTACTAAGAAAGGATTTTTCAAAATGACCATCAGATCATCAGTGTTTCTTATACAGCATTATATAAACACACGCCGATGCTAAGGAGTTAGACATTCTACTCCCCTCCCCACCTGAAAGGAACTCTGTGTTCCAACTTCCAGTTGCCTTATGTGGGCATGGCCAGTAGGTGACTCATCTAATTGTGGGCTGGGAGTTTAGACATTCTACTCCTCCTCCCCTCCTGAAAAGAATTCTGTTCCAACTGCCAGTTGCCTTATATTAACATGCTCTGATGCTAAGGAATTACACATTCTACATTAATTTTCAAGCTTTAAGTGTCAATGTATCCAGCCTGATTGTAACTACTCATTTATGCAGGGTGGGTTGGGATGTTAATTCTGTGTTGGTCCCAAGAATAAAGAAATGAGCTGAAAGTCTGTACACCAACGTTGTCGTTCATTTAGTCTAGTAATAAAAAACCAGGAAATTATTGTAAAGTTACTGTTACATTTTTAAAAAAATAAGTGCAGCATCCACTTAATTTTTCCAGATCAACTGACCCATTGGTAGTGACAGGAATTGACCAACAAACTTGTCGCCGAAGCTGGACATTGTGGACCGAGAAAGAGTGACTGTCTCAAAATCAGCCATCTGACTTTCATGCCTAAAATGGGACTAGAGCTCACAACTCCTGGTTTCTAGCCTGGAGCCTTAACTTTCCTTACGACGTTAATATGGATATTGCTATTGTGATATAATTTATAGCTGTCAGTTCTGAACCCCATGATGATTTGGTTTTCTTCTCTGAACTTGAACCAAACACAAGTTTACTCTAAGCATTTAGCAGACAATTAGGGACTCTCTACATTATGCTCTCCAGGACTAAAAATAAAGATCATCCCACAAAAGATAGATATTTATCTTATTTTATTCTGCATGATGTGAGCTACATTTTAAGGATTAAGTTTGAGAAGAAGGGAAGGAAGAAAAGGCTGATTAATTTACTTAATCAGTGGGGATCACAATCGTAAATAACACTCTGTTGCCTTCTTATTTTATTTTGCTATTCATAAGCCTTGATGTTGATGGACTAGATCTATTGTCCATAGGTAATGTGATCAATATTTTAAGGATTAAGTTAGAAATAAAGGGAAGGAAGGAATGGTTGATTTATTTGCTTAATGTTATCACCAGTGCAAATAACATTTGCCTTCTTTCTCAATAATTCTTCTTTAGCCAGGGATTGCTGCTGTCAGATACTGGAGTGTGCAGGCAACTTGCCCAAAGTAATCTGCAACATTGTCTGACAGCTTCCTCTGCTTGCTTGCAGAAGGCCTGCAGGGAAGCTCCAAAATGGCAATCACGTGATTGTGGAACATTGCAACTGTCATAGGTTCAAATCAGTCAGACTGGGATCACATGATCGCAAGATTGGTGGGACAGCCACAACTTGGAGGATTGTCATAAGTACCACTCTTTCAGCGCTGTAGTAACTTTGAAAAGTTGCAGAACAAGTGATTGTTAAATGAGGACTACCTGTCTACTTAGCATAGCCAAGAGGGAGAAGTTTGGATTGGCAAGATTTTTGAATATTGGCCACTTGCTGCAAATTTTCTCCAAAAACAGATGTGATCAGAGCAAGGAGAGCAGGCTATGCTGTGTTTGGCTATAATTTAGATTTTTGATCATCTTAGTTCTCTTTTTCTTCTTTTTTCTTGCACAATCTACAAGCTGAATTCCTGTAAGGATAAAATGTACCCTCACCACAAATTATGTCTGCCTCTCTCTTTGGGGAAAAACATAACGCAAAGGTTATTCAAATAAAATGTACTCATTTTTATCTCCCCATCACAGAGAGTGATTAGGAGGCTAACTCTTTACGTTTCTCTTGGGAATTTTTTCCCAAGGGAAAGGCTTATAAAATGGCGAGCCCATCCATCGCAAAATGGCTTCCTTGCATGTAAATTTGTGATTATTTCTTTTAAATCAAGTAGAAATCATTCCGAGAAAAAGTTTTGCTTGAAGGCATTGTGAAGTCTGTTTATAGCTCTGTGCGGAATTCCAAGCCACTGTCACCTAGTTTTTGGATGCAGATTTCATCTAGTTGTTGGCTTTGAGCCTCTGTGAAGTGTTCCTTCCAGTCCCCAACGGTGCCTAGAGATGAGAAAAATACTTAGAGAAAGACAAAAAATATCCTCAACAACTTGGATTTCCAGATTTCTTTCTTCAAACTCAGTGCTTCTCAATCTTTGCCTTGTTAAGATGTGCGGATTCTGAGGATTGAAGTCAACACATCCTCACATGGCCCCAGCTGAGAAATGCTATTCTGACCCAGTTTTCAGAACTCTTTCTCAGAGCTGTTTGATTGCTAAGAAGCCTTTCCACCGGGGTGAAATCCTCCCGGTTCGGCCCGGTTCAGTCGAACTGGTAGAGACAATTGTCCCTGGTTCTGCGAACCAGTAGTAAAAAAAAGGTATGAGCCGCACAATCGTCAGAAGCTTCATCTCTACCCTCCTTTTTAAAGCACTTTTCCCTGCCTATTCGGCCGGAACCGGCAGGAAAAAATAATGTTGTAAAAAGTGGTGGTGGTGGAGCTTCTGACAGTCGCACAGCTAATAGCTGATCCGCATGATCGTAGGAAGCTCCCCCTCCCGGTGCTGTTTAAAGCATTTTTTTGCTCCTGGTTTGTGCGAATAGGTGAGGAAAATACTTTAAAAAGTGAAAAAAAGTTGGCCATGCCCACCCAGTCATATGACCCCCCACCACCAAGCCATACCCACAGAAACGGTGGGCAAAAAATTTAGATTTCACCACTGCTTTCCACATTGGATAAGTTGGAAACTTATCAATGAGTGATCCAACCTAGACATACGGAGAAATTTCCTGACAGTGAGAACAATTAATCAGTGAAATGGCTTATCTTCTGAAGTTGTGAGTGCTCCATCACTGGAGGTTTTTTAAAGAAGAACCTGGACAGCCATTTGTTTGATATGGTACAGGGTCTCCTGCTTAAGCAGGGTGTTGGACTAGAAGACCTCCGAGGTCCGCTCCAACTTCGTTATTCTATTACTGTCACCTTTGTTTCAGTTACTTTGGAAATTATTTTGGACAGCAATATAATATTTCCTTTTTATTTTTCTCACTGCTTAATACAATCCCAAATGCCCCCCTTCCCATCAGGTGTATCTAGAACCTGCGGCTCTGGAGGTGCATGTGGCTCTTTCATCCCTTTGCTGCGACTCCCTTTCATTGGTGGGCTCCACAATTGATAGAGTTAGGGTTAGAGCTTTTGGTTAGGACGGGTAGAGGAAAAAGGACGCCATGCTAGAAGGAGACTCTATCGTGGGGGAACTGGACTTCCGATTGACTCCAGAATTGAACAGGAGGCTTTTCGTTAGGACCTTTGTGGCTCTTTGAATGTTTAAGGTTGCTGACCCCTGAGCTAGAATTTTGTTATTCTCCTCACCTTTTCTCATAAAGGGTGACACTGTCTGGTCAAGGACCGAGGAAGGCATGTTGCTATAATTAGCCATTGGGTTCTCTTTCATGCTCTCAAATTTAGTGTGCTGCACAATCTGATCCAGGACTGGTGCTGAAAGCTCTATATTTAGGAACTCAGCTACTTTCTGGATTTCCTGAGCTGGATTCTGGAAAGGAAAAGAAAGATTAGAACGAGACATAACGTGAATTAGGTTGTGAGAATATAGAAAGTGTCATTGAGAAAAGATGTTTTTATGTGGTCTTCACCCTCTCCGTGTTTTGTTGTCATAATTAGGAGCTTCTAGTTAGTTTACTCATTTAGCTTTTCTCAAAGTAACTTGTTTTCTCACTGATCGATCAATAAGATTTTCAGATTTTCTATTTATTGTGATAGACTACAACAGAGCAGTAGATATAGGAGAGTGAGGAAAACAATTAATAAAAAGTAAATGCACCTTTCTCCTTCGAAATACAAATCTCCTTAGCAGTCTATATCTATCTTTTCAACTGCAAATGCACGGAATCCCAGGGTTACGGAAGTAATTGCAATTGAAAAATAAAAAATAAAAACAATTTTTTGAACTTTGCATTGCAAACAATGATATCACACACAGTGGGGTGAATTTTTATATACTGTACTTCAGATGCAAGTCTACTGTTTTATAGTTGGTGTGTATGTGTAATAATGTTGTGATTACTATATCTGTATTTGAACCAGACCATAATTTTTAAGTGATCCCCCCCCAAATCTTACATGAAATTGTGCTATATTTTTATTCCTATTGCTTAGGGTTGTGGTTTTTAATAAGTTTACTATTCAATATTGTCAGGTTATGTTTCTGATTTAAATAGTGTAAATTAATTTCTTATCCCAATTGTGGTTTTAAATCAAGGACCACTATAGAAAAAATGTGAACCTTGTTGGTGAACATTAGTAGTAAGAAGTTCTAAGGTTCTCTTTAATGGAAATTATCACTTAAGTATGTTTGTACATAGAAATGTATGAGAGATGCTTACCTCTTTTATGTCTTCATAAAAGAGGTACAAAATTGAATGGTGGTTTTTAGCCTCCCACCAACCACGAACATGGTCAAACCATGAGCCATAACCAACTGCAAAGAGAAACTTGAATTAGAAATATAAAAGTTTAAATATTACCAAACTGTACATCTAAACTATAAATCTAAAAAAAAAAATTAGCACCAGATTTTCCTGTATTTTTATACTCTTTTTAGCAGATCTTGTTCAATCTTCACCATGTATGTTATTAACCAGAAAGTTCCACTTGTCTCCTGTATCATGAAACTTAATGAAAGAGCTATCGGGATCACCTGCCCCTCTAAAACATTCAGGTAAGAAGCATTGTTCTTTACATAAATAGCTTCTAATTACCTTTCCCAGCAATGAAATTCTCCAGAAAATCTTCCCACTTTCCTGGATCTGGAAGTATTTTATTCATGCGATGGAAATGGAAGAAGGAAACAGCACAGTCCTTGGCATTTCTGGCCACATAAATGATCTGTGAAAATAAAACATAGGGAACGTAAGTTGAAGGAAGTTCAACTTATGGGAACTATTTGTTGTGTCTGGGCCATGGGTGAAACCCCTTCCACATAGCAATCAAATCAAATTCTGCTTAATTTTTCAAGATTAATCAAAGTTGATTAGGTGATGTAACCTCACCTAAATCTGATCCAATGGAAAGCAAAATTTAGTGTAAAAATTTCAGACTTTTCCTTCTTGACTGCTGAAACTTTTCTTTCTTGATTGCTGCTGTGACTTTTATGTATTTTTTTATTTCATTAACTGTATTTAATTCACTTATATCAAATAATTAATTTAGAAATTAGGCCCACTGTGTATTGCTGTAGGTTGGGAAAGCATTATGTAATGAAACTCTACAGTAAACATTTGATATACTGAGTAAAGAATTCCAGATCTTTGAATAACACCCCCCCCACAAAAGTCTAACCTTGCAATTTTGTTCCCAGAAGGAAGTTGGCAGGAGTTGAACTGGGAGATGAGATTTGAGGGTTCGCGGGGATGGCATTGCCATTGCCAGTTCAAAGCCTGCAAGATCAGAGGAGACAGTCACACATTGCAGAGTACAGTGTTTAATTCTACTTTTTTCCCTCTGTGGCTGAGAGACTCACCTGAAGGCATGGGCTTTGGAGGGAAAAGTTCTATGTAGGGGCTCCGCTCGTAAATGGGTGCCCGGGCACATTTCTGTGCATCTCCTCTATGCTGGACCATGTCCACAATTTCCTGTATCCACGTGGTTCCTAGTAGGAAGGAAGGAGAAAAGCTATACGGAACAGAGAATTCATCCAGCTGCCATGGCTATCCACATTTCCTGGTTCTCCTTCTCCCACAGCTCTGCCAATCATTCACATGAACTCCTCTTTACCTGCTTTGGGATAAGTGCAGAGAAGAAGGTCATCAGGCCGAGCTTGAAAGCCACTTATTAGATTCCAATTTTCTAACGTTTCTTTGGGCATTAGGATTCCTTCAATTTCCACCAGGCTAGAGGGCTTCATAGATTTGGTTTCCAAACTTTCCATCTCTGACTTGAGGCTCACCTACAACACAGCAAAAGAGATATTATTGTATGGTACTTCTTAGTCACTTCTGTTTCCTTTAGCAGAGTTATCAGAATATACAATCTCCGATCCACTTGCTTTTTCACTTCTGTTGTGGACTTTCAGCTTTCTGTCTACTACTCCCTCTTACCAAACTTTCGGGGTGGGGCATATCTGTTGATGCAGATTTGGAAATACTAAGTTTCAGGTTAATATTTCTCATATATGAAAACTGAGTAACCAGCTTCTGTCTCCTTTTCAACTGGATGAGTGAATTGTACACATAAAACAATTTTGTGCTGACCAAGACTTTTGATTTCCACACCACATTTCTTCATTATGCAAAACACGGAGACATGAGCTCTATTTAATCTAAACATAAGCAGTGCTCTGCTGGATCAAACCCCTGGCCTATCTCACCCAGCAGTCCATTCTCACTGGTCTCCCAGCAAATAGTCTTCAGACAAGACTAATATCTATTGATCTCCCATTTGAATGAGATATACAGTATATAAAATAAAATTTAATGTCAGTTCTCATGTAATAAATGTTTGATGTTATGAGCACTAGCATGACTTTTTGTGGTCTAGAAACAACCTAACATCAACATTAATTTATCTATTGCATATTTACCCTGGCTTATGTCTTTGAAGTTCTCCTTTTGGTTGATTCCTAAAATGGCAACAATCCTCTGGATGTGGATGGGCTAACAGAGTATCCAATGAGCTAAATGGCTGAGTGATGACAGGGTGGAGTTTCCTAGGTCCAACCCAAATATTGACGACTATTGTGTAGATTTTATTGTTAGAAACAGATTATTTTCCTAAGGAAATCCACCAGGGTCCCTCATGTTGAAAGAAGGTCTTATTAATGCCATAATGGTGGCACTGTGTGAGAATAGGTTCTCAGAAGATCAGAAAGCAGCTATAACTATATTACTCTATTACTAAACTATGGACATGTAGAACCTGGCCTTTTGGGTTTTTTTTCCAAAAAAGAGACTGATTTCAATTCTATGACATCTCTTTTGATGCTCACAGTAGAAACTATCCTAAATTTAAACCTCAATTTCACTATAAATAGTGAATGCCATTATGATATCAGAAGGCAGGGTCTTTTGCTTTGTTTTTCACAAATACTATAAATCTATCTAAGATTAAGATTCTTGAGTAGCTTCCAATTCTGCTTGTGTAGTTTGCAATTCTGCTATGGTCAAGGAAATTATGACAAATGGAATTAGAATATAATTCTTTCTTTCTCTCTTTCTCATACTGCCCTTCTCTTTCACCCTTTCCATGTCTGTCTGTCTGTCTGTCTGTCTGTCTGTCTATATCTATCTATCTTATCTATCTATCTATCTATCTATCTATCTATCTATCTATCTATCATCTATCTATCTATCTATCTATCTATCTATCTATCTATCTATCTATCTATCTATCATCTATCTATCAGCCAAATACCACTCAGTCATCACAAAATGTCCACAACTGTAAAGCCTACAAACTTGTAATTCAGCATGTATGTTCCTTTTGGCTTTTAGGTGCTTACTAAGAAAGGATTTTTCAAAATGACCATCAGATCATCAATGTTTTTTATACAGTATTATATCAACACACATCGATGCTAAGGAGTTAGACATTCTACTCCCCTCCCCACCTGAAAGGAACTCTGTGTTCCAACTTCCAGTTGCCTTATGTGGGCATGGCCAGTAGGTGACTCATCTAATTGTGGGCTGGGAGTTTAGACATTCTACTCCTCCTCCCCTCCTGAAAAGTACTCTGTTCCAACTGCCAGTTACCTTATATTAACATGCTCTGATGCTAAGGAGTTACACATTCTGCATTAATTTTCAAGCTTTAAGTGTCAATGTATCCAGCCTGGTTGTAACTACTCATTTACACAGGGTGGGGTGGGATGTTAATTCTGTGTTGGTCCCAAGAATAAAGAAATGAGCTGAAAGTCTGTACATTTAGTATAGTAATAAAAAACCAGGAAATTATTGTAAAGTTATTGTTACATTTTTTAAAAATAAGTGCCGCATCCACTTATTTTTTCCAGATCAACTGATCCATTGGTAGTGACAGGAATTGACCAACAGACTTGTCGCCGAAGCTGAACATTGTGGACTGAGAAAGAGTGACTGTCTCAAAATCAGCCATCTGACTTTCATGCCTAAAATGGGACTAGAGCTCACAACTCCTGGTTTCTAGCCTGGAGCCTTAACCACTTTCCTTAAGACGTTAATATGGATATTGTTATTGTGATATAATTTATAGCTGCCAGTTCTGAACCCCATGATGATTTGGTTTTCTTCTCTGAACTTGAACCAAACACAAGTTTACTCCAAGCATTTAGCAGACAATTGGGGACTCTCTACATTATGCTCTCCAGGACTAAAAATAAAGATCATCCCACAAAAGATAGATATTTATCTTATTTTATTCTGTTGTTCATAAACCTTCATTTTAAACTGGTCTAGATCCATTCTGCATGATGTGAGCTACATTTTAAGGATTAAGTTTGAGAAGAAGGGAAGGAAGAAAAGGCTGATTAATTTACTTAATCAGTGGGGATCACAATCGTAAATAACACTCTCTTGCCTTCTTATTTTATTTTGCTATTCATAAGCCTTGATGTTGATGGACTAGATCTATTGTCCATGGTAATGTGATCAATATTTTAAGGATTAAGTTAGAAATAAAGGGAAGGAAGGAATGGTTGATTTATTTGCTTAATGTTATCACCAGTGCAAATAACATTTGCCTTCTTTCTCAATAATTCTTCTTCAGCCAGGGATTGCTGCTGTCAGATACTGGAGTGTGCAGGCAACTTGCCCAAAGTAATCTGCAACATTGTCTGACAGCTTCCTTTGCTTGCTTGCAGAAGGCCTGCAGGGAAGCTCCCAAATGGCAATCACGTGACTGTGGAACATTGCCATTGTCATAGGTTCAAGTCATTCAGACTGGGATCACATGATCGCAAGATTGGTGGGACAGCCACAACTTGGAGGATTGTCATAAGTACCACTCTTTCAGCGCTGTAGTAACTTTGAAAAGTTGCAGAACAAGTGGTTGTTAAATGAGGACTACCTGTCTACTTAGCATAGCCAAGAGGGAGAAGTTTGGATTGGCAAGATTTTTGAATATTGGCCACTTGCTGCAAATTTTCTCCAAAAACAGATGTGATCAGGGCAAGGAGAGCAGGCTATGCTGTGTTTGGCTATAATTTAGATTTTTGATCATCTTAGTTCTCTTTTTCTTCTTTTTTCTTGCACAATCTACAAGCTGAATTCCTGTAAGGATAAAATGTACCCTCACCACAAATTATGTCTGCCTCTCTCTTTGGGAAAAGACATAATGCAAAGGTTATTCAAATAAAATGTACTCATTTTTTATCTCCCCATCACAGAGAGTGATTAGGAGGCTAACTCTTTACTTTTCTCTCAGGAATTTTTTCCCAAGGGAAAGGCTTATAAAATAGCAAGCCCATCCATCGCAAAATGGCTTCCTTGCATGTAAATTTGTGATTATTTCTTTTAAATCAAGTAGAAATCAGTCCGAGAAAAAGTTTTGCTTGAAGGCATAGTGAAGTCTGTTTATAGCTCTGTGCGGAATTCCAAGCCACTGTCACCTAGTTTTTGGGTGCAGATTTCATCTAGTTGTTGGCTTTGAGCCTCTGTGAAGTGTTCCTTCCAGTCCCCAACGGTGCCTAGAGATGAGAAAAATATTTAGAGAAAGACAAAAAACATTCTCAACAACTTGGATTTCCAGATTTCTTTCTTCAAACTCAGTGCTTCTCAATCTTTGCCTTGTTAAGATGTGCGGATTCTGAGGATTGAAGTCAACACATCCTCACATTGGCCCCAGCTGAGAAATGCTGTTCTGACCCAGTTTTCAGCACTCTTTCTCAGTGCTGTTTGATTGCTAAGAAGCCTTTCCACCGGGGTGAAATCCTCCCGGTTCGGCCCGGTTCAGTCGAACTGGTAGAGACAATTGTCCCTGGTTCTGCGAACCAGTAGTAAAAAAAAAGCTATGAGCCGCACAATCGTCAGAAGCTTCATCTCTACCCTCCTTTTTAAAGCACTTTTCCCTGCCTATTTGGCCGGAACCGGCAGGAAAAAAAATGTTTTAAAAAGTAGTGGTGGTGGAGCTTCTGACAGTCGCACGGCTCATAGCTGATCTGCATGATCGTAGGAAGCTCCCCCTCCCCGTGATGTTTAAAGCATTTTTTTTGCTCCTGGTTTGTGCGAATAGGTGAGGAAAATACTTTAAAAAGTGAAAAAAAGTTGGCCATGCCCACCCAGTCATATGACCCCCCACCACCAAGCCATACCCACAGAAACGGTGGGCAAAAAATTTAGATTTCACCACTGCTTTCCACATTGGATAAGTTGGAAACTTATCAATGAGTGATCCAACCTAGACATACGGAGAAATTTCCTGACAGTGAGAACAATTAATCAGTGAAATGGCTTATCTTCTGAAGTTGTGAGTGCTCCATCACTGGAGGTTTTTTAAAGAAGAACCTGGACAGCCATTTGTTTGATATGGTACAGGGTCTCCTGCTTAAGCAGGGTGTTGGACTAGAAGACCTCCGAGGTCCGCTCCAACTTCGTTATTCTATTACTGTCACCTTTGTTTCAGTTACTTTGGAAATTATTTTGGACAGCAATATAATATTTTCTTTTTATTTTTCTCACTGCTTAATACAATCCCAAATGCTCCCCTTCCCATCAGGTGTATCTAGAACCTGCGGCTCTGGAGGTGCATGTGGCTCTTTCATCCCTTTGCTGCGAATCCCTTTCACTGGTGGGCTCCACAATTGATAGAGTTAGGGTTAGAGCTTTTGGTTAGGACGGGTAGAGGAAAAAGGACGCCATGCTAGAAGGAGACTCTATCGTGGGGGAACTGGACTTCCGGTTGACTCCAGAATTGAACAGGAGGCTTTTAGTTAGGACCTTTGTGGCTCTTTGAATGTTTAAGGTTGCTGACCCCTGAGCTAGAATTTTGTTATTCTCCTCACCTTTTCTCATAAAGGGTGACACTGTCTGGTCAAGGACCGAGGAAGGCATGTTGCTATAATTAGCCATTGGGTTCTCTTTCATGCTCTCAAATTTAGTGTGCTGCACAATCTGATCCAGGACTGGTGCTGAAAGCTCTATATTTAGGAACTCAGCTACTTTCTGGATTTCCTGAGCTGGATTCTGGGAAGGAAAAGAAAGATTAGAACGAGACATAACGTGAATTAGGTTGTGAGAATATAGAAAGTCTCATTGAGAAAAGATGTTTTTATGTGGTCTTCACCCTCCTTGTGTTTTGTTGTCATAATTAGAAGCTTCTAGTTAGTTTACTCATTTAGCTTTTCTCAAAGTAACTTGTTTTCTCACTGACCGATCAATAAGGTTTTCAGATTTTCTATTTATTGTGATAGACTACAACAGAGCAGTAGATATAGGAGAGTGAGTAAAAGAATTAATGAAAAGTAGATGCACCTTTCTCCTTCGAAATACAAATCTGCTTAGCAGTCTATATATCTATCTTTTCAACTGCAAATGCACGGAATCCCAGGGTTACGGAAGTAATTGCAATTGAAAAATAAAAAATAAAAACAATTTTTTGAACTTTGCATTGCAAACAATGATATCACACACAGTGGGGTGAATTTTTATACACTGTACTTCAGATGCAAGTCTACTGTTTTATAGTTGGTGTGTACATGTAATAATGTTGTGATTACTATATCTGTATTTGAACCAGACCATAATTTTTAAGTGATCCCCCCCCCAAATCTTACATGAAATTGTGCTATATTTTTATTCCCATTGTTTAGGATTGTGGTTTTTAATAAGTTTACTATTCAATATTGTCAGGTTATGTTTCTGATTTAAATAGTGTAAATTAATTTCTTATCCCAATTGTGGTTTTAAATCAAGGACCATCTATAGAAAAAAAATGTGTGCCTTCTTGGTGAACATTAGTAGTAAGAAGTTCTAAGGTTCTCTTTAATGGAAATTATCACTTAAGTATGTTTGTACATAGAAATATATGAGAGATGCTTACCTCTTTTATGTCTTCATAAAAGAGGTACAAAATTGAATGGTGGTTTTTAGCCTCCCACCAAACACGAACATGGTCAAACCATGAGCCATAACCAACTGCAAAGAGAAACTTGAATTAGAAATATAAAAGTTTAAATATTACCAAACTGTACGTCTAAACTATAAATCTAAAAAAAAAAATTAGCACCAGATTTTCCTGTATTTTTATACTCTTTTTAGCAGATCTTGTTCAATCTTCACCATGTATGTTATTAACCAGAAAGTTCCACTTGTCTCCTGTATCATGAAACTTAATGAAAGAGCTATCGGGATCACCTGCCCCTCTAAAACATTCAGGTAAGAAGCATTGTTCTTTACATAAATAGCTTCTAATTACCTTTCCCAGCAATGAAATTCTCCAGAAAATCTTCCCACTTTCCTGGATCTGGAAGTATTTTATTCATGCGATGGAAATGGAAGAAGGAAACAGCACAGTCCTTGGCATTTCTGGCCACATAAATGATCTGTGAAAATAAAACATAGGGAACGTAAGTTGAAGGAAGTTCGACTTATGGGAACTATTTGTTGTGTCTGGGCCATGGGTGAAACCCCTTCCACATAGCAATCAAATCAAATTCTGCTTAATTTTTCAAGATTAATCAAAGTTGATTAGGTGATGTAACCTCACCTAAATCTGATCCAATGGAAAGCAAAATTTAGTGTAAAAATTTCAGACTTTTCCTTCTCGACTGCTGAAACTTTTCTTTCTTGATTGCTGCTGTGACTTTTATGTATTTTTTATTTCATTAACTGTATTTAATTCACTTATATCAAATAATTAATTTAGAAATTAGGCCCACTGTGTATTGCTGTAGGTTGGGAAAGCATTATGTAATGAAACTCTACAGTAAACATTTGATATACTGAGTAAAGAATTCCAGATCTTTGAATAACACCCCCCCCCCCAAAAAAAGCCTAACCTTGCAATTTTGTTCCCAGAAGGAAGTTGGCAGGAGTTGAACTGGGAGATGAGATTTGAGGGTTCGCGGGGATGGCATTGCCATTGCCAGTTCAAAGCCTGCAAGATCAGAGGAGACAGTCACACATTGCAGAGTACAGTGTTTAATTCTACTTTTTTCCCTCTGTGGCTGAGAGACTCACCTGAAGGCATGGGCTTTGGAGGGAAAAGTTCTATGTAGGGGCTCCGCTCGTAAATGGGTGCCCGGGCACATTTCTGTGCATCTCCTCTATGCTGGACCATGTCCACAATTTCCTGTATCCACGTGGTCCCTAGCAGGAAGGAAGGAGAAAAGCTATAGGAAACAGAGAATTCATCCACCTGCCATGGCTATCCACATTTCCTGGTTCTCCTTCTCCCACAGCTCTGCCAATCATTCACATGAACTCCTCTTTACCTGCTTTGGGATAAGTGCAGAGAAGAAGGTCATCAGGCCGAGCTTGAAAGCCACTTATTAGATTCCAATTTTCTAATGTTTCTCTGAGCATTGGAATTCCTTCAATTTCCACCAGTTTGGGGCGTTTGATAGCATCCAAACTTTCCATCTCTGATTTGAAGTCCACCCACAATACAGCAGAAACGTTTTTACTGTACTTCTTGGCTACCTCTGCCAGCGCTCTGCTTCCTGTGCCACTGTTGCCACGATGTACAGTGTCAAATTCAGTTCCTTTTTCATCCCTGCTATGGACTTTTCAGGTTTCCTACTGCTCCTCCCTCTTAACAGCTGCCAAAACTGGCATTCAACTTCAATAGATATGGGTGGAGCATGTCCGTTGTGGCAGAATTGAAAATACTTGTATGTTTCAGGTAAATATGTGTAAATTGGGCATCCAGCTTCTATCTGTTTTTCAGCTCAATGGATTACATATAAAATGATTTTGTGCAAAAGTTGCTGATCAAGACTTCTGGTTTCCTCACCAAATGTGTTAACTATGCAAAGCAAAAGTAAGGCATCCAGAAGACCTGAGTGAAAAGTTATGGTACAAACTGTATTTAATCTAAACATACGAATGTAAGCAGTGCTCTGTTGGATCAGACCCCTGGCAACTCTAGCCCAGCAGTCTGTTTTCACAGTGGCAAACCAATTGCACACGGGATCCCATGAGTCTCCCAATAGATGGCCTTTAGACAAAGCTTATAACTATTGGTCTCCCATCGGTATGAAATATATGGTATATAAAATTAAATTTAATGTTGGTTCTTTTTTCGTCAACAATTTTATTTTATTCAAAAGGTTAAAATACACAATCCAAAAGAAAAAGATTAAAGACAAAGCAAAACTAAACTTTGAAAAAATTGAATTAAAAAAAGGACAAAAATACAAATTATCCTTCCCAGTTAAATGCTGTTTAAATCCATTGCAAAATAATATCTCCCCCTCCGGCAAACAGGTTCAAAATTTATGAGTACATCTATTTGCAACACAATTGATCTGTCATACATTACATATTTGAAAAGAAAATAGTTTACAGGTTAAGCAACAAAGAAGTTAAAGTTCAATGCACTCTGTTAACAGTCTGTAATTGTCATTTATGTATAGAAAGTCCACAGGGTTTTTTTATTTACCACAAGTCGACCAAATCATTATCTTTGAGTCCAAGGTCAAACATCTTTGTTTGGTTCTTCATAATAAAACTTTATCTTGGATTTTTAATTGGGAAAAAAATAATTTTGGTTCTGATCTCTTTCCATTATTTTTTGAAGTATGATAATAGATATGCATTTTTGAGGCCAAATATGATTCTAGGGCCTAGAAATAATCTAACATTGACTTTAATTTATCTCTTGCAGATCCCGCCAACCTTATCTATTTTTCAAACATTTATCCTAGTAATTAAGTCCCAGGAAGTTTTTGTGAGATTGTTAAGGTTAATTGAGTCAACCCTGATTCGTGGTGACTGAAGGAATAAATCCATGCTGGATTTTTTTTTAATATTTTGGGAGTAGCTTAATTGTATTTTTGTCCCAGGCCTAGGAGCAAATGACTGGTGTCAAATCCTCCAATTGGGTTGTATCTAAGGCAGAACTAGAACTCATGGGCTCATCTTTAATAACTACACAAAATTACTATCCTGCAAAATTCCCACCCAGTACAATAAAAGGAAGAGCCGCAGTGGCACAGTGGTTAGAGTGCAATACTGTAGGCTGCTTCTGCTGACTGTCAGCTGCCTGCAATTTGGCAGTTCAAATCTCATCAGGCTCAAGGTTGACACATTCTTCCATCCTTCCTAGGTGGGTAAAATGAGGACCCAGATTGTTAGAGGTAATATGCTGCCTCTGTAAATGACTTAGAGAGGGCTGTAAAAGCACTGTGAAGCAGTATATACCTATGTCTAAGTGCTATTGCTAGGAGAGCCAGTTTGGTGTAGCAGTTAAAGCACCAGGGTAGAAATTGGGAAACTGAGTTTTAGTTCCACAAGAAGCCAGTTGAATAGCCTTGGGCCAGTCACTTTCTCTCAGCCCTGGGAAGCAGACAATGACAAACTGCTTCTGAAAATCTGCAAGAACTTGTCCAGGCAGCCACCAGAAATTAACACTGACTCAAACACACATACACAAACAAACAAAAACAAAAATCCATACCCTAGCACTTAAAGGGGAAGTGTAAAGTACCCACATGCACCCGCACCACATGGGCATATGAACTGTGGAGCACAAACAAAGAAACTGAATTAATGTTAATACACATGATGCTTGTTTGTTATTGCATAGGGTTAACTTATTAATGCTCTGAAAATTTTATCTTTAAATTAGCAAGGCAAGCACACTTGCAAATACGGTTTTTGGCTTTCTTGAAAAATAAGGAAAAAAGAATATTTCCTCATTCTGAACACTAATCCAATACACAAAACAATAGAAAAACACGAATGCTTATTTATCCTTCTATTTAGTAACTCAGACAAAGAGAGATATAAATTACCCCGTATTCTGAAAAATTATGCAATTGCACCTGTTAGAGATTTTGGAATGAATTGCTCCATAAAAATAATTTGTCAGCTGTGTGAACTTGAACATAAATCTGTAGTTATGCATATTGGAACTTATCTTTCGTTTGTTATATCCTGTAAATTCCTGGTAGAATGGCGTAAGAAAATAGATATGTACATTCCATAATTAAACCAGTGGCCATCAGATTCCAAATAATGTCTTTCATTTCTGTCTCACCATTACCTTGTCAAGTTAATCTTGTTCCTCTTCCATAGCACTGCTATTTGTACTTGAGATAAAAGCAAGTAAGAAAGTCAGTAGGTGAAAAGTGAAATTCTAATGAATGCCAACTTCTTCTTGGTACCATTGGAAGAAGATATTTCTTTATTGTGGTGTATGATGGTCTGTTTCAAATTCTCTCTGACTCAAATTTAAGATGCACTACATGACAGCGCAGGAAAAAATCTCTATAAAAGAAGGTAAAATTCCTCGTTTCCAATCCAATAGTCTCCCTGGAACTAAGTTGAAAGAAAAAGACATGCTTGCTTAAATGTTAATCAGAGGATATGTTACTAAATTATAGTTCCTCTACTTGTACAAAGTAAAATTAATTCAACTAGCTAGAACCTATTTCTGGAGACCCTTAATGAATGATACAGCATCTTTGAGTCCCCAACTCAGTTGTATCAGTTGAGCAGTGATTCAGATCTTGGTTTCACTTTTCTTGGATAAACTTGGGCAGAATTGGCATTGAATTTTCATTTTTAGATTGGAAGAGCTTATTTTGCATACGTATCGTACAACTTCTGTCTATCCTAGATATTCTAGTTAAATGTGGAGCAAAGAATTCTACTTGCTTCAGTCACATTAGCTACCATAGCTAATGGTACAGAACACTGTTGTATAGAACACTGTTTGCACCCAGGATAGATATGGAAGTTTCCCTAAATAATGCAAAAGATTTCAAACCCTAGGAAAAAGTATATTTAATTTATTTATTTACTATCACATATTTAGAGGTATCAGGATTTTTATTTTGAATAAGTATTTGATTAAACGGCAACAACATTTTAGCATCTCTGACATTCAGTACATCTGGAATCATTTCTTAACTGATATAGCAACTGACAATGGAGCTGCGGACTTAAAGGTTGAGAGGCCAAGTTGTTCATTTAACAATAGCAATAGCAGTTAGACTTATATACCGCTTCATAGGGCTTTCAGCCCTCTCTAAGCGGTTTACAGAGTCAGCATATCGCCCCCACAGTCTGGGTCCTCATTTTACCCACCTCGGAAGGATGGAAGGCTGAGTCAACCCTGAGCCGGTGAGATTTGAATCGCCGAGCTGCAGAACTAGCAGTCAGCTGAAGTGGCTGCAGTACAGCACTCTACCCACTGCGCCACCTCGGCTCTTAGGTACATAGGTGAAGGTCCAGGTTAAATGTGTAAATTTAGGATTAAGTTATGTTAATAAGCAAACATTCTTAACTACTCCATCAGTTGGGGTCTGCAGACCTGGAGGAAAGCCAAACACTGAGGCATATGAAAAGAAGAATTATTGTAGACCTGAAGAACAAGAACATTGGAGCACCAGAAAAAGCTTTACCCGTTGGTAAGATCAGACATTGAATGAAGCAGAGGAAAGGCACCAATGGGATGACTGGGATAAAATCAAAAAGCACAATTTTCTGATGTTATCTTTTCTCTCCACAACCAGAATATGGAGCTACCTTCTAGCCTTGAAGATTTGGACCCCAAATTTGTCACATGTTGCTCACTGATAGAGATCGAAGGCGTTTCTTTGCCCACCACAACTGCAAAACACTGGGATCAGATAAAAAGCTTCCAGGCACGGCCAGATGATCTCCTCATCTGCTCTTACCCCAAAGCAGGTAAATGTCAAGGAGATAAATAGGAAGACCCTGACATCTAAGTGGGGAGAGGGTTTCCCTCCCCCAAAAAGGTACTGGAAGTAAAGGTCTACATGCTGTGCTGCTTAAGTGTTTTATTTAAACATTTAAAGAATTCATTAGTTAAAAGGACCTACAAAAATTGTAATTGGACCTTTTTTTATTCTTGGGCTTACAAAACAACTGATACTAGAGCAAAAGAAAAGGCTTGAGGAAGGAAAAGGAGAAAAATTGTTTGATGACAATTGATTCAGTAGACCAGACTGATGGAAATATACTGTATGTACTCTGATGCAGTGTATTCTGCTTTTCCCTGCATCTATTTTCTCTCTGGGATGATGTGATATCTCTCCCCCTCTCTCTCCCCCTCCCATCCACCCTCCCTCCCTCTTTTCTTTCTTTCTTTCTTTCTTTCTTTCTTTCTTTCTTTCTTTCTTTCTTTCTTTCTTTCTTCTGTTATTGAATTTAATCTTAATCTACTTTTTCGCTTCTTAGGGTAAAAGTTGGTTCCTCAGAAGCTTTTTCTGTAGCAAGCCTAAACATCTAGATGGTGGAGAGACAATGGGAAAGGGTTCAAAGCAGTCAAGATGGCAGCCTTGACTAAAACCCCACCTCTTTTAAAACCTGAGAGGGATAGGGTTTCAATTCATGGTCTTGACAGGCATGTTGACTTTGTTGATCCACCTATGGATGCCCATAGGAGAGTAGACTCTCAAGGTTTTACACTTCCTCTGAACTCTTTACTCTTCTTCTTTCCAGGGAGCACCTGGTTGCAGGAAACTGTGGACATGATCCAAAATGCAGACAATCTGCAGAGATGTGCTCAAGCCCCGATCTACAAGCGGATGCCCTTTCTGGATATGTTTCCTCCAATCACCTTTCCTTCAGGTGAGCATCTGCGGCGAGAACAATGAGAATCTTTGTCAAAGCTTGCCTGAATGTTTTTCAGACTTGGACAATGTTGTTTCAGACTTGGACAATGCAGAAGCAAGGCCTTCTCCACGCTCACTCAAAAGTCATCTCCCGGTTCATCTTCTGGCTCCATCCTTTTGGGAACAAAAGTGCAAGGTCAGGGCAATTGGAAGGGGTGTGTGTGGAATGGTAGGAAAGCAGCTTAATCTAAATCGAGATTCAGCACCTCCTTCTATTTCCTGGCTTGATGCGATGTTGGCATCAACTTTGGTATCTGTGACTTGGTGAAGAATTTATAAAATCTTGACCAAATCAATGTTCCTCCTTCAACTTTCAAAGTCTGTATGCGGTTAGGAGTTCTTCAACAATATTTGTGGGTTGGCCTTTTCTTTCTTTTTCTTCTTTCTGGAGCCAAACTCTATAGAGCACGGGCATTACCTCACTTTGGTGTGATAGGGAGGGGAACAGCCTGAAAATTGCTTTTGCATTCTCCCTTGTTTTCCCCTTTTCTTCAGGTAATCTATATTGCCAGGAACGTCAAGGACACTGTGGTTTCGTATTTCCATTTCCATCACATGAACAAAACCTTGCCACATCCAGGAAACTGGGAAGAGTTTCTGGATAAGTTCCTTGCTGGGAAAGGTGCGTAAAACCTGCCTGGAGAATTACAGCTAAATCCTTGATCTATATCAGTTAGTTTAAGTGACCATTCAAAGTCATGATGGCACTGAAAAAAATTACTTATCACCATTTTTCACACATTGCAACATCCCCTTGGTCCCCATTGCAGCATCAAAATTCAGATGTTGACAACTGACTCACGTTTATGACAGTTGCAGAATCGAAGGGTCAAGTGATCACTGTTTGCGACCTTCTGACACCCAAAGTCAATGGGGAAGCCAGAATCACTTAACAACCATGGTACTTAACTTAGCAACTGCAGTGATTCACTTAACAACTGTGGCAAAAAAGGTTGTAAAAGGGGGCAAAACTCACTTAACAAATGTCTTGCCTAGCAACAGAAATGTTGGGCTGAATTATGGTCATAACTTGAGGATCGCCTGTATTTCCTCCAAACCATGCCACATTCCACAACTGAAAACCATGTTATAACCATGCAAAATAACCTGTTATCAGGATAATGAAATATCGAGAAAAAAAGGGTACAAATGTTGCTGATTTGGGGGCCATGACTGAAAAAGTTTGGAAGCTTAGAGACTCTTCAGACATGCAGATTGGGTGCTATCTTATAGTTGGATATACTAGCTTGTAGTAATTCCCTTCATTTGCATGATAGTAGAGTTCCATGGTTAGGAGGCAAATTAGCACTCTAAGATTTGCAATGGTTCATCAAAGACAAAAGGGGTCCCTGTGCAATTTGCTGACCTTCACGTTATGTGATATTGGAAGTGTTTGTTTATAAGGCATTTCAGTTCAGTTCAATTCAATTCAATCAGTATAGCGCTGGAAGAGACCTTATGGGTCTTCTAGTCCAATCCCTTGCTCGTGACCAGGTGGCAGTGGCTTGCCAGCCATGTGACCGAGTGGGAGTGGCTTGCTGGCCATGTGACTAGGAGGGCCTAGGCAACTTGTAAAATGCGGTGAAACTCACTTAACAATGCTTTGCTTAGCAACCAAAATGTTGGCTCAGAAACTCTGGCATTTGAAGCAGGCAAGTCTTAAAGCTGTCAAGTTACAAGACCCTTGCACCCCCTAACCCTTTAGAAAAAAAAACCCAGGGGTGTTCAAACTTGACAGCTTTAAGAGGTCTGGATTTCAACTCCCAGAATTCTTCCTTTTGCTCTTCATCTGGATGGTGTGCGGACGGGCGGGGGGAGGCAGTTGGAACCGGTTCTAAACGGCACTGTAGATTTGTGGAACCTCTTTTGTAGAAGAGGTTAGAATTGGCAGGAACCCACCCATGTCCCCTAGTCTTCTTTTCTCCAGACCAGCCAAACCCAAATTCTGCAACCGTTCTTCATATGTTTTTGTCTCCAGGCCTTTAATCGTCTTATTTGCTCTTCTCTGCACTTTTTCCAAAGTCTCAACATCCTTTTCATAATGTGGTGAATGAGTCATATTCTACAGGTAGTCCTTGATTTATGACCACAAAAGAGCCCCAAATTTCTGTTGCTGAGACAGTTAAGTGAATGTTGCCCCATTTTATGAACTTTCTTGTCACAGTTGTTAAGTTAGTAAAATGGTTGTTAAGTGAATCTAACTTCCCCATTGACTTTGCTTGTCAGAAGATTGCAAAAGGTGGTCATATGATCCCAGGACACTGCAACAGTCATAAGTATATGTCAGTTGCCAAGCATCTGAATTGTGATCATTGGGGATGCTGCAACAGTCCTAAATGTGAAAAACTCCCAGAAGTCACTTTTTTCAGAGCTGTTGCAACTTCGAACAGTCACTATGGGAACTGTTGTAAGTTGAGGACTATCTATATTTTATTTATTTGTCCTTGAGAAAAGAGGCTGAAGTACATTTTCCACTGTTCTCTGATGTCTGTTTCTAGTTATCTGCGGCTCATGGCTTGACCATGTCTGTGGCTGGTGGGAGGCCAAGAAATGCCACCCGATTCTCTATCTCTTTTATGAAGACATGAAAGAGGTGAGAAGCTTCCCTTTCCATAACAAACTTGTCACAAAAATGTTTCAGGGAGGGAATTCAATGATACAGGCCTGTCTTTCTCAATTGGGTCCCGTGGAATTTTAAGGTTTTACAAGAGTTGATGAATAAAAAATAGACAAAACTTTGTTTCTTGAACTTTGCGCAATGCCAACGCTCATAAGAATTTGAGCGTCTATGCACCACAACTTAACTGCCAGCTTGTCACTTTGTTATTGTTGTAATTGGATGATAAATGTGAACTGTAGAGTGAAACTTTCGCTTTGTTTGTGTTATTTTTATGCTGCGTTTCTCTGAAAATGATTTCAAGAATTCTTCCTAGCTAAATGTTTGAGAAAGGCCGGCAAAGACTTTGGATTGAGATGTTCAAAAACACATGGCCAGTCTCCTGTCAGTAACCCTTATCGCTTTTTTCCTTCCCGTTAACCATTTCAGCCCTTTCCGTAGGATCCAATTCGGGAAATGAGGAAAATAGCCCAGTTCCTGGGATTAGAGATTCAAGAACCAGTTCTGAATCAGATTTTGGAGCACACCCAGTTTGAGACCATGAAAAGAAACACAATGGCTAATTATAGTAACGTGTCTCCCTGTCTCATGGACCACAACGTGTCACCCTTCCTGAGAAAAGGTGAGGGTGGAAACTAGAGCGGGCAGATGGGGAGAGTGGGTTCTTCTAGTCCAACCCCCTGTTTAGGCAGGAAACTCTATACCGTTTCAGACAAATGGTTATCCAACATCTTCCTTAAAACTTCCAGTTTTGGAGCATTCACAAATTCTAGAGGCAAGTTGTTCCACTGATTAATTGTTCTGTCAGGAAATTTCTCCTTAGTTCTAAGTTGCTTCTTGTCCTTGATTAGTTTCCACCCATTGCTTCTTGTCCTACCCTCAGGTGCTGTGGAGAATAGCTTGTCTCCCTCTTCTTTGTGGCAACCTCTGAGATATTGGAACACTACTATCATGTTACCCCAAGCCCTTCTTTTTATTGAACTAGACATGATGTAAAAGTATACAGTGTGGGAAACACATTTGGAGGTTGGGGGGAAGAGATGCTGCCTAGGGAATGGTCAGATAAGAGCATAATCCGCAGCTGGACAGTAGGTAGGGCAAGGAGCTCAGCATGGACTCACCCTAATTTTCTCAAAAAAAGAGATGGCAGGAAATTATACTTTCAGACTTGCAAGATTCTGTCAGTGTAGCCTTAAATTAAGTAGAATAAACCTATCTGGTCTCCTTTCCTGTCTGTATACCTGGTAAGGCTCCCACCTGGTAAGGCTTGAGTCCCATGATGGGTGTCAAATTTTGGAAAGGTGATCCTTGCAGTGTTGAAATGCAACTGAGAGGTGTGGGAAAGCAAACAGGAGGAGGGGGTAGCTACTACAAAAGATGAGTTATCTAAATCCTGCTGGATTAGAATAGCAGAAAAGTAGCAGGGGAAACCTGGCAACTGAGTTTTGTTACTCCCGCTCTCTCTGCAGGTATTGTTGGTGACTGGAAGGAATGCTTCACAGTGTCTCAAAGTGAGCAGCTGGATGGCCTCTGTAGTCAGTTGCTGGAAGGCAGTGGCCTGACCTTCCGCACAGAATTGTAAAAGCAGTTCTTCTCCACACAGCCTTCTCAATCAAGCCTGCTTAAATTATTAATCTTCCTTGCATTTAATAAAATAAGCCATGGATCCATAATCAAATGACAATCCAAGCTTTACTGTGCATTTCTTCAAAAAGCTGATTCTTGTTCAAAAGCATTTGTCATTGCCAATTAAATCTCCTTTTGCTGCGTGACCCAACAAATGTGTGCCGACAAAACCGCGCCGACGAAATCGCGCTGCAATGAAAAAAACAACATAGTGGGACGCGAAAACAACATTAGGGGTTAGGGTTAGGGTTATAATGTTGTTTTCACGTTGCAGAATGTTGTTTGTTTTGGCGTGGCACGGTTTCGTCAGTGCGGTTTTGTCGGCGCGCATTTGTCGAGCGCGCATTTGTTGATGAACCCTTTTGCTGAAATTCTCTTATTGAGTTGCTTGCTCTCTCTCTCTCTCTGTCTCATTTTCTATACTGTATATGTATATGATGGAAAAAGGAAGGTTGCCCGCCTTTTAATTTAAAGATTTCTCTCTAATTTGTACTTAAATTTTCTTTCCTATTGCTTAAAAAATTACTAGTAGGAAAAACATTTTAAAAGGAAAGTGGAAGGAGAAAAGAGGAAGGCAGAAATAGCCCTTTCCTGATATTCCAATCCCTTAAAGGTAAAGATAATGGTTCTCCCACAAATATGTGCTAGTTGTTCTCGACTCTAGGGGGCAATGCTCATCTCTGTTTCTAAGCCAGAGACCCACCACTGTCCAAAGACGTCTCCGTGGTCATGTGGCCGGCATGACTAAACGACGAAGGCACATGGAACACTGGTACCTTCCCACCAAAGGTGATTCCTATTTTTCTACTTGCATTTTTTTATGTGCTTTCGAACTGCTCGGTTGGCAGATGCTGGGACAAGTAATGGGAGCTCATTCTGTTACATGGCACTAGGGATTCAAACCGCTGAACTGCCAACCTTTCTGATCAACAAGCTCAGTGTCTTAGCCACTGAGCCATCATGTCCCTTAGTTGAGAGCAAATATGGCTCTATTTCATATATTTTATGTTTATTTTATTTACCATTTTTTTAAACATTTATTTTTTATTTTTTGAACAAACACAAACAGACAAACCAAAAACATAAAAGCATCTTTCATTACAAATTATAGAAAGTGTGTCATTTGGTTACAAAATTTCTATGCATCCCTTCCATAGTCATCACTTACCATTCATATCAAATCACCTATTTTTAAATCAAATATATTTATATATATATTACTACCGTGTTTCCCCGAAAATACAACATGTCCTGAAACTAAGGCCATGCCAGATTTTTGCAGTGGGCAAAAATATAAACCCTCCACTGAAAATAAGCCCTAGTGAAGGGGTGGGTTTAGCTAGAACAGGGGGCAGCCCTTCCCTTCCCCAGTCACCTCAGGGTTTCTTGGCCCTTAATTGGATCAGCTGGGCCACTCCTTTCACAGGAAGATTATACGTAGAACATTGGATATGGATGTCAGTACAGGTTGTCAGGGAAATACAGGTAGTCTTCAATTTAGAGAGAGAGAGAGGGGGGGGTGTACATAGGTGTGTTTATTCTTGAGAACATGCCTCTGGGAGACGTAATTTACCTAACTTTGTTTTTAAAGACTTTATTATCCTTTTGTGGATTCTGTCTGGGAAACTTATTTTGGAGTTTGAGAAAGTTTGCTAATTTAATTAACTTGGAGATACTGATTCTCACACCATTGTGGATCCTGTTAATACTTTAAGGGAAGATGTTAGCAGTATATAGAATAAAATATACTTGGATATAAAACTTCTTACAATCACAACTTTGAACCTAGGTCACAGGTAGCCCCAGGTAAATCCATCATAACTTTGAATTGTCACTAAACAATTGGCTCTAAGTTGGAAGTACTTGTACTGAGATGGTTCATGACAGAGCCATTTTGAATTCTGTCTCTAAAATGTCTTCCCCTCTAAAACGGCAACTGAGTGCTTTTCTTCACCACAGACCCTTTTAAATACCTTTTGTGGCCACGATGGCCACATAACCTCAAGACATAACTCAAGATATACATTACAACATTTCTTCAAAGCCTTCACAGACCCCCCCCTGTGATGACATTGCGGTCCCCCAGGGATCTGCTGGCCACAAGCTGAGAACCATTGTGCTCGTGAATTAAGCATAAGAGGTTCAATGTTTTCTCTACTAGAAGAGATCTCTGGAAGGAATAGGTGATACCTGCTCAATAGCAGTAACTGTGAGAGGGATTTAGAAGTCCTAGCGGACAATCACTTAAATATGATCCAGCAGTGTGCGGGCAGCAGCCAAAATAGCCAACGTAGTCTTAGGCTGCATTAACATATCACATAAAGTGTGCACACCACTTTATTATCCCTTGATTAGGACCACAGTTGGAATATTGCATTCAGTCTTGGTCGGCATGATATAAAAAAGAAGTTGAAAAAGTGCAGAGAAGAACAACAGAGATGTTTAGGGGGCAAAACATATGAAGAATAGTTGCTGGAATTGGGTATGTCTAGTCTAATGAAAAGAAGAACTAGGGGTGACATAATAGCAGTATTCCAATATCTAGGAGGTTGCCCCAAGGAAAAGAGAATTAAGCTATTCTCCAAAGCACTTGAAGGACAAGAAGCAATGGATGGAAATTAATAAAGGAGGGGATCCAACCTAAAAACAAGGAGAAATTTTGTGACAGTGAGAAAATTATTTAGTGGGAAATCTTGCTTTCACAAATATCTATAGAGATTCTCAGTCATCCAAATTATGATCGTCCCACAAGTGCTTTTCAAAAGGCAAAAGCGACAGAATACCCACGAGGCAAGTTCCAAAGGTGTTTTTCGAAAAGCAACTGGACTGTCTTGGTTTTCTCTGAAAACATTTTGCTTCTCATTCAAGAAGCTTCAAGAAACTACTTGGGTGAGAAGCGAAATGCTTTTGAAAAAAAGCAAAGTAAGTCCAGTTGCCTTTCAAAAAACACCTTTGGAACTTGCCTCCAGGACTTGTGGACGCTCCATCACTGCAGGTTTCTAAAGCAAGATTGGGTAGCCATTTGTCTGAAATGATATAGGGGCTCCTGCGTGAGCAGGGGTTTAGACTAGAACAGAGATCCTCAAACTTTCCAGCTTTGTAGACCGGATGGGGGATGAGAAGAGTGCATGTACGCACTGCCCTATTTATAAATGGAACACATGTAATCACTCACCCACTGCTCATGCAAGTGGGGATACACACACTTCCATGGGCTGGTTGTGAAGAACTCGCAGCCCAGAAGTGGGCCAGGGCCTGGAGAATCCCTGGACTAGAAGACATCCAAGATTGCTTCCAATTCTGTTATGCTGTTAATTCACATCCTAGCTACCATCTAGAACAAAAGATTCAACTTTTTACCTTCTTTCCCAAAAAATAAACCACAAATTGTGACTATTTGTGTCTAACGGACCAAGTAGAAAAAACTCTTGCATGCTCAACAGATTTCTATTTTGAAACTCCCCTTTTTTATATGATCCACATCTATTCTTTCCCAACTATGTCTCATCTATTATTCCCAACCGTTTCCTCCTATCCATGGTTGCGTCTGTGGTTGAAACAACACCAAGGGTAAAATATTTTCCCTAATTATCCCTAATAATTACGTACAACCAGTTGTTCATGTATGCTGCTTTTATTAACCAATTATAAATGAAGCTATACCCTAAAAGGTATATTTAGAGGCATCTTTGAACACACCAAATTAATTATTAGCGCTTTTCATGTTGGATGTTCTATTCTGAAATGATTAGATTTGCAAAATGTAATCTTACAGTGTTCTTTCACAGCTATTCTGAAGTCAATGCCTGTGCTTTGTGCTTGGGTTTTTTGCCACTATTCCTGAGACCTTCACCAGCCCCTCCTATTGGATGCAGTTAAAATTCAGCTTCAGTTCTGACCCTCACCTTTTCTCATGAAGGGGGACAAGGATTGGTTCATCACAAAGGCAGGCAGAGTGAGGTAATTGGCCATGGGGTTGCTTTTCATAGTTTCAAACTTTGTATGTTCCGCAATCTCCTTCAGAAGTGGATCTGGGAGTTCAAAGTTGAGGAAGTGAGCAATCTTCTGGATTTCTCTGGTTGGATCCTATTACGGATATGGAGAGAATTCTGGCTATTTTGATGCTTTCTTGACTGGAATGATTAGAAAATGGAGCTTGCTCAAGAGGCAATCCACAATAAGCTCTGAGCTCCAACAAAATGGGCATTTTTGACGCTCATCTTCAGGCCCTGCCCTGAGTACCTTATATAAATTTTCTCTTGTAATCATTTGTATTTTATCCATATCTGCCTATATTATATCATATATATAGCACTGGTTTCCAGTTTCTTTCTGGGTGTGGTTCAAAATGTTGATTATCATCTCTAAAATCCTGCATGCTACAGGACCAGTTTGTGGCACCAAGTTTCTATCAATCATGTCCAATAGGATGGGTGTATACCAGTGGTGGGATATTCAGCCAGTTCGCACCTATTTGGGAGAACCGGTTGGTAACTTTCTAAGCAGTTCGGAGAAATCGGAAGAAATCGCCTTGTGTTTTCTCCCCACTTTACAGGGCTAATCTTGTAAGGAAGGCAGGAAAGAAACATTCTGGGTTGTTTCTAGCCTAATCTTGCCCTGCTTACAGAAACTGCCTCTCGGCTTAACCCTTAATACATTGTAACAGCTAAGGCAAAGTGTCCATCGACCTGAGTGACATTGAGTTGGCCACACCCACCCAGTCACAAGACCACCAAGCCACGCATACCTAGCTGGTCATTAGGGCAGAGGACCGGTTGTTAAATTATTTGAATCCCACCACTGGTGTATACAGATCCCTTCCCTTAAATGTCATCTAATGGGACCAGGAAGCACGCCCTAGGAAGCAGTTCCCCCACTCAAGATCTGGCAGCTCCCCCCCCCCCCACAACTTTTCTGGAAGACTTAAAATGATGCCCCTCCCCCCGCCGATACGAGTCTGCTTATGGTTTCTTATACATTGCGGAGTGTTGGTTTAGGAGATTGGGGTTTGAGTTTTTATTGTTTTGAGGGTTTTTTTTTAATGTTCTTGTTACTGTTGCTGACAGCTACCAAGAGCTATGGCTTGTAAGATGGGCTGCCATATAACGCTCCTAAATTTTTAAAAAATAGCTTTCAATGCAGAATGAGCTTCCCTTACGCCCTGCAGTACAGCTTGTATCCATTATCTCATGGTTGAAATTTGATGGAAATGTATTCTGTGTGTGGGGGGGGGGAGGGGGGGCATAAGCAACTTACTTCTTTTATGTCTTCATAAAAGAGATACAGGATTGGGTGATGTTCCTTAGCCTCCCACCAGCCTCTGACATGTTCAAACCAAGAGCCCCAGGCAACTGCAAAAGAAAGAAAAAAAGACAAGAGAATCTTGATTTACCTCTCTTTCCTTTCTGCTTCATAACTCTAGGCTCTACCAGCTTTCCCTTCAAAATGGCTTTCATCATGGGTATTGAACTATTCTGGTTGGGAATGATAGGAACTATAGTTCTTCAGGAAATGATGGCACACAGCTTCTCAGATTTAAGGGGAGAAATCATTAACTTTTTTTCCCCAGAGTCACAAAATTATCATTGGTACAGGGAGATCCACACTTCTTTTTCAAGAGTAGTTGGGTAGCTATACTTCACGTTTTCTATAGGCCCGATAGTGACTGGCATCCAGAGTCTTCTAGTGGCAAGAAAATTTAATAAATAAAGAAACTGATGGTGATGACATGATGACATATTACTGCTAGGAATTCAGCAAGCAATCATTTCCCACATGCTTTTCATTCCTATTTCTGCAGCTTCCACTTACTCTTTCCTATAAGGAAGTTCTCTAAAAATTGATCCCAGTTCCCTGGCTTTGGCATTGCCTGGTTCATGCGGTGAAAATGGAAGTAGGAAACAATGGTATCCTTAATATTCCTCGCTACATAAATGATCTACAGAAAGAACAGAAAGTCATAAAGACTGATTATGTTATTTTAGTTAGGGTAATGAAACATCTACAAGAAAACCAGCAAGCTCAGAAAGCGGTTCCACCACAAATGCGCGTACGACAAAAGCGCGTGTGACTAAAGCGTGGTGACAAAACCGCGCCGTCAAAACTGCGCCGTCAAAACCGCGCCGTCAAAACCGCAGAGACGAATGAGCGCTGAAGCGCTCCGACCACACCGCGCCGACAGAAGCGCGCTGTAACATAACCCTAAACCTAACCCTAAACCTAACCCTAAACCTAACCCTAAACCTAACCCTAAACCTAACCCTAAACCTAACCCTAAACCTAACCCTAACCCTAAACCTAACCCTAAACCTAACCCTAAACCTAACCCTAAACCTAACCCTAAACCTAACCCTAAACCTAACCCTAAACCTAACCCTAAACCTAACCCTAAACCTAACCCTAAACCTAACCCTAAACCTAACCCTAAACCTAATCCTAAACCTAACCCTAAACCTTACCTTAACTTAAATCGCGCTTCTGTCGGCGCGCTGTTGTCGCCGCGCTGCTATTGGCGCACTTTTGACATCGCGGTTTTAGCGCCGCGGTTTTGTCGGTGCGCTTTTGACGTTCGCAGTTATGTCGTGCCACGCAGAAAGCAACAAGGACTTCATCTTAAAGACTCTAGGATAAGCTTTTCATATTCATGCATACATATATCTATGTTGTTTCTAAGAGTTGACACAGACTTGATGGCAAATAATCAAATCATACACACACCTTCACACAAACACACATCTAGCTCTGCCTTATTCCTATCTCTGCCTCTTTTCCAACACATAAAATGATCCTAATCTATCCAAGCTCCAAACTCTCATTTATTCAGATCATATTCACCATGTTTCTCAACCTTGTCAACTTGAAGATGTCTGGACTTCAACTTCCAGAATTCCCCAGCCAGAGATATACACTCTTGGTTTAATTTAGGAAGTTGAAAAAAATACTGAGGATGAATTCAAATAAGAATTAAGACTTACTTCCCCATGTAATAGGCAGAAGGAATGACCTTGAAGATAGGAGGAAGATCTTCTATCAAGATATTGGTCAGATAAAAGATATATGAGTTTGGACAAGAACTCTTATTGAGAAAACATCTCAGACAAGACTGTCCCTAGTTTTCATGAAGATAAAGGAAGGGAAATACATTCAGACTTGCAAGATTTTGTTACCACAACCTTATAACAAAAGTGGGATTGTCTTGCATGACTTTCATTTCCTTATTGGATCTAACTTGAAAAACTGAGATTCTATCAACAGCTGTTCTAACCTTGCAATTCTGTTCCCAGAAGGAAGGTGGTAGAAGCTGGACTGGAAGGTGAGATTTCAGAGTGCGCGGGGAAGGCATTGCTTCTGCCATTTCCAAACCTGCAACATGGGAGGGGGAGATGGATGGACATAATTCAGGCTCATGGAAAGGAAAACCTTTCCCATCACTTCCATGAAGCAGTACCTTGCTACTCACCCGAAGATATGGGTTTCATAGGAAACAAATCTATGAAGGGAATCCGTTCATATATGGGAGCCCTTGCACATTTCTGTTTGTCTCCTCCATGCTGCACCATGTCCACTATTTCTTGCACCCAGGTAGTCCCTGATATGAGGAATGAAGAGAACAGATAGATTGATGTAGAGATTAAGTCCTGCTCCTTGTTTAATTTAAACTTTATATCTCTTTCCTAAAAAAGTTCCATCATGCTTTTCCATGTCTCCTTCCCACTTACCTGCTTTGGGATAAGTGCAAATTAGAAGGTCATCAGGCTGGGCTTTAAAATTCCTTAAGAGCTCCAGGTTTGCAGCAGTACTATCAAGTAAAGAAGTTCCTTCAACTTCCACCAGCTTTGAGTGTTTGAGTAACCTAGGATCAAACTCTTCCAATGCTCTTCTTAAATACTCCATAACTGAGTGGAAAAGGCAGGAGAAGGGAGCTTACAACCTGCAGAGATGTGAATACAAATCTTTGGGATTTAGACTTCCAGTTTTGCAAAGATTCTGCTCTAGAGTTCCTTATGAATCAAAGTCAAGTTGTCTTCCTGCACTATATAAATTCATGTCTGTCTCCACCCACTTTCTCTTTTCTTCCCTAAAATTTCTGCAAGGACTGGAAATTTGATGATGGGTACATTTTCTAGACAGCAGAGACTTGGGAAATGTTTTCCTGAATAGGTTTGTATCTTGTGAGATGGGTTGGGCTGAGAGAGCGAGAGATCCCAAAGTCACCTACCAGCTTTTACACCTGAAGAAAAGAACTCATGGCCTCCCTGTTTCTAGCCCAACATTTTAACCATTACACTAAACTATGTGTGTTTTTAATCCTAAGACTTTCTTTCTTATTTTTTATTGCCTATGTTAAGGGAGGATTCTATGATCACTTTAGGTCTATGCTTCTTAAAACAATTTCTATCTTATTTAATACACAATATACTGTACCTAATCAGTGGTCTGACTAGTGAACCCAAGAAAAGTAGACACTCTCAGGAACTCCTAAATCCCAAAAGTAAAATTTTATTGGCTACACTAAGAATCAAAACCAACTCCGATTTTTACTCTGCAATGCTTATATAGTTAAACAATAGCTTCTCCTTCCCCCCACTCTGGCTTGATCATATTGTCCAATTATGAATAGTCCGTCTGTTTAAAGAACAGTTCACTTCTCTGTTGTACCTTGCAGCATCTTGGCTCTCACAGTCTGTTTCTGGAGTATCTGCATTCTTTCACCCTTCCCTCCTCCCAGTTCTTTGGCAAGCTGAATAGCAATCTTGGCAAATTGACCCTCTGGGAAGAAGGGGAGACTGGAAAGACATCAGAGATAGATTAATATTAATATTCATGCTCCTTGAGCATTCACTCCCCCTCCTGGTTTTCATGGGAGCTTGGCATGGAATCTTCTCACTAACCTACCAGTATTAACATCTTCTTCTTTCACCCATTCTGTTTCTAACATTGGACATCCCTTCTATTGTACCAGATATTGCAATTTCCCTTTCTATTACCTTGAATCTAGAATTCTATTAATTTCATAGTGCTTCTCTCCTCTCACCCAAATAGAGAGTGGTAGTTCCCTTCCAGCCTGTCTCAAGTTAGAGCCTTTAACAGGATTCAACAAACTGGAACCCCTTCCAGTTCCTCCAGTGGAACCCCTTCCCTAGTTTTTTTTTTTGCAGTTTTTATTCCCCTGTGACCGGGCTGATGATGCACACACCATTTAGGACCCAGTTTTATACAGGGTTGCCTTAATTTCAAGTATCTTATGGTTAAATATACTTTATCCCTGATCTTGAACTCTCTCTAGGGGGCCTCTTCCAATCTTTGTTTCCTTTGTGACTCTCCCGCCTTCACTAAAGATTTCTGCATATTTCCCCAAGTGCTTCTTAGGGTGTCCATTCACTCCACCAGCGTTACTGAGGGGGGAGGTTCACTTGGAAGCTCTCACATGGGCACACTCCATTCCTGTAGCCACATTGGGTGGGGTGAACCCAGTGCTCTTGTGAACTGATGCTTGTATAGTTATTACAGATTATCCCTATGAATGGCAAGAGTTTTGCCCAATTTGTTTGCTGATAGTTCACATAGCAACATAAATATTGCCTGATTATTGCATTGGTTTACTCTGCTACCCTGTTGGTGCTTGGATGGAAATTGGAACTAAGCCTCTGGGAGAAACCTGTTAACTTTAAAAACTCCTGCCAGAATTTTGAATTGAACTGCAATCCCCCAGTCTGAGATGGGCATTTTGGAACTTCATGCAGCTGGTAAATGTGTTGTGCAAACAGTTTAGCTAGCTTCTAAGCTGACGGAAGCTTGGGGAACACAATGAAGTGGGCTTGCTTTGAAAATAAGCTGACCATGGTCCAAATCACTGTGCTTCTCCCACTCTCCAGCAATTCCACAAGTCCATAGTTATTTCTCCCCATGGTTGGCTAGGGATGTTTCCTAGCATTCATTTCACAGATGTACACATTGGGCAGCTCATCATGTAGCTCTCCACGTCCTTCTTTATTTTAGGCCACCAGAACAAACTTGAGTTTCTCAAAAACCTCTTGGCATTCCATGGTCCAGTTCAGCAGCTGACTGGGCTTGGGTTTTATTCCCCCTCTACCTGTCTTTAGCAGCTTGGTGATTGGCAGAATGATTTGGGTTAAAGCTGGAATAAACTCTTTATAGAAGTTGGCGAAGCCTAGGAAACTTTGCAGCTGTTTTCTGGTTCAAGGACCCTCCACTGCAACATGGCTTTTACCTTCCTGGGATTCATTTCCATCCCCTCACTTGACACCTGATGTCCCAAATAATCCAGGCTAGTTTTATGAAAATCACATTTCAATAGTTTGGTGTAGAGTTTAGCATCTAGGAGTTTCCTTAGCACCTCACGCACTAACTTCACATGTTCTTCCATTGTCTAAGAGTAAATGAGGATGTCATTCAAGTATACTAGAACTTCTTTATATAGATGCTTGTGCAGCACCTTGTTTATTAATTGTATGACTATGGTTGGGGCTTCCTGCATCCCAAATGGAACTGAGAGCATCCCAGGAGGCAATTAAAAGCTGTCTTCCACTTTAATCCTTTCTTGGTAATAAGCTTCCTTAAAACCCAGCTTGGTGAATACCTTTCCTTTGGATAGGTATCCCAGCATGTCCTTCATGGGGAAAGGGTACATGTTTTTGACGCACATCTCATTAATTCCATGGAAACCCATGTACAGCCTCATGGACTCATCCTTCTTCTCCTTGAAAAGTACAGGGGCTGCCACCCGGGGGTATCTCTGCTTCAGCCCAGCAGGTCTGTGAGGGGTCCCTGAATCTGACACAAAGCTCTTCCATGAAAGCATCAACATTTCCCAACTCCAGAGCTCCTTCTTCCATCCAATCTCACAGCGATGGCATTTACACATGCAATGACATCTGGATAGTCAGCCCCGTACAGATCCATATAGCTCCAGACTTGATTTAGGAAGTAAGATAACTTATCTGGTTTTCCATTGAATGTTTGTGAGATCACTTGCGCTTGCAGTCCCGCATCACTCTGAGGCATGGGCTTGTCTCAGGGTCACCTGAGAAGGGATGGTCATCCCTTAGGGACTCCCAGTTCCTGAGCCGCTAGTCCATGGGTTGGGATCAGGGACGGCAAGGGACCCACGAAAGTTTGGGTTTGACCAGACCCCGCCCCTTGTATGCTTGCATGGCTAAAGAGTAGCTTCTTCTTCTCCCCACCCCAGTCCAATTAGGAACCATCCATTTGTTTTGAGAACTGTTCACTTTCTGCTGGACACTTGCAGCAGTGTCCTGCTGGTTCTCACAGTCTCTGGAGCATCTGCATTCTTTCACCCTCCCCTCCTCCCAGTTCTTTGGCAAGTTGAATAGCAATAGGAACTAAATGTTTCAAAAGCGGTTCAACCTTGATCCCTATTGTTCTATATCCTGATTCTATGATTACTATTTCCTACCACTGTGGACTTTTTTTTTTTTTTCTTTATCTTTAGCTCTTGTAGCCAAATCCGGTCAATTTGAACACAAAGGCCCTTTTTATTTCTTATCAAAGGTCACTTTACCTAGGAGCATGCTGTCCTGAAGTTTATTTGTAGAATTTCCTCTACTTGCTGCATACAACTAATCAATATTGCACACATTGTTCTGACCCTTCCCTGTCTTTTGGCTCAGTTTCGGCTTATATTTCTGTTGGGAGCCTGCTTCACGTTTGTCATTCCCTTTTGACTGCACTGCTGGGACTGCCTCTGAGTTTCCTTGGCAGTCTTTAAATTGGGAGTTGTTTTTTTCCCTCTGTGATCCTGCAAGCATTCTGGCCCAACCCCTTCATCCCTACAGGTGCAAGTAGTCCTTGTCTTGCAACCACAAGAAGGACCAAAATTTCCATTGCTAAGCAAGGCAGTAGTTCAATGAGTTGCACCAGATTATATAACCTTTTTTGGGGACGGGGGCACAGTTATTTTTAAAAAATATATATTTATATTACCGTGAAGTCGAAGTGACCATACATTCACATTATATACAGCTAGTCTCAACCATTAACTATTAGCCTTCTTAGTACATTGTCTATCCTTCTGTCCAATCACAATATATAAAGTTTGTTCCAGTCTTGTCACCTTGTCTTATACCAATCATAAAATCTGTTCCAGACTTCGAAATATTCTGATTCCCCTTTATTTTTAAGTTCAAGAGTGAGCCTATCTGCTTCTGCACAGGCCAACACTTTTCTGATTATATCTAGCTCTGATGGTGTATTTTATTTTTTCCAATATTGTGCATAAGTTATGCACGCTGCAGTTAGTACATGTATAATTAGATAAAGTGTATCTTTCTTAAACCCCTCCAGTATTATACCTAGGAGAAAAAATTCTGGTTTAAACAAGATTTGGTCTCCCACCATTTGTTCTAACCATGATTGAATCATTTTCAATATTTTTTTGCCTCATTGCACGTCCACCACATATGATTAAAAGTGTTTTTTTACGCATCCAACAATTTGGGGCCAGATTTTTAAACATTTTGGGTATTTTGGTACAATGGCTGTGTTTAATTTCGTTTCCATATTAATAACAGGGACTGTCTGATGTAGTGTCTATTGAAATATTTGTGTGCAGATCCTTTTTCATACCAAAGAAAGGCATGCCATCCTACTTGGAGGTCATGACCTTTCAATTTGAGTAATCTTTTATTTCTCAACATTATCCATTCTTTTAATCGTGTTAAAGTGGCCGCAGTATAATAAAGTTCCCAATCTGGTACACCAAATCCTCCTTTTTCCTTAGTGTCTTGCATAGCCTTGAGTTTTATTCTTGATTTTCTTCCTTGCCAAATAAATTTCAAAACCAATTGATTCAAATCCTTAAAAAACTCTTTTTCTAATTTAATGGGAATATTCTGAAATAGGAAAAAAAATTTTGGTAATACATTCATTTTTATGACTGCGATGGTACCCATCAGGGACAATTGTAGGTTTTTCCACTTTTCTAAGTCTTTCTTAGTTTTATTGATTAAATTAGTATAGTTATCTTCTTTAATGGACACACACCTCGCAGATAAATGTATACCTAGATATTTGATTTTTTTTTTGACAGTTTGATTACCCAATTTCTTCGTTAACTCCTCTTTTGATTTTGATGTCATATTTTTAACCAGCATTTTAGTCTTTGTCATATTTATCTTTAAACCCGCTACTTTCCCATACTGTCAATTCCTCAATAAGTTTCATACCAGACTTTATAGGATCCTCTAACACAAACACTAGATCAGTGGTTCCCAAACTTGGCAACTTTAAGACTTGTGGACTTCAACTCCCAGAATTCTCCAGCTAGCTCTTCTGGCTGGAGAACTCTGGGAGTTGAAGTCCACAAGTCTTAAAGGTGCCAAGTTTGGGAACCACTGCACTAGATCGTCCGCAAAAGCCTGTAACTTAAATTGTTCCTTTTTAATTTCTAGTCCCTTTATCTGTTCCTCTTTACATATACTCCTGGCTAAAACTTCTAAGGTTAATATAAACAGCAGCAACTTTGTCTTATACCAGTCTGGATTGCTATACTTTGCGTTAATTCCCCATTAATCCCCATTAATTATTACTTTGGCTTTTTGATTTGTATATATTGCTCTAATCATGTTTATAAATTTATCCCCAAATTCCATGTGTTCCAATTGTTGATGCAAAAATTCCCAGTTCACATTATCAAATGCCTTTTGGGGATTGAGAAAAAAATAGTGCAACCTGTTTTTCATTATGCACTTCATAATATTTGAGAATGTTCAGCATAATTCTCATATTGTTTTTATTTGTCTTCTGGGGAGGAATCCATTTTGATCTGTGTGGAAGAATTATGTAAGGAATTTTTTCAACTGTTCTGCTATTATCAGAGCAAAAAGTTTGTAGTCTGCATTTAGCAGTGAGATTGGTCTGTAATTTTGTATAAACATCTGGTCTGTGTCCACTTGGGTAATAATACAATATTAGCCTCCGTCCATGATAACGGTGTCTTCGCCTCTTTCAACACAGCATTATAAACTTCCAACAGGGTTGGAACAAGCATATCCTGGAATTATTTATATATTTCCGCTGGCAGTCCATCTGGCCCTGCAGCTTTATTATTTTTTTGTCTTTGTATGGCCTCAATTATCTCTGATGTTTTAATTTCTTCATTGAGCATATCTTTTATTTCCTCTGGTATCTTTGGCAGATCTGACTTTTCCAGATATTATAGTATTCCTTCCTTTGTATAGTCTCGGTTTTCTCTATATAATTGTTCATAGAACTCTTGGGTAATCCTTTTCTTTTCCTCTAGTTGATAGCAGATCTCGCCTTTTTCAACTTGTAATTTATTGATCCAATTCTCTTGCTTCTGCTTCCTCAGCCTATAGGATAGCCACCGCCCTGGTTTATTTGCATTCTCAAATAAATTTTGTTTTGCTTTTTTATAGACTGTGCCAATTTTGCTTTTTCAAATATAGCCAATTCATGTTTAATCAATTCCATACTTCCTTTTACAGTATACTTCTATTTTGTGGTTTCTATTGAAGTTCACTCTCTAAATTTCTATACCTTTCTTTCAACTCTCTTATTTTTTGATTGTCAATTTTTTTCTTCCTAGCTGTTGCCGATATTGTGATCCCTCTAATAAATGCCTTAGTAGTATCCCATAGGTTTTGTATGGATGTGTCTCCTTGCAGTTTTCTTTGAAGAAAAATCTTAATTCCCGATTAACTCTTTTAATATATTCCTGATCCTTTAGGATTGTTCTATTGAATAACCAACAATAACTGCCCTTTTGTTTTTTCCATATAATCCTCATGTGGTCGGCCCATAAATTGGGTTCTATGTCTATCTCCTTCACTTCCGAAATTAACTCCATCGACATCCAGCCCATATCTATCCTTGACCAGGATTCATGTTTATTCGAGTAGACGATACATTGCTTTCCCTCTGGACATCTTTCTCGCCATACATCATAGATATTTAATTCTTCAGCCATTTGGAAGAATGACCTGGGCAAAATTCTCCTAGCTCTTTTTCTCTTCTTTTATAGTCCCATTTCTGGTCAACTATAGCATTGAAATCACCCATTAAACAGACATTTTCATTTCCCATCTCTCGAATAATGCTATGTAGTCTACAATAAAAATTTTCCTGACCTTCATTAGGTGCATTGTACATCATCTTACTGGAAATAAAATGGTGACTGATTGGAAAGAAGGACTCTGTTTATTGATGAGCAGAACAGTATGTAGTTCTGGGACAGTTGACAAATTAGCTTGATGAGTGCAAGGATTTTTATACAGTTTACAGTATTTTGTAATTTTGAGGTTTGCTTTGTGTGCTTTTATTATTTGATTGGTGGTGAGTTAATCCTATTATGTCTTAACGGTCATGTCCTGTCTTTCGTAATTCCATCAGCTGCAGTTGAAGGTGTTCTGTTTGTGAATAGATTGGCCTGGAAAATGGACCCCACAGATGAGAAAAAAGAGAAGCTGGATTCTGGTAATAAGGCAAAAGATGTCTGGTGATGAAAGAGAATTTTTAAAAAGATGAAGTGTCCCATCTCTGAAAATGAACAAATGCATAAAGTTTGTAAAGCACATAACAAAGAGGGCCTAAGGACTGGCTGCTTAAGAATGCTAAAAGTTCCAAATAATTTTATAAGCCTAATATTTTAATGTGTACAGTTTGTCAGGGGCATGGAGGGTCTACCTCAGTGGTGGGTTACAACATTTTTTAGAACCTATTCTGCAGGTGTGACCTGTTTTCTGGGAGTGGCTTGGTGGTCATGTGACCAGGTGGGAGTGGCTTGGTGGTCATGTGACTGGATGGGAGTAGTTTGGCAGTCATGTGGCTGGGTGGGAGTGGTCAAGTCGATGTCACTGAATTCTTTGCCCCAAAGAATGACCTACAAAAAGAAGATATAAAAAAATGAAATTTATTATTTTGTACACTTACTATTTAAATAATAAAATAAGTATACAAAACAATAAAACAGCTACTTAGAGAGGAAATATGGCTGTCCTTGCCGGTCTTCAACATTACTGACCACCTTACACACATACTTCCAGCCCCTCTGCTTCTTCCCTCTTCCTGGATTCACTCAGACATTTTTAAAAGAGTGGAAGAGTGTGTGCATGTGCACAGGCTGTGAGTTTTAAAAACGCCTTGTGTGTGCACAGGCTGTGAGTTTTAAAAATGTCTCAGTGAATGCAGGAAGAAGGAAGAGGCAGAAGGGCTGGAAGTGTGTGCATGTGCACAGGCTGTGAGTTTTAAAGACATCTGAGTGAATCCAGGAAGAGGCAGAGGGGCTGGAAGCATGTGTTCCTATAGTATCTTCCAGCCCCTCTGCCTCTTCCCTCTTCCTGGATTCACTCAGAAGTTTTTTGAAACCCACAGCCTGTGCACACGTACACACTCTTCTAGCAGCCCCTCTGCCTCTTCCTTCTTCCCCAACATCCTCCCGCCCCCACCCCAGCCACTCACTAGTTTTTTCTTTTTCTGGTTCTTCTTCTGAAAACCTTTTAGCAGTATGGTGAGGATGGGCAGGGCAAGTGAAAGAGTGAACGAGGGGAGGGAGTGTTCCAGTATAGGGCCTCCTGACCGGTAGGGGAAGGCACGCTAAATTTCACCATCCGATACGGCCGTACCAGGCCATACCGGTTGAAACCCACCCCGGTCTACCTTTAACATTTGTTTTACAATATTTAAACATCCTGATAGCATTTGGCCCAGTATTATCAAGTACACAGTTTAGATGAAAAGACCACATTATTTTAGAGACTGAAAGATGCTTATACGTTCCAGGATTAGTTCCATAGTAATTTTACTGACTACTGATAGGCTAATAAAAGTAACCTAAATAAGAAAAAGTTTATTTCCCTCTCAAGCAAACTTGAGAGGCTCTTATGGATGGACATACCTCATGTTTCAGGAAAAGGACAGACAGACAAAACCCATTTACAACACATACAGAAAATGCAAAAAAACAAAACTTTTCTTCTAAATGAGCTAAATTAACATTCCCTTCTTTGGCAACCTTGGGCTGTTCTTAAAGACACAGGAAGGAAAGAAAAAAGGGAACACAGTTCTCTTCACCCTGTTTGGCTGGCCGAACTAGGGAAAATGTATTTTTATTTTCATTGCTTATTTTAACATTATTTTCCAACAGAATTTTAAATTCTTGTCTCTGGGGATTAGAGACATTTAATAGTTACATTTACCTAACACAAAAAGACTTAGACACAGACAAATGCAAGGGAAAGAGAAAAGAAAAGGATAGCAGAATTCTCAGGTTTACACACCCTGGTCATTCTCAGGACAAATCTTAGTAAGCTTAAATCAGAAAGGGCAAAGATCTTAATACATTAAGTGGTTGCATAGAAGAGAGAGAGAAAAACCCCAATGTTACACTATATGAATCACCTATTGTAATACCAGGATTTTAGCAGTCTCCCTAATGGAGACATTCGCAGAACTTTGGAATCAGAGTTTCCCATATTTTCAGGCAAGACTATGACCTGTTTACCCACAGTGAGTCTTTTCTTCCTGCACCCCCAGAGTGATCCTCTCCTGGAATCCCCTGTCCCGGCAAAGCAATCTTTCAGCCCTTTCCCCTGGTTAGGCAATCTTTCAGCCTTTTTAAGCCACATGAGCTCAACCAAGATGGCTTTTAAGCCACCCTAGCCCTGTGCCCCAGTCTGAGACTTCAAGGGGGTCTGGGAGACTCCGCCTTCGTTCTTTTTCCTAAAAGAATGGAGCTTTGCCCAGAGATTTCAGCCAGTTGCCTGGTTTCGACTCTCTCACTCATTTTTCCATTCCACTTTCACACAACCTTTCCCTTTTCCCTAACAGAAGGTCCTGCACTCTGGCCAACCCCCCCTACTTTCCAGGGTCTGTTGGTTGAACAGATGTTTTTGAGGCTAGGAAAGACACAGAGGGAGCAGCATCCAGCTATGATTGGGAGAAGGGTCCTCTCACTCACACACCCAGAGGCATACACACATTTCCCATGCTTTTCTGGGCTATAAAAGTTAAAATTTAGAGGTACTTACCTTCTTTCCAAGCAGCTGATAAGCTCAAAGCTACCCTTTACTACTCCAAATGGCCAAATTGCTCCAAATGGCCAAGGTCCGGAGGGACAACCCACAGACAAGGAATCTGCTGCCAGCATTGTGGAGGCTTAGCCAGGCCAGGTCCATGGGTCAGTTTTCTTGGAGTCCCACCTGGCGTGCCAAATTGTAGGAAGAAAAATCAGGTCCAGTTCCAATTCGGGAGAAAGGCACTGGAAGTAAAATGGAAGCTGTTTATTTTTTATTGTTTTATTTTATTACCTCATAAAAGAAAATTAAATACCATCTTCAGGGTACATTATACATAAAAAATATAACAAAAACGCATTCTATACAATTGAATTGAAAACCCTGATATTGCACTAGTATTGTACTATACATAGAATTCAAAATAGTTTCTGCCCTGGGATAGAAGCTGTTTTTCAGCCTTTTTGTCCTTGTTTTTATTGTCCTGTACTGCCTGCCAGACGGTAATCGTTCAAAAAAAGGTTGCCCAGGATGAGATGGATCTTTAAGAATGTTTTGAACTTTCTTAAGGCAGTGGGAGCTATAAAGTTCTTCCAAAGAGGGGAGAGGCAACCAATGATCCTCTGAGCAATGGCGACCCTCTGGAGTGCTGTCCTACCCGCCACTGTGCAATTGACAAATCAACACAGGTGCAGTAATTTGGAAAGGACTCTGTTTATTGATGAGCAGAACCAACAACAGCATGTAGTTCTGGGACCGAGAAATTAGTTTCATGAGTGCAAGGATTTTTATACAGTTTACAGTATTTTGTAATTTTCAGGTTTGCTTTGTGTGTTTTTATTATTTGACTAGCTAATGACCTGGCGTTGCCTGGGTATTTATAGACGTTGAAGTGTTTGTCTGACATGGAGCCATTGAGAGGGGCCTTTCTTCCCCCTACTCCCATGCCCATCATCCCTTCCCTCTTCATTCCCCCTCCCATGGACTTTTCTTTCCCACCCTGTTTACAATCCTAGCACTTTGTTGGCCAGTGTGTGAGGGAGGCCTAGGCCTTAAAGGTGCACTGTGTGAGGGAGCACGCTCAATCAAAGGTCTCTGCACTGGCCTAATCAGGCTCCCTTCATAGGTGTACTGTGTGAGGGAGGCCTAGGCCCTAAAGGCACACTGTGTGAGGGAGCACGCTCAATCAAAGGCCTCTGTACTGGCCTAATCAGGGTGCCTTTGCTTTATAGGCCTACTGCGTGAGGGAGGCCTAGGCCTGAGTTGGGGTGAAGGGGGATCCTGGGAACACAGGCTGAAGCTGTTTCCTGTGAAATTGGGCTGCCACAGTGAGGTGGGGGTGGGCAATCTGCTTAGGCCATGACCCACTCAATCAAAGGCCTCTGTACTGGCAATCAGGTGTTGAAAGAAATGTCCTTCTGGGTTCGGCTCCAAGTGGGGAAAAAGACACTGGAGACACAGAGGCTGCTTGGAAAGATGGTTTTAATGGGGGGCAGGACCACATGGTTTGAGTCCTGAACAGAAAAGGTGATCACATGCTTCAATGTTGGTGGTTTGCCCAGGTTCGCCTGGTGCACCAGTTGCGTCCCTACCTGAACCGGGAGGCCCTCACAACAGTCACTCGTGCCCTTGTGACCTCTAGACTGGACTACTGCAACGTGCTCTACATGGGGCAGCCTTTGAAGAGCATTCGGAGACTTCAGCTTGTCCAGAATACAGCCGCGCGAGCGATCGTGGGTGCACCTCGGTTCACCCACGTAACACCAATCCTCCGCGAGCTGCACTGGCTGCCTATTGGTCTCCGGATACGCTTCAAGGCACTAGTCGTCACTTATGAAGCCCTTCATGGTATTGGACCTGGGTACTTGAGAGACCGCCTACTGCCAATCACCTCCACTAGACCGACTAGATCCCACAGATTAGGCCTCCTCCGAATTCCATCCGCCGGCCAGTGTCGACTGGCGACTACCCAGAGGAGAGCCTTCTCTGTGGCTGCTCCGACCCTTTGGAACGAACTCCCCGTGGAGATTCGAACCGTCACCACCCTCCAGGCCTTCCGCAAAGCCGTTAAAACCTGGCTGTTCCGACAGGCCTGGGGCTAAAGAGCTGTTGCCCCCGTCTTGAATGGTATGACTGTTGTGTGTTTTTAAATTATGTATTGTTATGTATCGTTTTTATTTTTTATTTTTTGTCTGTACCCCCCCCCCCCTTCCCTGATTTGATTTGTTAGCCGCCCTGAGTCCCCTTCGGGGGGAAAGGGCGGCATATAAATATAATAAATGAAATGAAATTGTACCTGCTTTTACAACCTTACTATTATTCTTAGTTATTCTTTTCATTAAAGTAGACATACCCAATTCTAGCAACTGTCTTTATATATTTTAACTTCTAGCCACCTAATCATTTTAGTTGCTCTTCTCTGCACTTTTTCTAGACTCTCAATATCTTCACTAAATGAATGGTTGTAAGTTAAGGATTATCTATAGACTTATACTTTATTGTCTCAGAAGGCAGGACCAGAAGTGATGGGCTAAACTTCATGGAAGGAGATTCAGGGGCTCAGAACTCAGAATTATTAGCCAGTGGAACAACACTGTCATGTTACTTGGTTCTTCTTAAGTAGAAGATTCAAATAAGCCGAAAGATGATCCATGAGAGATGATGCAAGGATCCTGTATTGAGCAGGGGGATGTATTAACTAGATGGCCTCTATAGTCCCTTCCAATTCAGAAGTATAGTTTTTGAAAACAATTAGAATTTCTGTTTACTCAGACTAGTTAGCATGGTTTCCTGGAAGTATTGGCAGGGAAATGGCAAAGTTCATCATCGCATCTGCTATACTTATTAGGAGTGTTTGGCACATTATTGGGTTCAGAATTATAAGTCACTGTACAGGTAGTCCTTGACTTACAACAGTTCTTTTAGTGACCGCTCAAAGTTACGGCACTGAAAATAGTGACATGACTGTTTTTCATACTTATAACAGTTACAGCATCTCCATGGTCATGTGATTTACACTTGGATGCTTCGCCACTGACTCATATTTATGACAATTGCAGTGTCCTGAGGTCATGTGATCCCCTTTTGCAACCTTCTGGCAAGCAAATGGGGAAACCAGTTTCATTTAATAACTGGGTTACTAATTTAACAACTGCGGTGATTCACGTAACAAATATGGCAAGAAAAATCATAAAATGGGCAAAAGTCGCTTAACAAATTTATCACTTGGCAATATAAAATTCTGGGCTCAATTGTGGTTGTAAGTCAAGGACTTCCTGTATTGAGTTAAGATATGTGAAATGTTATTGCTGTTTGGTTACTGGTCATTTAATTCAAGTTTGCCCATTCTTGATCAGAAGCTCTTGTGATCTTCTGGCTGATTTAGCTATTGCTCATCTAGTTCCTTAAGGTTAAATGTTTTATGTATTCTTAGATCCTACGTGGAATTCAGATATTTTTGTGAACCACTGACAGGATCAGGACCATCCATGGGAAGGGACAAAGGCCCAAACTAATGGATCAACCATTTGCTTGAAGTCCTGTTTGTTTTTAACAGAACAACAGAGTTTGGGGGGGGGGGGGGGGGCTTGACGTCATACAACGACACAACATGCATTCATGGGGCTCCAGGATTGCTGTTCATATCTCTGTTGCTGGATGATCCTTTTGGATCCAAACCATTCTGAAGGAACGGTGATAGTGAAGGGCGGGTCCTGCTGATTTCAGGGGTATCACAAAGCCCCTGATTGATCCAGGAAAAAGCTCTTTTTGCCAGCTAAAGAGAAGCAGCCAATATGGCTACAGAAGGTTCAGACAAGCCCCTGAAACGGAAGCAGCACAGGAGAGAGTGTGTGTCAAAATGGTGAGAAAAATCTTTATTGTTAGAGAAGAGAAAACCCAAAAGACTCAGAGTGAAAATAAAATTGAAGACAGAAGGAAACAAGTAGCGAATTTACCCTGGTTTAAAACTATCGTGTTATCTTTTTCACTTTAATTTTGTTTGTTTTTTATGGACAGACTTTTTACAAATGCCTTTTACTTTTAAACTGAACTGGTCTTTTTTTCCCCTTCTTCCTCTATACTTTTCCCATTTTTCCGTGTTTGTGGATTAAAAGCCTCTTTCCTCACAAGGCTCAGCCGGATCATAATCTTTAAACAATTTTTTTTCTTTTTCTCTTTCCGGAGAAAATCCCTTTCCAGAGTTCGGAGTTTAGAAAAGAGAAAAACGGAGGAAAAAGATGTAATACTGCCATCTAGTGGCTAAAGGCTTGGCAACATCTGATATTACAAAGCTATCGGCTTGGTTTACTGAAAGAGTCAGTAGAAAAAACTTCATTGAATTTGTTTGGAAACCTAGCAAAAACCTTGGATGTTTTAGTGGCAGGGTCTATTACTTGGAAAAATGGCACTATATGAAGAAGAAAAGGAACTAACATTGCAAAAAATATGTTAGAAATTCAAAAACTCTTAATAATTACAGAGATAATTGAAAAGAGTCTTGAATTTATAGATCAAAATACAAAATATCAAAATAAAAAAAATATGGAGGGAAGAGTTGAGAATACGTATAAAACAACGATGAAATTTGAGGACAGAGTTCAAAAAATTACAGAGACATATGAAAGTGATAAGAAAATTGTTGACATAGACAGCAAATCGAGTGTGTAGGGAAATGATAATGGAATACGGAAAGGAGAGATCGATGAACTGGAACTCTATCTCAGATGTCAAAACATAGATGAAGATAGGGGAGATATTTGGCAGAAACAATGAGAGTAATTTCGGCAGAAACACCAGTGATAACAAAAGTTAAGCAGATGAAAGGTCAGCTCAAGAATTAGTGAAAAATGCTTTAACTTAGTCACGAGAAAGAGCCATTATTCTGACTTTTACTTGGTCCATGTAATGCAAAAAAAAAAAAAGTGTAGTGTTCATTGTAGCAGCTTATGCAAAACTGGAACTTCTCCAGATGGTGTTGTTGCAAGTAAGTCGTACAGCCAAGCCTCTCCATTATCACAACTCTCTTGTGTAATAAATACTATTGTTCTTGAGTAACACAGGGGTAAGATTTTGGTTTTGCTGTATACTCTGGAACACCTTGAGAGATTGGATCAGAGGTGGCTTTAAAAGTGTTGTAAATGGTTTAAAGGAAAGTTTTCAGTTTGTAAGGTTGATGACAGTTTTGTTTCTTGTTGATAAAGAACTACCATAGGTGGAAAATTCCACTGCCCTTCCCTGACTAATTATTAAAATAAAATGGGTTGTCCCTGAAAGCTTGGAACAAACATACAAAGGTGATTCAGGTTATTTTCAGAATTTATACAACTGAAGGTGGCATTCATAAAGATCCCACCTCCTGTTTTCCCCACAACAATTCCATGAGATGGGATGGGCTGACCTAAAGTCACCCAGCTGGCTTTTACACCTAAGAGTGGCTCCGGATCAATTACTCAAGCACAGTTTCTGGGTTTCTAATTCATTAAACCAGCGGCCCTCAACCGATGGTGAGATTCAACCAATGGTATAAAAGTGGTTCGCTAAGTGCGCACTTTGTGTGCGTGTGTGTGTGTGTGCACCAAACGCATGCTCCGCACACACGCAGTGCGTTTGAAAACAGCTCTAAAACTTACCTTCTACTGCAGTTCCGGTGAGTAAAGCAGCTGAGGTGCGGCAATCCACTCTGCTGCGCCTATCAGCTGGACTTCAAACAAAGGAAATATAGGACAGACTAGCGCAGCAATGGGTGGGCAGGGCCAACTGATCACTGGAACGACTGGTTCGCCCGAACCATTTCGAACCGGCTGAATTCAACCCCTGCCCCCAACCTTTTGGGAACCAGCAACTGGTTCCATGGAGAAAGGTTTTTCCACAGATTGGAGGAGGCATTGTTTTTGTGCTGCCTGCATCCTGCAAGTGGGGCTTCAATTCTTTGTGTGGCCCGGTTGCTGGCATGCCATGGCCCAGTGCTACTCTGCTAATTGGGGTTTGGGGATTCCTTGAGCTAGACACAGACTAGATGGGTTAACAACGGATACAATAATAAGGTGAAATTTACAAGGGAATTCCAAAAGGGGAAGATGAAAAGAATTTTCCACAAATATGGATGTGAAAAAATTCCAGAATCTGAAATTGAGCTACACTACAACTGAGAAATAAATAAATTGTCTTGAAAATTAAGGGAAGACAGAATAACAGAATAAGAAAGTTGGAAGGGACTTTGGAATTCTTCTAGTCCAACTCCTGCTCAAGCAGGAAACACAAATGGTTGTCCTTTCTCTTCTTAAAAACTGCTAGTGTTGCCCCTGGCAAGGCTAGCAAAGATGTCTAAAAACATTATCCACCAAATGTTGGGAATGATACTGGGATCATATTATCATACCTGGTTGACTTTCCCAAAGGCAAAATCTTTTTGGATGAAAATACATATATGGTTAAGAAAAAATGACAAAGCAACACATAAATTTTAAGTCAGAAATATTTTTGTTAAGTATTTTACCAGAAAAATACAATAAAGGGAATGTATATTTAATATTACATGTTTTGACAGCAGCGAGAATTGAGGAAAATAATTTTAAAAATACTAGCGTGTGCTGAAAAGCGAAAGTTAGAGTATTTTAGACATGTGATGCGATGCTCAGAAAAATATGGTATATTTCATGTAATCCTCCAGGGAAAAGTTGAAGGTAAATGAGGTCCAGCCACAAGAAGAACATCATGGCTTCAAAACCTAAAGGACTAGTTTGGACTAAGCTCGGCAGCACTTTCTCGCGCAGCTGTTGACAAAAATAGGATTGCCAACATGACAGCCAACGTCTGATGATGGATATGGCACAAGCATGTGCTCAGCAAACCGGTTGTTAAACCGGTAGGATCCCACCCCTGGTTGGACTAGAAGAACTCCAAGGTCCCTTCCAACTCTGTTATTCTGTTATTATGACTACTTGTACATATTGTCAGCTCCATTTATTCCCATTTTTGTTTAATAGTTATAATAGAAGCCGTTATCCTATGCACAATGTATATCCACCTAGAATAATTGATATTGTTTAGCCCGTTATTTCCCCATGTGGCTTGTGGACTGAACTATTGCCATTCTGTACAGTTTCTCTGCTCACCTTGGATTGTGTGTATAGAAGTCAGCACCTACCGCCAAGAAGAATGAAATATTTTGGGAAATATTAAAAAGGCATTATATTATATTTCCCTAGGGGAGAAAGGGAGAAATATGCTCTTAAAGACAGAAATCAGACTCAGTCTTTCTTAATAGCCCCCAAGCAGAAATTGGGGAGGCCAGCTTTTAGAAATGCAGATTTGGTAATCCATTCAAGACAGGATATTTTGAAACTCCTTGCAACAAAGCTAACAAAGGTAGTGTGGTAGTGATAGAATAAGAAGCAGCTGCTCACCCAAGATCCAACACAAGATGAAAGCCATAGTCACAATAGGAATTGCCAAACACCCTTTCAGAATCACAAGTCGCTTCATTGCATGACTCCCCACCCCACCCCGAGCAGTCCAAACTTCACCTGGGAGCTCAGATAAACAATAAACCAGAGGCTGAGTAGATTATCTTAGACAAGCACCTAGGATTTGCATTTCCTCTTTTGCCTATAAAACCAGTTATGACCCCTACATGACCCCATGGGAATCTGATAACAGCCAATAGAATATTAGAGGACATGTTCTGCACAGGAACAGAAAGCTCAAATAGAAAGCCCAAAGAAGGTGTAAAAGCCCACCCACTTTCAACGCCGTTTTGTCAACTGCCCAGAATCACATGTGGTTCTGCTTCATCAATAATCAGCCTCCATACTTCCAGTGTCTTTCTCCCAGCTTGAAATTGAACCAGATGGATATTCCTTCCCACAATTGGCTTTCCCAATTAGGGCATCCTAGAAAGTTTTGGTTCCCAGAATTCTTCAGCCAGTCTGACCATTCTGAGAATTCTGGGAGTTAATTCTCTTGTAAGTTGGGTACATAGAATGAGGAAAGCTACTTCTCTGTATACTTGAGCCTTGTGTATAAAGGAAAGTTAACCCTCTTTCGTGCAAACTAGTACAAGATTAAAATGAAATCTAGAGTACAGTTTAAATCGGCATTTTTCAATCTCAGCAACTTTAGATTTCAACTTCCAGAATTTCCTTCTGTCTGGGGAATTCTGAGAGACGAAGTACTTACATCTTAAAATTGCTGAAATTGAGAAACAGACCAAAATACAAGGGAGTTCCCTAGGTCGGATATCCTACTTTGATACATGATACATCTCCAGAATAATTGTTGTGTAACCCTTAGATACGCCCCTTCCAGATGCCAGGCAGGGAATTTTAGGAGCTTTTAGGAGTCACCACATATAAAGCTCACAGTTGTGGGATTCAAATAATTTAACAACCGGTTTGATGGAAATGATACCTATTTTTTTGTTGAGCTTGGTGAACTGACTCCAAAATGGCCAGATTAGTGTGCATTCATGTGCATCCAATCCCTTGCTTGTTGCAATCTAGCTTTGCAGTAAGCAAGGAGGTTGGGGGCATGTGAATGCATACTAGTCTGGCATCTCAAAAAACTGGGGGCTTTTCCCCACTCCTGGATTAGTGTATACTACCGTGTTTCCCCGAAAATACAACCTGTCCTGAAACTAACGCCTTGCCACATTTTTCATGTGGGCAAAAATATAAGGCCACCCCTGAAAATAAGCCCCCTGGACAACCCCCCCCTCTGGCCAGGCAGAACACCGTTCACCGACCTAGCAGTATTCTGAAGGTGCCAAGTCACGTGGCACTCTGCCTGCCCTCCAGCTCCCATGGCTTGGCACATTCAGGATACCCCCTAGGTATCTCTCCCCGGCTGGAGAGGGGGGCTGCATGAGCAACCTGTTCTGCCCTCAGCAAGCATGCCTCCCAACCTTATCATGCCTTGGGCCAGCTCTTCCTGCAGGGCTAGGGTGCCGCCGCCATTTCTGCCGCGCTCGGAGCATAATTTCTTCTCTGGCTTCCAAACTCTAAAACTCGGCTGCTGAGTTTTCCAGCAGGGGCTGCTCCAGGAGTGCGCTCTATGGTTGTGGGCTGGCTGCTGGAAGACTCTCTGTCCGGAAGATTCTCTGTCTGGCAGCCAGCCCACCACCATAGAGGGCACTATGGGCATGGTGAGGCTGGGAGGCATGCTTTCTGGGGGCAGAACAGGCGCTTGTGCATCCCCCCCTCTCCAGCTGGGCAGAACTCCATGCACTGACCTAGGGAGTATCCTGGATGTGCCAAGCCGCGGGAGCTGAGGGGTGGGCAGAGTGCCACGTGACTTGGCACCTTAGGGATAGCCCCTAGGTCAGTGAATGGCGCTCTGCTCAGCTGGAGAAAGAGTTTGCCAGGAGGTTGCTCGTGAGCATGGTTACCTCATGGCTGCTTCGCCACTGAGGTTGTGCCCGGCTCTTCGGGAGCCAGTTCACAAGGGAGGAGCCACCTGGCAAACCCTCCCCCCCAAAAAGCCCTCTCCCTATAATAAGCCCAAGGCCATATTTTGTGGAGCAAAAGAAAATAAGGCCCTTTCTTATTTTCGGGAAAACATGGTATTTTGAGTCTTAATAAAAAAAAATTAAATATGAGAGTTTCTGGTACTTATACTTACTTAGACACTGCAGTTAGGGCTTTGGAATTAAGTCTGGAGAGATTAAGCCAGAGAAAGGAGGTGTTGCATGCAAAATGAGTAAACTAAACTCTCAACACACCCTGTGTCTACATCACAACTGAGAGGAAGAGGTATCCCTTCTTAGTGAAAAAGGATGGGTGCATAGGAACAAATAAGAAAAAAAAATCCCAAGCTTGAAAAATCAAATTTGAAAAAAAGCTCACTTCGCCTGATTTAAAAATGCCAGTTTTAAACATGCAATTCAGCTAGCGTGACCTCCCCAAAAAAGTTCTAAAGTCATAAAGTGGGGTGTACCACTTCCAAATGGATCAAAATTGTAATGTCATTTACTTCTTCTCCACGATATTAAAAACTCCATTTGGGAAATCAGCATGAAAAGAAGCAAAGGGTTTGGATTCAAACTCTTTTGTCCCCCACCTGGGTCTGCTGTTTTTTCTACTTGTAGATAAAAAAAAGTTATTTAGAGAAGCAATTGAGAAAGCGGACCCTATCTTCTGAAATTGAACAATCCATTTTGCTACCCGAGGTCTTGTGATCTTTTGTGTGTGCGTAACTCTGTAAACAAGCAGGAGTAGCAGCTGGTAAATGCTATCGCATCTGTATAAAACACATGTCTGAACTGCAGTTCAGAAAGTAAGATTAAAGAGCTGAGTTATTACAGTTTGAATTAAAATTAAGATATTTTTTTTGAGTCACCAGACTAACATGCCTCCAACATTGCAAAGCCAGATTGCAGCAAGCAAGGGATTGCAGGCACATGAATGCACATTAGTCTGGCCATTTCAGAGCCAGTTTGCCAAAATCAACAAAAAAAATAGGTATTGGTTCTGCCAATCCAATGCAAACCGGCTGAATCCCACCACTGGAAGGGCACCATGTTCAGGAAGGCTGCCTTGAACAAAATATGATGAGAATGTTTGAAATGATTTAAAGCCAGTTCTTGTCTTCCCCAATCTGGTAGAATACTAAATCTATTGATTCCATTTCACAAACATTCCCTTGTAATTAAGTCAGGGGTGAAATTCATTTTTTTAATTACCAGTTCTGTGGGCGTGGCGAGAAAGATACTGCAAAATCTCCATTCCCACCCCACTCCTGGGGGAAGGATATTGCAGAATCTCCATTCCTATCCCATTCTGGGGCCAGTCAGAGGTGGTATTTGCCAGTTCTTTGAACTACCCAAAATTTCTGCTACCAGTTCTCCAGAACCTGTCAGAACCTGTTGAGTTTCACCCCTGAATTAAGTTTAGTAACAACATATATAATGTTGAAAGGGTTGTGGAGTTCACATTTGTTGCTTACTGGTTTGTTTTATTGGACATAGGTAAAAGGATAGTTGTTTTTTTTATTGTGGATTTTATGAAAGGTACAGAGGTGAATTTGCCTTGGGAGTGGAAGGTCAGGCCATTGCCTCAAATAATCAAGCACAAAGTTCATCTACAACTTCTCCTTCAGCCATTCTGAAAAAGCTTCTAATTTTCTATGATACATTCAAGCCTCTATCACTTGTTCAACCAAGTAGACTATGACTTTATATTCGGTTTGTTTTTCACTGAATCTCACACAAAAAATTCTGGAAAATAAGCTTTTTATTAAATATTCAGATTATGAGATGTATTGGCCTTGACACCTCACGTTGTGAACAGAAGATAGATTTGTGTCTCTTAGTAAATCACAAGGAACTGATCTGCCCTTTCAGCCTGTCCTGTAATTGGTATGGACCTCCCAATGGTTAGATAATGGAAGAACAGATGTTTGCCACCTACTGTATTCATTGTAAATACCCTGTCCTGTCACCACCAATATATTCCAGCTGCTTCTCATTCTTAGCTGTTTTCAAGTTCTTCTAAGTCAGGGGTCTCCAGTGTTGGTAATGTTAAGACTTATGGCATGGCTGGCCAAGGAATTCTGGAAATTGAAGTCTAAAAGTCTTAAAGTTGCCATTGTTGGAGACTCCTTTTCTAACTGATTGTCCCCTTTTCCCACTTGACCTGAAGACAATATTAGATCCCCTCCAACAGAAACCTGGGCAACCAAATAACTAATGGAGCCCATAGCATTAATGGCACCTACACTATGCACATGGATATAATTTCGTATCTTGTGATGATTTAGACTGCAAGGAACCCAGTAACCCAAATACTTGCACTGTGGACCTTTTCCTGAAATCTGCCTTTTCTACTGTTTAGATATACAGATATTTGTAAAAGATATGGGACAATTTCCAGTAGGCTGATACAGGTTAATAAGTAATCTACCAGATTGGGGGGATATTATGCAACTGTTTAAATGTTAACCTGCAAATGTTTAAATGCTTATTTAAAGCAAAAGGTAGGTCCTGAATTACTGGTAATGGATTGAAGCAGACTTTGCCAGGAAATTCAGCACTTTATTTATAAAGTCATTTCTAGTAAAGTCAAAGAAGTGAGGAAGTGCCACTAGAATCTAATTTATAGCCGCAAAGTCACATGTGATTCTCTACAGAAATTATATCAGGTTTCAATCTTAGGAAAAATGTAAGATACACACTAGGGAACTTATAACTGGTTAAGAACTTAAATCATAATAATAATCACCCTAGCACCATCTATCTTCACTTTGTTTTTATTGCAACTGGATCCTAATTACTAACATTGCAACTGATGTAGTACAGAATAATATTTGGGAATTTGTGGCTCCAGGCAGTGATAGCTGTTTGTGTTTTTTCCAAATTGTCAAGGAAATATCAACATTTTAAAATACTTTCAATTGATAAGATACTAAAACTATCAATGGATGTAGGAGATGATCTCTCTGCTGAAGAAAACAACTAGGTTGTTTGTAACTATTTTTTCCCCTCTTCAATAGAAACTATGGACTCAGAGACTCCTTTTCAGATCAGTTTGCACAGAAAATTTAAAGATATTGATTATTTATTTGTTAAATTTGTATTCCGCCCATCTCTTTACCAAGCAACTTTGGGTGGATTAGTTAGGCTAGCTATAAATAGGAGCATGCTAAATACATTTTGGAAAATATCACCAAGTTTCCCCTGGTCTAAGGATGCAATATAGACTAGGGTAAATGAGTATAGATTTTAGTGTGTATGAGATTTATAGCAATATCAAAACCTACCAAAAAGTGGGCAAGTTTTTTTTTTTTTACAGATAGTCTTAGCCTTACGAATTGGGACCAGAATTTCCATTGCTAAACATGTTGGTTATTAAATGAGTCATGCCCACTTTTATTACCTTTTTCATATGGATTTTAAGTGACTCATGTGCTTGTTAAATGAATCATGCAGTTGTTAAACTTCCTCCATTGACTGCTTGTTGGAAGTCGGCTGGGATAGTTGGAAATAGCAATCACACAATGCCAGGTTCCTGCAACTGCCCTAAATATATGCCAGCTGCCAAGTGCCTGAATTTTTATCACATGACCATGGGAATATTGCAGTGGTCATATGTCCAGGGCACTGTAACCTGGTGGCTTTCAAATTTTTCGCTATCGGTTCGGTGGGCATGGCTAGGTGGGATGTGTGTGAGTGATGTGACTGAGCGGGCATGGCCAACTTGACGTCATTCATGCCCACTCAGTCACATGACACCACCACCACCAAGCTACACCCACAGAAATAGGTAGGATTTTTTTTTTTTGAATTTTTACCTAATTATCTGCATGCCTCCCGGCCCTCCCTTAGCATGTGTTGCCCCGTTTCCCCTGCTTCGTCCCCCACCACCGCCTCTTTGTTCGGTCTGCTTACATACCTTACATGTCCCGTGTTGGCTGGTGCAGACTCTGGAAGGCAAGCTCACCTCTGGTAGTTTTCAGCGGCCTGCAGCCAGCCACCGCAGCCACAAAGCGGCTGTCAAAGAGACCACAGGCCACTGAAAACTACCAGAGGTCACCGAAAAAGCCACTACTGTCACCACCCTGTCCTTTGTGCATGCGCATCCTATTGCCTGCTGTGTTGCTCCGCTCAGACTTGCAAGGCAATGGGATGTGCATGTGCAAAGAACAGAGTAGTGATGGCAGTGGCTTTTTTGGGTGGCCTCTGGTAGTTTTCAGTAGCTTCTTTCCCAGCTATTTACCAGCAACAGCAGCTGGCTGGGGACCGCCAAAAACTACCGAGGTCAGCTTGCCTTCCAGAATCCAGACCAGCTGCTGCAGGACTGGAGGAAGGTAAAGAGCACAAACAAAAAGGTGGCGGGGGGAGGAAGCAGGGCTAGGGCCAGGGATGCAGAAGGAGGGGAAATGGGGCAACGTGTGCAACTGGTGAAGGAGAGCAGGTGTGAGCAGGCGTGAAGCAGGTGGTGGCTCCAGGATCTTGGGGAATGGTGCATCCCTGGGGAACCGGCCCTTGACCCAAGATGAAGGGTGAGTGGGTGGCATGCTTACTTACCTTTGGTGAGCTGAGCAGTGCATGCAGGCAACTGACGAGGTGCATAATTTGGCCATGTGGTGAAGCGAAGGCAAATATATAGGGCTGGGATGAGCAGAGTGGGCGAGCAGGCAGAGCAAGCAAACAGGCAGGGTGAGTGAGCAGGGAGGGTCGAGTGAGTGGCAACCAGACAACTGGTTTGGGGGCGTGGCCAGCCAGAAGTCGCTGCTGGTTTGGCGACCTATGGCAAATTTTCGCTACCGGTTCATGCAAACCAGTGTGAATCGGCTGAATACCACCTCTAGTTGTTAGTCAAGGACTCCCTGGATAGTATCCTCCCAATTATGGTGTCACAATCTAAGTTTTTTTCCCTTTCAGCGTGTGGCATCTACAAAAAGGGCAGAGCTTGAGTTTTTGACCCTTCCCCAATTCCTCACTAAGTACAGTAATGATTCTCTTTAACAGAATAGCTACATACCAGAGTTGAAAGCAGGGGTGGGTTCTTCCCAGTTTGGACCGGTTCAGCTGAATAGATAGTAACTCAGGCAGACACCTGACCATACCAGTTCTATCCTCAGTGGCGGCATCTTGATTTTCAGTTTTGCACATGTGCAGAACAATCTTCATTGAAAAAAATGTAATCCCCCCCCCTTTTTAATGTTGTGCGCATGCGCAGACCTTTTAAAGTACAAATGTGCACGTGCAGGGAAAAAGTTTTCGGCGCTGAACCGGTGGTAATGTGAGCAGGAACCCACCCCTGGTTGAAAGGGTATCGGAGGTCTTCTAGTCCAAACCTCTGCTTTGGCGGGACACCCTATACAATTTCAGACAAATAGTTGCCTAATCTCTTCTTAATAACTTTCAGTGTTGGAGGACCCCCAACCTCTGGAGGCAAGTTATTCCACTGATTAATTGTTCTAATTGTCAGGAAATTTCTTCTTAGTTTCCTTTTCTCCTTGATTAATTTCCACCCATTGCTTCTTGTCCTGCCCTCAGGTACTTCGGAGAATAGTTTGACGCCCTCTTCTTTGTGGCAGTCTCTGAGATATTGGAAAACTGCTATCATGTCTCCCCTAGTCCTTCTTTTCTTTAACTAGAGATGGCCAATTCCAGAAACCATTCTTTATATATTTTAGCCACCAATCCCCTAATCATCTTTGTTGCTCTTCTCTGCACCCTTTCTAGACTCTCAACATCTTTATTTCTAGCTTTTATACTTTTATCTAGAGAATTTGGGTCCTTTCTCTCAATCACTCAACCACTGCAGAACCTATGTGCATTGCATCCTCATTTTTAATAGTAAACTAATTTATTGGGATAGTTACAATAGTGTTTTCCAAGGGACTATATTTTACTATTTGATAAGTCCCAGGGAGGATAATTTCCTGATCTGTTATTCTTCCTGGAAATGTAAACTTGTCCCTTTCATCTTCTGCTGGTAATGTGCGTCAAATACCTCCCTTTGAGCCACTGTGAAATAATTCTTCCAATCACCAACTGTACCTGAAGAAATGCAACAACAATAAAAAAAAAAAACTTAGAGGGAGTTTCGGAATTAAGAAAAACCTTAGGTTACATCTGCAAATTCCATTCCACCATTTACTCTCCTAAGATCTAAGATCACCACCCATATTCTTTGATAAAAGGTAGGTGTCGTTTCTCTCCAGCTTTCTCTGAAAAAGGCAGAAGAAAATCAGGATTGATCCAGTGGTAGTTGTTTTCCAGAAGTCCTTTTCTGCACCTTCTATATTTCCCTTTTTTCTTTAAGTAGGGCCCCAGTGATGAAGTTACCCTGCTTTTGCTTTTTCCCAAAATTAAAACAAAAACAAAAAAGCAAAACAAATTCTGGAACATCTCTCTTATATACATCATATGATTTCTGAATGTCCCAAAGATGCTTTTTCAAAAGGCAACTGGCTTTTCCAGTTGCCTTTTGAAAAGGCATCTTTGGGATAATTATGACATGGATGACTGAGAATTTCCATATATACGATGCCTCAATGGCTTTCCATATATGCTTTGGTTTTGTATGTAACATTTGTGTCATAGTTAATTTCACTTGTTCTTCTGGGTCAGGATTAGACTTCCTCTGCATATTCATTCACAAGTGCAACTTACTCCCAAGAAAAGTTTAAAAGATGGCAGCCCAAATCAAATCCTCTGAAGAGCTTGACACATCTGAAGTGTCATGTGGTTAAGAAGCTGGCTTAAAGATTAGCTAGCCCACATTTGAGACCCAAGTGCTGCTGCGTGGCAGAGTGAGCTCCCGTCTTTGGCTTCAACTCCTTGATGGGAATATGAAATGGGAATATGACATGGGCGCTCCCAAGGCAATGGTGATGTCACCAGATATTCCTTTTAACCCAGAAATATCTTAAATAGTGCCTCTGACAAGAATGGGATTGCAACTCCTCCCTCACCCTCCCTCCCTCCCTCCTTCTCTCTCTCTCTCTCTCTTTCTCTCTCTCTCTCTCTCTCACACACACACACACACACACACACACACACACACACCAAAGGCAGCTGGGTTCCGCCACCAGCCATTCACCTCTACCATTTCTCCGCTGTTAGCACCGTAGCTGTTCATGCCGGCCAATGGGACCCAGCTTCTTTAGTCCCAGACCCTTCGTCATGGGCTATTTGGCAAAAAACTGTTCATCCCGGGCTTTTGGGCTCAGGTGACAGCTTTGGCGCAAAAGTAAGAGAAGGAGTCGGAGGAATTGTGACAAGTAGAAAGTCATGATTTTAACTTTCCTGTGCAAAGGATTTTCTAGCTCGGACCCAAGGCAACTGGGCAGAGAAACACCCCCCCCCCGAGTGGAAACTCCACATGGAACACTTTCTCCCTCCCTCTCTCTCTCTTTCTCCCTTCCCTTCCTCCAATTGACTGGCGGTGAACTGTCACCTGAGCCCAAAAGCCCGGGGTGAACAGTTTTTCGCCGAATGGCCCATGATGAAGGGTCTGGGACTAAAGAGACTGGGCCCCATTGGCCAGCGTGAACAGCTAGGGTCCTAACAGTTGAAGAGAAATTGTAGAGGTGAATGGATGGGGGTGGAACCCGGGGCCAAAAAGGGGCGGCGAAGGGTACGAGGAGAACAGTCCTAGACCCCCAAAGGCTAGTCCTATAAAGTTTGGACCATGGATAAGGAAACTCTGTAGGATTTGACATAAAAGTAGGTGGATAATTTACTGCCCCAAATCTGTTTCCTGAAGCCTCCAGCACATACCTAAATCATAGTTCCTAAATCACTGACACTGTTTCATGTTATATTAAGGCGGTAAAACTTAGTAATACTGAATGAATACAGCCCTTCCTACTCTATTTCCTTCCCTCAAAAACAAGGGAAAAACAAGGAATTGCAATCACATCTCCATGTCTGACTGGATTTTCATCCATTCAATAGCCCTTAACCTTCACAAAAATCTTCAGTGTCAACGGCCACCAAAACATTGCTTATTCCAGATATAAAGGTTCCTAATTTAGAACTAGTTTAAATTGCCAGTTTTTCTTCTTATTTTAATGAAAGTCACTCTATAAATAAAAGAACATCATTTTGAGTTCTTGATCTTACCTTTCCTCATGAAGGAACTTTTTGACTTGTCAAAGATGGAACTGGGTACGGTTTCATAATTTGCCATGGGATTCTTTTTCATGTTTTCAAATGTTGCCTTATGCACTATTTTCTGAACAATGTCTTCAGACAAGTCGACCTGCAGGAAATCTTTTACACGGCGGACTTCACGGGCTAAATCCTGGCAGAAAGTAGGCATGGATGGGGAAAAGGCCACAATGTGAGTAATATGAAATTAATTCACTGCATGCTCTTTGATGCTGAAAAGTTTGGTGAGAGGATGTAGAAAATAATGGAGAGATAGTTTTACCTCTAGGAATCAAATAAGATGACCTTTGGATCTACTACTTTACCTATATTATTCTCCTAGCATCTCACAATTGTCCTGGACACTAATTTGGAGGAAGCAACTAGATGTGTGAGAACAACTTCAATGCAAAATGGGCATTTTCTTATGATAAATGTGCACTTTTAAAAGATGTGAAGGCTAAGAAAGAGGAGGAATGGACTAATAAGAAGACAATGGGCAAAATCATGTGACTGAATTTTGAGCACTTAGCAACCAGACTATATTTATGTCCACTGATATCATCCTGTGGTCACATGACAATGTCTTATGAGGGTTTTGCAGTTACTTCCGTTTTTAAGCAAAACCATATCCATAGCAATCCACTGGTTTGCTTAAATAATTGCGGCATTCCCTTAATGACAGCCTCAAAAAAAAACCTTGTAAAATCAGATTGGTCACGTGATCAACCTATTTTATAACCATCAGGATTTACAACTGTGATGAACAGGCTATATTACAGTTGTAAGTCCAAAACAATCTGTAATATGGTTGATTTAATTATGCTGTGTATGGAGTTCACAGCAGATAATTTCTCTTTGCATCCTGAGAGAGAAACATCTGTTTCTGCCTAGGATTGAACTTTCAACCTTCTGAGTGGGAGGAAAGCGTCTTCACCAGATTGCTCACTTGGCTGAATCCTCAAAACTGTGATTTATTCAATAAATCATGGTTTTACAAAGCTCAGCTTTGTGTAGTGTGTCAACCAAGCAACATAATGTTAATTAGATGTACCTATCTTAATAGATACATCTAATATATAAATACTATAAATAAAATAAACCCCCACCGTTGCCTCTGCAAAAACAAAACAAAACAACCTTAAATTGTCTACCATGGACCTCACTGCCTTTCTAAGAGGTCCGTAATAAGCGAGTACCAGCCTGCCTATCGTCCCTGTCCTACTGTACCCGTTTATTTGTTACCCATTTCCTGTGTTCTTATTCATGTTTATTCTTACTCCTGTTGACACAAATTGAATTTGATAGAAAAATGAAGATTTGGCAAACAAAATAAAATCAACAAGACAAAGCTAAAGCAAAGACATTCCCGAGTTCCTCCCGCCCCTTTTCTCCTTGTTACTAAAACAAAGTTAAATTCAGTTATGCAAAGCCACTCAGCATATTATCTCCCAATCAGAAAAAAAAACAGATTTCGAAAACATTTCCAGTAACTTTAGTGTTACCATGATCCACCCAAAATATTTCAACATATCTTTAACCGGGTAAAAATGTAACTTGATCATTTTAGTCATTCTTTATGTCAAAATAATATTTCCCTCTTTACACATTATTTTCTCTACAACTGATGGTTTTCTGGAATTCTTCCATTTTCAAGACATCCAGGCAGGAAAGTAGTTGCCTAATGCTATGAAGTAATCTTGAAACCTTCAGACAGATTGAAATTCATTAGTCCTTGAGTCAAGTGCAGAAAAGTTTTCAGGCTATTGCTTTGTTTAACAAGACTAGAGTTGCCGCTATTCTTAAATATAGGACAAACTGAGGACAGTAATTGGTGAATTTCTTTGGCTTCAATTTTCTCCCACCAAGTGTCATTTGGCAGAAAAGTACCCACCATTCACTCACTTAATTTGGGGTGATGGTGAGGTAGGGGGAGTTGAAGAAGCAGAGTAGGATGTTTGTAGGTGGGGTACTTGGAATGGTGCTTAACCTTCTTAAGTTGTCTAACAGTTCACAAGTGCAGAGGTACTCCACATTTGTGAGGGGTCAGGCTATTTCTGAATACAGATCTATCCTAATTTAAAACTAAATCTAAAATTAGCCTGGCTGACAAGTCACAGATGGGAGAGAGGTGTGGACTGAAACGGTAAAGAGTGTTCAATAATGAGTAAGCTCTCCATTTTAACTAGTACTGTAAAGAAATAATTGCTGGAACTGAGTCTCATTCTCATGGCTGGTAGCATCCAAAAGAGCATGCAGGGTCCAAACGGTTGGAGTGTAGGAGATTTCCCTTAAAAAGTTCTATAAAATAATTTAATTAATTTTAATTGAAGAATATGAAAAAAAAAGTATAGTTCCTAGATTTCAAAGGTATGTTTGAGATGTGTCAGGTTAGAACTCTGGGAGACAAGAGGAAAAAACATGTTCTCTTCATCAGCACTTTTGAAAGGACACTGGCTTCTCATATTTCCTTTTCTAATCACTTTTGGGATCAATCAATCAGAATAGCACTGAAAGGGGCCCTGAAAGTCTTCTAGTCCAATCCCATGCTCAAGCAGGACCCCCTATACCATTTCAGACAAGTGACCGTCCAGTCTCTTCTTTAAAAACTCCAGTGATGAAGCATCTACAACTTCTGAAGGCAAGTTGTTCCACTGTTTAATTCTCACTTTTAGGAAGTTTCCCCTTAATTCCAGGTTGCTTCTCTCCTTGATTAGTTTCCATCCATTGCTTCTTGTCTTGCCTTCAGATGCTTTGGTAAATAAGTAGAGCCCTTGCTCTTTGTGGCAATCTTTCAAATATTGGAATACTGCTAACCTTTAATTGCTTTTCAGCTATTAGGAACCTTAGGATTGACATTTGATAGCACTGGGTGATCCCAAAGGTGTTTTTTTTTTCAAGAGGCAACTGGACTTTCACCAGTTGATGTCTTAATAAATAATTAATATTATATACATATTAACAAGCCAAGATAATGACTTTCTATTTTTCATCATTTTCTGCACCTTCTACATTTCTCTACTTTGCAATTACAGAAGAGGCTTGTTAAAGTTTTGAAGAAACTTGTGAGAAAGGGACAAATAAAAATGGAAAAGAAATAAAATACTACAAAATTATTTGAGGGGGTCTAAAGATTAAGATTGATTGAAGTAAAAAGAAGGAATATAAAGATTTATGTGATCAAAGTTAAAATAGATATTTATTTATTTACTTCTTTGCTTACTTACTTATTTTTTATTGCTGGCATTTCCCCATAAATGCAAGGCCTGTTTGTTTGTTTTTCCTGTTCAACATAGGGTTGATCCATTTGGTTGCAACAGGAATTCGTCAGTCAACTTGTCACCTTAGCCTCAAATGTGAGAGAGACTTATCCAAAGTCATCCAATCAGCTTTCATGGCTAGGCAAGACTAGAACTCACAGTCTCTGGTTTTTAGTCTGTGCCTTAACAATGAGACTAAACTGGCTCTCAATATGTTATTAATGGACTTTTGCTGACATTAGGATTGAAATGATGACACTTTATGGATTTGTTAATAAGGTAAGAGATGGGAACAATTTGTTTTACTTCAAGAGAAAAGTTATTAAATTTCTTTATACTTTTTTATACTTGTGTTAAAGGTGGGAAGTAAAATAAAGTATATTTATTTTATTTTTATTTACTATATTCTTATTTTTCTTTCTTTTCTATTTCTTTCTATTTTTCATCATTTTCTGCACCTTCTACATTTCTCTTTTTCCAATCACAACAGTTTTTATTGTTAAGGTTTTGCTGTTGTAATTACAATCCCTTTAAAAAATAAAATACTATTAAAAAAGAAAGTAAAATTTCATAATCTTTACTGTGAAAACATTATGGTCTCATAAAATTTCAACTTTCTTACTGGAAAGTTTTCATTCTCGCCGAAGCTATGAAGTTTAGATGCTTCATGAGATTTCACTGGGGTGGCTGTGAGTGTGTATAAACATTGTGGGATGCTGTAGGTATTGTTTGAGGACTGGCAGAATCCCTGGCATCAGGCTACTGATTATCACAACATTCTGTTTTCCACAACAGTCAATGAAATGCTGTACCTTTGAAACCCCTTAACCAGGACATGAAAGCAATAATCTACAGACACTATTAAGAAACTGTGATTCAGATCTTTGCTAATCCCAAAGATTGTGCAATATTGAAAAGATTTCTCCACCACTCTTTTATGTGGATTCGGTTTCTCCACCACTTGGAACTTACTTTCTTCATGTCTTCATAGAAGACGTAGAGAATACGATGATTATCTTTCTCATCCCAATAACGCTGTACGTGATCATACCAAGATCCCCAGGCAACTAAGTTATAAAGTAAGATGGAAAAACAAGGATCATCATTCATTTAATGAAATCAATTGATCAATAGCAGTGCAATAATACACAGTCACTTACCTGTCAATCTCACAAGACTCATTGGCATTTACTATATCCCAATAAGGTTTTCAAAGAAAATATGGCAAAAGAGAGGAGAGAAGTAACTGGGAAAACAATGGGAACTAGACTTTGGGTTCAGAATGTATTTCTATGGGAGGATGAAAGTTATGAAAAAGAACAAAAGGATGACGGACTTATATAAAACAACAGAAAGGTACTTCAGGAAGGAACATGAATGAACGGAAGAGTGGAAGTGAGGAAATACAGATAATCCTTGACTACAATTGAGCCCCAAATTTCCATTGCTAAGAAGGCATTTGTTAAGGGAATTTTGCCCCATTTTACAACCGTTTTTTGCCACTGTTGTTAAAAAAACCCACTACAGTTGTTAAATGAATCATGTGGCCATTAAGCAAATCTTGCTTTCCCCATTGACTTTGCTTGTTGCAAGCCAGCTAAAATGATTACAAATAGTGCTCTAAAGCACTATGAGGCAGTATATAAGTCTAAGTCTAATGCTGTTGCTATCCCATAAAACCATGCCAGTTGCCAAGCTCCCAAATTTTGATCAGGTGACCATGGAGATGCTGTCAAAAGTGTAAAAACTAGGCATGTCTCTTTTTTCAGGGCTGCAACTTTGAATGGTCAGTAAATGAATGGTTGTGTTGCATTGGGTGAGCGATTGCAAGTGGCAGAGTGTGCAAATTGGGCATAAATGCAAGAGTGGTGTATATAAGGCTTTTACTCTTCCTGTTTTAAATTGACACTAATCCCAGGTAGATTATCCAAATGGTAATGCAGTCCCTCACAAAAAAAAACCACACAAAAAACCACTCACCCCTCTCTTTGCTGTACATATAATACTGGAGTCACTTATCATTCTATTACTTAATTAAATCTGCATAGGTGAATATATACTTTTGTAAACAATTTATATTTTGTTACCAAGCTTACTTGCATATATTTTAACTAAATAGCATCACCTGAGAGGAAGCATGCAATGAATGATGAGAATAGTAATTTCCAAAAGCTACTTACATTTAAAAAATGAAAAATAAATATGCTTCTTAGGCAACTGATTTTTTTTCTGTGTGTATAATGGATCGATCGGCTCTATAACAACCCCAGTTGAAAACCTTCTGCCTAAAACTACAACTTTTGCAAACATTTTCTCCTTCAACCAACATTTGAACTATTCTGTAACAGAAACCAGATTTTAAGAGAAATGGAAAGAGAAATCAAATACAAAAGAGAATAAAACTCTTACTTTAAATAATTACAGATGATAAAAGACTATTGTGAGGGCATCATCTCTGCACCCAAGATTGTTTTCACACAAACTTAGAAATTGTATTTACACATCGTGCTAAGCTTGGTTATTTTCAACCTTGGCTGTTTTTAGTGACTTAAGTAGCACATACCATTTGACTGATCTAGGGATCAATGTTTTGTAGAAATAAAAAAAGATTAGTTATAAGCAGGTTAAACTGATTGAGTTTGGGGTTCCAGACTTCATATCTCCAGAATGGACTGAGAAACATTCTTCTCTTTCTCGAACTTCAAACATAATTGGAACAAGGGTGAATCATTGGAACAAGAGTCAACTAGAAAAAGCAATGGCCTCTGTTATATAAGGCAGTTTCCAATTAAAAAATATTGGATATGAGCCAGTATCCAGTGCTGCAGTAAAAAAAAAACCTACTTTAGGATGGAGTTTCCTTATTATGAACAATTAAAATTTGGTACACAATATAACCTGAAAGTTACACATGTGACTCCCGAAAGGTTTGTAGAGACATCAAATCCCTTGATAGCAGTTGGCACTGCCAATTTTTTAGCAAATAAAATTAAACCCAGTGACTGAAAGGGTGGATAACATAGCAGGAAACAGATTAGAGAAAATCAGTTTATGAAAAAAAAGGGTGTGGATGACAAGAAACTTCTGAAGGATATTTTTTGGGGGGGTAGCCATTGAGTCAGTTTTGACTTGACAAGGCTGCCTGGAAAACTTTTCCATTTTTCATGGCAAGGTATTTGAAGTGGATTGCCCACAGAAAGAAAAAAATTAACAGAATACAGAGTAAATGATCATGGCTGAATGAAGAATTAATGAGTAGATGTAATTCACCTCTAGATAAAGAAAGGAGTTGAGATCATCTACAAGTACTTCATACAACTGTTCCTCCTGAGAAGATCACAAGATAGTGGTTTCTGGTGGTTTTAGAACTCTGGGAGATGAGAGAATAGCCATCTTTCTCAAACTATGATCAGTGCCTTTAAAAAAAAACAGCTTTGTGTACTTCCTTTTCTAATTACTTTCAAAATCGCTTGTTGACCGCTTTTCAGCTATTAGGAACTTTGGATCTGTATTTTACCATTCTGGGTAAATTTCCTTCAACTTAGTAAAATAAGTTTTAAATTGCAAGTTTAAGGACTTCAATAATTTGGAGTGAGGAATAAACAGCAAAAGGTTAATTGAAAATTTGGTTTTATAAAGTTACAAATGGATTGAGGGTCCAGATGAATTTGAAATAGGATTTTGGAATTAATTATAAGAAATCTTTTTAAGATTGTCTGCCTCTGTAGTTAGACTGTATTTAAAAGATGTGATAGAAGAGGAGCAAATTTGGCCAGACGAGACTGAGGCTGGTCCAAAAATGGATTTTAAAAGTCACAGACTACAAGAGGAACATGGAAAAAGATGCTGCACTAGACATGAAAAGAAAACCATTTCTTATTTTCCAAGTAGATATTCAAGAAGAGTTCTATACAAGGCAAAGTTCATTAGCCTAACGTTAAAATTCTCTGCCTCCAAAATCAGAATTCCGGTATTATCTTTATTTATATCCAGGGCCTAAGTAAGAATAAACTGGGGACCTGTGTCCCAAAACAAAATTTTGGTGGTGGCATCTCATAAGACTGGCAAGGAGCTAATGGTGAGATCCACTTTTGGCCTTTAGCAAACAGAAGATCAATTTTCCAATAAGTTATTGCAAATTCTTGCAATAGCCAAGTTGATATTACAAATTCCCCACATCTACATTTCAAAAGTATTGCTGAGCAAGCTTTGCAGATTGCTTCATGGTACTATAAATCACCTTTGCTTTTAAATCGATACAGTGTTGCTTAATTAATTAAGATAATAAGACAAACCAAGTTCTCTGATCTAACACATGCTAAGGAAGGAAACCAAGCAGAAATACTTTCCCTAAAAATATTCTCAGCAAATGTTCAGCTGTTGGACTCCCCAACATATTGACAAAATCAATCATCAGACCATCCTCAAATATTGTCTGCTGGAGAGGATGCCTTATTTAAGGTATTATTGTGTGCACTCACTCTCCCTTAAGAAAATTATAAAAAGGAGGCAAACCCCAGTTCCCAGATATTTTGAATTGTGGTGAACTCTAGAAAGATACACAATGCCAGCTCAGGGATGTCATTTTGGCGGATCATTCCTGGTAAGCTGAATGCATGTGGTGCATCTCTGTTTCTTACAATATATTACTCTAAAAATTGTTTTTGGCATTTTGCTATAGTTTGAGCTTTCGACTCTAAATTCTGATGGACGCATTGGCTACAGGCTGACCACTGGTTTCTACCTACGTTTGCCTTCCATGAATTTTGTAACATACTCTTCCCAGGCCCCTGGATCTGGCTGAGTTAAATTCATCTGGTCAAAGAAGTAATAGGATACCACATTATCCTTGGCATTGCGAGCAACGTAGATCATCTGTAATGGGATAGAAAAGAGAATGATATGCATGTGACAATAGATTAGGGCTGAAGAGAGGGACAAATATATGAGGAGCCTTAAATGAAAGTACTTTGCAGTTATTTTCCCAAAAGCTTTTAGGGACAAGCTGGAAGGGGAGGTGGGTCTTGATCACACGAGGAGATGGAGCATTCACCAACTTATCAACTCCTGAGGAAGAAGAAGCAGAATAGGAGACAACATCAGTCCAACAGCCTATATATTCAATATCTAGAGATGGATATCAAGATAGCAAAGCTTCCTGGCCTTACCAGAAGGCATAGGAGGTGGCGAGCAGATTTCTAAAAATGGGATCCGCACATATATGGGGGCCCTCTGTGCCTTTTCCAAATCACCTTTGTTCAATACTAGATCCACAATTTCTTGCATCCATGTGGTACCTGAAAGCCCAGAGGAGAGAAACAATTTGGACAATCGCTTGGTGACAATACAAACCTTCCCCACCATTACAATTCACGACAGTGGTCCCACCTCCTTATATTTTGCCAATATACTAAGTTGTATAAATGGTGCAATATTAATATTCACCATTCAACAAATGCGCTATTACATGTAGAAGAACAAATAAATATTTCATTTCATATGAATTAAAACTGCACCATCCGCACATGACAAAAAAAAGTATCAGCAAAATTGGGGGAACCCAAGATTTGTGAAAATAAGAACAGTTTTTAGAAAAAGATCATATAGTAAATGCTGGGTTGGGGGGGGGAGGGAACCAAAAAGCCCAGTGAGGAATTCATATGCTCTTGTAAACAGAATATATTTTGTTAGAGGGTAGAAATGGAAAAAGAAAAATGAAGAATGGAGTTTCCTGAATGGAAGCATTCATTGCATCTGAGGTCATCTAAAGAAGCTTAGAGAATACAGGACAGAAAAATGTCTCATGATTATCACAATTTATTTTTCGTTATTTTTTCCATTCCTGTTTCATGCATTTTGAAATAGTAATATACAAATTAACAAGCAATCTACTTATAGACACAATTTCCTATTGACAACCTTCAACCCTTTTACTTCTAAGACAGTGTTGAAAAGCAAAATCTTGAAAGCAGATTTTTTTTTTTTTACAAAAAAAAAAAAAATCAAACCTGTGTTCTATTTCTATAAAACAACTGGTTTTATGTCTTTGGGAAGTATCATATGACACTTAATCCATATAAACACCGATTTATGAAACTCTAAAAGTTGGTTCTAGTTTATCCTAATGTGTACTTCCAGCATTATCAAAACAAGTACTCATAAAAAAATCTACCGTTGGAAGACAATCCTTCAGCCAAAACGGATTCAAAAGGTGCAAGAAAAAAATGCATTACTCTCAGTTTTTCAGCACATGCCATATGCCCCAATTCTAAGAGCTGTTTGTCACATCTGGATAGAGCGATTGTTACATTTTTGTGTGATCAGTGCTCAGGTCTTCTCTTTATTATCCTGACTTTTGTTCTTGCCACCTTCCCTCCACTATATTGCCCCATAACATCTCACCTGCTTTAGGATAAGTTGAGATGATCAAATCATCTGGTCTTGCCTGGAAGTTTTCAATGGGATCCCATTGATTTGCAATAGGTTCCATCAGGGGGATTCCACGGACCAGTGTCAGCGGATACCTATAAAAGACATCTGAATGCTTATGTAAAAGAGAATTGTAGTCCTGGTTTTCAGTCATGATGCCTTTTCAGGGTTGAGAGTTGTACAGTTCTCTTAAGTTTTCCGAAGTTATTCTCTCAGAGGAAAGCTGCCCTTGCTCCCTCTTAACTGTAGGCACCGTTTCCTGCACAGCCCTTGTATCTCAAAAGAGTTTTGTTCTGTTCTCATTAGTATTTCCTCAGGAGAGTTCAGCATTAGGAAATTCTTTGCATTCTATTATTTCAATGAGCCCAACCCATTGTTTACCAACCAATTAGAGTGTCAGGACACAGGAACGCCCAAGGAGGCTGGACTTCTGAGTATTTACTCACTGGATGTTTTCATGAAGTCTTTTACTGAGCAATTGGCCTGTTACAGGATCTTATAGGGGCTTCAGATTACACACATTTTTTTTAAAACACATCTTTTCAATTAACAGATACCTAACATATGGAAGCAAAACACACAAACCCCAAATTTTCTCTCCAGGGGTAGAAGACTCCGGGAGCCAGCCTCATAATCAGAGATCTTTAAACTTGGCAACTTTAAGACTTGTGAATTCTGGAATTCTGGGAGTTGAAGTCCACAAGTCTTAAAGTTGCCAAGTTTGGGGATCCCTGCTCATTTAAAAAAAAGCATTAGTTCTAAGCTCCCATAGAACTCTCATTTCAAGATGAGTCTCCTGCAAATATGGCTTTTTTTGCCTATTGTTCACAGAAGGCATGACTTCCAGCTTTTACTGACATTGAAAACAATATACAGTCCAGCAGAGAAGTGGTGATCTACATTGGAAAGCAGAACAAAGTATATTATGTAAACATTCTGATTTATATGGATGAGGAACCAGCAACAGTGTCAACAACATGCAAGAAGCCAAATAGCTTTCTTCCAGTTCTCCTCTATTAGGCATAGCATCCTTGTGGAAGGTGCTGAATATCACAAGGCCAACAAGCTCCTCAAGAGGAAAGACACCCTTAGAAGGAACCCCAGAATAAGGCAGGTTCAGCAATAGTACCTGAACAAGTCCTAGTGTCTGGCTCTAGTTGTTAAGACAACTGTCCATATAGTGCTGAATGAAAACTACAGATAATTCTTCTTTAGCAATCACAACTGGGACTGGCAACTTGGTCAATAGGTGTGAATGTGACTGTGCTTATCGTCTTACACCAGCTTTCCTTTGCTTTATAGACCTGTGAAAGTCATAAATGCAAGAGATTAGTCAGAAAATTACTTTTTCATCACCGTCACAACTGTGAGCAGCTGCTAAATAAAGCAGTTGTTAAATATGGATTAAACTGTAAAAGGATAGATATCAGTGGCGGGCTTCTAACAGCAGCCAGGTCCTATATATTCTATGTCAACAAGAAATGCACAAATACACAGTTTTTAGGATCTGATTGAGGTATGACATGCTGTTGAATTAAAGGCTAGAGAAAAACGCAAAAAAATTAATTAGTGAAACTTGAAACCAGCAATGCACGAACATTGTGAATTACCCGTCTTACTAATTTTTTTGCATTCTTTTCTCAGTCAACCGCACATAGCTTTACATGTGGTCCTCATTTAATGACCATTCATTCAGCAACCTTCAAACTTTGTGCAGTGCTGGATGTTTGGTAGTCATGATTGGTAGTCATGACTAGTTCTTGAAGTTCCTGCCATTTCAATGCTCCCATGATTATGTGATTGCCATCCAGACACTCAGCAACTGGCCAGTATTTCTAACTCTCGTAGTGTCCATGGTGACACAATCTGCTGCTGGTTTTTCACAAACAAAGTCATTGGGGAAGCCGGTAGGAAGTCAGAAGTCATGATCATATGAGGATCTCATTTAACAAGGGTAGCTGGGGACTGCCAGAATGGCTGTTCTAAGCAGCATGGTGATATGACATTGTGCTTTACAACCGCATCATTTAACAATGAAAACTGTGGTCCCAATTATTGTAGTTAAGCAAGGACTATCTGCATGCATTTACACATTTTTTCCAGACTTCTATTTATTCTCAAAAACATTGTAAGTAAGCATCTCTTAATACGATATGACGTAAACCTAATAAAGGTGTATCCTAATGTTTATGCACCTCCCTCATAGTCCCTAATGAGTAGTTCTATCCCAGTCACCATTCTAGATCGATGGAAAAGATTTATGAAATGAGTTGGTATTTTATTTTCCATTCCTAGGCTGAAGAGATAACAGGTGACTGGTTGTTAGGGAAATCTTTGGCAGAGAAACTTTTGATCATGTTTCTTCTGCTGTTTTGCAATCCCAGCCAAGCCCTGATGCCAAGGTAGAAGGATTCCCATAATGCCCTTACCTTTTCAGCACCTTTCTCCCCCATCATTGCCCTGATCTCATCCAGCACCCATAAATTATCATTAGTAGAAACTGCCCAATCCATCTGAGTTTGACAACCAACTCTATTCTAAATAGAAAGCAATAAGCTTATGGTTTACCTTCAATAATCACTAGCAAGAAGAAATGTTTAATAGGATTTGAAGAATAATGTTTGGGTTAACCTATTGACTGTCTCCCCCCTCCCCCTTTTTTAATGTGTATTATGATTAGATGCTGGATCGATTTACTTATTAGAGATCTTCTCATCTGGAGTATTTGTTTATATACTGTAATGTTTTTTGTTGTTAAATGTTGTTTAACTATTTGTAAACCTGTTATGTAAGGGGAGAAGAATTTATCAGGTTTTTTAAAGAAAAGATTCAGCATCCAACCAGGGTGGATCAAGAATGCCCCATGTTAAACTTATTTGATACTAGCTGTACCAGGCTACACGTTGCTGGGGCCCAGTTTGGTTAAATGGAAAAGAAAGAAAAGAGAAAGTGCAAGTTTCTAATATGTTTAATTTCACAATGCTTGTGGGCATACAATATTTTTTGTTGTCCCATTGTCTGTACAGATACAGAAATTGTCTGATTTGCTGACTCTAGAACACGCAACATATAATTGTCCATTGTGAGAAACAATTTTCAATTGCTGGAAAGACGTTGGACCGGGCACATTTACCAACATTCCCAGGGTGGTTCCCTCCCGGCAGGATCATGCCATTGCCAGCAGCGGCAAGGTTCGTGATGATCTTGCCAACCTGGCGGGCCCTGCCACTCACTGCACCGGCCACGGCTCCCCCGGCAGAGGCAGCCCTCACATGAAAGTGAGCCATGGTGACCACTAGAAGAGCCGCCCCGGAGGATGCTCCCACAGGCCCCGGCCTGGTGCCTTCCAAGCTCCCCACAATGGGCAGCCTCCGGAACGATGGGCTGGATGGAGCCCCTCCGGACATGGGCAGGGGGACCCCAGCATGGGAGGGAGGCTGGGAGTGTTCCCCGTGGGTATAGTGGGGTGGTGGGTGGGTGCTGCCATTGGTCAGGCCTCGGGGCTGCTGGGCCGGGCGAGGCTGGTTGGGGGAGACGGCGCCAGGGCTGTTGGCCTCGTGGAAGTTGTTGAGCATTTCCTCGGAGGAGCTGTGCTTGGGCTCCCCCAAGTCGGTGGCCCAGGAGAGCGAGACATCCACGATCTCGGAGGAGGAGAAATCCTCGGTGTGCGACTTGTCCAGGTCTCCGTGTCTTCGGCGATGCTGTTGTTGGAGCTGAGGCTGGCTGAGATCTGCGCTGGGGTCACGCTGGTGATCTGGAAGCCACTCTTCTTCTTCAACTGGGAGCCCTGGATGCCTCCTCCTCCCTGCAAGAGCAGCACCAGGTTATGTGGTGGAGGCGCCCCAGGAGGGCAGGAGGAGACCGAGACAGAGGCGGCAGTGGAGGCTGGGAGAGACGGCGTCGGCTGGGCCAGCAGGCTGGGCAGGAAGTTCTCCAAGCAGGTGGCGCTGCTGCCCTCTTCTTCTCCTGCACCTCCGCCGCTGAGTCAGGTTGCTGCTGCTGTGGCTGCTGCTGCATTGGGGCTGGAAGGAGGAAGCCTGACGCCGCCATCAATGACAATGATGCCTCCATTAGGTGCCAGCCTGCCAGGCTGAGGAGAGGAGGTGGCAGCCACCGCCCCTGACCCAGCTTCCCTCAGCTGCGGTGGCAAGAGGAGATGGCTGGTGTCCTCTGAGGAGCAGGAGGAATAGGAAGGAGCCTCCTGTGGCAACACGTATGCGAGGCAGCCCCCATCAGCTGCGGTCCCATCCAGAGATGCCACTGCAGCTGCCGCCTCACAGGGCACCCAGCGGCCGCCCCAGCCCTGCTGTGCCTCAGGCTGCCACTGCTGCCACTGCCCCTTTGGGGCCTACTTGGCGAGGCCATAGCTGGATTGCTGTGAGGGAGAGGGAGAGCGCATGCGGCCAGCTGGGCTAAGGAGACGCTCTGCCTCCTCCTCCTCTGGAGCTCCACTGGGCTGGGCGGGAGGAGGCCGGCTTAAGGGCGAGGGGGAGGCAGCCGAGGGATGGCACAGGTGCCGCCCCAACACACACAGCAAAGGCCCAACAGGAGGGGAGGGGAGAGAGGGAAGGGGGAGGCCGAAGGGCTTCATCTCCACTTGGAGGAAATGACCGAAGCTCGTCGGAGGAGGGGCGGAAACGGGAAAGGGTGTAGCCACAGCCCAGCCACACATATAAAGGGACTGTCGGGACAAAGCTGGAGAGAGGCCGAACTGTTCCGAATATACTATACTCACGAAATGAATACTATGGTAAACGACACTGCTCAATTCCAACGCAATGTCACACGAAATAATTAAATCAAAATGAAAATAAATCAAAATCTATGAAAATTCGATATAACAATGCAATCGGAAACATTGACGTGGAATCGTGAAATATTTAGTATAGCGTATGTTGCTTTTATGTCCAATAGATGGCGCTGGTTTTCCAAAAAGCATGTTTTACCTGTCACAGGTGTGACATCTATATAATATAGGTATATAAAAACATGTGCGTATTTTGACAACGTTGTGTCAAAGTTTCAAAGCAATCGGTGAAGAACTTTCGGAGATTTAAGATTTTGAATAAATGAACATTTACATTTTTATTTATATAGATTTGGGTCGTTTTCTGTTCCTTTTTTGTACACACTTTTTTTCTTTTTCTTTTTTTGTTGTTAGTGTTGGATGTATGTTTTTGTTTTGCCTTTTATTTTTGTTGATAAAACAATAGATATATATTGTATATAATAAAAAATAAGAGAATTTTAGAACAGAACACCTCAGTGGGGCTCTGCCATCTAAACATTTGTCAAACTGGGTTCTGTGGAGGTTTAGGGCTCTGCAAAGACTTTAAGATATGTAATGGGCTGCAAAAGTAGCCTCAAAGGATAGGAGGAAGAGTTGCAACCAAGACAACAATCAGACAAATGATATTTGAGTCCAAAACTGAAATGTACTTTGAGAAAATGTCTCAGATAATAGCAATAGCAGTTAGACTTATATACCGCTTCATAGGGCTTTCAGCCCTCTCTAAGCGGTTTACAGAGTCAGCATATTGCTCCCAACAACAATCCGGGTCCTCATTTCACCCACCTCGGAAGGATGGAAGGCTGAGTCAACCCTGAGCCGATGAGATTTGAACAGCCGAACTGCAGAACTGCAGTCAGCTGAAGTAGCCTGCAGTGCTGCATTTAACCACTGCACCACCTCGGCTCTCTCTAAGACCCTCTATATTATTCTTAAAGGAAGGGAGGAGGAAAAATACATTCAGACTTGCAAGATTCCATTATTATAACCGTATAATACAAATAGTATTAATATTCATAATTTTAGTCTCCTAGTTCAGTCCACCTTGAAGAACTGAATTAGATTCCATGACAACAAGGGAGGGGGATTCTGAAAGGGGCTAAGTAAAAAAAAAACCTGTTTTTTCCTCTATAGTCATTGATGTACATCTGAAAGTGAGTTAACTTATCAGCTGACACTCATAAATCTTGCTCCTCAATCAGGGATTCTTGGATATTTTTTAAAACTTCCCATAGCTTAGCTAGTTAGTTTACTTTATTGTCATTGCACCTTGTACAATGAAATTAAATGCAATTTCAATGTACAATGACAGTTCAGGTTGTGATTATTAAGGAATAATGTGCAGTCATTAAGCACAACATCAGGTGGTGGCTGGTTTCCTCATTGACTTGACTCATTGGAAGCTGGCAGTGAAGATCACAAGTGGTGATGACATGACTGTGGAAGCTGTGACCATTGTAACTGTGTGCCGGTTGCCAAATGCCCCAATCATGATCCTGTGACTGTGGAGACATTGCGACAGCCACAACTTCAAGGACCGGCCATAAGTCTTCGTGTTGAGCACTGTTGTAACTTTGAATGGTTGCTGAACAAAAAGTCACTAAGTGAGGATTACCTGTATAGTAAAAAGCCCTTCCCTGTCTTTCATGGTTGACAAAGCATAATGATACTCCTGATCAGGGACGTGCAGTCACTAGAGGCAGGGGAGGCGTGGCCTCACCAGTCATGAGGAAAAGGAAAGAATTTTAAAGAAATTTTAAAAAATAATTAAAGCCAAGGTAGTTGCTGCCAGATTCCAAGTCACAGTGACTTGGCTTAGTGTTAACTATAGGAGGAGGCGAGAGAACTATGGGCCTCCTGTGCATAAGGAATTTTTCACCTTTTAAGAGTTAAGCAAGGGTTAAAAAGCGAAAAATTTCGTATGCAAAGGAGACACGTGATTATCCCGCCTCCTGATCTGGGAGCAGAGAATCATGCTTTGCACTTGAGCGACTGCGCAATCTAGCAGCAGGAGCCTTGCTTGTAAAACACATCTGTGTGAGCAAGTTCAACTCTCCACTTTGCATCGCAGGAGCTGCCAAGAGCAGAACCATCAGAAGACTTAGAGGTCCCTTATTTCAAAAACTCTCCCTTAAGTCTTAAACTTGATGCTGGGCTGGTTGGTTTTAGGGTGTTGTGATCCAAGTCTTTTTGGATAGTTCAGGGCTTTTCAATTTTTTTCATTGGTTTTCTAAAAACAATGCATGATTTTTTTTGTGAGATCATCTCCCAATAATTGATAAATAATTGGGAGTCGCCAAACGCCTTTGCTGCAGACCCGGGTATGGTTCTGGGCTGCGGGGCTGCAGCAAAGGCGCTTGGCGGCTCCTGCGATGCAAAGTGCCCCGTCGCCACCGAGGCTAACATTCACCCTGCCGCCGATGCCGCCGCCCGCCTGCGGCATCGGCGGCATTGTGAATGTCGGCCTCAGCGGTGGCGGGGCACTTTGCGACACAGGAACTTCATGGGCTGCCGCTGCCGCCGCTTTCCCCTTTGCCCTAGCCGTGGCTTATGCCACGTTCGGAGTGCTGCCCTTTCGGAAAGCCCCGCTGAAGCCCAAGCACCGTGTCCGCTATAGAGCGGGACGCATCCCACCTGTATGGCAGACACAGCGCCAGGGCTTTAAAGCCCTGCCGCTGTGTCCACCATAGAGCTGAATGCATCCTGCCTGTATGGTGGACACAGTGGCAGGGCTTCAGTGGGGCTTTTGAAAAGCCGTGCCAAGGCTTTGGCGGGGCTTTCTGAAAGCCCCGCCAAAGCCCCGGTGCTGGCAGACATAGGGCAGTAGACATATGGTGGCTTTTGCCCGCTTGCCTCACCAGCCATAAAGCTCACAGCACGTCACTGCTCCTGATGACAACAATCGCACCAACCGTTTGGTGGGCTCCATAGTGCCCTGAGCTCTCTGGCCTGCTGGCAAAACTATGTCTTCATACTTTTTTAAAGAATGTTGGGGGAGGGGGACAACCTTATTATTTCTGCAAAGATGATGTTCCACATATATCTTCAACCCCTCTCAGCTTAAAAAGAACGCCTGCATGACATCCTCTCTTTCTCTTCTTGTCCCTCCATTTTCTCCGCCTCCTCCTTCCTGCAGGGATATTAATCCATGGCTCCCCCCAGGAGCCTACCTGCCTCCTCTGGTATTTTATGAGAACGTATAAAATTGTCCTAATAGTCTTTTCACATTTCAATTCAATTTATAACATGGCTTGCCAACTATAGATGCCCCTTGCCCCACAGGGTTCATCCAGGTGTGCAGCCATCTTGAATGGCAGTTGGAACTAACTTAAATTCATTAAGCTCCTCTGTGTGTTCTCCTTCAAGAGATGTTGAAGGATGATGTTGTGGCCAGCTTTTCCATAGGCTAAATAAAGGCTTGCCAACTATAGATGCCCCTTGACCACACTGCATACTGAAAAAAGGAGTGCCTAGCTGCAGCATACATGTATGCAGCCATCTTGACTCCTAGGTGTTGGAATCTTGGAATAGCTTGGAAAACTTTGAAACTCCTGATCTAAAAAATAAGGAGGGAACCAATATTAGATTCCACACTGCTAAGTCCTCGACTTGCGACTGGTCCTAAAGTCCTCGACTTACGACTGGCCGCAAGTCCTCAATTAAGACTGACAGCCGGCAACAGTCTAGCCGTGCCTCATTGGCTAAGATGTGGCTGGCTGAGTGCGGGCTCCCAGAGGCGCTCCCATTGGTCGCCCAGTTTGACAGCTCCCGTATAAATAGCAGGGCGAGGTGCTGAATCCTATCTGAACATAGTTATCTGTTGGTGTTTTACAATAAATAGCTGTTCACTCACCTCAGCCGCCTCATGTCTCATCTGTTCTTCGAACTTCAACACTGGTGACGAGGATGGGATGCTGACGGTGCCGCCTGAACAGCTCTAGAAAATATAAAAACAAGGGAGTGGGGTTTTTTCCTGTCTCTGAAGAAAACGGTGATTTACCTCACGCTCAGTCATGGCTTCGCTTTCACCCTTCGCTCAGTCTGGTACCGCCGGTGAGTCTTGGGCCAGGTTCCTGGAGCATTTTGAATGTTTTTATAATCGCTAACAACAACCACAACCTGCTTGCGGACCGCAAGTGCAGTTTCTTTTTGAGCTCCTGCGGTCTGGAAATGTTCAATTTGGCCAGGGCTCTCGCTTCACCTCAGGCCATATATGAGCTCAGCTGAGACACCCTCATATCGAAGCTTAGAAACCATTACGCTCCCACACCATCGACGATCGCCCACCGCTACGCATTTCGTCAGTGTGTCCAAAAAGAGTCCGAGACTGTGAGCCAGTTCTTACAGTCTCTCCGGACGGCAGCGATCCAGTGCGAGTTCGTCAACCTCAACAACTCGCTTATGGAGTACTTTGTGTGCCGGGTGCAAGACTTCCGTTTGAAACAGAGACTGTTGGCAAGGGCAGAGATAAAATTGCAAGAGCCGCCGAACTATCAGAGCAGTTCACGGCTGAGATGCATCACATCCAACTGCCGCCTCCACCGCCCCACAGAACCTGTCTCATTGATGAGCTCATGCCCCTCAACGAGCTCAAAGAGGACCAGGTGGACCATTTGAGAGCAGTGCCCAGACGCCTACCGCCGCAGCAGCCTAGCCACTCAGCCATCGCTGCTTGCCTGGGTTGCAGGGGCAACCACACTCACTCCGCATGCCCTTTCAAGGCAGCCATTTGCCACAGTTGCAACAAGAAGGAACACCTGGCTCAGGTCTGCCTGGACATGTTGCCGCTTCCCCCGCAACTGGACGCCCAGCCGCAGTTCTATGGCCAGCCGGCGCAGCCATGCCTACAACAGCCCCATCGCCAGCAGCAGCAGAAAGACGACTGTTTCGCTGTCAACCGGGCCCTTCCAAATACCCCTGCAGAGTCGGTCAGCAAGGCGACGGCCAACCCGCCCGAATAGTATGAATGTTGTGTTTTAATTATGTATTTGTCTTATATGTTAAAAGTTTGTCTCCCCCCCCCCTTTTAAGTTGTAAGCCGCCCTGAGTCCCCCCAGGGAAAAGGGCGGCATATAAATAAACTTTAAATCTAAATTTAAACTCTAGAAAATTACTGTGTCCCTGCTGTTGGAGGGATTGCCCTGCATCACGGTTCCTCCCGCTCCCTCCTGTCTTGTGCCACCTTCTCACAGCTGTGTCCGAATGTCCGAGACCAGCTGTCACCACCTGACACTACCCTTAAAGACTACCAGGGGACTCAAAATCCCACCCTGGGCTGTCATGCTTGTGGGTAGATTATTAGGGTTTCCACGGCAGGCTTCCCATCTAGTTGTGGAGAAGCTGCTACCAGCCCTATTGGGGCTTGATTGGTTCTCCTCGCTGGGCCTATCACTTGTGGGGGTGCATCAGACCCTGGCAGTCTCCCCTAGAATTGAAGACGTCATTGCGGAATTCACTGACGTCTTCAATGGTAAGCTGGGGAAATACAAGGGGACCTCTATCTCCCTGAATTTAGACCCCCAGGTTGCTGAAGGCTCTCAGGGTGCATTTTGCCTTGAGGCCGAAGATTGATGCTGAACTGGACAAATTGAGGCTGCACTCAGTCCGGCCCATCGAGCCCAGCCGCCATCACCGAGCAGCCAGCCCCAGTACCGCTGTGGCCTGCAATTCTTCCTTCAAATGTGGCTCCGTTTGAGGCCTTCACCCAGTCAGGCCTCCCCTACCCTGCTACTTCCTTCCAGCAGCCGTTCCAAGTTCCAGCTCCATCCGTCAATGCTCCTCCTGGGTTTCCCTAACATGAGACCTTCACCCAATCAGGCCTCACCTATCCAGCCACCGCCTACCGGCAGCCACGATCTAATTCACCTACATCGGACGTGCCCCCTTGCCCCGCCCTACCTTTGCTGCTGGATCCGCCTTTGGGGGTAGGCCCAGATGACATCACCCAGAGCTACACTCCCTTCGGGGAGGAGCTTCTACAGGGACCTCTTATCCCGTCGACGACAATGCTGGAACTGAGGCGTTCTGGGCGGGTCCGCTGCCGGCCCGCCTACTTAAGCAATTGCGCATGCGCAACCTTCACGCATGCGCCCTTGCTAGGCAGGAAGGAGTGCTAAGTCCTCAACTTGCAACCGGTCCTAAAGTCCTCGACTTACAACTGGCCGCAAGTCCTCAATTTACGACTGACAGCCGGCAACAGCCTAGCCGCACCTGATTGGCTAAGATGCAGCTGGCTGAGCGCAGGCTGCCAGAGGCGCTCCCATGGGTCGCCCTGCTTGACAGCTCCTGTATAAATAGCTATCAAGTAGGGCGAGGTGCTGAATCCTATCTGTACATAGTTATCTGTTGGTGTTTTACAATAAATAGCTGTTCACTCCCTCAGCCACCTCACGGCTCATCTGTTCTTCGAACTTCAACATAACCCCCATGGATGGGAAATGTAGTCCAAGACCTGGAAAGATACAGGCTCCCCCAGGCTTAAGTATGGAATTCAAAGCTTGAATGTCCAAGCCTCTTGCCTCCTTGAGAATGTCACAAAAAACACCAAGAGCTTTTTAGAGCAGAGGCCGGCAAAGTAAGAGCCATTTCTAGCTAGGGTGTCACTCCCAGCATTGACTGCCTTGGAGGAGAGTCAGAGTTACCGTTCTGGACTGAGGAGACTATAACCAGAAAAGGTTCAAATATGAACAGTTATTGACTGTACTCAATCAAGCCATTTGGGGGGGGGGGGTTTATATAATACGCTGAAGAATTTATTCACCTGAAGATGGGGTCACACAAAGAACTAAGCCAAGGAAACAAAGCACAATCAAGAGTGATCAAACAGGTATTCAGTGAAACATTCTTGCATTACCACTGCCTTGTTATGTGACTCAAAAGGGAGGAGGACCAAACCATCAGGGGATTATAAACATGAACATTCAATGCATCCTGAGGCTACCATGATCTGATTCAAAACAAAGACAACAGAACAGAACAGAGATGAAAGGGATCTTGGGGTCTCCAACCCCATACTCAGGCAGGAAACTACACCATTCCAGACAAACGGTTGTCCAATCTCCTTAAAAACGTCCAGTGTTGAAGCATTCACAAATTCAGGAGGCAAATTGTTCCACTGATTAATTGTTCTAATTCTCAGGAAATTTCTCCTTACTTCTAGGTTGCTTCTCTCCTAGATTAGTTTCCATGCATTCCTTCTAATCCTGCTTTCAGGTGCTTTGGAGAATAGCTTGACTCCCTCTTCTTTGTGGCAGCCCCCGAGATATTGGAACACTGCTATCATGTCTCCCCTAGTCCTTCTTTTCATTAAACTAGACATACCCAATTCCTGCAACTGTTCTTTATATGTTTTAGCCTGCAGTCCTCTAATCATCTTTGCTGGTCTTCTCTGCAATCTTCCTAGAGCAGGGGTCCTCAAACCTAGCAACTTTAAGACTTGTGGACTTCAACTCCCAGAATTCAGCAGAGCTGGCTGGAGAATTCTGGGAGTTGAAGTCCACAAGTCTTAAAGTTGCCAAGTTTGAAGACCTCTGTTCTAGAGCCTCAACATCTTTTTACATTGTACTACGTGGCTCAGTGTTGTCTAAAAGCGATATCTTCCTAGACATAAAAGCAGCGGAGTTTGCTGGTTTTCTATTTTAGGGTGAAATCTTCACATGCCCTAGCAATACTCAACCGCGCAGCTCTCCTCGCGAGGAGGGGTATTGTATTCGTTTTTCAGAATTGGCCATCCTGTCAATCAACAGGCAATAGTATGTCCGAAAGGAAGACCCGCCTCCGCTTTGCCTCTTCCTAAAGCGGCAACCCATTCATTGCTTCGTCGGCTTCTGCCGGAAAAAAGGAAGCCTGATTGAGGGCGGAAATGGCGTCTTAAGGGACTGGTCTGGGCAAGTGACTGCTGGAGTAAGGGCGGAAATGGCGTTAATGGCCGGGGAGGGGAGAACTAGGAAGAGAAGACTGGGTGCTTTGGGCGTGCGAGGCGCTGGAAGGGTGTGAGGGATGGTGCTCATTAAAGAGTTGTAAGTACAAGAGGGGCAAGGGTGGGTGAGAGGTGCGCATGGGAGGGAAGGGTTAATGGGAAGGTGGGGAGTGGCTCATAAAAAGAGGGTAGCTAACTGCGGGTCTCAGAAGCCGCTGTACACGATTACCCCTCCCCCCTCTTTATTTGACTGTTTTATATAGCACTTAACGGTTGTATAGTCCAGAACTATTTTATGTTGTATTTTGGATGCTGTGAAAATATTACCAACTTTAGTTTAGATCTGACATTTGGATGCAATGGAGTCTTTGACTACTTTGAGTTCAAAGTAGCACTTTTCCCCTGTTTCCTGAACAGCCTCAACTGGAGAGTTGGATTAAAACTTCTTTATTCCCAGCCAACATGCCTCTTCTGTTTCACCACTTCTGAAAGCACCACAGTTCTTCCAGCTTCTCTCCTGCTCGCAGATGGCATCCAGTTGAGGAGACTAAGAATAAATCCACTGCCACACAGCCAGTTGTTTGCAACTTAGAACTGACTCACTCTTTCCTTCCAGAGAAGATAGTTTCTTTTTAATTACCACCTTCCTAACATCAATATTTATTTTACTAATCTTCAGTAAGAAAATATAGGAGAGGTTGCTAGGGAGTATCACAATAGTTTCTTGGCTGCCTTTTTTCAATCTAGAAACTGTTGTATTTTAGGAATAGATTTAACGGAACTTAATTAGAATAAACCCAGACATTTGCAATGCAAAGTATCACCACAAATTATGGTTAGATAGTATAGGGGGAATTTTGCAACAGATTTTTCTTTGTTAACATGTCAGGACAGATAAGAGCAGGAAATCGAAAGAGAAAAGGTGTTTGAGATAGCAAGAATGAAACTCTACTTTTCTGTTTCATCTTAATCAAGCAATAGAATCTTAGAGGATTTTATATAAGGAATATTGCTGTCCTGGCATTTGTCCCATTTCACCCAATGGTTTTGGTTTTGAATAATATGTATTCAGTTGTATTTTACAATATAAATTAGCAACTTATTACTTCCAGATGGTGTTGAATTTTATATCCCATCAAATCAGTTACTGGCTATTTTGGTTAGGGTTTTAATAAAACTTGGAGTCTAATTTAGTGAGATTTGAGCCATAATTTCTGACCTCTGTTTTTATAATTAATATTCTTCCCCGTTCCCAGCCGGAGTGGATATATCACACATTTCCCTTAATAGACATGTACAGTGAAGTGTGATTTACACACAGTTTATTAATTTAGATGTATTGGCTTTGATTTAGTATTGTATGAACTCAGCCATTGATTGTAAACCATGATTTGATTTAGCATTTTGTATGAATTCAGCAAATTGTACATTAGTCAGTAGACTATGATTAAGCAAAGAGTGTGGGATCTGGGCTGAAATGTTGTGTTCTATTCTGGATAAGTATGTACGCATGCCTCTAGATCAGAATCTAGATCATAGGGATGGGGTGGTTCAGTGGCTAAGACGCTGAGCTTGTCAAGCAGAAAGGTCAGCAGTTCGGCGTTCAAATCCCTAGTGCTGTAACGGAGTGAGATCCCATTACTCTGCCAACCTGGCAGTTTGAAAGCAGTTTGACCATGGAGACGTCTTTGGACAGTGCTGGCTCTTTGGCCTTGAAACAGAGATGATCACCACTCCTTAGAGTTGGGAACAACTAGCACATATGTGTGAGGGGAACATTTGCCTTTTTAGATCAGGATTTCTCATGATGTGGTTCAGGAGCCCCTGGAGGGACCCTCTAGATATTCTCAGGGCTCTGTAAAATCAAATTTGTTGCCACCCTATGTTAAAAAAATACAAATTAAAATCCCATCATACAATTATGAGAAGTAATAGTGGCAGCAAATACGTCAATTTTAATTTTTAATATAATAAATATTGATAAATGTAATCCATACAAACAGAACCTCTTTCGATGTCCCCTATCATTTTTAAGAGAGGAAAGGATCCTGAGGGGTAAAAATGTAAAAAACCTTGGTTTAGATAACATAACCTTCAACCTTCACTTCATAATCTTATGTTGATTGTAGGGACTGCTGTCATGATCATCTCTGTGGAAAAAACAAGATGTTCTGAATACAGTTAATTACAGGAATACATTTATTTCTATTGCTTTCCTGCTCAAAAGTCTTTTTAAGTTGACTCAGGCTAGTGCATGGGAGAGCCAAGAGGAAATACCAATATTTTGTGATAGATTAGACAATTAAAAAAGAAATCCCAGAATAGCGCACAAGTGCCCACCTTTTTATCATATCCAAGAAATCCATATGAAACCATTAGGATTCAAATTGGACTCAGAGATTTTTCCTTTATTCTGTGGGCTCATAAAAGCTAAAAGCTTTTTTGGTAATAGCTTTGTTCCTGCCTAGTTAAAAATGTGGATTGCTAAATTTGGGGCTTAGCTTGCTTGTGGACTTCTGTTGTATTTCTGATGTTATTACCCTGTTTCCTTGAAAATAAGAACACCCCCCCCCCCCGGCCCGGCTAATAAGCCCAATCGGGCTTTTGAGCACATGTGCTAAACAAATCCTCCCCTGAAAATAAGCCCTCCCTGAAAATATTGCAACACAACAACCCACCCATAAGGTGACCACGCTCACCACCTCCTGCACCTCAAAAATAATAAGACCTCCCCAAAAATAAGGCCAAGTGCTTATTTTCGTGGAAATACGGTATTGTCTGCATAGTTTTTAACTTCCTTTTTTGCCTATATTTGATATTTTGTTATCAGCCCAGACTCTTTTTGAGTCCGGTGACCTTAACACATGTAATAAATATTTAAATATACATACCTGAAATTGCAAAATTTTCAATGATCTGTTATGCTTCTTAGGCACCGATACGTTTGTGTTACCTTTGCAAAAGGAGGCACAATTTCTGGTACACAAATAACTAGTCATTTGTCCTCTCAAAACCCTAAACAAGTGTATTATTTGCTACTATTAAAAAAAAAACTTGGGCAACAAGTTTCCTTAGCTCATATGGAAATAAAATGGGGATAATTTATTATTGTGTTATTTTATTGTTATTTGATATTTGTAACCTTTTTTTTTTGTTCTCTTCCTTAAGGTCACATTGCAATTAGCTGGCCTTGCAAATCTAATCAGCATAGAGAAGTGACTGCCGACCAGCTTAGTTTATGATTTTGAAAATAAGCCTCCTGTTCAGAGTATAATATAAAGCAATTGTGCTCTACATATATGTTTATAACTGCTTTGAGATTTTTTTTAATGGGAAACAATGTGCAATAATAATGTCCATTAATTAAGTTGCAGGATCCAATATAAATTGCTTTGTAACTTAATATAGTTATGGATTTTATCCATTGAACTCACATCCTTTAAAATGTTTTCAGATGGATAGCTTCTAGTGCTAGCAATCAAAATTGTATGTTACTATACCTATGTAGCAATTTAATAATTTCCTCATGACATTTTAATGCAGAAAAAGGGAAGGGGTTTAAAAGGGAGTTAATGATAAGAAAAGGTGGAAAGATTTTGTATGTACTGTAAAATTCTGTGGCTGAAGCAAAATGATTTGAAAGGTCCTTCTCTCAGGTCTCTTTAGGTAGGAAAGATGAGAATAAATATTCTAGTGATTATTGCAGGCCAATCCAAAGGATAAAGTCCTTTTGAAGTTTTTTTTCCTTGTGAGATCTACTAAAAACAAACTAAGACTAAAAATCTAATCTGAATATGTTCCATCTGGTCTGGTAAGCAGACTTGTGGAGAATCCTTCATATCTCGATCATTCAGTGTATTTTCGTGGTTGACCTGTTGGCAAAATATAGCAATGGGGCTTAGATTTATATCCCGCTTCATAGTGCTTTATAACGCATTCTAAGAAGTTTACAGAGTCAGCATGTTACCTCTAATATCTGAGCCTTCATTTTACTGACTTCAGAAGGATGAACTTTGAGTCAGGATCAAACTCCTGGTTCTATTCTACCTAAATATTGTATTTGCATGAGTATATTTGTGTACTCCTTTTATGTAAAAAGTAGTGTTGGGAGAGACTGAAAATTGGGGAAATCTAACTATTTTCCTTCTCTTTCTTTTCCTTCCCTGCAACAACAACAACAAAAAAAATCTAGTCGGGTGGTACTACCTTGCTCTGTAGAAGAGGTGAGTTATAAACTTGCCCCTAGGTAATTCCACAACCTTCTTAGCCCCACTGATAAAGCTTGTGGGTACCATTGGGCTCTTATAAAACAGTCCAGAATTAGCTATATTCTGGCTTGCTTTGCCTTCCACTCATGAATAGATATTAATATTCTTTCCTATCCTCAGGGGGAAACAGAATTTTAACACACACACACATGTGTCTTTTTGTCATCTTCAGTATCAAGTGGGACAATTATTTTCTGTGGCTGAGGCTAGTAAGAACAACACCGGTGGTGGTGAAGGAATTGAGGTGTTGAAAAATGAACCCTACCAACACGAGGGAGAGCAGGGGCAGTACACCCATAAGATCTACCATCTTCAGAGGTAAGAACCATCCTGGGTGTGGACAGGTGATGACGATGCTGGATCTGAAGCCTTCTCTTGCTTCTTTCTCTCACAGCAAAGTTCCAGGATTCATCAAGATGTTTGCCCCAGAAGGGTCCCTTGTTGTCCACGAAAGAGCCTGGAATGCCTATCCTTATTGTCGGACAGGTAAGCCTGCAGGAGGGGAAAAGAGACATCTTTAATATTGGCAGAAATAATTATTGACCAGCATGGAGAGTTCCAAGCATTGTAATTCAAATAAACATCCAGACTTCCATATTTCATTGAATAAGACAATTTTATTTTGGGTATACAGATAGTCCTCAACTTACAACCACAACTGAGCCCAAAATTTATATTGTTAAGTGAGGAATTTGTTAAATTGCTTTTGCCTCATTTTATGGACTTTTTTTGCCACATTTGTTATGTGGCAAATGTGGCAAGTTGTTAAATTAGTAACACGGTTAAATTACCCTGTTTCTCCAAAAATAAGCCTTCCCTAGATAATAAGCTCAATTGGGATTTGAGTGCATGCGCTCAAATAAGCCCTCCCCCCAAAATAAGCCCTCCCCGAAAATATTTAACCGCATGGGCAGCCAGTCCCCAACATTTCCTTTGATTGCTTGCCACAAAAACAACACAAAGTGAGGAGGCAAGGCAGGAGGGGAGGAAGGGAGAGGGAACATGCTCCATGCACCCCACAAACCCTTACCTAACAGCCGCTCCCGCAACCCTAGCCACTGCGCACCTTCTGTCACGCTAATGGCGCCGCAAAGAGCAGCAGGCCCAGTGACGCACAACACAGCAGCAGCTATGCGTGACCCGACAAAAGCGTTCACGACAAAAGCGGCCGACAAAACCACGTCGCTAAAACCACAATGTCATCAACGCGCCGACAACAGCGTAGCGACAACAGCGTGGAGACAGAAGGGTGCTTTACAACAGCGCGTCAGCAGAAAGCCGATTTAAGTTAAGGTAAGGGTTAGGTTTAGGGTTAGGTTTAAGGTTAGGTTTAGGGTTAGTTTTAGGGTTAGGTTTAGGTTTAGTGTTAGGTTTAGGGTTAGCGTTACGTTTAGGGTTAGGTTTAGGGTTAGCGTTACATTTAGGGTTAAGGTTAGGGTTAGGGTTAGGTTTAGTTTTACAGCGCGCTTCTGTCGCCGCCCTGTTGTCGGCGCGATTCAGCGCTCATCCGTCGGAGTGCTTTAGAACTCACGGTTTTGTCACCGCGGTTTAGTCAGGCGCGGTTTTGTCATTCGCCCTTTTGTCGGTGAACCGCAGCTATGAGGTGACCATGATCACTGCCTCCTGGACCTCAAAAATAATAAGACCTCCCTGAAAATAAGGCCAAGCGCTTATTTCAGGGGGTCAAAAGATGAAGGGAAACATGGTAGTAGCACAGTTAGTAAGTGAATCTGGTTTCCCCCATTGACTTTGCTTGTCAGAAGATTGCAAAAGGTGATCACATGATCCCAGGATATTCCAACCGTCATAAATGTGAGTCAGTTGTCAAGCATTTAAATATAAACCACATGATCATGGGGATCTTCAACAGTCATAAGTGTGAAAAATGATCATAAGTCACTTTTTTCAGTACCATTGTAACCTTGAATGGTCACTAAATGAACTGTTGTAAGTCAAGGACTACCTGTACATTCCCAATGGCAAATAGGTAGTGTCTCGGCAGAGGACCGAGTGAGCAGCCATTCAGTATAACCTTGCTTGCTTAGTGGATGGAGCTTGGAATTATTTGCCAACAGATCTTCACTTATTTTTATTATTATTGTTGTTGCTGCATGGAATCTGAAAATACCAAAGATCTACAAAATTGGCCATAGGGCAATGGAGCATTTAGAAGGGCATGAGTTCATTCCTGTTGTATTCTCTGATTCACTTTCTACATTGTTAGCATCATATGAATACGTGCCTGCTAATTCTCAATAGCTTGGATTGGCAACCTGAGTCCTTTTTCAGATGCACTCGGCTAAAAAAAAAAATCAGCAATATGAATGAGATCCATAATAAAAGTTTTAGCATCGTTTTTAAAAAAGGAAAGTGTCCAAACTCTATTCTGTAATCCAGGAGAAAAATAAAAAATCTAGGCTCTGAATCACATAGCCTGTTCTCTTGGCATTATCCTTCAGGCCACTGGGCCCTGAGCCCTCCCAAAAATGTTAAATGCAATGCTTGGACACAAAAGCATTCTCCATTTCGAACTTCTCAGCTCTGATACCTGTAGCATCCTGCTTGCTGGGTGCTTGATTCTAGCATTAAGTCATGTATCATTATTACTGTACTTTTATTGTTGGGGCAGAATAATAAGATGTAATTTAGCAAGATTTTCTGTTTTGCTTTGCTACACTAATATTCTTTTTGTCTTTCCCCTTATTTTGGCTTCATCTACTGCAGTTATTACGGTAAGTGACTTCTGAAATGAATAGCTCTAGGAGTGGGAATTTTCCCTGGTTATTCCTCCCCGTCCACAAACATCCCTAGACTTCTGAGTACATTTGTTTCCTCTAATATAGCCATCCCCAACTTTTTGGGCTGGGCGAACTGCTGGCAGGAGTGGGAGGGCAGAGGGGACAGTTTCACATGCTCTCTCGCTGTTTGCGCAAATGGGGTTTCATGTGCCTGTTGCCCCTTGCGTAGCCCAGTCCCATTGGGGCCATTGGCCAGATCTAGCCCACAGACTGGGGGCAGGGGATTCCTGCTCTAATTCCTTCCTATGGGTTTTATTGGTTCTATGAGTTGAATTGTTACAGTCAATTCATAGTTGTACAAATCGACTCAGAGGATTTCAAGGTAACATATCCCTGACAAGTGCTATATGGCCTTAGCGTTTGCAGGTTCTATTGTCAGCACCAAGAATTCTTGTAACCTTGTTTCCTTCTCCTCTTCCATAGAACGAATACATGAAGGACGATTTCTTTGTCAAAATTGAAACATGGCATAAACCGGATTTAGGGGAACAAGAAAATGTAAGCCTGCAAATATAATAGGTTGTTTGTCCAAAGAATTGGGGTGCCTAAATCCCATGAATTCTGTTCTTACAAGCAGTCCTCGGCTGAAAACCATTTGTTTTAGTGACTGTTCAAAGTTATAGAGGCGCCGAAAAAAGTTGACATGACCATTTTTCACACTTACAACTATTGCAGTAGCCTCATGGTTATATGATCAAACTTTGGACGTTTGGCAACTGGCAAGCTTTTATGATGGTTGTAATGTGTTATGTGTGATCACCTTTTGCAACTTTTTGACAAACAACGTCAATGGGGAGGCCAGATTCACTAAACGGCCATGTTGCTCACTTTAACAATTGCAGTGATTCACTCCACAACTTGGGCAAACAAGGTCGTAAAATGGAGCAAAAACTCACTCTGACTTGCTTAGCAATAGAAATTGTGGGCTCATTTGTGGTTGTATGTCAAGGACTACTTGTATAGGCCATTAGATCTTGTATTGTTGGACTCAAGTTTTATTGCCCAGAAATATAATCGTGGTTAGCAGTGATTAGGGAACATTCAGAATACATCATTTACTAGTTCTGGGTTGTACTGTTATCTTCCAGAAAACCTTTGGAACAGTTGAATCATCGCAGTTCAGATAACGTATCCCTATCAACAGTTATTTTCCCGTCTGGCTAATTATGTAGAAGAGAGATTTTCAATTGTTAAGATTATGTGCTTATTGTGACACAGGAAATTAAGCTGTGCTTTAGTTCCTTGGGGCTTGCCATATTGTTCAAATCCAACCATTAAGGTTTGTATTTAACAAGTCCACTTCATTTAACAAGTCCACTTTAATTACCGTCAAACTGTGGGTTATTGTCATAGGGATGTGTTAAACTCAACGTTTGAGGCATAGAACATGCCAGTGTTCTTTTTGGGAGTTCTGGAAAAGGCTCATTTGATTCTTTAGGGAGTGACTATGGTTTTCTAGAAATAAATATATCTCTCCAGAACTGGTTTGTGTTGCCTAGGTAGGGGGTCAACAGTGAGATTTTCATGCAATGTGTGACAATTTAATAGGGAATAAAGCACTTAGAGTAAAGTTTTTTGTTTTTTTTTAAAGCAAAGCTGGAGCAAGAGCTTGCTTGGTGCAGGAGCTCTAAATCAAAAGAGTTATGTTTAATGATGATGTACAAAGTAGCCAAATGAAACAAGATTTTATAGGGCAATGTACAAAAGGGAATAAAACAAAACCTAAATAGGTTAGCATTCAAAGTATCAATTATTTAAAAGTCCAAGGAAATGCAAAAGGCTTAATGACAATATGTTGTAGAAAAAAAATTAGAAACAGTCTTGGACAAAATATTCCAAAAGTTGATTGAAGTCTCCAAGATAGCATTCCCATATGTCACCCACCTGTTCTTTAATGGAAGGCAGTTAGAGAAGAGTCTCTAACAGATTAAAAGAAAGCTGGCAGCAATTTTAGATACTGGCTGCATTTCCACATGCTAGTCATATTTCTTTTGTTAAAGAAACTAGAGATATACACCTGTCTTTTAGACAAGCAAACATTTCATGGTTCATTTAAAATTTCCTAGGTAATGCCAAGCTTTTTTTCTTTAAAAAACAACAACTCTTGACTTACATAACTATATATTGGTTAGATGCATGGAAAAGGCCTTATAGCAAACTATGATTGAATTTTAAAAAATCATGAATACTTGCCCTGTACAAACGCCATATTATATACTATATTTATAATCAGTGAGCCAACAAAAACATAGTTTCAAATTGGTTGAGTGTTCTGAAACCATGATTGTCTGATCTATATATATGCATTAACATGAGCAAAAGCCCATCAAAATAATTTGTTTGTACTTCATAAGTGGCCACAGGGTGATCCATATCTAGACCTTATTAAACTGTAAATTATGGAAATGGGAATTTATTACATTTTTCATTTAAAATATTTAATGATGATTTCTTAAGCTTTTCAATTAATGAACACAGAGCAATCATATAATTTTAATTATAATTAACGTTCAATAGCAATAGCACTTAGACTTATATACCGCTTCATAGTGCTTTACAGCCCTCTGTAAGTGGTTTACAGAGTCAGCATATTGCCCCGAACAATTTGGATCCTCATTTTACCCATCTCGGAAGGATGGAAATCTGAGTCAACCTTGAGCCGGTCAGGATCGAACTGCTGGCAGTCAGCAGAATTAGCTTGCAGTCCCACCCACTTCTTTTTGGAATGCAATTCTAGCCCACCTATTCAAAAGCTAATTTGTAAAAATTGGCTTGCCTTATTATGAAGTGTGAACTCAGCCGCTGTCTAAAATATCATCAGTACAGTATGTATAAAACATAAGTAGACATTCTCCAGAATCATTGGTCTTTGATACTGTTAAAAATTTCTCCTTTGCAGGTCCATGGCCTGGATGCAGATACTTGGAAAGATGTGGAAGTTGTTCACATAGACATTGGTGATCGGACACAAGTATCAGATGATGTAAGAAGATACTGTTTGGGATGTCCTTTGGCAGTTGGCATGATGGGTGACCTGAGATGAAAGCTGGGAAATTTTGGGTCATGAAAAGAAGACTGGGAAACACCTGTGGGCTACACAACCTGTGGGCTTCATTTCTGGTGGCAACAGTGATGATGACTTATAGTCTTATACCCATTCTACTAACTGCTTGCTAAAGTTCTGCTGTCATCCTCAGTCTCTTTTGCTTTTCACTGGCTTTTGGATGTTAAACATTGCCTTTTTTTCAACCTTCCTCTATAACAGTGATGGCTAACCTTTTTATCCTTGCATGCCAAAAGTGTGCACGACTGTGCATGCCCACATGCCGATATCCATTATAAGAGTGCATGCGTATATTGCACACATCACACACACACACGTGCTCCAATCACCCCTATGCATGCGCACATGCCCATCACCACCAGCGCTCCGTTTTGGGCCTAGCAGGCGTCCCTGAAGCCTCCTGGGACCAGAAAAAGGGGCATGAGGAGGGCACAGGGGAATGCCCCCCCCCATGCTCCCCCACCTCCCATGCATGCGTACGCTGATACAGGTGTTATGTCTGCCTTGTATGCAGCTTTATTCCTCTCTAGCATTCATCTCCATGGTTCAGTGATGCATTTTCTACCTCTCTAGGATTTACCTCTATTTGCTCCTGTGAGGCACTTCTTGTTCCTGTTGGATGTAGATAGTTATATTCAGTGACGTGCAGTGAAGACGAGGAGGAGTGAGGCAGCAGTGGTGGCTCCACAAGGACGGTGACAGAAGGGGCTCCGGACGCCTACGCCATCTCCCGCCCGTCTTCCGGGACTCACCCAGCGTGCGGCACTTTAAAGTGCATGCCGCCGCCCCGGCCATATAGCAGGATCTGCTTTATGGCCAGAAGGCACGCCGGCACTTTAAAGTGCATGCCGCTGCCCCGGGCCCAACCATACAGCCCGCTGTATGGTCGGGCCCAGGGTGGTGGCATGCACTTTAAAGTGCCAGCGCGCCTCCTGGCCATAAAGCAGGACATATTTCGCTCTATGGCGGGGCACAGCGGCATACACTTTAAAGTACCGCCATGCCTTCCGGCCATTCAGTGCATGCCGCCTCGCCCTGCCATAGAGCGAAACATGTCCTGCTTTATGGCCGGGAGGTGCGCTGGCACTTTAAAGTGCATGCCGCTGCCCCGGCCATATAGCGGGACCTGCTAAATGGCCAGAAGGCATGCCGGCACTGTAGAGTGCATGCCGCCTCGCCCCGCCATAGAGCGAAACATGTCCTGCTTTATCGCCGGGAGGCGTGCTGGCCCTTTAAAGTGCATGCCGCCGCCCCTGCCATACAATGGGACCTGCTGAATGGCCGGAAGGCACACCAGCACTTTAAAGTGCATGCCGCCTCGCCCCGACATAGAGCGAAACATATCCTTCTTTACGGCCAGGAGGTGCGCTGGCACTTAAAGTGCATGCCGCCGCCGCGGCCATACAACGGGACCCGCTGTATGGCCAGAAGCTGGCATGTCCCACTCTATGGCGCGGCGCGGCGGCATGGCTTTAAAAAATAAAGTGCCAGCCCGTGCACCAGCAGAGGCGGGTAAAACACACACACACAAATTACTTATAATTAAACTAATTACAATTACTTACAAATAATTTTGAATTCCTACCCCCCACCCCCTCCCTCCGACCCACATACCTTTTTCAGCTGTGTCAGAGGATTTCAACTCTCTTCTTGTTCCCCATGATGAAAATGTAAAAAGAAAAAGGCAAGAGCTGCTCTAGCCAGGCTAGGATAGTTGCTGCTAGAGTCACCACGTGGATGACTCTGCTTAACTGTTTAAAAAAAGCCTCTAAACAAAGTGCCCTCTGCAGGAGCAGGCGAGAGAACCACGTGCCTCCTTTGCATAAGGAATTTTTCACCTTTTAACCCTTGCTTAATTCTGCTCAAGTAATCATAAAGCTAGGGTAAAGGAGGTCCATTGTTCTCTCGCCTTCCCCTGCAGTTAAGCACTAACCAGAATCATCCACTGTGACTCTGGCAGCAACTACCTCTGCCTTTTTCCTTTTAATTTTGTTTTTCTTTTCATCATGACAGTGGTGAGGCCCTGCCTCCCCTGACTGCACGTCACTGGTTATATTCTCAATGGCTTGTATAGTGTTTTAACGCGCTGAAGAGACTTAAAAATCAGCTGGCCAGTGGGAGGCACACCACATGCGCGGTGGAGCTCAGCTGGGGTCACAGCCATGTGTCGGCAGAGAGGCCTCCGCGTGCCACCTGTGGCACACATGCTATAGGTTCACCATCACAGCTCTATAGCTAAGTTAGTTGTTTCTGCTCAGCTGCTACAGCAGGAGACATGCTGAATTGTTCTAACTATTTTTTTAATTTTTTTCTCATCTACTGAATGGAGGAAAAAAATAGATATCTGGATTCTTCCTTACATCACTGTTTGTTAGGATTTTGTCCTGCATACTGCTACCTTTTCTCAACTCTTTTCTCTTTCAGGATTACAAACCAGATGAAGATCCAGCTCTTTTCAAATCTCTGAAGACGGCCAGAGGCCCACTTGGTCCTGATTGGAAGGTAATATCTACCTCGCGAAAAGAAGGAAACTGGCTTTTTAGTACATCTTGGATTGCCTGTCTCCCTCCCAATTCTTCCCCATCCCCCAGCTTTCAGGCATTCTAGATTCCAAGAGAGGCTTGATGGGAAGCAACCTCATTAGAGTACCCCAAATTTAGTTTGACCAACCAAGTATTTGGGGTTATCAGGTTGTTTTTCATCCAAAATAGGAGTTCAGTCCTGCTTTTTTCTGTAAGACTTGCTCATACACTGTGCTCTCCTGCTGGGCTGCTTAAGTTGCCCCATACATTTTAGAGATGTTGTTATGCCACAGAACTCACCTGCTGTACTAGACTAGCCTTCCACAATTTGACACTCTCTGAAAATGTTGCTGTTCAACTCCCATCATCCCCAGCCTACATCTGGAAAGCATCAGGATGAAGATGGCAGATTAATAGCATGAAGATCTAGATTGATTGCCTTGTGCTTAAAATACAATTGATGGTCCCAGACCAGCCACTGCGTTCTCAGCCTAACACGAATTCCTTAAAGAAAAGCAATCTTGCTTTTCTTTGCTTGAAGGGTTGTCTGGAAGAGTAATAAAGGTTTTTTCTCCCAAGTATATTATATGTTGAGCAATGCAAACTGGATAAGAAAAATTCATGTGGGATATTTTGATCTAGTATTATCTGCCCTTTCTGCCTCCCTCAAGTTCCTCTCAGGTGTTTCACCCAAGAAAACATTATTTTAAATTTTCAGGATGAGAGGTGGGGAAGGCCTATGTCCCCCTCAAGCCTTGAGTGATATTAGGCTTTCTTAAATAAATTATTTCCAATTCATTGGAATGATGGAAATGGGGAATTATGTGAAGTGGCTTGTAATTCAAGTCTACCTGCCTGTCATCAGAAAACACTCTGACAAGAACTGGGCCAAATTTGGTATGTAGGAGAAACCAGCATGAGTTTAAAACGAGGCCAGATCCAGCCAAGAACTAAAGAGGGGGAAAAAAGTCCAGAAATTTTTTTCCCATATCTCACTATAATGGGAAAGGCCATTGAGTTCAGATGATGCTGCATGCTCCATCTAAGGACTCCTTCCTTTTTAATTTTTCAAATTCCATGTGCTCTGCATGCTTTCCTGTGTCAGAAGGAGCACCCCACACATGATTGCAATGAGATGGTAGTACAGGTAGCCCTCGCTTGCTGACTGCCCCGTTTAGTAATTGCTAGTTATAATTACGTTTTTTAAAAATTTGCTTTGTGACCAAGTCTCACAATTACAATTATCTCAGTGTCCCACAGTCACATGATTGCCATTTGGGTGCTTCACAGCTGAGATGCATTTACAGCCATTATAATATTGTGCAGTCCCGCAATTGCCATTTATGTGCTTCACAGCAAGTATCTAACAAGCAGAGTGAATGAAGAATATTGTCAGGGTTCCAAATAGCATCCAAAATAAAATAAGAATCCGGGGCAAGAGGTTCCTCAAAATTCCAATTTGTTAAAAGAGCCATGTTGAGCCCGAATCTGAAAGTTTCCAGGTTTTCCCACACAGTTGAAAGTTCAAGATCTTGTCCCAACACCCACAAGTCCATCACATGGTCCAATCTTTCACTGCTACGAAAACAGATTCCTCCTATCCACATCCAGCCAGGTGAAGAAACAATGTGATCTTGATTTTCTGAGAAAGAATGTTATTATGGCTACCCATCACCCAGCTCTATATAATCCCTCCTCCCATTCTCCCACAGTAGAAAGTATGGCAGGCCTGAAATCCAAAAGGCAAAATATAGCTTCCAGGTCTGACAGATATACACAGGTTGTGGTCACATGATGTCTCAGTGACTGGTAGTTTGCTTAACAACTGGGTAATAACATTCAGAGTCTTTTGCAGTAAGGTGATTATCTGCTTAGCAATGGCGTGGCTGGCCCCGAATGTGGTCACTAAGCAAGGATTACCAATGTCTGTATTTAATTACAAACCAAATCTGTGAAATTGAATTTCACTTGTGTTCTGGCCCATCCATTTGGAGGAATGTGACTTTGAGCTCTTGGATTGGATGAAGTAACACAGTCTTCCCTAACTCTTCTGATTTTATTCTCTCCCTCCCCACTTTTTTGTTGTTGTTGTTCCTGTTAGCTGGAACTAGCCAATAATGAAGATTGTCCCCACATGTGTGCCTACAAACTTGTGACTGTGAAGTTCCGCTGGTGGGGCCTTCAGGGAAGGGTGGAAAAGTTTATCCAAAAGGTGAGTTCAAGTTGCCTGTTCCAGTTTGAGAAAATTTGCAGGTTTGAACAGAAGTGGAACCCAAAACTCTGAGGGGAAAAGCCCCTCTTCCACCAATAACATCCAGCTGAAATCACTTAATATAAGATAGAGAGGTAAAGATCGGGCCATTTTCTCAGAAGCATAGAATTAACTAGAATAGAATAGAGTAGAGTAGAATAGAATAATTAGAATAGAATAGAATAGAATAACAGTGTTGGAAGGGACCTTGGAGGTCTTCTAGTCCAACTCCTTGCTTAAGCAGGAAACCCTACACCACTTCAGACAAATGGTTATCCAACATCTTCTTAAAGACTTCCAGTGTTAGAACATTCATAACTTCTGGAGGCAAGCTGTTCCACTGATTAATAGTTCTAACTCTCAGGAAATTTCTCCTTAGTTCTAAGTTGCTTCTCTCCTTGATCAGTTTCCATCCATTGCTTCTTGTTCTACCCTCAAGTACTTTGGAGAATAGCTTGTTTCCCTCTTCTTTGTGGCAACCCCTGAGAAATCGGAACACTGCTATCATGTCTCCCCTAGTTCTTCTTTTCATAAGACTAGACATACCCAGTTCCTGCAACTGTTCTTTATGTGTTTTAGCCTCCAGTCCTCTAATCATCTTTGTTGTTCTTCTCTGCACTCTTTCTAGAGGTCTCCACATCTTTTTTACATCATGGTGACCAAAACTAAATACAGTATTCCAGGTGTGGCCTTATAAAGTGGTATTAACACTTCACGTGATCTTGATTCTATCCCTCTTTTTATGCAGCCTAGAACTATTTAGGCTTTTTTGGCAGCTGCTGCACACTGCTACTCATATTTAAATGGTTGTCCACTAGGATTCAAAGATCTCTTTCACAGTTACTACTGTTGAGCAAGGTACCACCTATACTGTACCTGTGCATTTCGTTTTTCTTGCCTAAATGTAGAACTTTACTTTTTTCATCATTGAATTTCATTTTGTTAGATAGTGCCCAATGTTCAAGTTTGTCAAGATCCTTCTGTATCTTAAATCTAACTTCTGGAGTCTTGGATATTCCTGTCAGTTTGGTATCATCTGCAAATTTGATGAGTTCCCCATTTATCCCCTCATCCAACTCATTGATGAAGATGTTGGAGTACTGGGCCTAAAACAGAACCTTGGGGTACTCCACTGCATACTTTCCTCCATGTAGATGCAGTTCCATTGAGGACTACATGTTGAATGCAGTTGGTCAGCCAGTTACCAATCCATCTGGTGGTGATGCTGTCTAACCCACATTTTTCTACTTTATTTAGTAGTAGGTTATCAAATGCCTTAATGAAGTCTAAGTAAACTATATCAACAGCATTCCTCTGGTCCACTAATTCTGCCACTTTGTCAAAGAATGCAATAAGATTAGTCTGGCATGATCTGTTTTTCACAAACCCATGTTGGCTTTTGGCTATTACTTTGTTTACTTCTAGGTGTTCGCTAATTCGTCGCTGGATTATCTTTTCCAGAATTTTTCCTGGTATTGAGGTCAGGCTGATAGGTCTGAGGTTTCCTGGATCTATTTTTTTTTTCATTTTTTTGAAGATAGAAGCCATATCAGCTCTTTTCCAGTCCTCTGGCAATTCCCCGGTGCTCCAGGATCTCTGAAAGATATAGTTCAGTGGTTCTGTAGTCCTCGACTTACAAACCGTATGTTTAGTGACTATTTTGGAGTTATGACACGGAAAAAAGTGACATAATCATTTTTCACACGTACAACTGTTGCAGTGTTCCTGTGGTCACATGATAAACCATCAGACCCTTGGCAGATGGTATGTGTTTAAGCAAAGTCAATGGAGAAGCCAGATTCGCTTAATCGTGTTGCTATTTTAACGACTGAAGTGATTCACTTGACAACTATAGCAAGAAAGATTGTAAAAAGAGTCAAAACTCATTTAGCAACTGTTTTGCTTAGTAAAAAAAAGGAGGCTCAATTGTTGGTCGTAAGTCGAGGACTATCTGTGGTTCAAAATGTCTGCCAGTCTCTTGCTTTTCTGTCTGAAGAACCTAGCCTAGATTTATTGCTGTGACTTTGATATCTGAAAGCTTAGAAAACTTATTTTGGTTCCCAATTTGGGCCATCTTGTATTCTCAGCATCTCAGTTTCTTAAAAGCTTCTCTTTCCTCTTGGACAGCAAGAAAGACGCCTCTTTACCAACTTCCATAGGCAGCTGTTTTGCTGGTTGGATAAGTGGGTGGATTTAAGCATGGCTGACATCCGACGGATGGAGGACGAGACGCAGAAAGAGCTTGATGAGGTACTAAGGATGGTTACCAGTCTGGGAGTAGTGTATGTATTAGGTGGGGTAGCAGAGTAGCTTTCTTTCCCCAAGGAAAGTCTCTGCTGAAGCAAGAGACAAAGCCTTTATTCTTCTATAGAATGAAATTAATATAAGGATATTTTATAAAATGAAGCATCCTAGGTAAAAAAATGAAAAGAGCACTTATTTTTCTTCAAAATCATGTTTTACTCTTAAAAGACTGCAAATAATAAAGTTTTTTAAAAAAAAGACTTTTTCTTTGTAGTAAGAAGATGTAAAAATATTACATTAATAATCTATAGTATGGGAGGGGTATATGTGTTTCATATGCAATGTCTTCCCATCCTTTTGTGTCTGCTATACTTCTCCAAGATATTGTTGCTGGAATTCGTATTAAAACATTACTTCTCAGCTTTTGGAATAAGAGCAAGTATACTAACAGCAGCAAAACCACCAGATTTTAGTGATACTATATTGTGTCACTAAGGGCTTAAATCATCTATTTCGAGTTGAAAAGATTTCAACCCACTACCAAAAATCTTTTCAAATAGATTTTTAAAAATTGGCCCAGTTATTTCCCATATTGCTATTTTGTGCTTTTGATACCAATTAATTAAAAATGAGAGGTAGTGTCTTGCTTTTGTAGCAGTGTTTCTCAACCTTTGGCAAATTGAAGATACGTGAGGACTTCAACTCCCAGAATTCCCTAGCCAGCCATGCTGGCTGGAGAATTCTGGAAGTTGAAGTCCAAATTGCCAAGATTGAAAAACACTGTTCTACATATTTGTCTGTTTCATTGTACATTCATAAACAGCCATCTATGATTAAAATATGGAAATACATTTGAATTCAGTTGTACTTGATTACTACTAGGAAACACAAAATTGTTTTTATTTCACAAGGCTAGGAGAAATCAAAGTGGGTCAAACCCATTAGGAAATTATTCTTGCAAGAAAGCCATTCAACCAGAAATTCTGTATTCTATTGCAGATCCGCCAGAAGGGAACAGTGAGAGGCATGACTGTCGGAGATGAATGAGTGCCCCCTACTGCCTAGAGGAAGAAATGACAAGGTTGGAAAAAGCAGGAGTGGAATAAATAGCATGCTGGAAAAAATGTAGGGAATTTATTCAAAAGCTTATGTCTCAACTTAGTGCAATAGAAATGCAAGATGTTTGCCATACACAGCCTTTGCTCCTGCCACTACAGTGCAAGTAAACTAAAACAAGAAGACTATAATTAGCTATAGAGAACCATTTTGGTGTGGTGGTTAAGGCATCAGGCTAGAAACCAGGTGACTATGAGTCCTAGTTCCACTTAGGGTACAAAGCCAGCTGGGTGACCCTGAGCCAGTTATTCTCTCTACCCCCCACTCCCCCCCCGAAAGAAAACAATGGCAAATACTTATGAAAAATCTTGCCAAGATAACTGCAGATACTTATCCAGGCAGTCACCACAAGTCAACGCTTACTCAAAGGCACAAAACAAAACAAAATAATATGTCTATTTTAGGGCAAGCTAGGGTATTAATTCATGATTTAAAATTTGGCTTGAACAGGAAATTAGATCTAATTATTGATTTCCTGGCTTACTTGAATCAACTGTGAGAGGGCTGCATGAACAGGAAAAGATTTGTCACAACTTGCTTAGCAGAGATCTGGCTGTGCAGATGTGGTCAATATGATATAGATCATCTTTGTGAGAGATGAGTATATAAAGCTAAAGTTAGTAGGGATATTTTAAGGCCACTTTGCAATTTGCATTGCATTTCTTTTGAAACCTTATGATTAGAGCTATAAATTCAAATAAAGAATAGGCTTTGCAGATTCATGCTAGCTATATTTTTTAATCAACAAAGCATAAATGTAACTTCCTCAGTTTGGTATCTTTCAGATGTGTTGAGTTCAAACTCCCTTTGTTCTTGGCCAGCCTATGAATTATAATCTGAAACATCTGAACAGCATCCGATGGGGGAAAGCTGGTTTAAATCTTTCAGTTAGCATTCATCTTAAACTCTATTTTTATGTCTAAATTGCTTTATGTAATTATAAAATAGAAACAGCCCATAGAAAGTTTTTTAAAGAATGCTAAATTAATTTGTACTATAAATTCCACTTTAAAACATAGAAGATAAGCACAGATGAAATAAAAAAGGTAGCCGCAAATAATCTGCTTTAAAAGAGTAGAATGGCAAACATTTTGATTGAAAGGACCTCTTTGAAGAACAAGTTTGGGGCGCAGAAATCTCTTCCACAGTGGTAAGGTTAAAAAAAATCCTTATTTTGGGGACTTACTATATGTTAGAAATAACAATAGCATTTAGCACTTAGACTTTATATACTTCTTCATAGTGCTTTACAGCACCCTCTAAACCAGGGGTGTCAAACTCCCATCATCATGGTGGCATCATGTGACATATCGGGAGTTTTCCCCCCTGGTGAGGGTGGGGCCAGCACATGATGCATCTGGCCCATGGCTGTAAGTTTGACACTCTGCTCTAAGCAGTTTACAGAGTCAGCATATTGCCCCTAACAAACTAGGTCCTCATTTTACCAACCTCAGAAAGATGGGAGGCTGAGTCAATCTCGAGCCCTATCAGGATTGAACTCCAGACTGTGAGCAGAATTAACCAGCAGTACTGCATTCTAACCATTGCGCCACCAGAACTCTTTAGCTAGTTGAAGATTCAAAGCAAGGCCTCATATTTTTTAAAGTAATTCTTTCATTCGAGTGAAATTGAGAAAAAATAGTGTTTGGTAATGAGGAATGGTTTGTACTCACACCTTCCACCGTCTTAATCTTCATCAGCTAAGACCACATATTTTACAGATAGATCTAAACTGGTCAGAAGTTGCATTAGGATTGCAGAGGACACCTTTATGACTGTAATAGAGGAGCAAAGGTTTTTAACTTCCTATTGTTTAACGAAAGCAAGAAAAATATTCTTAATTTAAGATAAAATGCCATAGTTGGAATTTTGCTCAATGTGTATATTTTGAAAGCAGTATTTAATTTCTGTAACAGGGATGCCAACAAGGCCTTTTCCTTGAGTTCAACTGGGTGTTTTACATTAGAATTCCTGATCTATGCCGACTATAATGTAAATTGGTCATATTATAGTGTCTAGTTCAAGGGAAGCAGGGACTGATTCTCCAAGCTTCCTTCAATTATTTTGTAATTGGATGATTAATGGAACTCAAGATCCTAGCTCAGTGTTCCTCAATCTGGGCAACTATGTCTATGACAATTTGACATGGGCAACTCACTACAGGGAGTTCATCTTGGCCAATTTGTCTTGGTCAACTTACAGACAACTCACTGCAGGACAAGAATTACACTAATATCAAAGAAATGCTGAAATAGAATCATTAAAGAAAGAAAGGTCCAATAAAAATCCAATCTTCTGTATTTTAACAGTTTTTTTTAAAATTCTTCCTTTAATCCTTTTGTCTTCCATTTCAAAGTTCTAAAGTTTTACTCAAAGTAGCTAGGACGTTGCCATTTAAAAATAATTTTGAGTCTCTCTTTCCTGAAAATTCTTTTGGGGTTACACTTTGAATTAAAAAGGATTCTTCTCACCCAGTTCCAAACACTGTTCACCAAATCCACTCCAGCACTCTTCTTGGATGTCAAGCTGCCGCCAGCTTTCTGACAGCTATCTTAGATTGTCTCTTTTCTTGATGTGGCACAGGGGGGAAAAGCCCTGGGGCTCTGCAGGAAAGTTGCGATCTCTCCTGGAACCTCACAGGACGATCCTCCTTAACTTCACCTCCCCTCCAAGGAGGTTTTGGCTTTTTTCAAAGCCCACGGACAAGAAGTCAATGTAGAGGACGGGGAGCTCCGTTCTCCTGCTGCTGGTAGACGCCGGGAGTGGGTGGGGAATTCTTGAGACCGTCTTCTGCCACATACCTCCCAGCGTCCAATAAGATCTCACAGGATGGGCCTTCTCTGGGTGCTGTCAACTAGACAATGTCGTTTGGCGGCCCTTGGGGGAGGGCCTTCTCTGTAGCTGCCCCGGCCCTATGGAACGATCTACCCCCAGAGATCCAGACCCTCCCCACTCTCGTGGCCTTCCAAAAGTCTATTAAGACCTGGCTTTTCCGGCAAGCCTGGGGCTGTTGACCTTTTGAATGAGGTCCAGCCCCACTAAGGTTGAGTGCATGTTGTGTCTTTTTAACTGCCTTGTCTCTTTATTTTTTAAATCTTTTAGTATTCTTTTAAATTGTTTTTTATGTAAGCCGCCCAGAGTCCTTCGGGATTGGGCGCCATATAAATTTATTAAACATTAAACATTGAGTTAAAGTCCATGTGTCTTAAAGTTGCCAAGGTCAAGAAATACTTTTCTAGTTAAAACAGGGGTAGGTTCCACAGGCTGCCTGTCCTTTGTTTCATATGTGTGGAGTTTTGAATAGACCATCCAAGCATCCAAAAACAGAAAGCAAGACACACAAGCAGTTGCCACCCAAGGCCTGGTGTGAACATCCCTATTTGTTTATGCGGAGTGTGAGTCAAAGAAAGCTGAATTTCACTAAGCTCGATCAGGTTTAGACTCAAGTTTTCTCTGTAGAGAAAATATTACATTTTGCTCACTCCTCCCTGTCTCTTTCCTACCCTAGATGCAGTGCCAGTTCTGACCTGAGATTGGACCTCTCCTTGTGGGACTTTGCCTTCTCCTTCTTCCTCCCTTTCGTCAACTAGGAAGAAGGAGATGAGTTCTTTCTTTCATTCCATCTACTTGGTCTTAAGATATTCCAAGCTGTCCCTGATTTTACCAACCTGGGAACCCCCATGAAACTGCTGCATATTACTTAACTGATCATGGATTAATAGGTGTCCTTACCGCATGAATGGGATATCAAAGGGACCAAGGACCTTTCAGGGGCTGGGGGCATCTCCTTTTTTCACACTGCAGAGTCAGCAATGCATGAATATTAATAACATTAATCTGAATATTCTTTAGAATCATACTTCAGCGGGTGGGTGGGGAATTTATAGGAAGTGGGAAAACAAAACAAAAAAGGTTTGAATTGGGAGGAGGGCAATTTAAAGTTAGGAATATAGTTAGTTTCTTTTTCACAGTGGAGAGTTTCTAAGCCGCCCATGAAAACTGTTTCTCCCTTTTTGAAACCATTCAGCTTCCAAACTGGGGGCAGGTGGTGGTGGGGTAAAAATGAAGTTTCCACTCCAGGAATTTTCCTATGCATGCTACATGTTGGAGTCAAACATGCCACTAGGCAGGGCCAGTTACAGGCAGAAATATGTCTCCCACTTGATCTGAATTTCAGACGTGGCATAAACTGCATCAATATTTGGTGGGACAGTTTCCTGCTATATTTTTCTGCTTTGAAGCAGCACTGGGACCTTTTCTTTAATTCAGGGTCCTTTTGCTTACTTCCCCTCGCCTCCACCTCCTGTTCCAGTAAAGTGGGGAACACAAATAATTTTCCATTTGGGGAAATGGTGCTTAGAAGCATTTCAAGCCTTCTGGGGATTAAGGAAGAAAGAAACAGACTTGGAGGCCCTGGGCTGTAGTTCAAGGATCTGCAACAGTATTTTTTTTTTTTTTTTTAAAAAGGAAAACACTGAAAATCTTTTTTAAAAAAGTAAAACAGTAAATAAACTTGAAACTGAGTTTTTGTTTAATTCTTATATTGGGTGAGAGTCAATGACTGCTGTATATTATTTCGGTATTTGTAATTCGTGTCCTCTCGATGCACTGAAGATCAAAATGGAACATTTTATGCAATTTCATATGCTACTTGTTTGCACCTCAGATTATAGACTTTCTACAGAAGACACCACGTGTAAATGTGCGCTTTTCTGGTGGGTTGGCTTCATACCCTAGAACCGTGATGGCGAACCTATAGCACGCATGCCACAGGTGGCACGCAGAGCCCTCTCTATAGGCACGCCAGCCATTGCCCCAGCCCAGCTCCATCATGCGTGCGTGCACGCCTGCCACTGGCCAGCTGGTCTCTGATGTGCATGCATGGGGAGGCATGCGGTGGTGCTTGCATTGCATTTTGAGGGTTCCCGTGCATGCGCGTTAACCCCTCTGCCCTGTTTTGGGCCTGGAAATCCATCTGCAACAACCTGGAAGCCACAAATGGGCGAGGGGGGGCACATGCGCGGGAGCAGCGCATGTGCAGGGTGTACTCGCATTTTAAGGTTTAGGGTTAGCATGCTTTGGGAACTCGGCATCAAAAAGGTTAGCCATCACTGCCCTAGATGACAGCCATTCTGTTTTTTACTTGGAGAACAAGGCAGACATCAGAACAACACAGATACTCTTTCGGTTGTATGGGCAATGATTCCAAAGAAGTGACGTTTGAAAAGCATGATTGCAAGAAATTGAGAGACAAAGCTACACCAATGGTATTCGTGCCCTGTCATAATCTGTTTTAAATTGTGGTGTCCCATTAAATCTGAGTTAATCTGGGTGATTAACTCAGTAGCTTTACAATTACAAACATTGGCATACTGCTAAAACAATATTTGCAAATAGGCAAGGCTTATCAGGATCCCTATCCTGCAGAAGTAAGAATGTTTAAATGCTCATCAGCTGCTATACTTTTAGATAAGCTCTCCATTGGGAGAGCAAGTACGTTCAGAGAAGCGTTGTGAGAGTGTTGTTGGAGAACACACAAACCAGCATACAGAGACACTGCAATTTAAGTAGGCTTTTACTTTCGTGGAAATATAGATATCAGAGTCCATCAAACAGTTCAAGTCATACACAGATAAGACAGTCAGTCATTAATGTCTTTCAGTTAAGGGATAATCCAAATAATATAGTCCATAATCATACAAATAGTCTGGTCCTCAAAGTTTGCTACCAGTTGCAAAACTTACAATAGCACTTTTTAACAGCCAGCTTCCAACACACTCAAATCAGATCAGCCCAGCATCTAACAGAGAGCTAACAGTCTTTCCAGCTCCCTCTTATGGCTGATTGAGGAAAACAGCAACCAATCACATTTTACATTTTGCTTTTCTGTGCAAGTTTTCTAATTGCTCACCAGTGCTAAAACCATCCCCAATGATGGAGTCCTTGGTGCTCTCTGAGCTTAGTTGTTTGCTTGCAGATGTTTTGCTACCCAATTAGATAACACTAACAATGCGGATCAGTGTGGAGTTTGTCCCTTGTTTATATTGATTAGGGTATTACTTTCAGCTTCATTGTTTGCTGGTGGTAATCCATGCTTCTCTGGAAATGGGAACTATCGAGAAAACCGCACCTTGGCAAGGCAAGCTACTCTGTATTAATGGAGCAAACTTCACACTAGCCCACTTGATGTTACTTGAGGGTGATGTTTGTCCATTGTTTTTGAAATGGACCTTGACATCTAGCGGGTTGTGGGTTGTCCACGGTGTGTCTGCAGGTGACTGGTAAGGCCTATACGGGCATGGAATGTTCTGCCACATGTTGGGCAGAGGTGTTGGCACCACTATTGCAGCATTTGCAGCTCTGGCTTTGTGTAGTGCCTCCTTCTGTTGTGCTATGGTTGTCCTGTCTTCAAATGTCAGGCAGACCTTGGTTGATCAAGGTGCACCATGTCGATCGATCTTGTATCAGGGTTTCCCAGGAGGTGGTATCAATATCCAGGGACTTGAGAGAGGATTCTTCCTTTGTCCCCCGTGCAATCGCTTTCCTTGAGACAGCTCACCATAGTGGAGCTGTTTGGGGATGCAGTGGTCTGGCATCCTTGCCACATGGCCTGCCCAATGTGTCTGGGCTTTAATCAACAGGGTGTAAACTGATGGCAGGCCTGCTCTAGAGAGGACTTCTGTTGTTACTTATTTGGGTAATGAAACCCCTGCAGGCTAACACTCAAGCTCAGAGAACACCAAGAACCCCCTGAGCTACAGGTATTTTGTTCTTTTTGAGCCATCCCTGAATAATATTGTAGGTGTTTTGCTCCCACGTTATTTCTTGGCATTCAGGTTCTGTTGGCCCAAATCATTTGACTGCCAGGTGGACGTATTCTTTTTTTCATGGTCCATCCTAGAAGTTAGAAGAGTGTTTCTCAACCTGCTGGCTGGGGAATTCTGTGAGTTGAAGTCTACACATCTTAAGCCTCCAAAGCCGAGAAACACAGAGGCTCATGTGAGGATGATTAACTTATTAAAGAGTAGGTTAAATTGGGTATGGTTAACTGTTAAGCCCCTTATCTCCAGTTGCAAACCATACAATGTTGCTTCACTGATTTCTCAGAACCACTGAGATGCTATTCTGTTGCAGTAAACAGGAAGAGGGATTTGTCAGAGTTTTTGGCAAAAATTCAAATCCAGAAAGCACACACAGATAACTGATTCAGCTGGATTCATTAAATTCTATATATACATAGGAATAGATGAATAAATGTACAATACCAACAGGTGGTTCTTCCAAGTAAACACAAGGCAGGAGAGTTACAGGCAAACACAAGCAGCTAGTTTCATTTCAGCAGACATGCCCAAACAGATTGGTAGTTTACTTCTCAGAGCAGCAGACTGCTTAAGGTTTTGTTTCAGTTCTCTGCACAGACTCAGATCTGTTTACGCTCCCATTGGCTGACTTAGTTCCTATGCCTATTCATTGAACTTCTTCCCATGTCTCTCCCAGTCATGAATATTTTAACAGGATTTAAGTCAATGATGCTGGAAATGGATGAAAATAAAGATAGTTCCTACTACTAGCAATCTTTGGGGAAAGGGAAATTATACCAGTCCTGGAGTTATAGACAAGCTTGGATGAATGTGATTCACAGGGTATACCAAAAGTCAGGCCCCTTAGATAGTTGCAATATGTTGTTTTTTTCAGGATAAAATGTTTCTACAGGAAGGTTTAAAAGTCATGCATCAAACAAATGATTATAAGAAAATGGCAACCAATTAGAACATTTAATCTAATTTATATAATACATTTTCTATGGGGCCAAATAACTACATGGATTATGTGCGAGAGAGCACATCTATAGCAATAGACTTTTATATCACTTCGCAGTGCTTATAACCCTCTCTAAGCAGTTCACAGAGTCAACATATTGCCCCCAACAACCTGGGTCCTCATTTTACCGACCTCGGAAGGATGGAAGTCTAAGTCAACCTTGAGCCCCGTCACAATCGAAATCCAGATAGAAATTTGTGGGCAGAGTTTTCTTGCAATGCTACATTCTGACCACTGTACTATCCTGGCTATATTTTGTGTGCATGTTTCTATTCCTTACTTACTAGATTGAAGGGGGAAAGTGATACTGTACTTGGCTATATGTAGTGCTTTTGCAAGAATGTGGCCTTATGCTAGGCAAGGGCCATACAGAACATTTTTTTTTTTTGCTTTTCAACAGGTTATTATGAAAATGAATGTGAGAAAGTAGGTAGAGGAGTATAGGCAATGCCTGGGTTAAGAACATCAACTTACAACCTGTACTTATGAATGGACTACTGTAAAGCCTATTACATTTTTAAAATACGAATTAAATGCAATGGTTCATAATAACAAACACACTACTTTGTAATCCTCATGAAAACGTCGTGCGACTTCAGCGGAGGAAGGAGAACACAGCCTGCCATTTTAACTTGAAGAGAATAGATTCTCTTGGAAAAGAAGTTAGAGATCGGCAGTATTTATTAGTTTTTCAAAAGGAGGTGAGTTTAAAGAAGAAAGGTCAAGGTATACACAAAGAAACAAGGATGATTTGAAGTGATAAAACAAAATGGGATGGTATAAGTATACCAGTGGTGGGATTCAATTTTTTTTACTACCAGTTCTGTAGGCATGGTGGGCATGGCATTGCTGATCAGCTGGGACTCGGGAGGCAGAGAATAGTTGGGGGCAAGGGCAGTCAGAAGTGGTATTTACCGGTTCTCTGAACTACTCAAAATTTACGCTACTGATTCTCTAGAACTGGTCAGAACTTGCTGAATACCACTTCTGAAGTATACATGACATTTAACTGCATTTTTGTTTTCTTACCTCATGCCTTTAATTTCTTTGGCTTATTTCTACAAACTTCTTTTCTGCCCTATAATATTGCTTGAAGGAAATAGCTTGATAAGTATATATACATACATAAATCTTTGCCCTTCTTTACCCTGGTATATTATTGTTCTCCACCAAATCTATATTGCCCTAAACACCGCATCTTTTCAGTGACTTGCATTACAGCGATATATATATATATATATATATATATATATATATATATATATATATATATATATATATATATATATATATATATATATATATATATATATATATATATATATATATATATATATGATGCCGAGGTGGCGCAGTGGTTAAATGCAGTACTGCAGGCTACTTCAGCTGACTGCAGTTCAGCAGTTCGGCGGTTCAAATCTCACCGGCTCAGGGTTGACTCAACCTTCCATCCTTCCGAGGTGGGTAAAATGAGGACCTGGATTGTTGTTGGGGGCAATATGCTGACTCTGTAAACTGCTTAGAGAGGGCTGAAAGCCCTATGAAGCGGTATATAAGTCTAATTGCTATTGCTATTGCTATTACATCAATTCATCTTACCATCAACTCCCAAAAACAATTATTGGCTCTTCTGCTCTCCATACACCATATCTGTCACTCTCTTTGCAATTGTTTCTTCTATATAATGCCTGCAATTTAATTATTTTGGCTTGTGTTTAAACAGTGCTTGGGCTGCCTGGTTTTTAAATACCCTTCATTCATTCAGCCAAAAAGGTGCAAACATTAGCTGACTTGATAGGTCTTGTTCCTGTTCCACTGAGTGGGACTACATTCAACCACGATATTCTCCCCCCCCCAACTCCTGTAATCTACTGATTAAATCTTTCCACTAGGTTTGCAGAACTGGAAGCCTGCCAGCTGACTGCACCCCTCTTCCAAATGCGGTACTGTATTGTGCAATTTTTAAAAGCTTGAACTCCATTAGAAAAAAAAATCCCCTGCTTGACGATTGCACCCACCACAACACTGTTAGAACTATCAGGGAGAACCCAAACCATTCAATTCCCACTCCAGGCTCTGTTGACGGTAAGCTCTGTGGGTGGAGTGGGACTCTTCCCACTCCTGCTGAGAAACTCGGTAAGCTCTGTGGGTGGAGTGGGACTCTTCCCACTCCTGCTGAGAAACTCAGGCTGCTCTAGGAAATGGGTTAATTATTGCTGCAGGTTTTACTTTCTCTTTTTCTGCTCGTAAAACAACCGCAACCACAACAACAAAAAGATGCCAGAGCACCCGGCTTTGTGCATAGTGGCCTGAGTGTATTTCAGCTTCAACCTGCCTGTTTCCCCAGAGGCAGCCACAATTGGGGCCAGCAAAGAGATCACCAGCTGCAAGATGTTGCAAAGCTAACCTATTTTTCAAATAAATAAAGAAAAAATAGGGCAGCTACCTTCTGGATGCTGAAAGTTGAGTGGGTGGAAATCAGTGGTGGGTTGCAGATGGTATGCCCCAGTACGGGCGTACTGGTGCCTGCCAGGAGCATCAGGAACCTTTCCGGTATGGTGCTCCGGAGGGCCCACGCGCCCGTCCACCCTACTTACCTGTATTTGAGCTCTTTGGAGCTTCCGCGCACATGCACGGAACATATGGCGTCTGAGTGACGCTCTGCTGAGCAGCTGGAGCATCGTGGAGGCATCACGGGAGATAAGGACACATGCGTGCACTGCACACATGTGCGTGCGTACTGCATGCATTGTGGTGGACGCCAGGCCCCATTTCACTGTATCGGCTGCAATGGGATCCGGAACTCACCACTGGTGGGAATGACATATAGTATGATAGAATAAAGAGCCGAGAATCACTCAAGGATGAGCTGTGCTAATGTTACCCATGAATCAGTAATACTTAAACAGTAACAGAAGCTGCCTTTGGTTTCTGCTGTCTGTTTTTGGGATTTTCCATTGGATTACTTAACTAAAATCCCCTTAGTTCTCCCGGTCCTTCATACCTTGCATGATTTATTTACTGAGAGATATAATATCTTTGGTCTCTGTACCACAGTATCAAAGTTCTCTATCAATGGGTATAATTATTTTGTTTTTACATTATTTTTCTGATTCTTATCAGCTGGGCTTTCTCCAGAGGCTGTGGTGCTAGAATTTCCAGGAAGTCACTGGTACCAGTTCCTCCACTGGTAGAATATACATGAGATAGTGTCGTTTATTTATCTGAGTATTTATTTGTCAAAAACATATTAATTGCTATCAGGGGTGGAGGGGGCTGGTTGTGAAAATACAACTATGTCCTTAATTTTTTTAAAAAATATCATATTATATGTGCCCATTGATTTAATTAAATTTTGACAAAGCAATAGGAAATACACCATTTTTTGGGTGTGTGTGTAACCTGTTGCTTTGCATGCAACCAGCACTGAATCCTACCTTCAAACAGGGCTAGGTTCAATGTTGTAATATGTATTTTATTTGGTGTTAAAGCTTTATTGTAACTCTGTGATTCTGTTGCTTAACATGATGAGCCACATTCAATTAGTGTGTTGTGCAAATCTACTCCATGTAATTAGTTTATGATTCGATGTGCCTTACAAATTACTTAATTTTCTAAACACATTTAAATTAATTATGGGTAAGTGGCTTATGCAAAACGCCTTTTTGGCATAGCCCATTGCTAGTATAATTAATAATGGAGCTTCATATGACCTTTTGTGAATGAACCATGCGTACACAACATTATTTACAGTCACCTGCTTTATGGCAGTTTTACAGGTCTATTGCTGAACATCAGTGACGTGCGGTGAAGACAAGGAGGAGTGAGGCAGTGGCGGTGGCTCCTCAGGGACGGTGACAGAAGGGGCTCCAGACACCTGCACCATCACCCGCCCGTCTTCTGGGACTCGCCCAGCCCGGCGCGTGGCACTTTAAAGTGCATGCCGCCACTCCGGCCATACAGCAGGACCTGCTTTATGGCCAGAAGGCAAGCCGGCACTTTAAACTTCATGCCGCCTCGCCCTGCCATAGAGCAAAACATGTCCTGCTTTATGGCCGGGAGGTGCGCTGGCACTTTAAACAACGGGACCCGCTATATGTGAGGCACGGCGGCATGGCTTTAAAAAATAAAAAATAAAAAAGTGCCAGCCAGCGCACCAGAAGAGACGGGTAAAACACACGCACACACACACACACACATTACTTATAATAAAACAAATTACAATTACTTACAAATAATTTTGAATTCCTCCCCCCTGCCCCCTCCCTCCGACCCACATACCTTTTCCAGAGGATTTCAACTCTCCTCTTGTCCGCCATGATGAAAATGTAAAAAGAAAAAGGCAACTTAGGCAAGAGTTGCTGCTGCCAGAGCAGGAGGCAAGAGAACCACATGCCTCCTTTGCATAAGGAATTTTTCACCTTTTAACCCTTGCTTAACTCTGAGCAAGGGTTAAAAGGCGAAAAATTCTTTATGCAAAGGAGACACGTAGTTCTCTCGCCTCCCCCTGCAGTTAGCACTAAGCAGAGTCATCCACTGTGATTCTGGCAGCAACTACCTTAGCCTTTTTCCTTTTAATTTTTCTTTTCTTTTCATCATGACACTAGTGAGGCTCTGCCTCCCCTGCCTCCCTTGATTGTACGTCCCTGCTGAACATGTGTAGCAGCATAGACACTAGTGGGGTGGGGAATGATGAAACATGCACAATCACCACACATGCCGTGTTGTGCTTGCATACATTTACAATGCCATTATGAAAGAGTAGAATTTGTACTGTGATGTCACAAAGCAAGTTCTATGATTTTGGCATCATTGTGGTTAGGAACGGAGAAAAGATTGTAACAAATGGACTTTCTGTAAAATTCCAGGAATGTGGCAGACTCATCTGATGTGAAAATCAGCTGTCAGATTTCTTTTAAAAAGTGGTTTTGATCTCCTTGCTTTTCCTCATGGAGCCCTTAAGATCTGTTGGATGGTGACTCAGCCAACTTTACTCAATAGTGTGGGAACTGAGACCATGCTGATTAAACGTTATGAGATAAATATTTGGAGGAGCACTAGTTATCACTTATGAAGTCACCTAACTGCTACCAGCATTTGTAAGCAACCATGTTGATGTCTGAAATTCTGTGAACATTTATTTTTCATTAAATGAAAAAAGAAGGGAAATTCACAATCAACGCAATAACCCGTCTTCTGAAACTGTGATAATCTGTAGTTTCCCCATTTATTGTATATTGTTCATCTGCCTTTCATCATTACCAACTATGTTTAATCTCTGTAAGCAAGAGGAGAACCAAGATCAAAACTGTCTTTAGTAACTGAACTGAGTAACTTTTGAACCAGTCAATCATTCTCAATCCAGTGAATCTTGTAGTTATGGAGGAAATGCCAAAGAAGGAAAATTATGTGCACCACCTAATATCCTTGCTGGTCGGCAGCATGTAAACCTAAGAATAAAATAATAAATGCATTATGAACATGCCTATGTAGCCATCATAAATTCATAAAAGCAGCAATAAAACACTCAAGATAATTTAAAAGTCCAAGTTATATGGAAACTTGTTATTTGAATTCCGACCACATAGGTTGGAAGGAAACTGCAGCTCTGAAGGAGATACATTTTGCTGGAAAAAGTCCTTTCCTCGTTAATTTCTGAAAGTGCTAATATTAGAGCTACTGTATTTGGTTTCCAAACTTCTGGAATACCATTGGATGGTAGCAAAGGAATACCAGAAGGTGAACATTTTATGATCACATAAAGGTTATTCAGATTTTGCAGCTGAGGCATGGTAGTCTTAGGGTAGGGTTTCCCTATTGGGCAACAGATCTGATATGTGATCTCTAGCTCCTAGAATTTCCTATTGGTGAGAATTCTGGCAGTTGACGTCCCCACATCTGGAAACTACTCAGGTAGGAAAAAGTTGTCCTGGGCAGTTTCCTTGAAGAGCTTTCCTGTAAAACTTAATAATTTCTCCTATTTTTATTGACTTAAGTAGACCCTTTGATAGCCGGATCCTAAGCTTTAAAAATTAAGAAGTTTTAAATATCAAATTTAAGGGATGCAGTGGCTCAGTGGCTAAGACACTGAGCTTGTCAATCAGAAAGGTTGGCAATTCAGCGGTTTGAATCCCTAGTACCGCGTAACAGAATGAGCTCCCCGTTATTTGTCCCAGCTTCTACCAACCTAGCAATTCAAAATAATGTAAAAAAAAAAATGCAAGTCAAAAAATAGGAACCAGTTTTGATGGGAAGGTTACAAGCGTTCTGTGCGCCTTCAGCATTTAGTCATGCCAACCACATGACCAAAGAAACGTCTTCGGACAGCGCTGGCTCTTTGGCTTTGAAATGGAGATGAGCACTGTCCCTCTAGGTTTTAAATGTCAAAATCAATTACTGAATTGCATTCAGCAACAATGTTGTGTGCATGCAGAACAAGAGGTTCTATAATATAGTTCTCATTTAGTGACCCCAAATGGGACTAGCAACTCATTTGTTAAATGAAGTGGTTGCTAAGTGAAAAAATCACATGGCTGCAACTGTTCTTATGATCTTACTTCGACTTTCCTTTTACAGATCTGAGAAGGTCATAAATGAAGGCATCGGTCACAAGGCTATTTTTCATCATCATTGCAACTGCAAATGGTCACTTTCCAAGGGAGGAGACGAGGACTCCAGTAGACCAACATGATATGGAGGCAATGAGCAGTTTGCTTGCTACTCTTTACAACAGTTGAAAGTTCTGGGTGTAGACTCCCATTATAAGAATGCAAATGCGATGTAATCAGGGCATGGATTACTGTAGCTAGGTTGGGCCATTTGAATAAAACCTACATTGGAGAGAGTTATGTAAATAAGTGGTGGGTTTCAAACAAATTTGGAACCTACTCTGTGGGTGTGGCCTGCTTTGTGGGAGTGGCTTGCCAGCCATGTGACTGGATGGGAGTGGCTTGCCAGCCATCTGACTGGGTGGAAGTGGCCAAGATGATGTCAGCATTCCCAGTCAAGATAAAGGTATAAATTACACAGAAAAAAAGAGGCATCCATACATCTGAATTTAACTTCAAAGCAGTGGCAACAACTTAAAATTCATTAAATAATAATGTTTGTTAGGGCTATGCACTGTTTTTGAATATATAGGAATGTAAAGCCCACAGCATCTACTTGGTACTTTTTAAAGCAGCGGCATTCCTGGATTCATGAAATATCTACTTTAAAGAGTTGTGGGTGGGATACTATATTTACAGTCTTATTTGCTAGACTGTAGCTTTCCTTTACATCTTTTGGGATAGATATAGGCTTAGTGAGATTTCCTTTACAATTTATTTATTTTTCATTATTCTGAAAAAACTCACTGTTTTTTCAGAATACACACTAATGGGGATTATATAGAATATGCATGGACCACTACATATTTCACTAGTCAAAGTCAATCTTTCCTTCCTCTCTACAGGCGTTCTGGAACTTACTTCCGGGTCCACCGGTGGAACCTCCTCTCAATGGTTCAGTAGATCTGACCAACCAGTTCTACCGAACCGGTGCGAACCGGTAGGAACCCACCTCTGATGTAAACATACACTTTGTCTCCGCCTTCATTGAAAATCCGAGGACAGAAAATGACCAAAGAGTACTCCCATAACAGCAATAGAAAAGGAAATGCACTTGCTTGGGATGGGAAAAAAATCACATAAAAGCATGATACAACATTTCATTAACGAGCATCCATCAGCAAAAAAATACATGGAGACTTCTGGAAACTGGAACTGTCTTGGCAAACAAGACGTCAGAGGTCCAAGGATATAGAGAGAGAAAGAAAGAGAAACTAAGATTGGTGTTGTGGGGATTGTGCCAAGGTCCACAGTAGATTATTGAATTTCTTAGTTACCGTACTTGAGGTGCTGGGTGTTCTCAGAATACAGGAAAGTTCTGGATCTGAACCCCCAATTAATTATATTATGGATGGATTATACCTTTTATCTTTTCTTCTGTATGCTGGGAGATGCCTTGGCCATCGGTGCCAAAAAACACATTATTAAAAATATGAAGGTGTCTGTACCACAGTGCATGCAGTATAGTAAGTAATGTTACTATTTACTATTATTTTATTTTGTCAAATTTAGGTATGCCCATCTCACTCTTAGAATTCATTATAAATGTTACTTATACATTTTATGTAATTTGTAGAAAAAAAAGAAAGAAAAGTTTACAGCTTTGAACCACGTCACTGATGTGACATAATGCTATCAGGAATAACTGGGTAATAAATTCTGTTTTTTTTAAAAAAAGATTGTTTTCCCAAGTTTCTCCTTCGGTTAAACTGAATGTTCTTATAATATGCAGGTTGATCTGTAAAGAAAATAAATAATACGATGAAGGCTTTGCATTTTATGAAATTGTTGCAGTAACTTTTTTTCTAAATTGTTTTAATTCTGTTTAGGCTGCTTTAAGTATAATCTTCTTTGAAATGTGCAGAGTAATCATTCTGGTTTTAAGCTTGTTTTTCTCTCAGCTGGAAGAATCTCTTAGGGAGAAAAAACAGAATCATAAATCTTTGAATGCGTGGGTATGTTACAGATTGAGTTGCGAGGGAATGCCAAGCAATTCATGTCTAAATCATTATTCTCTTAGGATAATTCCATTATACCTTAATGTGCCTTAACTGTTCTTATGAATCTTGTCATTGTAAATGACTTATGTCCCTGTTAGAAAACAAAGAATTCCTGATATTATGCTTTTACAACTTACCAAAAAGCACAGTCACGAGAAACTTTTTGTGATTCTATAATTATAGTGCTGAAAATTTAAAATGTGATTCACAACTTTATGGAGATTCTCAGTCATCCAGATCACGGTTGTCCCAAAGGTGTTTTTTCAAGAAGCAACTGGACTTTCTGGCTTTTCTGTTTTCACTTCTCATCCAAGAAGCTTCTTCCATACCCATTTGAACTATTCAGATGACCCAAAAGACACAGATAAACCTACAGGTGGCCTCAATGACTCTCTAAAAGAATGCAAAGCTGTGTGCAAGGAGTATAAATCCTTCCATTTTCCACTATCCAGCAAGAGCCGAAGAAGCTTCTTGGATGAGAAGTGAAAAAGTCTTAGGAGAAAAACAAAAAGTCCAGTTGCCTCTTGAAAAAGCAACTTTGGGACATTTACAGCTGTCGTAAACACCTGTACAATTGTTCACTATTTGGGTATTTCAAGGAAGTGAATGTCAGTACTGTAGAGGGGAAGGAAAGGATGACGTTGACTAGTGAAATATGTAGCGGTCCATGCATATTCTATATAATCGCCCATTAGGGTATATGGGTTACAGTGAGTTTTTTCAGAATAATAAAAAATAAATAAATTGTAAAGGAAATCTCACTAAGCCTATCCCAAAAGATGTAAAGGAAAGCTACAGTCTAGCAAATAATTGTTTGATTTATATATTAATAATATGCTTGAAGTTTTTGCCAAAATTTCCCATTTTTGTTCAATGCTCATGGTTCCCGTCCTTCTCTATGCTGATGGTGCAGCTATTCTCTTCATAGCACAGATGGATCTGGGTAGACAGAATGGGATAACTCGGCATGGCCAGTTCAGCACAGCTAGCTCACTGCAGTCAGTTTGCCACTACCAACTTGCCTTTGCCAATTCACTGCTGCCAAGTCGTTGCAAGATGACACGACACAGCCATTTCACTGCGGGAACAATTTCCATGGACAGCCAAAGGAAGAGCAGGGTGGGCAGGCAGGCAAGCAAGCAGGTGGGAAGAGTGGCGGTGGCACCAGTGTGAAAGGAAGGCAGCGTGGGAAGCAGCAGAAGCCAGGGCACCTCGTTTTCACAGCCTCACTGCCATCACTTGCTCATTCACCCATCCATTCATCTCCTCCTCCAGTGGGAAGCCCCTGGCCACTGCTGCCGCTCTGTGCTCTGCCCACCTGTTTGCAGGCCCATTCGCCCACCTTCCTGCCCTGCTCTCCCTCTCTCTGCCTGTTGCAAGTTGTCTCTGCAGTGAATTGGCTGCGTTGGGTTGGTGGTAGTAAATTGGCAGAGGCAATTTGGCAGGGGTGAGCTGGCTCTGCTGAGCTGGCTGCACCAAGTTATCTAGATACTTTAAAGCATCATCTTTCTATTGACCTAGAGAATGTGGTAAGATCAGGGGTCCACAACGCACTGGCTGTGGCCTACTACCGGGGCACAGCCCATTCAGAACCGTACTGCAGAAGTAGTGGGCTAGCACATGTGTGTGCAGAACCATCCCCCCTACTAGTCTGCATAACCGGAAAGGTTGGAGATTGCTAACAATCTTGCTATTTTCCAGGAAGCTTTTCACATCCCTGGTTACCTAGATTAATAATAGACCTATTGAGCAAGTCATCACCTTTAAGTATCTAGGCATATACTTTAAATCATCACTGGATCAATCAAGCAAATAATCACATTATAAGAGTCCAAAAAGCATCTTTCGCCATTATTGCATATGCCTGTCCTCACAGTAAGAACTATGTAGGAACAGCTATCAAATTATTCAAGGTTAATTTATGCCCATGATATATTTCTAAAGATGCTTTTAGATTGGAAGCTATCCAATCAAAATTTTTATAGGACATAACCTGGATTCCTTATTTCACTCTTAATTTTCTTACTTAGCTATAATTAGGCTGCATCTCCAATAAAGCTACTAAATTTTTAAGACTAGCCATGGCTTTCAGAGATCACTCAGTGCTTTCCTTACGCTATTAATACAATACAATACAATACAATAGCAGAGTTGGAAGGGACCTTGGAGGTCTTCTAGTCCAACCCCCTGCCTAGGCAGGAAACTCTACACCATTTCGGATAAATGGCTATCCAATAATCTTCTTAAAGACTTCCAGTGTTGGGGCATTCACAACTTCTGGAGGCAAGCTGTTCCACTGATTAATTGTTTTAACTGCCAGAAAATTTCTCTTCAGTTCTAAATTGCTTCTCTCCTTGATTAGTTTCCACCCATTGTTTCTTGTTCTATTCTTAGGTGCCTTGGAGAATAGTTTGACTCCCTCCTCTTTGTGGCAGCCCCTGAGATATTGGAACACTGCTATCATGTTTCCCCTAGTCCTTCTTTTTATTAAACTAGACATACCCAGTTCCTGCAACCATTCTTCATATGTTTTAGCCTCCAGTCCCCTAATCATCTTTGTTGCTCTTCTCTGCACTCTTTCTAGAGTCTCCACATCTTTTTTACATTGCGGCGACCAAAACTGAATACAGTATTCCAAGTGTGGCCTTACCAAGGAATTATAATGTGGTATTAACACTTCACATGATCTTGATTCTATCCCTCTGTTTATGTAGCCTAGAACTGTGTTGGCTTTTTTGGCAGCTGCTGCACACTGCTGGCTCATATTTAAATGGTTGTCCACTAGGACTCCAAGATCCCTCTCACAGTTACTACTATTGAGGAAAGTACCACCTATAGTGTACCTATGCATTTAGTTGTTCTTTCCTAAATGAAGAACCTTACTCTTTTCACCATTGAATTTCATTTTATTAGATAGTGCCCAATATTCAAGTTTGTCAAGATCCTTCTGTATCTTAAGCCTATCTTCTGGAGTGTTGGGTATTCCTGCCAGCTTGGTGTCATCTGCAAATTTGATGAGTTCCCCATTTATTCCCTCATCCAAATCATTGATGAAGATGTTAAAGAGTACTGGGCCTAAAACAGAACCTTGGGGTACTCCACTGCATACTTTCCTCCATGTAGATGCAGTTCCATTGAAGACTACACATTGAGTATGGTTGATCAGCCAGTTACGAATCCATCTGGTGGTGATACTGTCAAACCCACATTCTTCTACTTTATCTAGTAGTAGGTTATTGTCTACCTTATCAAATGCCTTACTGAAGTCCTATATCGACGGCATTCCTCTGCTCCAGTAATTCTGTCACTTTGTCAAAGAATGCAATAAGATTAATCTGGCACGATCTGTTTTTGACAAACCTAAGTTAGCTTTTGGCTATTACTTTGTTTACTTCTAGGTGTTCGCTAATTTGTTGCTTGATTATCTTTTCCAGAATCTTTCCTGGTATTGAGGTCAGGCTAATAGGTCTGAGGTTTCCTGGATCTATTTTTTTTTCCTTTTTTGAATATGGGAACCACATCAGCTCTTTTCCAGTCCTCTGGCAGTTCCCCGGTGCTCCAGGATCTCTGAAAGAAAGTGGTTCTGAGATCTTCTCTGCCAGTTCCTTCAGAACCCTGTGATGTAATCCATACGGTCCTGGTGATTTGAACTCATCTAGGATATACAGGTGCTCACTTATCATTTTCTCCCCTATTAATTGCTTCATGTTTTTCTGTATCCATAATGTATGTGTTTTTAGAATAGAATGGAATAGATTAGAATAGAATAGAATTATATATTGGCCAAGTGTGATTGGACAACAAGGAATTTGTCTTTGGTGCATATCCTGTCAGTGTTAAAAAAGAAAAAAAAATACATTCATCCAGAATCAGAAGTTAAAGCACTTAATGATAGTCATAGGGTTACTAATAAGCAATCAAATCATACTAGGAAACAAATAAAACAATATAAATACAAGCAACATGGTTATAGTAATAAGTAGGAAGAAATAGTTACTAGGAACGATGAGAAGAAGAATAGTACTATAGTCTTAGTAAATAATTTGACAGTGTTGTGGAAATTAGTTGTTTAGCAGAATGATGGCATCCAGGGAAAAACTGTCCTTGTGTCTAGTTGTTCTGGTGTGCTGTTCCCTATAGTGTCGTTTTGAGGGTAGAAGTTGAAGCCAGGATGTGACGGGTCTGTAGATATTTTCACAGCCCTCTTTTTGACTTGTGCAGTATACAAGTCCTTGATGGAAGGCAGGTTGGTAGCAATTGTTTTTTTCTGCAGTTCTAATTATCCATTGAAGTCATTTCAGTATCTTCTTTTAAATATTAGTCTTGGACTGTAAAATAAAAGGAGCAAATTATGTGGACAATAAGTTGAAGATATGCAAGGAACAAGAAGTGGAAATCTTGCTAGATAGAAAAGAAAGGTCAGTCCTGGAAAAAGACCATGGCTTAGGTAAATCAATTCAGACTGGCAGCTTAGTCATGAATTCAGCATTCAGAGAGATCTTGAGTTCAGGGAGCAGATTCCAAACATTTGTATTTATTGGAAAAGTTATTTCAAAGAAATGAGCTCAAGGATGACACTGGTATAGATATTGATTGATCTCTCAGGTACAGATTGATTCAAACCTTTTGGTAAATTCATTGATATGGTAGATTACTATCTGATTCATAATGTATTTCAGTTCCAGGGTTTTGCATCAGTGGCCCATTCTTCTGGAAGGATCTGGGAGTCAAAATAGGGGAAGCTGGTATTATTTCTTTATTTACAACATTTTTATACTCCTCAGGCCAAAGATTTTGGCTGATGCCCAATCAAAAAATTTGAACTAAGATATAATTGAAAGTGAACAAGTATTTCTTATGTATACAATATAATATGACTCTCCTTTGAAAAGTAACAGTTGCAGCCCAGTGAAATGTTTTGATGGATTGGGTCATTTGAAATCATGACTAAGCTGCCAGTTTGCATCTGAAAAGAAACTGAAAATTAGATTGAAATCTTCCTTAATGACATAAATATAAGGGAGTTTCATGACCATATGAATCTCCTGAATCATAGATTCAGGGAGATTTTATAAGCAGGATTTTTTTTTTGCTTTATTAAAGGTCAAATCAAAATTTATTTGATATTAATAGCAGTTAGCTGTGCTGCTATGTTTAGGACAGCCTTAACCCTAACTCTAACCAGATTAGGTATATTATATTGAATCATTGATTATGCTAGCTGGAATATGATCCAGATCAAAACTAGACCTTCAACTGCTATTAATATTTCTGTACTAAATGTCTTCATTTACCATTTACCAGGACAGCTTTTATTGAGACTTTAGACAAAAAAAAGGGGGGGGAAGTAACACTTTTTCTCATGTGTACTGGTCCTTCTGAAAAATTCATGCTGCAGACTTCTATCATCTAAATCCACACTGAGCCCAACTCATTTACTTTCACGTACGAACGTCGGTGGTTATTAAGAGATGCAACAGGAAGTTTCCTCTGTGTGAGCCTTTTGCTACTGGACTGATTTAAGTCATGGTTTCAGGACATCATTCTTGTAAACATTATTTTTAGTAACAGGTTCCTAAAAATGATCTGTAGAAATTTCTCTAAGTCAGCGTTCTGCTTCTAACTTTCTTGGTAGGTTTGTAGTAATCATTTGTTCCTCTATAATGGCAACGAGAGGTTTTGAGTTGTAAGTGGGAAACCCAGTTCCAGTTTCAGCTCTGTGATGAATCATCATGAAACACAAAGATCATTCTACTGAGATAACCATCTCTAAATTTTTGCATAGCTAAGACAAGTCTATTAATAAACAATACGTAATACAGTTTAATCCTATCGTTCCTCCAAATAGAGTCATATGGGAAAAGATCTATACGTTCTGTTGTAATAGGTTTCTCTGTGTGTAGATAAGATATTACATTAAAAATAATTTCAAGTTCAATTGCTGTTCAGAGGGCACATAGCAAACAATATAGTGAAATATCAATTGTGTTTATAGAATGAGAACAACACACAGTTCCTAAAATTTGGAAAAATATGATATTGTAGCATTCTAGTACTTCTGTTTCCTACAAAAGAGATGGTCATCCTCCTGCTTTTTTTGCTGTCCATCTATTTTGTACCTTTCATCCATCAATCTATCCATCTGAAAGGGACTTGTTCTCTGCTGTATAGGTCACAAAATCAAATTGTACACAAAGTCTAACCTGCAAGAAGGCACATTGTATATTGTATTGTATTGTATTTAATAAATTTATAGGCCGCCCAATCCCGAAGGACTCTGGGCGGCTTACAGAAAATAAATTAAAAAAAACAAAAAAACCAGAGGAAACAGATTCAAAACCACATCATGCGCCCAATCTGGTCGGGGCTGGACCTCAGTCATGAGGTCAACAGCCCCAGGCCTGCCGGAATAGCCAGGTTTTGATAGCCTTTCGGAAGGCCATGAGAGTGGGTAGAGTCTGGATCTCTGGGGGTAGTTCATTCCATAGGGTCGGAGCAGCTACAGAGAAGGCCCTCCCCCGGGGAGCCACCAGCCGACATTGTGCGGTTGACGGCACTCGGAGAAGGCCCACCCTGTGCGATCTTATCGGCCGTTGGGAGGTATGTGGCAGTAGGCGGTCTCGCAGGTATCTAGGTCCTAGGCCACGTAGGGCTTTAAAGGTAAGATTCTGCTTGCTTTAAACCAGAATCCTTCACGGAACATGGGATTGGACTGAACTGTCTGTGATCACGAGAAACTAAAGGAAAGGCCCTTGGTGATTGGAAATCAGTAGATTGAAGAATGTGGTTGCTTATCTGTAAAGTCATTTTAGTCAGACTTTCTTCATAGATACAATTTTTCCTGAAATGTCACATTAAAAAAATAATAATCTCATGACCAATAATTTATGTCAGGAAGCAAAAATAAACCCATCCTGTCCTTGTCCTGCCCTGGCAGTTGTGCTCTAATTGTTGTGTTCCAGTGCTAGTCAGTTTCACTAGCAAATCTCCAATTGATATGCTAAAGAATGCTAATGGACAGGTACTAATTCTGTCAAAGGATTCAAAGGAGATCAAAGGAGGATGGAAGAAATATACTGAAATACAGTTCAATGGAGATGACAACATCCAAGTTATCTCAGAAGATATTTCCTACTTATAAGAATCTCTAGTTCTAGAAAGGTCAAATCAGTACTCTGATCATTAACAACATAGAAGGCAACAGGAATTGATGGAATACCATAGAAAAATCACAAAGAACAGCGAAGAATCAGTAAACTTTCTAACCAATCTGTGCTAGCAAATCTGGAAAACATCATACTGGCCAACCGATTGGAAGAAACCAGTCTACATTCCAATACCAAAAAGGGACACTTAATAGAATATGCAAACTATTGTACAATAGTATTAATTTCACAACTAGCTAGAATCAGTTGCGAACAGTAAAGAAAAAGTTGGAAGTTTTCATAATGTGTTTGGCTAAGATAATGATGAAAGCTAAGGGGCATCAGCAAAAAGGAGTAAATAATGACAGCTGTACGATGACTTAATCACCATTCTGTCATCATTCTGACATTGGTGCTTTGCTTCAGGCAATATTCTATTTTTCCTAATATCCCAATTATGTATTTTATAACATTTTTGCAAGATGAATTAAAGACAAACCCTATGGAAGATTTTAAAAAATTCCATTCAGTTGAAATACTGTATTAGTTATTTGTAGTACAAATAAGCACTTAAAAAAATATAGATAATCCTCGACTTAGCCTACAGTTTTTGTTGCTGTGATACATTTGTTAAATGAATTTTGCTGCATTTTATGACATTTCTTGCCACAGTTGTTAAGTGAATCACTACAGTTGTTAAATTAGTAACAAGGTTGTTAAGTGAATCTGGCTTCCCCATTGACTTTGCTTGTCAGAGCCAAGGTGGCACAGTGGTTAAATGCAGCACTGCAGGCTACTTCAGCTGACCGCAGTTCTGCAGTTCGGCTGTTCAAATCTCACCGGCTCAGGGTTGACTCAGCCTTCCATCCTTCTGAGGTGGGTAAAATGAGGACCCGGATTGTTGTTGGGGGCAATATGCTGACTCTGTAAACCGCTTAGAGAGGGCTGTCAGAAGGTCGCAAAAGGAGATCACATGACTCCAGGACACAGGAAACAGCCTAAACACGAGTCCACTGCCAAGCATCTGGTTTTGATCACGTAACCTTTGGGAGGCTGCAACAGTTGCAAGCGTGAAAAATGGTCATAACTCACTTTTTTCAGTATTGTTGTAACTTTGAAAAGTGACTAAACAAACTGTTATAAGTCAAGGACTATCTCTTTATGCCTCCTTTGTTTAAAAAAACATCAGTTGAGATGAGAAGCCAATCTGTACGATGGTGTAGGTTTTGGTAGGGAGATGACATTCAAGATCTCTTTTAATGTCAATATGCTACATATAACTTTAGGTCTGCTAATAAGCAATGGGTGGAAACTAATCAAGGAAAGAAGCAACCTAGAACTAAGGAGAAATTTCCTGACTGTTAGAAAAATTTATCAGTGGAACAACTTGCCTCCAGAAGTTCTCCAACACTGGACGTGAAGTGTTAGAAGACCTCCAAGGTCCCTTCCAACTCAAGAATTAGAATTCTATTCTAATTTTAGAAAGATGTGTGGTGCCTTTGTTAATTTTAGCCAAAAATATAAAGGATCTATGGCAGATAGCATGACATGGGAAGCTTGCTTTGGGGAAACTTGATCTAGGAATCACAGCACTTTTTACTAATATAGTTTGCTAGAAAGGAGGGAATAAATGACAGTAAAAATATAAAGCATAATATAGGTAAATAATATTTGGTCATAAGTAGCTAAGTATAATTAAATAAAGAATTGTACATAAAAATGGATAACGAACAAGGAAATTATGAATGCGAGATAGAAATGTATAGTAGGGAAAACACTAACTGCAAAGAAACCGACTCGGAACTGCGGTATGATATGCGGTGGAACTTATTGTTCCTAAGTTGTTTTTACGTTATGTGTTTGTTTCTGTTGATGTGCTTATGTGTTTAAAATAAAAATTTATTTAGACAAAAACTAGAAAAGAAAGGAGGTGGTGTCACTAGGAGTAAACAGAGAGCAAAACTGAAATGCGTAGGTGGTTTCAGAAAAGTCCATGTTGAGAGAGAGAGAGAGAGAGAGAGAGAAGAGAATCTAAAGGATAAGGGGGACCTTATTCACGTGATCAAGGACGTATTTCCTTTTTCCTCACAGAAAAAAAAGGGGAACTTAAAAAAAAATTATTCACTCTTCCAATACGTTACTCTTCCGCCCTGAAACTCTAGTAACAATAACTGGAGGGGGTGAGGGATTTTTTGCCCCTGAAACCAGATAATCAGAACTCCAAACTGCAGTGTAATCTTGGACATTTTGTGTCCCACGAAAATGAAAGCCGGTGTTCTTCTTCAAAAGGCTCCCAGAATGGGCTACAGGATTAGATTCTTCAAACAGGCGAACAGAGATCCCCCCACAAAGTGGAAAGCCTCAGGATGCACACAAGCGGTAAGATAAGAAAGGAAAAAATGCTTTTACCTGTTGTTCTTATGTGAAAAGATGCTTGTGTTTCTTGCCATGGAAGCCAGCCTGGATGAGTCAATGACAAGAAGAGGTATCATCAGGATCACATTAGCTGAAAGGAGTGTACAGCACCTAAGATTGCAGTTTTATGTTACATTTTATAAGTCGTAGCTTGGTATAACGTGAAATATAAACTCCGATATGTATTTCAAGTTTAACGAGACAGAGATTTCAGTTCAGGAATATCCTGGATTAGTTGGTTGATTATGTGCCATCACGTTATTAACAACCGCAAAAATAGATTTTTTTTCCACATCATGATCTATCCATAACTTGGTCCTTCAATGGTGTACTCAGTGCCTGAGTTCATCCACCTTGCTGCTGGTCATCACTGGTCATCCTGGTCATCTCTTTCCTTCTACTGTCCCCAGTTTTAAAATCTTCTCTGGAGAGCTGGGTCACCCCATAATGTATTTGAACTAGGATAAATTGTGCTTTGTCATTTGAGTCCTGAGAGAGAATTCTGGATTGATTTGTTTGATGATCCATTGATCTGTTTTCTTGGCTGTCTACAGTACTCTCAGGAGTCTTCTCCAATACCAAAGTTGAGCAGGTAGATAATCTCAGCCTTTGGCCTAATGATGTTACAGGAGATGTCTGTTTAGTTGATAATGTGTACTATTCCACCTACTTCAGAATATGAATCAGATGTCCTTATTATAAACTTGCTCTAATGACATGGCAGGTCTGGACTGCAGGGTATCACCAGTCTATATGTGCACAATTGAGTTTTCGTGGAGGAAAAGGAGAATATACATAATAATAGATATCCGTTCAAGAATATTTAGTTTATTACTGTACTAATGATGATGATGATAATGATGATGATGATGATATCCATTTAGTCAAGTCCCATTCTTGGTGATGGGTCAGGTCTCTCCATATCTTCCAACCTTGCACTATTTCTTTGAGTTTTTCTTTTCACTGGCTGGTGTCAGTTTCATTACTGTACTATCATTTATCGTCAGAGAAAGAAAGAACATTTGGACTTCCTATCATATGCAACAGAGTCTTCCACAAAATAATCACCTGTAACTGATTGAATGATTGAGATATAGCCTTCCCATTTCCTTCTGAAAACAATAAAGCATGAGCATCAAGATTCAGAGAGGACTGAACACTTGATCAAGGACCTTCTACTTGTGTCCACTGCTGTAATCCAAGACTTTCTTAAACTGCTTCAGATTAAGGCTCCCAAAATGCTTATTCTGGCTGAGGCTAAATAGACTTGTAGCCAGGCATATGTTTTGATCAGCAGGTTGGGAAAGGCTAAACTAATGTTTTCATTGTGGCTATCGTAGCTACCATCTCAATGTTGGGTTACATCTTTCTTAGTTCCATTGATTTTCCTAGCAGCTTCTCAGCTATGCAGACACAGCCTATTAATATCTCAGTTACGGTTTTAAAGAAATTAACCGAAACCTCAACATAACTGAAAAGGTCTCTGTATGGTAGCATCTATGCAAAATGAAATTCCCCTCAAATGGATTTCCCCTGTATGAATGATGAGATGACCGCATGACAAATCTGCAGATCAAATCTGGGATGAAGATATTATTCCTGAGATGCTGTAGCAGGAATTTTATGGGAAAAACTCACTTCCCAACAGAAGATGAATCAGCTAATTTTAGATTGTGGATTGAATGATTTAGGGGTGGGGGATTTCTTCATATTTTTTTATATTTTTGTCCCCCATTGGTTCAATATACAGGTGTGGTAAACATGTAAACACTGAGATTTATCTCTGCAGAAAAAGAAGGATCTTCAAAGTATATGATATGAATGTATATCTATTTTTCTCACAACGATGATCACACTAGTGTTTTATAAGTACACCATTCTGGCTTAAATACACTAGCATCAAAGTTACTGACTTTCCCACTAAATGTTTCTCTCTAACTTTCTCTCTAACTGTCTCAATCTTCTTTCTAGGTACAATTGTCCTCCTCCTCCTTCAAGTCCTTCTCAAGTTTGACATCCTTCTTGCTGCCCCTTCAGTTGGACTCCAAGAGGAGAAGGGATCTGGACTTGAGACCACCCCTGAAAAGAAACTGGATCTGCAGAAAGAATTTACCATGAGCTTAAAACTCTCACGACAACTACTTCGCAAAACAAAGGATCTTACAAGATACTATGTAAGTCTACTACTCTATCTTCTCAAAGATCGGAAGTTAGCAGAGATGAATTAAAAGATACCCCAAGGAGAAGGCAGCTCCTACTTTTGAATTAGTTCCTCCATTCTCTTTTTTATGTCCAATTTATTAACCAATTATCATTGTTTCTAAGGCTACAGCAATATACTCTATTTGGGACTGCCCTTAAAACTATTTGCAAACTACAATTAGTCCTGTGTGTTTACTCCTGTTCTTGGGAGTGTCTAACATTGATTTGTGGACTTGCATTGGTTACTATCAGTTTCTGAATATACTTCAAGATATTGGTTTTAACCTATAAACCATTTTATAGTTTAACACTTGTGTATCTTGTAGGACTGCCTGCTCCAATGAATATAGGCTCAGTGAATTTGATTAGAGAATATATTAGTGATACCACATTGGGAAACTGAAGCAAGACAGTTCTGCTTTTCTGGGGCAATGTCTATGCTATGGAACAAGCTTCCAGTAGAAATCATATCCCATCCTTGTCATATGTATTGGATGCTTCTTAAAGGGAGAATTTTTTGAAGAAACTTCCTCTGATTTTATTATGTCATCTTTACTTTATTTTGATAGTTCATAGTAACATGTTTGGATGCTGGTATTTTATTATTTTACAGAGGTTGTTTTCCTTAGTTAGATTTTATTGTCTAGCCAAAGAGAAATGTGAAAAATAGATAAATATATATAAATCAATAAATGTCACTAAGGATGGAATAATGGCTGCTTCCATCCCTTGTATGGCAAACAGAAGTTAGTGATTTGGTCAGAAGGCTGCATACCCAGGGAAGAGCTCTCAAATCCCTTCTCTCAGAGCCTCTCCCCCACCCCATGCCAAAACTAAATGCTTGTTATGACCCAGGCTTCCCAAGAGCATGAAGCAAACTCCTTGTCCAGACCAAAAAAACCCCCCTCTTTTATTAATTGACTGTGAATTCTGCTCATTCACATCCAGCAACGTCTTTCAAGGGAGGATTTACAGTCACAGACCTTATCTGGCTTGGAGAGCTGACAGGCCGATATCTGCAAAACTTGGCAAGGGGTCTATGAGAGTCACGAACCAATTAAGCGAACTAATTGTCTCCCGCAAACTCCACTCCACTTTTGCTCCTCTTTTATTCTCTATGGGAGGGGCCATTCATCGTCCACCCATGGCCTTACTCCCACGTCGGCCCCTGTTCTTTAGCTGTCTGGTAATTCTGCACATGTACACACTGGGAACAGGCTCAAGCTGTTCGTCTGCCTCACTGATGTCTGACTCTGAAGGCAGCTGATAAATGGCATACGGCTCTGGCCCCCTCTCTGCCTCCAACACAGAGCCCTCATCAGAGCCTTTCTGACTCCAGGACTGGCCCATGTTCCTTCCCAACCTCCTCACTGTCCGAATCTGCTGCCGACAATGCTCTAACTCTGCCTTCTACCTCATATAATTTAGGAATAATTACTGCTACCAATATATAATTATTCTGCTCTACTCTGCCTTGGTAAGACCTTACTTAGAGTATTGCATTCAGTCCTGCATACACCACCAGTTGAATTGTGGCAGTTGTTATGCAAATGTCATGGTCATTAAGCAAGCCAATACTTCCTATAGGTTGGTTTTGCCAAAAACCAGAAGTAAATGCTGGCTTTTGTTAAAACTGTTATAAAATGTCAAATGGTTGTAAATGCCAGCCAGTTGCGAAATACCTTAAGTGCAGCCATGTGATTATGGGCAAGAAAGAGGGGACGGTCAGCACTTCAAATCTGTGGTAACTTCAAATAGTCACTAAGGAACTGGTAGCAAGTTGAGGCCTACCTGTAAAAAGGAAATAAAATTTATGCCATCACCTGGCTCGGTAATGTTGAGATACAGTACTAAATCAGTCCATATTTCTCTATGGAGAGATAGGCCATTCTCCTAATAAACATAGAGAGCCATGGGTTTTGTTTAGTTTTTTTAAAGGGAAAACTGGAAGTCCCATTATTCAAAGAAATATTCAGTGATTGGAAAGAGAAAAAAATTGGGTGATTTAAATCAGAGACAGAAGAACCGCCGAAATAAAAATTACAGGGACAGTGAAGATATAAATAGGAAAATACAAATTTAGAAAGAAAGAAAGAAAGAAAGAAAGAAAGAAAGAAAGAAAGAAAGAAAGAAAGAAAGAAAGAAAGAAAGAAAAGTTCCGAGAAGACCCCAAGATGAGGATGATAACCTGGTAGTGGCTCCCTTTTAGAAGCAACTGTGATGTAAAGAGGTCTCAATCCGTGGAAAGCATATAAGGAATAATCCTGTATAAAAGCAAAGACCCTCAGAGAAAAAAGATTATTTAAAACAAACAGAGAGAGAAAAGAAATTTTGCATAGCTCTTTAGCTCTTTAGCTAACTTTTACCATTCCTCTAGAAACTAGAATCTGAAAAATTCTTCCTCCTGAAAATTCCAGTTTTCATCAGAGGATAGCGTAGAATCTTAGTTCTCTCATTGCTCACCCTCATGCACAATGTGCCACTTCTGGCTTATTTGATTCATATTCCACATTTTGTAAAGGGGTTCGAAGTATCATATTCCACATTCCCTCCTCCTCTTTCCCCCACAATAACAACCTTGTAAGGTGAGCCGAGGTAGAATGATTGGCCCAGGCTCATTCAAAGATCTCCCATATGGACATGTGGAGAATAAATGGAGAAACTTACAAAATTTCCACCCTCACTGAACTAAACAGATGTTTTAAATATATTACTTCATGTGTTGGTTAATAAATTGGCCAAATTAGTAATAACTGATCGATAAGATATAAGTAATAGATTTTTTAAAATGTGGTTATCATCCTGTCTTCTAAATGAAAGTTGAATAAAATGTGAGTGTGAAATTTCACAGTCAAAAATTAGATTTGGGTGCAGGAAATAAAATCACAGTAATTTTATGCGTGTTTTTCCCCCCTTATAACATTTGGTTGAGAGAAGTGCTATGCTGCACCCATAAGTCAATTTAATAGGTGCCATTGGAGACTGTTTCAAAGTCAGAGTTTTCCTGTGGAGAAGTCTTTTCTTATTGGAAAAATTCAACATTTGGGCCCATATGTTTTCAGTATTTATTATCATTAGGCCCCTAGAGGCCGCTGATATAACATTTTGTGAAGGAACACTAATTTGTGCGCTTCTTTTTCTTGCACAATATTTCTTCATTTTCTTATCTATGCATTCACATCCCTTCTCTGTCAGGCTATTTTTTTTCCCCATCATTTCCAGTGCTTGTCCCCAGGGAATGACTGGGAATTCTGGGAAATGAAGTCCACACAACTTAAAGACACTATCACTGAGAAATGCTGTACTAGAGCAAAACTACAAGATAATGAGGGTTTGAAATGCCAAAGGAGCAGTTATACCATGAACATAATTCATGGTAGTTACTTTCTTGAGGATCTCCTGACCTAACCTGTATCTCTTCTCCACTTATCAGCATTCCTTGGCTTTCTAAATTTTTATAGTTGAGCTGGTAATTTTAACTGCTGGGAAAGGGTATTTACCACTATATAATCTACTTGCGTTTTCACTAATTATTTTCTGCCTTGCCTCATTTGGCAAAGCTCTTGCAAGAAAAATTTCTGAAGAATTTAAGATTTGGATGAGTATCTATGGGGAGAAAGCAAACATTCATTTATTAATCATTTGAAGTTACAACAGCAGCCAAAAAAAGGCGACATGACCATTTTTTACACTTGATCATTGCAGAATCCCACTGGTCATGTGATTCAAATTAGGATGCTTGGCAACTGGCATATATTTAAGATGGCTGCAGTGTCTTTGGGTCATGTGATCACCTTTTGTGACCTTCTAATCAGAAAAGTCAATGGACAAGCCGGATTCATTTACTAATTTAAAATTTAAAAACTGCACTGATTTACTTAACAACTGTGGGAAGAAAGGTTGCAAAAGGGGGCAAAACTCACTTAACAACTATCTTGCTCAGCAGTGGAAATTTTGAGCTCAGTTGTGGTCATAAGTCAAGGACTTTCCATTTGGGCTTCTTCACAAAGTGTCTCCCCGGTAATCTTACCACATAGGATTTTGTTAAAATCAGAACGAATCCATAATGTATATCAGCGTCTTAAAAGAATGGTAGAAAAACTGAAGTTTTGAGTTGGCTTTTTTTGCTGCTTCCTCCATCAAATCTTTTTCCAAATCTGGAACTTTTCTATTTTGTAATGTGAAATTAGGAGCGTTAGTAATGTGGAATGTAGGATAATGCAGAGAGACTCAATAAATGAGACTGAGAAACCAATGTATATTGCTCACTTTGAAAAGAACAGCTCAAATATGCTTTTTTTTTTGCATTGAATTATAAAAAAAAGCTTGCTGTTCATAAAACAGGGCTTCTCCTTCTATCCAGGAATTACTGTAAATATCTGTAGCCACCACTGTTACAGGTAGATTTTGAGTTACGACTGGTCACTAAGCAACTGTTTGCAATTATGACAGATCTGAAAAAAGCTGTTTATGACCCAAATTAAAAGTTCAATTATCCAGACTCCAAGTGACTAAATTTTGGATGTTCACTAGCCATCCTGTATTTAGAGCCATCCTGAAGTCATGTGCCTGCATTGTATGATGTTTTTGTTGAAAACCAGAATTTGTATCTGGTTTTTGGAAAAAATTCACCCAGAGAAAATGTGCTTCCTTAATCACCCCAATGTTAGCTTAACAACACCTTTTACGATCCTCATAACTTGCAACCATAATGGGCAGGCTCCATTATGGTTATAACTAGAGGGCAACCTGTATTTAAACCAGGTACTGAGTTTTGGAAAATATATTTGACTAAAGACAAAGAGCTTTAATATCACATGTCCCAAACCTTTCCTTTGGGTTAACTATTGGTTAACTGTTGGAATCTTGGCTCTCTGCATTTTATCTCACTTAGCTTAGGAATTCAGCAGGAAAAAGCAGATATTGTGGTTCAACATTCTTGGAGTGATAGTTCCGAGTTACTCAATAATCATACCGTTCTCTACTCAAGTATTATATGCTTCTTAATGGTCTACTACAAGGTTGGTTGAAAATCTATTTACAGTGATACTCACTCTCTTTTTCCAGCTTTTCGACCGTTTACCTGGAGTTGAGGTTCCTCATATTTCCCACTTGGAGCGCCTGCCCTCAGCCAGCCTTGATTTTCACACATGGCTCTCTCTTTCGGTAAGAATATGAATATATACAGTACACACAGTACATACATACATACATACATACATACATACATACATACATACTCATTCATTCATAGTATATGTATATAATATTTGCATTTTGTACTATGCAATAAAATTCTCAAAGTTCTCCCAAAGGCCATTAAAAGAAAGAGTGGAATTTATTACAAGCACCAATCACAAAATATACCAGGTTGAGCCCAGGCTAAGCTTTGTGAATTTGGGCTACAAAAAATGCTGGAGGTCCAGCAATGAATTAATTTTCAATATCTCTGTCACCATTTAATAGCCCTGTGGATTTTTGAAGTATAGATAGAATAGATCTCATCTTTCAAAAGTCACAGCACATCGGTTTTTAAGGTGCTGTTGTAGCAGAAAATGAGACAAGACCAGCTCTTTGTCAGAGGGAGAGGTTTATTTGCTCAAAGGTTCAGGAGTGATTGGTCAAGCAAAATCTGAACCCCGAAGGGCAGTTGTTTACAGTCTTTTATACTCTTAGCCAACTTATCGATCATCCCCAAATACCTGGCCTTCCTGTGTCATGTAGACCCATTTCCTGTGTGATGTAGGCCTCGTACACAATCTCCCAAAACAGAGACATGACATTCATTACTCATTTACCTCCCACAGGGGGTATTGATACCAATATCCTGTTACTCCTGTCTCCAATTTTTAGTATGTTTGTTGAGGTGGATGGCAGGGAGCAGAATCATGTCTCTAACATTTTTCAGAGCTGTCTATTTTTGAGAATAATGCTTGAGTACCTCAATGGTTGACTTTGTTTTGTTTGCATTTTAATATTTCTCTAGGATGCCAGCCGCCTGTTGCAGATAGCCAAGACCATTTCATTTTATCACAAGTTAGTTCAACAGCTGAGGAAGTTTGAAGCAATCAAAGAAAATTCAAATTTTTTCTCTCAGTTTGAAGATATTGATGTTAACCTCCGAGATCTTGGTCATCAAGTGGATTACCAGGTAGCTTACCATTTTTTTCAGGGGGTGTAGATGAGGGAAAGTTGTCTTTTGGTTTTGGCTGTGTTACTCAGCTTTCATTTTTCTTATAGATTACACTTTGGGGCCTATCATCTGATACCCAGCCTATATCAATTCCTCGGATCCTTCGAAACCGCAATCAATGGGCGAACCGCCAAGAAGTATATATTGTCCTTCGTTCTCTTGAAAGCTTCCTGGTTCGAGTTGCACGAGATTTTTTGATGCTCAGGATGAGGGTGCCAAAAGTGGCTTTACCTTCCAAGAGTTTCTAACCTTAACATTTCCTGTTTTAAACTCCATCACCTTATTCCAAACAGCTAAGATACCGGGATTCCAGTATCTCAGTGTTCTGTAAATTATCTAAAATATCTAATTTATATATCTATTTATTTTTTCTAAATATTTTATTATTTTAACTTATTTGTTAAAGCAGTGTTTTGACAGGTTCAAATGAGCAATTGTTTAATGAATGCACTTTCTCATGACAATGTAGACGTTTTTCCCCCCAAAGGTCAGAAAGAATTGCCCGTTAGTTTGCACAGAATTTCAAATATTGTGTTTATCCATAAAAATATGGGTGGCTACTACTTTATCTATTTTTGTAATGGCTATTTACTCAAATGGGCCAGAGAATCTTGAGAGTATCTACAGAAAGATATATAATATATAATCCCAATGGATTATGGAGAAACTATTCCTAAATTTTCTAAAACAGATTGAGTAAATATGCATGTGGTATAAACTATATGTTTTGAATGATACTGGCTTTTCTAAGCTTGAACTGGTCATTTCATACTTTTAAATTTTTGTTAATAAAAGTATTATTTTAGTTAAATTTGATTGCCTGATTTATTGGTGGTATCTTTCGCTGATTAAAAGAGAGTTTGTCATTTCATATAGTTGATTAGTCAATTAGTCTGTATTTAAATCTAAAATTCAATGTCAATATATTTAAGCAGTATATAACATTGCATTATATCTGTTTAACTCATATTCATCAGCAAAAGGAAATCTCCTGTTGATGGCTGAATTCACCTGGTACAGGTTTCTTGTTTGGCCGCAATTCCATTGTAAAACTCTTCACCCTTTCCCAGGTCCTCAATCTTGGCCACTTTCTTTTATCTTTCCCCTCTCAGAACTCCTTTCTACAGTCAAAAAAATATGATAAGTTCTTATCCATAATCCATAGACTTTGTCCTTCTAATGCTGAGATCTATGCTTATGTAGCAGGGGGGAGGGAATAAACCCTACAACCTCAGGTACTGTCTCTACAACACCTCACTTTTGTCTTCCACAAAATTTCGATCAACACCAGTTTGCTTATAGAAGCAACAGTTTGACAGGGGACGCCATCACCAACGCTCTACATATTGCACTGAGCTACCTTGAGACATCTGGGAATTATGTCAGAATGGTTTTTATAGACTATAGCTCGGCCTTTAACACCATCTTACCAGGAATTCTTATTGAAAAGTTGACTGCCCTGAATTTCCCTCCCCTCACTTGTGAATGAATCAAAGACTTTCAGACGGATCATCCACAAACATTAAGGGTTGGGTCCTTTACATCTTCCACACTGAAGCTCAGCACAGGCTCCTCTCAGGGCTGTGTGCTCAGCCCATACCTGTGCTCATTGTATACATATGACTGCATATCCTCTGATCTATCCAACATCATAATACAGTTTTTAGATGAAACAACAGTGCTGGGTCTCATAACTGGAGGGGATGAATCAGCATACAGGGAAGAAGTCCAGAAGGTATCCGCTTGGTGCTCAAAAAACAACTTACATCTAAATACTAGTAAGATAAAGAAGATGGTGCTAGATTTCCAGAAGCGCAGAGAGGAACCTGCCCCACTGTATATCGAGAGGGACTGTGTGGAAAGGGTTTCCTCTTTTAAATTCTTGGGAATGCTTATTAGTCAAGATCTCACCTGGAAAAACAACACGTCTCTGGTGATTGGAAAGGCCCAACAGAGACTTCATTTCTTTAGAGTCCTGCAAAAAAATCAGGTGGAACAACGGCTGATGACCTTTTTCTATTGGTCCACCATAGAAAGTGTCCTCACATATTGCATTACAGTATGGTATGCTGGTTTAACTGCTGCGCACAGGAAGGCACTACAGAGAGTGATCAATTCGGCACAAGAAACCATTGGTTGTCTTCTGACACCACTGGATGACATCGCCAGGTCTCGCTGCTTTAGCAGAGTAAGGAAGATACTCAGAGATGATTCACACCCTGGTCAGTGTCTCTTTGCACTTCTTCCATCAGGCAGAAGACATCAAAGCATAGCCAGCCGAACAAACAGGTTTAAAGATAGTTTCTATCCTTCGGCTGTCAGACTCTTAAATACAACCACAATCACCTCATGCACACGCTAGTTTATTTTCTTTTTCTTTCTTTTTTCGTTTCTGTTATAATTTTGCACCAGTGAGGTTAAAACTAATTTTGTTGTATTTAAGTACAATGACAATAAAGATTACACTTATACTTATACTTACTTATACTTATAAATGGAAAGTTTGGGAGGAAGGGAAGGAGACAGGAGGAGTGGAAGGGGAGGAAGGAGGATCTTGCTGGGGGAAAGCATGGAGAGAGGAAGTGAGAGGAAGGGGGCCTAGCCCGAGGAAATAAGGAAATAGGCTAGAGGCTTCTGTGGGCCAAGCCTTGGTGGGGAGGGAATAGTATAGCAGAGGCTGCTGTGGGCCAAGCCTGAGGAAAATAAGGGAATAGGATAACAGAGGCTTCTGTGGGACAAGCCTGAGGGAGAAAAGAGTTTGAGTGAAAGGAGGCAAGGAGAGAAAACAACGAAGGAGCAGAGGCTGTGGAAGGAGAGCTTAGCAGGCAGTTCATGAGAAAGGGAAGATAGAGAAAGAGGAAGAAGCTCCAACCAGCCACAAGAATACCACCTTATCTGTGAGCTGCCTGCTGAGAGGAGGCTAACCACCACCCCATCACGTGACCCTGAAAAGTAGAAGTGCATCAGAGAGGGCCCAGATTGGACTGGCAGCCATACAAAGAGGGCCAGGAGAACCCAGACTCCAGCAGCCCTTGCCAGGGTAGCGCTACACTTATAACCTTTGACTTTATAGAAATATTCAGAAAGAGTTTCATTATTAGCACTGCCTTTAAATAAGATGCCAGATTCAATGTTGGGATGGAAAATTCAAATATCAACTCTCCAATTAGTGAACCTCAATTGAAAAATTTCAAATAAATTCTCAGATAAAAAGGAAAAGAAAATTCCTTCAAAACACTGTGAGTTTCTTCCCAGATCCTGGGGAGGTAATGAAGGAACCAACACCTCTCCCAACCTCTAGATTAAAGAGATAGATGTAAAGAGGACTTTCCTCTTGCCCAAACCAGAACAATTCTGGAAGATACTGTATAGGGTCATAGCAATAGCAACAGCAATAGCAGTTAGACTTATATACCGCTTCATAGGGCTTTCAGCTCTCTCTAAGCGGTTTACAGAGTCAGCATATCGCCCCCAACAATCCGGGTCCTCATTTTACCCACCTCGGAAGGATGGAAAGCTGAGTCAACCTTGAGCCGGTGAGATTTGAACAGCCAAACTGCAGAACTGCAGTCAGCTGAAGTAGCCTGCAGTGCTGCATTTAACCACTGCGCCACCTCGGCTCTCAGGATAAAGGGACTGCCTTCACCAGCCTGAAGTGGCCAATAGATGGCAAACTGACCCCACCTCCAAAATCACCACCACACCAGAATGGATGGATGAATGATAGCATTCATCTGAAAACTACCATGGGCTATTGCCCACTTAAGAGGGAAAACCAACTCTAACTTTGGAACAGTTAAGTACAATATTCCTTTGGGCTCCATCAAGTATGAGTGAGAAATTTGAAGACCTCAAAGGGATCCAGCAGATTCCCCCCACCCACCCAGGGTTCATTTGTCTAATGCTTACTTGCAAATGACAAAACACTCGTTCGTTATTTCCCTGTGAGGAATTACTGATAAGGTTTCATGCAAATGGTTTGACAACTGCATTTTACTGATTTATTTAAAAGTTCAAGGGCAGTTGACTGCCAAAGCTAGCAACTTTTTATTTTATTGCACTAATAATACATTATGGTATTTACATTCACTATGTTGCAATAATACAATAAAAGATAACAAAACAATTAAACTTAAATATTAAGAATTTCACCTTATTCTTAAACCAATTAAAAGTGAAAATACTATGGGTGAAAAAACAAAATGAAAAGTAGCAATTAAAGTTGAATAAAATAAGTACAGTAAAAACAAAACCATCATTCCCAAGCTTGAACAGGTAAAAATGTCTTCAACTGGGTCCAGGAAAGTGGTCCTGTAGCCATTGGCCTGAGAACAGCATTTTCACACTTGAGAAATAAATGATTGCAAGACCAACAAAAATAAGTAGTTATATCAAGTGAAGCCTTTTCCACAAAAGTGCATTACATTCAAGCTTAGGCCAAGTTATTTGGGTGAAAACTTGCTGGAAGAAAATCCTACAAGCATCTCTATGTTCTTCTGGAAGTAAAAATACAGATCAATCAGATATTTGTTATCTTTTCAATCTTCTTCCTAAATCCTAATCTGGGTAGGGAGAAAGACTGTGATGGGAGGGGCAACATGGGAAAACTCTGACAGACGAGTTAAAGATTAAATACACTATATGCTATCTGCTGCCAGTTCTCCTCTGAAACTGTAGCTGTTGGCCTCACGGGGTAAACCAGATAGGAATCACAACCATATGAGCTAATTATACTTCATTGTAAAGCTACATTGACAGAATCTTATACATTTGAAATTGCATCTCTCCTGTTTCCTTTATAGCCCAAGAAACTAGGGACGGACCCTTTTGAGCCCCTTGCCCTGCCTACTATCCAGATGAGGGCTCTAATGTCTCTTATCTGATTGCTCCCTTAGCAGTATCTCTTGGTCTAGTATTCCAAACTCTTTCCCACATACTATCATAATAGCTCAGTCCTTATCATTAATCAGCACACAGTAATCTCTTCAGACATGTTTCAGTTTCACTGAATTCTTGTAAAATATAGAATGAGTTTAAATTGATTGCATGTTGAGGATAGACTCCATACCATATAATGGAATGTAAAGATAACCTTCCAAAATTGTTAGGTCGTTTCCACCTAATTACTTTGTTTTTCCAAAGTATGGTATGAATAGAATGAAAGCTATAGTGGAGTTCCTCATTTCAGGTGAAGAGATAAAGATATCAGATCTGCTGAGATATTCTCACAATACTTCTCAGATTTTCCATTCATAAGGTACACAATGTTTCCTCACTAACTATTTAATTTACAATGGATGTCTAATTTATTCAATTTTTAGAGAACATAGAGATGGTGCCTCCATTGCTTTCAAAATTACTGGTTAGGGTGCTTTGATCCATGACAGAGCCAAAAACATGCAAGTTCATTAGTTGATAAAGCTGGTTCCACCACAAAACCGCGGTAGACAAAAGCGCGGTCGACGAAAGCACGTATGTGACGTCATCACAGCGCGACAAAAAAGATCGAAAAATGTAAAAATAAAGCGAAAACCTTACCCTAACCCCCCCAAACCTAACCCTAAACCTAACCCTAAACCTAACCCTTAACCTAACCCTAAACCTAACCCTAAACCTAACCCTTAACCTAACGAAAAACCTAACGCTAACCCTTAACCTAACGCTAAGCGTAACGCTAACGCTCTAAACCTAACCCTAACCCTTAACCTAACCCTAACCCTAACCCTAACCCTAACCCTAACCCTAACCCTAACCCTAACCCTTACCTTTATGTGAATCGGCTTGCTGTAATTTAATTTTTATTTCAATTTTTCGATCTTTTTCGTCGCGCTGTGATGACATCACATACGCGCTTTCGTCGACCGCGCTTTTGTGGAACGCGGTTTTGACGGGTCACGGATAAAGCTCTTGAAACCTCAAGTCACTTTGGCTTTTGCAGGCGCATCTGAAGTTCAGCCATCATATTGGGGTGCATAGGCCCAAACCTAGAAAAGCAAAATAAATGGGTAGATTAAGACAAAATTCAAGATGACAAAACTAACATCTCCTATTCAATTACTAGTGGATGCGGTGGTGAGATTTACCCAGACAATCTTGGGTTTTGTCTCTTTGGTACTTCCAATAAAGATGGAGCATCTTCAGCCATCTTTATCTCTTCTGTTGGAGCCTCTGTTGATATCTTTGGTTTCTTCAAGCTGGGTGCTCGTCGAATGGAGCTCTTACGACGTAGCAACACCCGTTCCTTCTGGGCACTGCTATCCAGTGTTGTGACCTGCAGAATAGAGATGGATATGATTACTTCAATCTCCTGACTATGTTCATGCTCCCCTTTGCTTTGTAATTATGCTTACATCATGTGGGAAAGCTCTGGGTCCAGCCATGAGATCCGTATCAAGAGAAGTTGGATACACCAGGTTCTTTGTGGTCTCTCCCAGTTGATTTGACTGGTCTGATGTAGTCTCAGCCACTTCCAGCATGTCTACACTAAGACCACAAGTGCCTACCAATAACTCGGGCTGTTCTTCCTGGTTACTTTCCCACCATTCTTCTTTTATTTGCTGTTCCTGTTTTCCCCCTGTAACAAGTATCTCATTTTTCACAGATTCTTCTACTTCCTGATTCAGATTTTCTTCTGTCTTTGCTTTCTCAGGTAAATCTCCCTGCTTACAATTTCCTCCCTTTTCCAATTCTGGTTCCCCCTTTTCCTGCTCTATCATAATATCAGTTTCTTTGGGCTCCCAGTATAAATATCTCTCCTTTTCTTCCCCTTCTAATGCCTTCTTCTGGCTTGTTTCCATCTCTGCCTTGTCCAGTAGTGGTTGCTGAACTTCTTCATTCTTTGTTACTATTTCCTTCATTATCTGGTGGTCTGCATCCAGCTCTATTCCTTCTCCCTGTTCCTCACCAGATTCTAAACCCTGGGTCTTCACTATTGCAACATTTAGTGCATCATACTGAAATTTATCTGTCCAAGTGACTCCCTCTAGTCCTCTTTCCTCTTTCTCAGATAAATCTCCCTGCTTACAATTTCTCCCCTTTTCCAATTCTGGTGCCCCGCTTTCCTGCTCTATCATAATCTCAGTTTCTTTGGGCTCCCAGTATAAATCTCTCTCCTTTGCTTCCCCTTCTAATGCCTTCTTCTGGCTTGTTTCCATCTCTGCCTTGTGCAATAGTGGTTGCTGAACTTCTTCGTTCTTTGTTACTACTTCTTTCATTATCTGGTGGTCTGCATCCAGCTTTATGCCTTCTCTCTGTTCCTCCCCAGATTCTAAATCCTGGGTCTTCACTATTGTAACATTTAGTGCATCATACTGAAGTTTATTTGTCCAAGTGATTCTCTCTAGTTCTCTTTCATCTTCATCCAGCTTTCTCTCCTTCCCCTCTTCAGTTCCTCCTAAGCATTCTTCCAAATTACAGCTTCTCTCACCTTTCCTTTTCTCTTCTAGCATCTTCACCTGGTCTCCTTCAATTTCTGCTGTCACACTTGGTTTTACCTGTTCGTTCCCATCCACTCTTGTATCTTCTTCCTGTTCCTTCTCAACATTTAACTGCTGGTCTCTGGCCATCTTAGCCATCTCCTCCAATCTACCTTGCTGAGTCCCCCTACTCCATGTTGCATCTTCTTGTCCTCTCTGCTTTTCCTCTCTATGCTGTGTTAAATCTAGGAGCTTTTGCTGAATTCCCTTATTCCACAACATATTTCCCAACTCTTTCTCCTGATCATCTGTGATTTTTTCTGCTTCTTTATCCCACAGATGGCTTTCTCCAACCGTTCTTTCCTCTTCAAGCACCTTATCCTCTGCCTGGTTTAGTGTTGCTATATTTATCTCTCCCTGCACTTTCTCACCCACATTTTCTTCTTCCTGCTCTTTCCCAACCTCCAATTGTTGATTATCCATCTCAACCGTCTCTTCCATACTACCTTGAACCATCTCCCCGGTCCACCCTGTCCCTTCAAGCCCTCTTTTTTGTTCTACAGATGCTGCCCAATTTAGTGCTTCTTGCTCAATCTCTTCAGCTAATACATTTCTGTCTTCTTCTGCTTCCTGACTCATCTCTGTCTTTCTTGCCTCTTCCATTTGCCCAAGTTCTCTCCTTTCTGCCAAAAGTTCATCTGGGTTCAATTGACTACAATATTGACTACAAATGGCATCTTCCAACTCTTCTGTCATGTCTTCCTGTGCAACTTCCACCAAAGCAAATTCTTCAGATTTTCTTTGATAGAATCTCCCAGTCATGCTTGGTGCCTCTAAGGGGGACTGTTCAATGCTGTCAGTCATAGGTGTTGTTGATTCTAGTTCAGGGGTATCACTGAGGCATACAGAAGACACTGTGGGACAAAAGTAAGAAAGAATATAATTGATCTTAGGTTTCCCCCCAAGACTGATCATCTAAGAATTTAAAGCAGTTTTCTGCGACTGGGGCTCTGCTCCTTTTACCCATACAAGTAGTTTCAATATTCTGATTTAGTATGGCCAATTAATACTGTCCTAATTAAGCAGAATATAGAATAAATGTTCTTCTATCTCTGGGCATTTTAAAAACAGGATAATTGCTTCATATTAGCCTTTCCCAGCCAAGTATGTTAGCTTTTAACATAATTCACAGCTAGTGTAATAAAAAGCCTGTTAGTTGGTAATTATGGAAGTCAAAAGCCAACTCAAGAAGAGTCGAAGAACATACCATAGAGAACAACCAAGGATAGAAATCACCTCTCTCACATGTTTTTCTTGCTATATATGAAAAAAAAACCCTATTTTATCCTTTTCAAGCAAGCTAATACATTCATTTAAAAAAATTCAGAGCTGAGAGAGAAAAATTTGACAATTTATTTTGTCAAATCACAAGATAATCTGAAATTACAGAGGACTATTTAAAGTCAAATCATGGTAATAAAGTGGTATACATGCACATACATATACATTGGCCAATATAATTATGCATATATAATTTTCAGCATTCTTCAGTGTAAGCTGAATCACATAGCTTGAGAATCAATGATACTGGTGAAGAATTTGGACCTTACTAAGCCATGTGGCTCCCTCAAATATATTTTTTTAAATCTTAACTTAATTCATCTCCAGTTTTTGTGTAGTGATGACAGAGACCCTTCATTTCTGGTGTCCTCTCTGAGAAAAATATAAATTAAGATAAATACAATGCTAAAGAAAGAGGATACTCCCAGATCCTGTTGTTATCTGTGATGAAACACCATTGTGCTGTTTAATCCTTTCCTCTTTAATGGGTTGTATGTGAGAATGTTCAGAAAATGATGGGAGAAAACCAACATGAGAAACTGATTACAAGTGAAAACTATGAAATCTAGATTCTCCATTCCTATTAAATTATGTAATGATAAAATAGAATAATAAACTGGTCTAAAACCATTTAGCCCCTTATAGAGGTCACAGGGATTTGTCAATAAAATCAGATATTTCAGATCATGTGCAAAACTCACAACTGAAAAACAACTTCCTATACATACACACAGACAAGGACAGGAAGTATACAGCTCTGGGAATTGTGCAAGCTTGTTTTACAATCCACATTAGCAGGGCAATCTTTCAAGTTCAGCAGACTTTTGAATACATTTATAAACACTGAAGAAAAATTGTAGGAAAACATTGGCCATTTCTGTTAATACTGTGTCTTTGCCCATGTCTCCTTATAATTTAAAAATGTTAGAGATGTTTTAATACAACTTTTCATTATAGTACCTTTTAGTTATGTTAATTTTTCAAATATTTTTAAATGTATACTCTTCCAATTTCTTTAAGTGAATAGAACAAAAGAATAACAGAGTTGGAAGGGACCTTGGAGGTCTTCTAGTCCAACCCCTACCCTTAGGCATGAAACCCTACACCACTTCAGATAAATGGTTATCCAATCTCTTCTTTAAAACTTCCAGTGTTGGAGCATTCACAACTTCTGGAGGCAAGCTGTTCCACTGATTAATTGTTCTAACTGTCAGGAAATTTCTCCTCAGTTCTGCTTCTCTCTTTGATTAGTTTCCACCCATTGCTTCTTGTTCTACCCTCAGGTGCCTTGGGGAATAGTTTGACTCCTTCTTCTTTTTGGCAACCTCTGAGATATTGGAACACTGCTATCATGTCTCCACTGGTCCTTCTTTTCATTAAATTAGACATATAAAGTTCCTACAACCTTTCTTCATATGTTTTAGCCTCCAGTCCCCTAATCATCTTTGTTGCTCTTCTCTGCACTCTTTCTAGAGTCTCCACATCTTTTTTACATCGTGTTGACCAAAACTGAAGTGTAATTACTTCACTTTGTGTCTTTCAGAAATTTTATGTTTTTGTCTGACAGTTTTTTTGCATGCAGAAAGACAAATGCTAGTTTAATTTAATGTTACCATCTATGCTGTTTTAAAGTCCATAGAGAAAGAATAACAAAAACCCATTAGCAAAAAAACCCAGAACCAATAGAATCTCCCATTCCTCACAATATAGCATCACCCACATTCCAGAAGTTTCAGTCACCTGAGAACTTTTGTTCAGATTTTTCCTGTCCCTCACAACTGTTGGGAAAATTGGAAGATCTGAGAAAGGACTCCATTGCCTGATCACCAGTAACCACAATTTCTGATGTTCCTTGGATCTCCTCACTGAGTAGGGGTATCTGAAAAGAAAGGGCTTTGTTGAAGGAAAGGTGCAGCACAGAAGGATTTTGCTCCACCTCCTCTTAACCAACACCTACCTCCGCTGTGAAAGGACCTTCAGTGACCTTCAATTCCTCCCTTGGAGAAACATCCCTGCAGAAGAAAGCAGGAGGGTAAGGACAAATAAGTCCAATTGCAGGTCAGAGATAATTCTACTCCAACAGAAACAATTATTCCACATGAGATTCTTGTTACCCGGAGTATGTTGTCTCCACTTCAGAATCATGGTGGCTTCTGGACTCCTTCATCTCCCTTCCATTTCCTACCTCTTCTGCTCCTGGATGAGGTTCATTTCCAAAAAGGTAAGTAGTAAATGAGGAAACAAAATCCTGAAAATGGGGTGAAGAGAAAGAAACAATGAATAGGTACTTCTAGTACAGGAAGCCAGAAAACCCACTTAACATAAGCCGGAAATTCTGGATCCCTCCCAAGCCTGAGAGATGACAGGATTCCACTAACCAAAGCCTGTTGCAGGCTCCCAAAGAGCGATCGAAGATACTCCATTATGCTGCTGGGGTAGCTGGAGAGAAGGTACAGAGTGGCTTCCCCTTCTCCTCAGAGAGGGAAGTTAACGTCACTAAAGTGTTTGACCACATCCTTTTCTTCCTTTGCCTTGTAGTTTGCCATAGTTTGTTCTGGCTTTGCATAACTGTGGAAGGAACAAAAGCACAGCATATCCTACAGAAACAAGAAGCATCTGAACAATCACTCACTATCAAGCATAGTCAAAATCAACCACAAACTAGAGGAAATGTAACAATCTCCATAAATAAATAATTTCCATAAAGTTGTAACTGTATTCGAATTAGTTAAACATTCTTCAAAATCTCCCGCAAATAGATGGTTGAAACTATTTTATTTATGTCTTCCTTCGCCCCACCCCCTGAAATGCAAAGACCAGCCGGAGAGATGGCTCTGCATGCCACTTCCTTGCACATGTACCGTAGGCTAGCCATCACGGCTGTAGGGCACTGCACGTCAGAACAACTAGACACAAGGACAGTTTTTCCCCCATGCCATCACTCTGCTGAACAACTAATTCGCATAACTCTGTCAAACTATCTAGAATAGTGGTAGTCAACCTAGTCCCTACTGCCCACTAGTGGGCGTTCCAGCTTTCATGGTGGGTTGTAGGGGTTTGCTGTAAATCTGCTTTATAAATTTTATAAAGTTACTTCCCTACTTTATAAATCACCATTACTGTGGAAGTGGTGGGTGGTTAGAAAATTACTACTAACAGAGATACAAAAGGGGGCGGTAGGTATAAAAAGGTTGACTACCCCGATCTAGAAAGACCACCATTAGTCTCATATTCCCTATTCCCTATCTCCCTATCTTCTTAGGACTATAACTTTGTTGCTTGTATCTTAGAATCATATTGTTTACTTAGTATCCTTGTATGATTTATGTCAATTGCTTATTTAGTATCCATGAGTATCACTGTTATATCTAATGTCTTATGATGAATGTATTTTTACAATGACTATGATAATGATCTATCACTATGAGCTCATGCACCAGAGTCTAATCAATAAAGAATTCTATATGCATAGACATTCAGTCTCACAAGGGTTGAGTTGTTCCTTCCCATTCAGACCCCAACCACCTATAGGCACTGGATTAGGATCTTGATATAGATTGGGTGATAGTGGTGGAAAAATTCTGAACATTGCATACAGAAGATACAAACTCCCGGAACATAATGAATTTCAGAGGGGTGGGTGGGGAGAGAGAAGTACAGATTCCTGCCAACATACTGGATTTGCAGAACTGCGGCAATTCATAATAAAATTTCAGTATAGTTGTGGTTTCTTGTAAAAGAAAAGAGATAGAAATAGATTGACTCAGTTCCTTGAGACAGTGACATCATAAGATCAGATCCAGAGCTGGTCCCAAAATGGTGTATTATTGGGTGGAAAAGTACACAAGAAGAAATGGTTTCAGAATTGAGTAAGTTACCGGAAGAATGGCTGAGCCTTTGTGGAATGCATTATTCTGAGTTCATTGGCAAAGCAGTGGATTTTTTCTAACATAAATAAGTGTGTTGTTTAATTGACCTCTGGAAAAGTACCAAGAATGGCTGATAAACTATAAGGCTGATCTCAGTTCAAAAACCACCGTAATCCCAATTGTATTGTGAAAAGAATAAAGCAGTACTGTGCTTTTCAATTTATATAGCTTCCTACTTGCCATATGGCTCTGGGCAAATGAGATACAGTTAAAAACATTAAATATGACAACAATTTATTTAAAAAAACATGGTAGAAGCATACCTACATGAACACCATGGGAATTTGAATACTCTTAATTAATTCCAGGATACTTAAAATCATGTCTATTGGCCCACTGGAAATAGTTAAGAGTACAGTGTTCCACTTCAGTATTGGGAAGGCTGGTTATCCTGTTTTACAATACATCACTGTATTAATTATCTCATTGTTTATGGATATTATAGCTGAGTCATTGTTTATTAAAACTGAAGTGGCTCTTAGTTTCACCTTAAACTGATATGAGACCTTGTTTACAATAACATCAAGAAGACTTTTTTCTTGAATAGGTAACTTCAACCTATGTGGGACTTATGGACTGCATTTTTATCCTGTGTTAGTGTATTTCTCCTAAAAGCATATGATGGATTATGTGCCATCAATCATTTTCAATCCCTAGCAACCACATAGGTAGATTTTATCCATGACAATCTTTCAAATCTTCCAAAAGACCACCATCTCTGAATCCATCTACCTTGCTGGCTGTCCTCTTTTTCTCTTTCCTTCTACCTTTCTTCTATCATTAGAGCTTTTTCCAGAGAGCTAGATCTTCGTTTGATGTGTCCAAAACAAGATAACTTGAGCCTGATCATCTGTGCCACGAGTAATAATTCTGAGTTGATTTATTTGATGATCATTTGTTTTCTGGCTTTCTATTCTCAGGAGTCTTCTCCAACAACCAAGTCCAAAAGTGTCAATATTCTTCCTATCCTACTTCTTCAAAGACCAACTTTCACTTCCAGAGTGTCAGAGGGAATATCTTGGCGGCTTGCATGATCATTCTGATCTAAAAATCCCAAATCACCCAGTAAGTTTCAGACTGAGTGAAACTTAACCCAGACTTTCCATAATATAACACATGATACTCACTACATCAGGGAGAAGCTACTATTTCAGTATAGGCTTTATAGCAATTCCATAATGATGATTTGTATTGCAAATCAGGTTTGTATTGCAAATCAGGTTTGCAAATCAGGTTTTACACCTTCCCCCGCCCTTCGCCACTTTGAAAGCCCCCCTCCCCCCAAAAACCCCAACTATAGTGAAAACCTACATTGAGGAAACTCACATCCTTTCACCGCCACGCATCTTTTAGGGTGAATAAGCAGGCATGTGGCATGTAAGGCTCGGGCAAACTTGTTTAAAAGCATCAACATCTGCCGGAATTCCTGGATAGCAGATACCCCCCTCTCTTTTAAACAACACTAACGGGGGTTTCGCGTGGTCTTTTCAATGCAGCCATCCTGCGCCTACCGGAGCGCGCAGCCGGCTTTCCCTGGTTCTCTTGTGCGCGCTCTCGGCTTCGCCATTGACAGCAAAGCCCAGCTGAGGACGTTGCGTGGCAGGAGGAAGTGCTATCAAACCAGGAAGTAGGAGCCGCAGGAGGGTTGCCGTGCCTACAACTTCGGTTTCAGTTTTTCCGATCTTCAGCCCTCTCAGATTTGCAGAGAAGTCTAATTGAAACGTTTTCTTAAAGGTAGCGGCGCAGCTTTAGCCAGAGGGATGAACGGGACGAGGTGGGGCACAAGCCAGAGGGATCATCTCGATGCATCCCTGAAAGTCCCAGAAATTTGTTGTGCATTCATGCTCCTCCTCTTTCTTCCCCCTTTTTAATATTAGGTGATCCCTCTTGTGCTCTGATTTCTGCCTCATGCCATGGAGCACGCTGGGGGCAGATGGCAGGAAGCCTCGGGTGATTCTGAGGGTGAGTTTGTTCTCATGTTCAGATTTTCCCCCTTCCCCCCCCCAATGTCTCCTCACTTCTGACAGCTGTGCTTCTTCTCCCCCCACAAACAGAGGAAAATGAAAGTGTGGTGCACTCTGCGGAATCCGAAGCCACCCTGGATGCTTGCAGCCAGCGGAGAAACAATGCGGGCTTCTGGTGAATTCCTTTACGCTAATTCTTTGGTTCAAGGAGATGCAGGATGTACAATAGCATGTCTTCAGTTGTTACTACTACCACTTTCACCTCTGTTGCTGTGTGAAAACTAGCTTCTTTTTCACGTTATAGCACATCAGCTTAAGCACTTCTGCCTTGTGCCCACATTTATTTTCTAAGTATCTTTTCTACAAACTTGATATTTTTACACCTCCTCTTCCACTGGGCCGTCGTCATCCTATTTGTTTGCAGCGCACTTTGTACAACTAGTGGCGTGCATTACGTTGCATGCATTCAAGCTTCGTGGAATTTTGAGTGTGGCGATAGTGTTTTATATAGTCTGAAGAAATGAGTGATGCTACAAACAGAGCTAAACTGATCTGGATCTAATCAGTGTTTGAACCCTGTTTACATGCATCTGAGCTGGTGTTGTGAAAGAAAGTGGGGCCTGTAATTACAATAAAAAATATAATAGAATAAAAAATGAACAAAATGATAGCAGTGATATGGTTCACACTATGGTAAAACATAGTTCACTTAGTACTTAAAAAGCCACAATTGGTTGGATCGATTGCAACCAAGTTTATACAGTAAAGCAGTGTTTTTCAATCTCAGCAACTTTAAGATGTGTGGACTTCAGCTCCAAGAATTCCCCAGTCAATAGCAATAGCAGTAGACTTATATACCGCTTCATAGGCCTTTCAGGCCTCTCTAAGCGGTTTACAGAGAGTCAGCATATTGCCCCCAACAATCTGGGTCCTCATTTTACCCACCTCGGAAGGATGGAAGGCTGAGTCAACCCTGAGCCGGTGAGATTTGAACCGCTGACCTGCTGATCTAGCAGTAGCCTGCAGTGCTGCATTTAACCACTGCGCCACCTTGGCTCTTAACCATGCTGACTGGGGAATTCTGGGAGCTTAAGTCCGCACATCTTAAAGTTGCTGAGATTGAAAAACACTGCAGTAACCACAATATTTGGGTTCTTACAGTCCAGTAAGCCACAACTAAGTATGTATTCTATAGGTTAACACATTTTAGGAACCCAAACACTGATGTATGCATATGTGGTAACCTCCATGTTTCCTAAATTGTCTCCTCACACAGGGTACTTGGTCTTTGCAACAATTTTGCTTACGTGGTGATGCTGAGTGCAGCTCATGACATCCTCAGCCATCAGAAGGTGCCAGACCATAATGGGACTGCACCGGTGAGTGTGCAAGGAAGAAGTCTGTGTGTATATTTGTATAAAAGCAGAATGAGGAACAGGTCAAGAGAAAATGTCAGTTACAGGAAGAAATAAATACGTAGAAAATAAGTACAAGGGAAAAAATGTATGAAAGAATAAGGAAGTACACAAATGTGAAATAAAGCAGGACTGCTTATCTGTGGATTTTTTCTCCTATTAGTTTCAACCAGTTGAGCCAATAACCAGAGACTGAGAAGGCTGAAGTCCCTTTTATTAGATTACCTGTGAGGTAGAAAATACATTTTGGCAGAAATGTCTTAGCAGAGAGAGCTGTTTGACTTTGGTTATCTGGATCAATAAGTCCTTGACTTACAACTACTTGCTTAGTGAGCATTCAAAATTACAGTGGCACTGAAAAAAAGTGGCAGCTGTTCTCACACTCACAACCTTCACTGTATTCCCACACTCACATGATCAGAATTTAGGCACTTGGCAACCAGCATATATTTATGAGGGTCACAGCATTTCAGGATCACGTAATTGTCATTTCTGGCCTTCCCAGTTGGCTTCCCACAAGCAAACTGGGGGAAACTGGATTCCCTTAACAACTGCAGTGATCTACTTAACCGTTGTGGCAAAAAGGTTGCAAGACTGAATGTGACTAGCTTAATAACTGCTTTGCTTAGCAACAGAAATTCTGATCCTAACTGCGGTTGTAAGTCAAGGATTATCTGTATTAAAACACAGCAAGCTTGGAGTGGAGGCACTATGTCAAAGATGGTGATAAAGAGACTCTTGGCATTTTTTATATTCTGTATCTTAGAATTCTCTCATGCAATATTCAGGAAGATATAATTCAGGGCTTCCAGTGATATTATCCATAGAATCCCCCCCTCCAGTTTTTTTTTGTACTACAGTATCTAGATACTCTTGTATATGTATGCATGGTAGTCCTTGACTTATCCATGGTAGTCCTCGACTTATGACCACAAGTGAGCCCAAAATTTCTCTTGTTAAGTGAGACATTTGTTAAGTGAGTTTTGCCCCATTTTATGATTTTTCTTACCACAGTTGTTAAGTTAATCACTTAACCACAGATGGTAAATTGGTAACCCAGTTGTCAGAAAGTTATAAAAGGTGATCACATAAACTTTGGACACTGCAATGGTCATAGATATGAACCAGTTGCCAAGCATCAGAGTTTTGATCACATGATCATGGAGACGCTGCAAAGATTGTAAATGTGAAAAATAGTTTTAAGTCACTTTTTTCAATGCCATTGTAACTTGTCACTAAATGAACTGCTGTAAGTGGAGGACTACCTGTATTTACATACACATATTTAAATATGTTGTTCTGACCCAGCCTCAGCAAATAATGATAAGCTGCTTACTCATGAGTAAACACAACCCCTATTTCAAACAGGGTAGGAATAGTCTTTTATTCACATGGATAAACAAAAAACCAAACGTAATTAGTCCCAACAGACCTGGTTCTGGCTTGAAATCTGAATTGCTTTCTGGCCACTCCCACTTGCTGGCCACTCCCAAACCCCTACTGTTTATTTCCCAGCCATGGAGGGGCTGACTAGTGTCCACATCTGCTTTTCCTTGAGAGCCGGCTTATTGTTTTCCTTTGCTCTCCTCTCCTCTCTCTGTGTATATGCTCATCTGGGATGGGTCCCATAGGTTCCTCTCCCTCATTCAGCTCAGGCCCTGAAGCCCAGATAGCTGCGTCCCCACTTGGGGGAGGCCCCGACTCTGCCTCCGATTCTGTTTCCTTATCAGAGCCTTCCAAAGCTGGGCCAGGCTCTCCCTCAACCTCCTCCTCATCTGACTCCGCAGCTAGCCCTGCTGGCAGCTGGACGGGCCACAAAACATGTTGACCTTTTGAGATTGTCAGATGTAATGAGATTTTAGAGTGTTTTCATCAGAGATTTGCTGATTTCATGGAACTTTGCTGAGTAAACACACGCTGCCGTCTTTTGCTTTCCACTCAGATTCCCCCCAGTGCTTCTCCAGAGAATACCACCACCAATACTTCTGGGTATGATTGCAACACCATTTCGACTGGGGTAAGTGTAAAAGCCAGATCAGGCAGGGGAAGGAGCGAGGTACTTTGAGGTTTTGATACCAGGTTTTTTTTTTTTTTTTTGCATCCTGTATAGGCGGTACTGCTGGCAGACATTTTGCCAACTCTCTTCATCAAATTCAGTGCTCCTTTTTGCATCCACTTGTTCCCATATGGGTAAGTTTGCACTGGTGCAAAATAATTAGCATATCATTGCAGGTAAGAGAAGGGAAGGTATTTTTATTTATTATTATTTCTTAAACTTTTTTATCCTGCCATTACTTTTATAAGTTACTCAAGGCTTCTTCCTCCTTTTTTTCCACACAACCACCATCCTTTGGAGTGAGTTGGGCTAAGAGAGAATGACTGGCCCAGAGTCACCCAGCTGATTTTTATACCTAAGGCGGGACTAGAACTCAAGAACTCTCCTGGTTCCTAGCTAGCATTTTAATGACTAAATATTATACCTAAACTCTGGGGTGAAATCAAGTTACCTTTGCTACTGGTTCACAAATGTCAGTGCGCACTACTTCCACGCATGCACAGGACCTTCCGCGCGTGCACAGAGTGTCAAAATAGGATGAGCCTGCTACTGAGCATGCCTACAAAGATAGGTAGAACAGCAAGGGGGTGGGAATCCACTGTGCCAGGTGATTTAGATTAGGTAAATCTAAAAAGCAGGAAATCCGATGATTCTAGCTAATATAAATCATGTGTCACATCTGATCCTTAGAAATACCCGTTCGGGCAAACCGGTAGCATTTTTACTACCAGTTCTAGTGAAACCGATAGCATTTCACCCCTGCCTGAACTCCTAATGGAAATTTTCTTTACATTAAAAAGAATATTCTTGATGTACGGGGAAAGCTGCACAATATTGTCATGCTTTGCATTCAAAAAAAGGATCCGTGTCTTGGGCTCTCTTTTTCAACCTGGCCATATCTACTGGTAGTACAGATAAAGGTATTCCAGCATACCTGGAAATCAATGTCTATAGCAATGTTCCTCAACCTTGGCAATTTTGCATTGTATGGATTTCAACTTCCGGAATTCTCCAGTCAGAAATTAGCTTGGGAATTCTGGGAGCTGGAGTCCACACATCTTAAATTTGCCAAGGTTGAGAAACACTGCTCTAGAGAATGTCGACCAGTGGTGGGTTTCAAATATTGTTCGAACCTACTCTGTGGGTGTGGCCTCCTTTGTGGGAGCGGCTTGCCGCCCATGTGACCGGATATGAAGATGCCAACGACACTTGTCAGAACCACCTTAAATTACCTCACACACAACACTGGCATGCATAAGAATATGATGTAAACTTGTTTTTTAAAAGGCATCTTTGGTTTGCTTTAAAACAACTTCAACACACGCAATGTTCTGATTGCACCACAAACGCAGTAGTCATCCTTACCTTTCACAGAGGCACTGAGTTTTATAAATATGAGTATGATAGTGTAGAATAATCATATCCAAGGACCAGTGGTGGGTTTCAAAAAATTTTGGAACCTCTTCTGTAGGTGTGGCCTGCTTTCCGGGTCCACTGGTGGAACCTCTTCTAACCCGTTCGGTAGATTTGACGAACTGGTTCTACCGAATAGGTGCGAACTGGTAGGAACCCACCTCTGATGCCGACCTATTGTATGATTTGCTTGTACAGGGGTTACATTTGTCTTTTGAAGAAAATGTGTTTATAGGTGCTTTTTTCCTATTGGAGAAAGCTGTATGTTTACATCAAGGTAAGAAATAAGTGGAATTAGGAAATTTTAGCCGAGAAAGGAAATAGCAATAGCAATAGCAGTGGACTTATATACCGCTTCATAGGCCTTTCAGGCCTCTCTAAGCGGTTTACAGAGAGTCAGCATATTGCCCCCAACAATCTGGGTCCTCATTTTACCCACCTCGGAAGGATGGAAGGCTGAGTCAACCCTGAGCCGGTGAGATTTGAACCGCTGACCTGCTGATCTAGCAGTAGCCTGCAGTGCTGCATTTAACCACTGCGCCACCTTGGCTCAGCCGAGAAAGGAAATGCATAAGAAGCAATCCCTTTGTTTATTGCCTGGTAGTTTGTTCTAATCCTCTTCTTTCTTTCTTTCATTCTTTCTTTCTTTCTTTTTTCCTTCCTTCCCTCCCTCCCTCCCCCTCCCCCCTCTCTTTCTCCCTCTCTCCTCCCCTCCCCTCTCCTCCCTCCACAGCTTGCGTGTTGCCATTTGTGTCACCTCAGCTTGGGGCAGCTTTTTACTAGTTGCCTTTTCCACCAGCATAACACAAAGCCTCCTGGGTGAGTATCGTTTTCATGTGTGTATAATCTTAAAACAGATGATTATTCAAATTTTGGAGGAAACAAGTGCGTTTGCCATTCAACTCAAGCCATTTTTTTCAATACCAAAGTCCCTTTGACTATATTTATAACCAAAAGCAACAGACCTGGCTTTGATCCATCAATAACCCTAATTTACTTGTCCTGATATGCCAGAATTGTGGTTTATCGTAACTGATTTATCATGTCATTACTTGCTACACATCGAAAGTAAAAAAAATAAAATAGAAGTAGTTAAAATGATTGGATAAATCTTCAGATATATATATATGTATATATATATGTATGTATGTATGTATGTATGTATGTATGTATGTATGTATGTATGTATGTATGTATATATATATATATATATATATATATATATATATATATATATGTATATATATATATATATATATATATTTTAAAGAAGCCAAAATATCAAACTAGAGCAGGGGTCAGCAACCTTAAACACTCAAAGAGCCACAAATGTCCTAACTGGAAGCCCCTCGTTCAATTCTGGAGTCGATCAGAAGTCCGGTTCCCCCACCATACAGTCTCTTCCTAGCCCGGCATTCTTTTTCTTCTACCTCTCCTACTGAAAGCCCTATCAATTGTGGAGCCAACCGGCTACAGGGAGCCACAGCAAAAGGATGAAAGAGCCACATGTAGCTCCAGAACCACGTGTTGCTTATCCCTGAACTAGAACATGCTCACTGGCAAAAGAATGCTGAATATTCCTTAAAAAGGGAATGTGGATATGGAATAGAGTATAATAGAGAAGGGGAAACCTGACCGGAATTCCAAGTAGAAGTATTCCTTCTGGAAGGCAAAACAAATAATCAGTAAAATATGTGTATATTTTAAATATTTCTGCCAAAGTTCTGAAGTTGTAAAACTTGCACAGAGATGAACATACTGCATACAACTGATACATTTGTGACAGAAGAAACTAAGCCCAGTCCTGTTCTGACTTCTGCACAGTTCAGAGATTTGATAACAATAGGACAGGTTGCTTACGTGTGGTGTCTCCTTTTTTTTCTCCTCACTGCTATAGGTGTCGTGCTTGCCAGTATATCCTCTGGTCTTGGTGAAATAACATTCCTGGCACTCACATCATTTTTCAACAGGTAAACATCGAGAAGGGCAATTGTAGGATTTGGATCAGTGTTTCTCAACCTTGGAGACTTGAAGTCCTGTGGACTTCAACTCCCAGAATTCCCCAGCCACAGGACTTCAAGTCTCCAAAGTTCAGAAACACTGATTTGGATGGTGAATGACACTTTACAAAAGAGTTAGGTTGCAGCTCCTGCTTGCTTAACAAATTAGCCTTTGTTGCTGAGGTGCCCAGCTTTTCTAGGCCTGTAGATCCAACTGAAAATTTGAGAAACTGTCAGGGGCACCACCTTCACAAAGTGATGGTCATGAGAGTCAACTTCGTTGTAAGACTAAGTAACTTCCTTAAAAGAAAATGAGCGTGAAGGCAGGAACTGGATTTGGAATCCCAAAGTCAAATTATATATTCTCACTGGCAAAACTGAAAAATAAAAGTGCTGGTGGTCTCAAAAATGCAGCCCCTCACCCCACCCTCCTAGCAAATAGACACAACTCTCTTCATATACACAAACACGGTATATCCTGTGTGGTATTTTTGGTTATGCTGACCATCAGGTGCTACCATCTGACTAATCTTGCCCTTACTGTATTGAGACTCCTCAAATATTAGATTTTATTCCGAGTGGTTCAAATCCTTTACTAGGAATTGATCTCGTGGATCTTTGCTTATATGATTATATATATGGTGCATTAACTTTATAAGTTTGGTACTCAGAAATGACAGGAAGAGATATCTAACAGCCATCAAAATATGTACCATTTGGATAACTTATAAAACACCAAAATAGGCTGTAAATAGTCAAAACTATTTCCCCTTCCAAAAAGGTAATTATTCAGATAGGATACATATAGTGAACCAAGCAAAATAATTTTTGCTATCTGGCTGGGCAGGCTGTGAAGAAAGTTTTATGCTTAATTGGGCCCAGAAACATTTGGTGGGAAGGAAGTGAGAGGAGCAGTTATAGATAAACTTTGCAGTCACCAGAACTCAGTAATTATTTATTAGTGTGACCGGATTCACATGTGCTTTGATGTTAAACTGAACTGCTGAGACTATTAAATACATTTCTGCATGTTAATAGGTGACATTTTCTTTGCCTTAATTCTGTTAATAAGATTTAAAGAAGATAGATGTATTATATTAAACAGTCTGGTTGGAAAGTAGTCATAAGATGTGTATTTCTCTCTGGAAAAAATAAGCTATATGTATCCAACCTAGTTAAATTGAGCTTAGAAACATGAATTAAACAGAGTTCTTATTGGCTAGTACCTGGATAACGCATGCTCATGAGAAATGTTGAACAGCTTTTGACTTAAAAACTACTTTAGTAAAGCATGAGCATCTCTAGAGTGCATATATGCCAGTGGTGGTATGCTGCCATTTTGCACTGATTCGGGCACACTGGTAGTGGTGGTGGCGTGAGGCTCCGCCCACCCACCCTGATGTCATCAAGGACCTTCTGCGCATGCTCCCACTTCTGTGCATACTTCTGTACACTTCTGCTACCGAACCGGTAGTGAAGAAAATAGAATACTATCTCTGATATATGCATCATTTAAAAAAGATATCTAATGCCAAAGAATCCCTTATTTTTCTTGCTTACAAGAACTGTGGTTAGATTTGAAGTGATTATGTGGAAGTTGTATACAAAAAGTTCTCCAACTCATGTTGTTTCCTTTGCTTCTCTTCCCACAAGTGCTGTGGTGTCTGCCTGGTCATCTGGAACAGGTGGGGCTGGCTTGATTGGGGCCCTTTCCTACCTCGGGCTGACCCAGATAGGCCTGTCTCCGCAGGATACTCTCCTCTTTATGACCATTGTTCCTGTTATCATGCTGGCCAGGTGAGGTCTAAAAACAGGGCGTGCAAAGAGAGCCACATGCAGATGCAAAAAAAGGAAAGGTGAAAACATTGTCAAGAAGACAAATTGAGAGCCAGTTTGGTCTAGTGGTGAAGGCACTAGTCCAGAAGCCAGGAGACTGTGAGTTCTAATCTCACCTTAGCCAAAAGCCAACTGGGTGACGTTGGGCCAGCCACTCTTTCTCAGCCCACCTCACCTCACAGGGTTGTTGTTGTGGGGAAAATAGGAAGAGGAACGAGTATTTATGGAAATAATAAAGATGGGCAATGAATGAATGATGGTGACTAGGAAAGCATAAAATGAAGCAAGAAGCAGGATATTGACTGCATATGAAATATATGAATGTGCTGTACTTTGGACCCAGAATCAAAAAAGTCCTCTGAAGCAGGAAGATACCAGAGGTGGTATTCAGCAGGTTCTGACCAGTTCTGGAGAACCGGTTGTGGAAATTTTGAGAAGTTTGGAGAACCATTAAATGCCATTTCTGACTGGCCGCACCTCCATCTATTCTCTGCCTCCCGAGTCCCAGTTGATCGGGAGGGAATGGGGATTTTTCAGTAACTTTCCCCCGGAAGGGGATGGGAATGGAGATTTTACAGTATCCTTCCCCTGCCGTGTCCACCAAGCCATGCCACGCCCACCAAGCCACGCCCACAGAATCGGTAGTAAAAAAAAATTGAATTCCACCACTGATGCAGCTGCAATGGGATGTGAGAATAACCTTGAGAGACAGGAGGAAAAGCCACAATATACACAACATCTGATAAATCTAAATACCAAACAGGAATGTAACTGGAGAAAAGTCACAGAATTAACCCTCCCTTGTTTTGTAGAACATAAAAGCAGGAGTGGAGGAGGCACATTCTGACTTGCAAGATTCTATTATTATAATCTTATAATAAAATTAGTTTTAGTGTTCATAACTTGGATTTCTTGATGTAGACTGTCTTGAAATGCTGACAACAATCTTGCAAGTCTCAGTGTCCTTGTGGGGAGAAAGTGACAAAAATACTGGCTCATCTTGCTTCTTTTTGTAGCACTTCGTTATATTCTATAGCTTACAAAATACAAAATGGTCAATGAAATTATTTTTCTGCTAGCTGTTGTTTGCCAACCAAGGTTCTAGAATCTCACAAAAAATTGCAAAGTTTTATTTAGATGCTCATTAGATCCAATGCTTCAATTTAGGGAAGAATGAAATGTAATTACATAGAAACAAAAGTTACAGTGTTATTCTGTATTACGTGATCTAGTTGTATTTCAATTTTATATTGTTGAATGTATTGGCTGGGGTCTGTCATAAAATTGAATTATTATAAAGAAAAATTATTTTAAGAAGAAGCAGAAAAGCATCATCACTTTGTACCGGTAGTAGTGATCATATAGAATAGAATAGAATAGAATAGAATAGAATAGAATAGAATAGAATAGAATTCTTCATTGGCCAAGTATGATTGGACACACAAGGAATTTGTCTTTGGTACATATGCTCTCAGTGTACATAAAAAAAGATATATTTGTCAAGAATCATAAGGTACAGTACAAATAAACAACTAGGAAACAATCAGTATCAATATAAGGATTCAAGCAGCAAAGTTACAGTCATACAGTCATAAGTGGGAGGAGATGCATGATAGGAACAATGAGAAGATATTTGTGAAGATGCTGTTTTCTTTTTTTACATTTGAATATACGTCAGTCCTTCTCCATCCCCTTCAAAAATGTTTGTTTTAACTGTTCCTAAGATTATAGAATTTTAGGTAGTCTCTCTAATTTATACTTCACACCTTAATTGAGGATTGGAGAGCCTGTATGGCTTGCAGTTCTTAGATCAGTATTTCTCAAACTTGGCCACTTGAAGATGCATGGACTTCAACTCCCAGAATTCCCCAGCCAACCCTCTCAAGACAGGGATCCATTTTCAAGGAAAAATAAGGGGGGGGAGAGAGTCTTAATAACTACATTAATGAGTTTTACCTGCACCTACCCCAGAAAATGGGGAACAAAGAATCAACCAGAAATTCTTCCCTTACCCCCTCTATAGTTGCCACTGAAGTGTTCCTTTACTTTCTCCCTCCCTTTCTCCCTCCCTTTCTCCCTCCCTCCCTCCCTCCCTCCCTCTCTCTCTCTCTCTTATTTATATTTCATGTTTCTGGACCACCCATTGTGCCCTCGAAGAGGGGCACTGGGTAACATTTGGTTTTTAAACATTTGTTTTTTAAATGTGACATTAGACACAAAAAGGATCCTTCCCATTGTTTGAGCTGATGAGAATAATAACAATAAGCGAACAATCTGATGAAATCTTAAAGTAATCTTGCTAGTCACAAGCAAGCTATGGCTTATTTTGGGGATAATAACTGTAACATCAACCTGGCGGGAACTTGTTATGACCCCTGACCATCTCCCTGCTTCTCCACCTCCATAGCTATTGCTTCCTGCTGGCTCCCCCTCCTCAAGCCCCTCGCTGTGGCTGGGGGGTCTGCAAGCCAAAATCGCCACGTGCCCCTTCTGTGATTCAACAGCCTCTTCTCGGGGACAGGTTGACACACCCTCAAAGTAAGTGACTTTTTTTGTGAATGGCTCCCCTGATCTCAGAAGTGGAAAGCGTGTTCCATTAATGCATGTTCTTCTCTCTGAAAAATGCCCCTGCGGCATCCTTCACTGGGACACCCTCTGCTCAGGCCAAAGGTAGGAATTATTTTATTGCAAATCTTGTCATCTTTTTAATTAATTATGGGCAAACTGCTTGCGTCCACACCATGAAGCCTCTTTTGAAGGGCCTGCTCGGTGCCCTCAATGTTTGGAGGGGGAGTTGTAGGTTTTTAAGACACAACACATGGGCGTAGGGTGGTGGTGGTATTAAACCTTTGTTGCTCAGGGAGACTATTTAATTCCTTTAAACCCCCATGTTCCAAATCAAACAAAACACAGAGACTCCTCAAGTTGCGACCATAATGGAGCCTGCCCATCACAATTATAACTTGTGATGGTCGTAAAATGACCAACCTAATTTTCTCATCTTTTTTGCAATGGTCGTTAAGTGAATAAATTTGGTTATTATGCAAACATGGTCATTAAGCAAATAAATAGTTCGTGATGGGTGCGATTTTGATGAAAACTGGAAGTAAATGATGGTGGCATCGTAAAATGCAGTCACATGACTGGGATGATGCAAACAGCTGCAAATGCAACTTGGTTTGTAGGAGCCCAAAATATGGTTACATCATCGAGGGGCCTCGAACAGTGGCAACACTTCAAATCCAGTTCATAAGTCCCCCTACCCTGAAGTAGATCTATCACAAGTTCAGTTGCTAAGCAGATGATCATAAGTCAATGCTAACTCAGTTAACATCAGGTCACTCTTTGGTTGTGGGCTTCCCCACAGCTTTGTGTGTTTCTCAGAGGAAAACACACTGTCATTATAATTTCAATTACTCTCTCCTTCCTCCAGTGATACAAAAACCTCAGCTCACCTTGCAGGAAAAAGAACAGGTGGCCAAGGTAAGAAGCCTGCTTAGAGAAAGTGGGAAGGACCTTTTGAGCTGTGCAAGTGTAAATAGGTGGTTCCTGTAGGTGGTTAAGTGGGGACCAATGTTAAGTGTGCCTAGGGAACAATTGATACGTGTAGCATTTTTAGGAGGATCTCTTTTGTAAGAATATTGTACAGCTATTTAATCTTTTCGTCATAGATTTCCTTTACTTACTTTACTTTATTGTCATTGTACGTATATACACAGTTTACACATACAACAAAATTCACATAACACTCAGAGATCAGGCCCAACACACATAACAATCCCAAAACACCCTCCTTCCACCAAAAAAACATTCCCTGCCCCTAAACCACCCAAACATTCACACAACAGACTAAGTGGTGTTGTCCAATAGCTCACTGATGGTGGCCCTTTAGTTCATTGTTGAGTGCAATTATATCTCTGGGATAAAAGCTATTCAGAAGACGTGTGGCCCTAGTTTTAATTGTTCTGTACCTTCTGCCAGAAGGCAACAGTCTAAAAAGCAGAAGAGTCTCTGAAAATGTTGTGCAACTTCCTCAAACAGCAATATGCGAAGATGTCATCCAGGGCTGGTAGCTAAAGCCCAGTGTTATTCTGGGCAGTCTTAATGATTCTCTGTAGAGCTTTTTTGTCCGCTGCAGAGCTGCTCCCATACAATGCAAGAATGCCGCATGTCAGGACACTCTCAATAGTGCTGTGATAGTAGGATAGAAATAGATGCTGAGATAGATTTATCTTCCTTAGCATTCTCAGGAAGTATAGCCTCTTCTATGCCTTCTTCACAAGCATGTTAGCATTCATGGTCCATGAGAGGTCCTCTGAGATATAAATGCCCAGAAATTTTAAACTACCAACCCTCTCCACCTCCTTGCCATTTATGTACAATGGTAAATGTACATCTCTCTTCCTCCTCAAGTCAATTATAAGTTATTTGGCTTTTTGGGTGTTAAGTGTAAGATTATTTTCTTTACACCACAATGTCAGCCCTTGTACTTCCTTCCTATAAGCAGACTCATTGTTCTCTGGAAAGAGGTGGGTTAAAAACATGGCAGCAAAAGGCAAGAAGAAAGAACATTACTTAAATACATTTTATAAATATTAGTGAAGAAGATAGGGCAGTTGTGCAGTAAAAGCCTAGAAGTATCTTAAATTTGAAAAAGAGGATTTAAAAAAACCAGAAAGAGGCCCGCTGGACTAGGAGTGGAAAGGCTCAAGTTTTACTTCAATTTCTGTCATGGAAACTCCCTGAGTGAATTTGGGTCACTTGTTTCCTCTCAGCTCAACTTACTCACAGGCATGTAATTGTGAGGAAAAAATATGAGGAGAGATCACTCCATGTATTTCCCCTTCAATTCCGAACAAAAAACAAATGATATAAATTTAATAATAAACAGAGACTGGATCAAAACACATTTTGGGAACAGTAGATGGACAATATACAAATAATTAATTTCTATTGGAAATCAACCATTAATACAGTTCTTGCCTTTCAAACTCATGTTTTTTTTTAATTATACCTTTAATTTATACAATTTCCCATATTTCTGTCATCAAAAATACCTAAGATGTGATCGTTTATTATGGTTTATAGTTGCAATCTTCTGTGACAACATAGGTTTCAACATTATACACACACACACACACACACACACACACACACACACATACATCATGCATATTGTAACTTTCATGCACAAGGTTTTCATGCACTAAGTTATAAACTTAGTAAAACACATTATTTTTGTTGAAATCTAGGCCTTCATGCACAAGGCCTAGTTTACAACAAAAATAATGTGTTTCACTAAGTTTATAACTCTGAAGTACATCTGCTTCTATTAACTCAGAGTTGAGTGCTATACAAATTTAATACATCATCACCTCAACCTTGTCCATGGACTGTAACTGTATCACATGAATATATTCTTCCTGGAACTTCAAGTAATCCATGTGATTTGGTACTTTAAGACAGAGGTAGTCCTTGACTTACAACCATTCATTTAGTGATCATTCAAAGTTGCAATGTCACTGAAAAAGTGACTTATGCCCAATTTTCATATTGTTGCAACATCACATGATCAGAATTCAGATTTTTGCAATTAACATATATTTATGACAGCTGCAGTGTCCCGGGTCAGATGATCACCTTTTGTGACTTTCTGACAAGAAAGGTCAATGTGGAGACCAGATTCACTTAACAACCATGTTTCTAACTTAACAATTGCAGTGATTCACTTAACAATGGTGGCAAGAAAGGTCATAAAATGTGATAATTTGTCTTGTTTAACAGTGGAAATATTGGGCTCAAGTGTGGTTGTAAGTTGAGGACTACCTGTACATTTTGGCTTTAACATTTTAATGCTTTAATTTATAAGAATTTTCAGAAGCAGTTCTTGCGGTATCTGCATGTTATTTATATGCAAACATTCACGCATAACACAATATTTCCAAATTATGGTTAGGTTGATGATGGTGTTACTTGTAGGAAGAAGGGCCTGATGGTTTCTTAAACAATTTGGCTGTTCACACAATGAACTCATTCACTTTGTTTCTTTCAGGGTCTTTTAAAATACCTCATTCCCTTGTCTGTGGTGTATTTTGCCGAATACTTCATCAATCAGGGTCTGGTGAGTGGAATTATTCCTTTATTGGTAGTCGATGCTGGTCAGGGGTGGGTTCCTGCCACTTCTAACCTCTTCTATAGAAGAGGTTCCACAAATCTACCGTGCCATTTAGAACCGGTTCCAGCTCCCTCCCCCCGCACATCCACACCACGCTTGCCCCGCCCGCCGTTGGCTGGCTCACCAATCACCCCACCCACCTCTAAGAGTCTTATATAAACATTAAAGTCTTAAAGCTGTCAAGTTTGAACACCCTTGGGGTTTTTTTCCTAAAGGGTTAGGGGTGCAAGGGTCTTGTAACTTGACAACTTTAAGACTTGCGTGCTTCAAATGCCAGAGTTTCTGAGCCAACATTTTGGTTGCTAAGCAAGAGCGTTGTTAAGTGAGTTTCACCACATTTTACAAGTTGGCCACGCCCACCTAGTCACATGATTGCCAAGCCACTCCCACTCGGTCACATGGCTGGCAAGCCACTCCCACCCAGTCACATGGCCAGCAAGCCACTCCCACAAAGCAGGCCGCACTGCTTTAGAAGAGGTTTTAAAAAATTTTGAGGCTTTTTCTTTTTAACATTGACTCTCTGCCTTGTTTTTTCCCCAGTTTGAATTGTTGTATTTTCGAAACACAACTTTAAATCATCCCCAACAATATCGCTGGTAAGTGGCAAGGTGATAAAATAGCTACTTTTTGTTTGGTGCTTTCAAAATGTTAGACTGTAACCTCCCATTAGCCTCATCCAACACTGAATAAGATAACTGGATATAACTTTGTGGAGAAAAAATGAATTACTAACTGAGTGAGAAGAGTTGGTAGGCTAGAAAAAAGATACAAGCATTTGTTTAGCAATTGTTCAAAGTGACAGCTGTCAGGGTTCCAAGTAACAAGTCCATGCTAAACAAAACTCCAAGGCAGATAGATTCCTCAAAGAGTAGCTTTATTGGAAATATCATATTGGCACAAATCTGGTGAAAACTGACTCTGAAGACTTCCGCAGTTTTCACCTAATTACAAGTCAAACCTTTCCCATTTTCTCAAAACAATCAGTCACATGGTCCAATCACAGTGCATTCTGGCTGCCAGGTGACATCACTCTGCCTTCCTCCGACTAGGTGTGAGAATGTCCTTGGTTTTAAAGAGAAAATATTTTGTTTTGGCTACAGAATCTCAATTATCTCAAATCCCCCCTCCCTATCCCTCAGCTCCAGTGTGGCAATGCTGAAGCTGTCAAAAATGTCTTTGGTTAAGTCAGCTTCAGGGTTGACAACAACGGCAGTGGGAAAAAATCAGTTACAACCAGTCATTTCACCAAACAAACATTGTAGCATCACTATAGTCACCGGATCAAAATTTGGGCACTTGGCAATGAGCATATAGTTATGATCAGTTGGGATCATGTGATCGCCATTTGAACCTTCCCAGCCAGCTTCCAACAAGCAAAGTCAATACGAAAGCTGTATTTGCTTAACAACTGCATAATTCACTTAACAACTGCAGTTCTTCATTTAACAACTGTGGCAAAAATCATTTGTAAAATCCGGAGTAACTCATTTAACAATTGCTTTGCCTAGCGACAGAAAATTTGGTCCTAATTGTAGTCACAAGTTAAGGATTACCTCTAGATGTGAAAACTCTTGTGTGACTTCTGGAGGATTTTTTAATATTTACAGTTAGTATATTCATATATAGAAGTAACAATTTAACCAACCATATTGTGGCTTAAGCCGAATTCTTTCTGTCTTTTTGCAGGTATCAGATGCTCTATCAGGCAGGGGTTTTTATTTCCCGTTCCTCTGCCAGTTGTATACGGATCCGAAAAATATGGCTTCTGGCTATATTGCAGGTAAAAAAAATCCGCTCACCAATGTTTCCCCTTCTTCTCCATGTAATGATTCCTTTCCATCTCTTTAAAACAGGTCCTCTCTTGATTGTAAGATTTATTCCATTCCTCCCACTTGCTTTGTATTTATGTATTGGAATTATTTACATTCAGCATACTTTCATAGGCTCAAGGTGGTTTGCATCAGGCAAATGAATAAAAATAACAAAATCTGACTAGCGTAAACAATTCAGCATTCCATTAACATCATGAATAGCTGTCAGAATCAATCAAGAGGTATTCATCAGGGGCATAAGCTACTAATATCTGTGAAAGGTATTTGATTTTAAAAACCTGAGAGCAAGGCTGATTAAAAACAAAAAAGAACCGGCGAGCCTCTATTGGAATAATCTGTGACCTGCCACCGTAAACTATGTCTTGTCTATGATTTGGCTTCCAGAAAATTGCTACCATTTTACCAGGCTAATTTTCTTTTGTTCTCCCCTAGTGCCTGAATATGGTGTTTCTCCTATTTGCCGTGAGCTACTTGTTTCTACCCAGTATCTTTTTGGTTTTCGTGCTGATATTGTATGAGGGATTGCTGGGAGGAGCTGGCTATGTGAACACTTTCCATTGTGTCAGTGAAGAGGTGAGTTTGAGGGAAGAAGCAAGAGGTGGGGTTGGAAGGATGGAAGATCAGTTACATGTTGGGTGGAAAGAAGAGAGCATCTCATGCTCAAATGTGTAGAACAAATAAGCATCCTATGACACTGCATTGCCCTTCTTTCATAGTCCTTGACATCCTGCTGACCATAATATCTTAACACTGGCAAGAGAGTGCCCACATCATCCCACCCCAATTTAATTAGGAAACACATCAAAATTGTAATATAGGTTCTAAATATAGCCTTTCACAATTACCATATTTTTCAGAGTATAAGGCAGACCTTTTTTCCCTCAAAAGAGGCTGAAAATCTGGGTGCATCTTATACACTGAATGCAGCATTTTTTGCCTCCCAAAACCCTGCCCCCTTCACCAAAATGGCTGTACATAACTTTTAGGAGGCTTTCAGAGTGCTCCTTGGGGGCTGAGGAGGGCAGAAATTAGCAAAAATGCTCCCCAGCCTCCAGGAGGACTCTATAAGCCTCCTAAAGGCTATCCATACCCTTTTTCTGGACAAAAAAATGGGCCTGTTTTTGTGAAAAAATGGGCCATTTTAGGGAGGTTTGCAGACTGCAAAAAACATTTTTTTAATTTGCTTCTTCAAAACCTTGGTGCATCTTATACTCCGGTGCATCTTATACTCTGAAAAATATGGTAACCACCCATCAAAGTAACTTCCCAGATCTAGTCTATTTCATAGTGGCCTTTTCCTCAGCTGGCTAAAGGATGATAAATTGTGGCTCTTAACCAGAAGGTACTCCCACCTAGAATAAAAGATGAATTATAAGATTTGCAGGGCTTCTCTGCAAACAAACTCAATGGTCCTCTTTAACTAGTATAGGAAACAACAAATATTTTCATCACTTATTTTGGAAATGGGGAGAACTGGGCATTTCAGCTAGGGGGCAATCCTGAAGTTGAAAGGAACAGTTAATTTCTTTGAAGACTTTGATATTTGGTTATCCAACTTGTTTCAATACATCCAGTGTCATGGCAAAGAAATATGATTCCTCCCCCCCCCCTCTTTTCTTACATGCAGAGCAAGCCAGAACATCGAGAGTTTGCCATGGGAGTAGCTTGCATAGCTGATACTTTGGGCATCTCGCTTTCAGGGGCCATTGCCATCCCTGTGCACAACTATTTCTGTCACCTTCCTTGAAGTCTGTTTTCCAGCGGGATCAACAGTTGTCTTGGCATAATTCATCTTTGTTCTTCAGTAGGCTGATGCCCAACTGTATGGAGGGGAAACTCCTGGGTGTTATTAGTATTGACTGACCTCCAAGCACAAGAAAAAAGGAGTATCAGAAGTTGCTAGGAATTTATCCTCTTGGCTTAATTTCCTGAACATTCTGATTTGGGAAATTAGATGTTTTTAATGAGCCCAGTTGTGTTTTTTCCTCTTCACATTGTATAGGATTTAGCAGGGTTAAAGTAGGAAAACGCACTTGCTGTTGGATGGAATCATGTTATAGAGTTCTCAAAGGTGTAATACTTTTAATGAAGAACAGAGTGAAATGAAAACAGTTCAGAAGATGCCTCTCTAAATAACTGGATTCAAGAGAGAGAGAAAAGTGATTCTATGTTTTGTTCATAAGTGAGTATGTTAGAAATCAGATGCTCACGATCTGCTTCTTTCTAAATTTAGTCAGTAAGGCAAACTGTCGGAGAACTGTTACTGTTGCTGAATGATTATTCTATGTCAGAGTACGATAAAGTTAGTAAGTTTACATTTGTGGACTTCTGTGATTATTTGAAATGACTGAGCAAAAATTGGAAATAGACATTGGAATTACAGGCAGAAGTTACAAGAGAGAAAATGCCAGCTAAATAGTAAATAAAACTGTTCTCCAACTGATTTCTGGATTCTTGTGATTAATAAGGATAGAGCTGGGCTAAATTTTTCTAATGTGAATGACTGGATTCTCAGAGATACAGTCCAACGACACTGTGTTAAAACTGACATTGAAGTTTCTCTAAGGTAAACACCCTTAATACTCCAAAGTGAGTATTTAGCTTCCAGAAAATGTACTTCCTTTGGTAGCAGCTTTCCTGTTCTCAGAACTAGCTAAGATTTGTAGTTGTCACTTTACAGTAGTGCCCCCCCCACACCTTTTGAGTGCCAGGGAACAGTTCTGTGGAGGGTGCTTCTTTCTGGGGCAGGAAGACGTGGTTTTGTGCCTTGCCTGGATGCTGTGTGTGCAGGGATGGGGCTTTTCTTGCTTGGGATCCTGCTGTATAGGAAACATAGATCAAATATCCGACATTTAAAAACAACAGCAAAAAGACTTATGCCAATGGAGATTAATGAAATTTCCCCATGGTTGAAGAACATTTTGAAATAATTTTGCAGTGATTGATGTAATTACAAGTAGTCCTGGAATTACAACAATTCATTTAGCAACTGTTCAGAGTTACAACAGCACTGAAAAAAAGTGAAAGTGTGAAAAAAGTATTTTTCACACTTGCAACTATTGCAGCATCCCCATGGTCATACAATCAAAATTTGGATGCTTGGCAATTGACTTATGACAGGTGCAGTGTCCTAGAGTCATAAGATTGCCATTTGCATCTTTCTGGAAAGCAAAATCAGTGGGGAAGTGAGATTCACTTAACATGTTACTCAACTATGGCAAGGAAAGTTGTAAAAAGAGGCAAAACCTATTTAACAACTGTCTTGTTTAGCAGTGGAAATTTGGGGCTTAATTGTGGTCATAATTGAGGACTACCTGTAATGAGCAAAAGAACCTGACATTTATTAACTGAAGTTACAGTTCACTAACTCTGGAATTCCTGCCCCCATCCACCCATTTTCCTATTGATTTGGCCTATATAATTATACTGTTATGTTTAATGTCTTTAATTTGAATGTGCAAAGATGGGAATTAAATATTGCACAAGTGAGTTCCATCTGCAACCATTTATAATAATTGTAAATAAATGAGTGTAATATTCCAGAACCAAAGGCACATATACAGTAGTGGGTTAGTACAGACTTGACTAGCTGGCATTCTAGAGAACTTTGCCAAATAAACATGAGATTATAAATTAGTTATTAAATTGCAATATTCACTAATTCCAATAAAGCATGCTTTAAATGCAACCCAATTGCAACACAAGATTCCTACATATTTGCAATCAGTGTGTTTAATAGGCTTAATTTGCTGAAACACAGAAGATATATTGTTTCTATGAAATGTATAATATACAGATGAGTATTAAACATTTGTTGTGTTCAAAATCTGTTTCAGTAAGCAAGGAGCGAAAGCTCTCATAACTATGCTGGTTTTGTTCTGTTTTGTTTAAATGGCACTGAAGATAATGAGTCTTTTTTGTTTTAGCTTAATAATTATAATTGGTTCATATCCCAAGGGCATGGATACATTATACATATTTTTAATGTAATGGAAGGAAACATTGAATACAGTGGAATAAATTCTATTAACCACATTTATTTTAATTTAAATGTATGCACGTCATTAGTGGGGTGTACATTTAATAATTAATAGTTTAACTTAGTTTTTGCTAACTTTCCAATGGAAGGCAGTTATATAAATGTGGGACTTGCAAAATATGCCCCAAAAGTATAGTTTTCTGTAGCTGCTTAAAAACTGTTATGTTTGTATACTTTTTTTGTCGAGTAAATCGAATAAACTGATAAATATCATTTTTGTTATGAATTACTGAATACCGTGAATTGATATCAGTGAATATACGGTACCCAGGTTGGGGTGGGGTGTTTTTTTTTTTTGTTTTTTTTTTGAGAGTGTAAGTAAAAAAAGTGACGCAATATGGATGAAAGACAGCGGAGAGGGGGATTCCGATTCAATCAGAAAATCCATGTGAAAAAAAGTTGTAATTATTTACCAGAAAATACGATAATGCGCGGATAGCTAAAAGATACAACACATTCATAAACTTCCGGCAAAGTTTGAAAGCGGCCCCTTTCAATCAACTTCCAAGGGGGCGCTAGAGCAGTACAGCTCTACTTGAGGCTGCAACTCTATGGTCAAAACTTTGTGGTTCTTCGCAAGCGGAAGTCGCCAGGGAATGGAGTTTTTTTATGAGCGGAAAAAGTCATCGATTCTGCGACAAAGACTTCCTGCAGCTTTTATTTGTACGTTCCCGGACGCGACGACGTGAAGTCCTGCGCTTGCCCAGTGGTTGCGTGGTGTGAGGCTTTTTTTTCCCGGCAAGGCCCGAGGTGAGCGCGTGTTGAGGCCGATTGCTCGGCCCTGGAGGCCGGAGGAGGCGAAGGGGAAGATGGGTGGAAGAGCTGGAGGGTGGCGGTGGTGGTGGAGGGGAAGCGACAGTAGAGTATTTGAGCGATCTGTAAAAGGGTGAAATAGTCAAAGTACATTCTTCTCCTGCATGCCTTGCCTTTCTGTGACCGGTTGGTTTCAAATATTATTTAGTTGGGTTTTGGACACGATATTTAGTAAAGTTTATGTATAGTAATGGGTGTTGTTATGAATGATTACCTATCACTTTTCCCCAACCATATGTTCTTCTAGATGTGTTGGTTTTCAACTATTACGATTCCCAAGGGGCCTAAGGATTGTGGGAGGAAGTCCAATATAGCTGGGTGGCATCAGACTAGAGAGAAGACACATTTTTAAAAATGTCATTGACTCCCAGTAAACATTTCAGCCAAAGGATGGAAGAGCCTTCAATCAGAATAGAGCTGGAAGGGACCTTTGGGGGTCTTCTAGTCCAATCCCCTGCTCAAGCAAGAGACCCTAAATACCATTTCAGACAAGTGACAGTCTAGCCCCTTCTCAAAAATCTCCAGTGATGAAGTAGCCACATCTGAAGAAAACGGTTCCACTGATTAGTTGCTCTAACTGTTAGGAAGTTTTTCCTTAATTCCAGGTTTTTTCTTTCCTGGATTAGTTTCCATCCATTGTTTCTTGTCCTGCCTACAGTGCTTTGGAAATAAGTTGACCCTCTTCTCTTTGTGGCAACCTCTCAAATACTGGAATACTGCTATTATGCCCCCTCCACGTCCTTCTCTAGACTAGCCAAATCCAAATCCTGCAACAAGTCTTCATATGTTTTAATCTCCAGGCCCTTAATTACCTTAGTTGCTCTTCTCTGCACTTTTCCCAAAGGCTCAACATCTTTATTGTAATGTGGTGGCCAAAAGTGGATGTAGTATTCCAGGTGTGGCCTTACTAAGGCTTTAAAAAAAGTTATAAAATTATGTTATTGGAGGAGGGCGGTGCTTAATACGTTCTGAAGGAGATTCCTTGGGAATGACAATGATATGCAGTGTCACATCAGGCTTTTTTGTTTGTTTTTTATTTTGTTTGATGAGAGATGGGAGGGTTGTCTTTGGTTATTGTGATAAGTCTGCATTAGGCTGTCTATTGTAATTGTGGAATTGTTTTTATTGATTATATCAAAAGTGAGTGGACTAGCTGGCTAGACTTCATACCTAATCTCAAGCATTAGAAATCTCATCCATATAATGGTTCAGTTACATCTAACATTTCTTTTCTGTACAAGTAAAGTTTTTCTGGATCAAAGAATGGAAACATAATTTATATTCCAAACATTTTTCAAATCAATAGAAATAGCTGTATGAATATGAAAATGCTATATACTCACTGGACTTTTCAATCTTTATATTTTCCTCTAGGGTCAGAAATTGTACTTGAGTTACAATCCAAATTTGTTGCCATGTCACGTTTTTTTACTACTGGCTCAGACAGTGAGTCAGAATCATCGCTCTCTGGAGATGAATTAGTAACCAAGCCTGTTGGAGGCAATTTTGGGAAACAGTAAGTATATATAGGGATGGTTAGGATTGGAGAGGTGGGTTCTAGGTTCCTAGAAAATAATTAGATTGGGTAAAATAGGCAGAGTGAGATTTTTATGACAAATTTTGCATATTGGTTCAGGCTATTGAGTGAAAGTATATGATATTGCAATTTGCATTTCTAGTCTAATCTCTGAATAGCATTAACTGCAGAACTGCAAAAGCTAATCTCATCCACAATTAAAAATAGCCCAAAAATATTCTGGTGTTAATGTTACTTATTGAAGCATCCCTGTAAAGATGCATTCAAATATATTATAAAACAATCCTCTTGGTGATTTTTTTTTAAATGTTGGCATAAGATGTCCCTCTTAAACTTATTCCCCTCTGACTTCCAGTTTCTTCTGTCAATTACTCATAGATATCTATCAACTATTTTCCTTCTTGTCTTGTAGGCCTTTGATGCTGAGTGAGGATGAAGAAGATACAAAGAGAGTTGTGCGTAGTGCTAAAGACAAAAGGTGATGTATACTGGAAGAAGAAGGGCACTTAAAGTTTGGAGGATTGAACCAAAATTATATTTTTCAATCTCTGGAAAGTGCCTTATCCTGTTGGTGGCCGGTTTACATTGGGTTTGGTGGCCATAGCCTTCTTTGAGGCCATAGCCTTTATTCATGTCCTAAATACTGTATATCTCCTTATTTTGCCTTTCTCTTCACTCCCCTGGTTTAATTGTTTTTTGTCCTCTTTTTCCTGTCTGCCAGATTTGAGGAACTAACCAATTTGATCAAAACAATCCGGAATGCTATGAAGATCCGAGATGTCACCAAATGTCTGGAGGAATTTGAGTTGCTGGGCAAGGCTTATGGAAAGGCCAAGAGTATTGTCGACAAGGAAGGAGTGCCTCACTTTTATATCCGTATCTTGGCAGATCTTGAGGACTATCTCAATGAGGTATTAGCTGGAGAGCACGATAGACAAGAACATTTTTGATTTTTGTTTCTGATCAGAAAGGATTACACATTCAAATTTGTTTATCAGGAAAGTGCCTCTGTAATGTGTTGAAACATGTTTTCCCTGTGATACAAAAGAAATAGGATGATATCTCATCCAGAAGATCCACTATGCTTCTTTTTTCCAAAAAGTCTTTGATTCAGGCCACATAATAGTCAACCTCAGAATTGAGGCAAACGTAAAGATAATCTTTCCTGACTCTAATCATGTCTCTTTGTTTCTAGCTAGTTGCTGGTTCATAATGAATTAATTACAATATAATATAGATAGTGGAGTCATGTAACATTTCAGAAAGTTTAGAAATCATGGTGTTCTAATCATTTTTCCTTTGTAGGTGAGTGGTAACCAATACATCTGAAAGTAACATTGGTTGATGTTTTAAAAGGGGGCATTATGTTACACATTGTGAAAGCTAAAGCGAAAAGCTTCTTCTAAAGCTGTTTAAACTTCTGGTACACTGGGGTGCACAGTCAGAGGTCCCAACTCATATATGGGCCTTTTTTGTTATCATCAGATTATATTAATTAGCCCCTCCAGTCATTATTTACCAATGCATTTATCTACTGTGCATGATACTCAACCACCATGATCATCAGTGCTGCTGGAAGTCATGGAAATTGGAGAGCAGCATCTGGTGGATATCAAATTGAAATAAGGTCATCATCAGAGCTCTGCTTTTAGAGATTATGTAGCTATAGCAAGAGATAGAACTTCTTTGGCTCATTTATATCCCTCCATATCTTTCTCCACGTTCATTTAATTCTAATCAATTAATAGTAGTTTTAGCGTCTGTCTGGATTTTGGAGTTGGTATGTTTTTGATAGTTTGGTTTGTTTATTTTCCCAATTTTTCTTTCATAGTTTTAAGCCTTTTTGTGATCATTGCTCTGGCCTGAAAGAACTCTTCTGCTATCCCAAAGTGTAACAAACTCAATGCTTTGTATCTGTTGGGCATTTGAAAATGCTATCACCATAGTCATTTATACTTGCCATTTCTGTACTTACCTTGATGATAAGAGGGCATGTAAGCCAGTGCTGTATGCACAATATTTGCCGGATTCTAGGGGAGTAATTATTGAATGAAATAGGTATTGCAGTCTGAGGAAGCAACCAGTGCTGCTCTCCATATGCATTATTTTGTCTTCTGTAGCTTTGGGAGGACAAGGAAGGCAAGAAAAAAATGAACAAGAACAATGCCAAAGCACTGAGTACTCTCCGCCAGAAGATCCGGAAGTACAATCGAGATTATGAAACCCAGATAACTGCTCATCGCCAGGTATTGACGCATGGAGGAGATGCTGCAGAGATGTATTTTACAACAACTACTGTGGGGAATTGATGGGTTGTCCATATTCACACTAACAGCAAACGTAGCATTCTGGCTGAAGGGAGGACTTGAATAGCCTTGTTTGCAATGGGCAAGAAAGTCCGTATGGGTAATATGGGGTAGGGTAGAATAATATATATCACGATCTCACCATATTGGTCATGTTCTCCTAGAATCCTGAACTATCAGCTGATGAAGATGAGGACAAGAAAAGTGATGATTCAGAGGGTAAGTGTTGATGAAAGAACCATGCAATTGGAGGGTGCCCTCTGTCCTGAGCAGGCGTTTTTATGATTTGGTGTGTGAAATCTCCTCTCTCAATGGTTCCTTCCATTTTCCGCCTTCAGGATCCTCTTCCTCAAGTGAAGATGGTGATGATGATGGAATGAGCGCAGCAGCTTTTTTGAAAAAGAAAGAAGGAGCACCTGAGAGTCGCAGCAAATTTCTCAAAAAGATAGAGGTGAGAGTTCCAGGAAAGAGCCTCTAAGAAAGATTTTATGGCTTCCCTCAAAGTAGGAGAATCCAAGCCCCTCTAGGAACATAAGACAGAAATGTCCATATTTTCTCAGACAGATTAATGCATGTCAGTCAGGTTTTATTAGAGACAAAGCAGTTTTCTGCTAGGAGGAACTTTGCTGTACTTTGGCAGAAAATTCCTTTGGAAGATGATTTGCTGGATTAATACATATGTTTTTTTCTGACAGGATGAAGATAAGGAAGAAGAAGAGTCAGATGATGATGAAGATTGGGGCTCATCGGATTCGGAATCTGATTCAGAGTCAGATGAAGAAGACGGCAAATACACCTCCTTGGCTTCAAAGTTCCTTAAGAAGTAAGGACAACATTCCTTAGAGCAGTGTTTCTCAACCTTGGTGACTTTCAGTCCTTTGGACTTCAACTCCCAGAATTCCCCCAGCCAGCATAGCTGGCTGGGGGAATTCTGGGAGTTGAAGTCCACAGGACTGAAAGTCGCCAAGTTTGAGAAACACTGCCTTAGAGGCAAGGGGAAGTGGGAACCTTACCTTTGTGTAAGTGTCATCATGCCTTACAGGTTGTCCTTGGTTTATGATGCTAACTGGGACTGGAATTTCAGTCACTCAGCATTGCAGTTGTAGTGATGTGACTGCATCCCATAGTGACCACAATCATAGCAGTCCCCATTGCTGTCGTTAATCGATTACCCTAGACTGTTAAGCAAGGATTTTCTTGGATCTTCCTGCTAGCTTCCAACAGCACACTCAATGGGGAAACCAGCAGGAAGGCAGGAGTCCCAGGCGGATAAGTGGCTGGTGCCAGAGATCAAAGGGCACAGAAATAGCCACTAGACCGGAGATGGCTGCTGCTGGGGATGGGAAGGTGGGCAAGCAACTTCTGTGATGCCACACATGCAACCAGCCTGGAGCAACTGCTGCTGGCAGTGGGAGGATGCAGAAGCTGTCCTGTGCTCTGCAATCCTTGCCACTCCCAACTGGCTTGGTTCCATTGCTTATGCATGCATGGCATTGCTCTTTATAAGGTCTTCTTCCTATGACGTTCCTAAAGCCTTATGAGAAGGCTGCACACAGCCTCAGGAAGGAGGCCTTCCACAGACAGCAGTTGCCTGGCGACATGCCAGTCCAGGCTCACTTTGTGAACAGTAGTAAGAAGAAGACAACAAAGATCGGGGTGGGTGGGTGGGGGGTGGGGGAGAACAGCCGGGTGCATTGTAGCAGGATGACAGAGTGCAGGGTGGCCAAAAGGGGAGGGATAAGGGGTTTGTAATAACATGCTTTGGTCTCTGCTAGTAGGCTCAAAGTGCCAGAATTTTGATCACATATCTGCAGGGACACTGCAGCAGCCATAACTTCAAGGATCGGGCATACGTGTGTCATTCGTTCAGGACTGTCATAACTTCAAATGGTCGCTGAATAAATGGTTCTTAAGTGAGGACTAATTGTGTATAGCTGTGCTCCTGAAGTTTCAGGCCCAGCTGATCATATTTATCTTGTTGTTTTTTAATCTTTTGCCTTTAATCTTCTATGCCTGTGCTTACGTCTCTCAAGGGCAGATGTTCGAGGTTATAGCCAGTAGCCCCAGTGGTTTATGTTGAGCCCTCTTGTATAACCAGGCATCTTAAAAGCTTAATTATTGTGTTGTTTTTTTATTTTCCCTCATGGTGTGAAATATCAGTGACTGATACTTTAGATCCAGGAAGTACTTGGATCAAGAAATTGAGATAGTAGTTGTGATTCTGACTTCTAAGCTGCCAAGTCTGGCAGTAGTTACCTATGCCATAGTTCCATTATGGGTAGATTATTATAATTTTGTTTTCTACCTGTTATTTTTGAAGAACATCCGAAATCTTACAATGACACAGGTTGCAACTAAGCTACTAACTGGTTCGCAAAAGCAAAATCATATTTTGCCTACATTGGTAGAGTTAGGCCCATTTTTCAACTATAAGTCAAAATGAAGGTTTTGCCTAAAATGTAGATCTGCTTTAACAGACAGCTGCCTATTCTTATCTGCTGTCAACAGGAGGGGAGGCCTCCTTAAAGATGTCTCTGCTTTCAAATCTGTCTGAAATGACAGGTGCTCTTTAAATGTAAGGACTCATTCTTGCTGGTAGTTAGAATCTTTAATATTATTATTTGCAAACCAAACTAAAGGTTTCCTATTTAGCTTGCAGAGCTTGGATTCATTGAATGGGTTTATCAAAAATGTAAATATTGCAGAATATACAGCCTCATGCTATATAACTCAGCTCCATTTCATGCTGAATAAACTAAATAGAAATAGAAAACTGTCTTTAGATAGATCTTTACTCCAAAAGCATTTTATTAAGATAAATTTGATAAAAAAAATCTGATTTAAATTATTAAAAAAACCCAATTTTTAAATTTTTATTAAAAAATCATCAATTTTTATCCACCATGGTTCTCTCATTTTTTACTTACAAGAAAAATCCTTGCCTTCTCCTTCAGCCAGACTTTATCACCTAGATTGTTGATAATTTTAGCTCTTTTTTTAATTATTATTATTATTAAATTATTTTTTTTGTTACATAAACAACACATACCCACAACAGTGGGGAAAAAAACAAAGCAAAAAAGAACAAGAACAAAACAGGGGGAAAAAACCATCAACACATATAGCATGTCATTTGGTTACAGGTGTTTTATTTCATTTATATCTGCATATAAATGAAATAAATTCAATTCAATTCAATTTATCATTCTTATACATTTATTATTTCATTGAATAGGTAATATATGGTTTGGGTTGCTTTGTTTACCATCCCTTTATGTTGAGATGGTACTTCCGCCAACTCAGATATAATTTAGTATCATTTCTTATTCCCTTACCTTTACTAGTTTATCCTAACTATATTTCCCCCCACAGACACACTATGTATATACAAAACAATTTTTAAAAAAACACTCACAGCAAAAAAAAACAAAAAACACAAGTATATGTTATAAAAAAGTATATCAGCTGGTTACAACAAGTTTTTGTGCATCTCTTCCATTAATTCATATTAATTCAAATATCTTAATTCAAATGTTTACTATATTAACATCATCATACCTCCACTTTTAATTGACTACAGTTATTTAAATATCCTTCATCCTTAACTATACCAAAGATTTAATCCATAACCACATGCTGGCATTTCATTTACTTATTTATAAAATCCTCCATTAACATCAAATCCTCATATCCTGTTTTAGCTAAACATCCATAATATTTAATACCAAAAATTTCATCCTCCATATATATAATTTATTATCATTCTCCTTTATTTATTTAGTTATGTCCTATATCATAGCATTTTCCCCCTATTAGTTAAATTTTAACTGTATATAATTTTATTTTATTTTTTATAATAATTATTATTGTGATTAATAACTTTTATATATAGTCCAAAGATATTTCTAACCTTCCCTTCTCATATCCAATTATTATTTATCATAGCAACTCAACATTATATACATTACTATCATTATCAATTATTATTCAACTATACCTATTACAAATGAATTTAACTAGGTTTAGCTAATTTTAAATTATACTCTTCCATCTATCAGCCTGTGTCTCTCCAGTAACAGAACAGCCTTAAATCTGTTGCCATTCGTGGGTCCAGTTCTCCAAACATCTTTATGAGCAAGTCCATACGAAGAAATCTTTGCACCTTTTTGTTTATGGTGCCTCTCATATAATGCTGCCGCCCTCTTTTTATTTCCTTTATCAGCTTGTCTTTAATTCTCAGTGGTGGTATCAAATGTTTTGCAGATGGTATTTCATAAAGTATGAATTCTTTAATGCTTCTCACTCCTTCTGCGCCCTGTCTTTTGAAGTAAATCTTCTGTGTGGCTGCTTCCCCTTCAGACATTCCATCTTTTTCTCCCTCAGAAGTAAACCAGTTGCCCCGAATATTAGCAAATTGAGAATCTTTATCTCTGACATCCTTAGTTTGTATTTGAAGAACATTCTCAGTTTTTTCCTCATATTTTGTTGCTAAAAACACCAAATAATCCAATTTTCTCTCAATTCTATCTTGTGTAGCAGATAATTTCTGTAACGCTGAAAAAATCATTTGAATAGACGCTTGAATAGGCGCCATGTTTGTACGCAATTAGTATTTTTTCTTGAGAGCTCTGAGGTATTTGCAAATAAACGCAGCTGGGAGCTGTACAATCTTATCAGATCTTAGACCAATACAGCCAAGCAATAAAAGTGTCAAGTTGTAAACAACAAATTATAGTGAATTGGTTTACAGCCCGCTTGCAGAGGATCAGAGGAGATGTTGGAGTAATCTATCCTTTGTCCGTGTGAATAACATTTAAAACATTTAAAAGGTAGGATAACCACCGTCCAAAAACCAATAAAAAGATCAAAATCGCCGCTAGATTCTTCTGTTCTTTAATTTAAATTAGCTTGAATTTTTAGGCAGACTGTTTTTCTCTGAGTAATAAAATAATCTTACCAGCTGGAAACACTTTCGACATTCTTTAGGGCTATCTGCAGTTTCAGTTAGCCTTATGGCTAATCCGGAAGTCACTGGCAAAGGAGGTTATTTTCCAGATCCCCAGAGACTTTTGCGAACATCTCTGGGACCATTGGATTTCCTCCTACCTTTCACTGTCTCTGGGACAGCTTGGGTCCAAAAAGGGACCGTCCAAATGCTTTGGAATAGAGGAGTTTCAGGAGTAGCCTGAAAGTCTGTCTTCTCACTGCTAAGCCCCGCCTTCTTCAATTTTAGCTCTTTTTACAGGATTTTTATTCCTTAAATTTTAGAGTTAACCAGTGTGCATGTTCTACACAGGCGGTCCTTGGGTTATGACAGTTTCTTCAAGGAGCATACAAAGTTGCCACCACAGTGAATGAAAAGGGCCTACGATGGGTCCTTGGAGTGCTGATCATTGTAGAATCCCTGCAGTGTGGGAATCATATCATGTGATCACGGTTTCCAGGTTTCCTGCTGCCTTCCCAAAAGCAAGGTCGGGGGAAGCTGGCAGGAATTTGGAAGTCATGATCATATGAGGTCCCTGCTAATGACTGCAGTCCTCATTTCATGACAGCAACCAGAACTGCTGGAATTGCTGTCATTAAGCAACACGGACATAGGACACTGTGCCGATGATATCATTTAGAATTGGTATCAAAACTTGCAGATTTCCTACAGGTTTAAAGTTGATCTATTAGAAGTTGATTCCGATCTTAGCAGACCAGTATTCTGTGCAAGGGTAGGTAGATAGCAGGGAAATCTTGGTCTATTGGGGTAAAATAATCTCGCCTGTGAAGGTTTGGATTCAGATGCAATTTGTGGGATGGAAAGAAAGTATTCAAAGCCAACAATGTTTCTGGGATTAAATCGTATAGCTAGCTCAAGATTTTAGAATCACACCTGAAGGGGAAAAACCTGATACGTTTAATCCTCCAAAATTAGAGTTGGCACAGAGGAGGAAAAGAGGATTCTGGAGAAGAAAAAAGAAGATAAAGCAAAGAAAAAACAAGACCGTAAATCCAAAAGGTATGAAAGCGATGGAAGCGATCCCGAAGGTGGATGGGAACAAGTCAAAGGAGGCGTCCCTCTGGTTAAGGTGAGGCATTGCCAGTGGCCTTTATTTCCATCCAGGAGATTAGACAGAGAGGGAATAGAAGGGATTTGGCAGTTTATCCTTTTTGTCCCCTCTCCCCCTGTAGGAAAAGCCAAAGATGTTTGCTAAGGGCACAGAGATCAACCATGCTGTGGTAGTGAAGAAACTCAACGAGATTCTACAGGCTCGTGGGAAGAAAGGCACTGATAGGTGAGACAAAGACGTCTTAACATTGCTGGGAAAGAGTAACTGAAATCATCCCCAAATTGACCGCTTGCTTTTTTCTTCTTCTGGGAGGCAAATAAGCAGGTCGTTTCTCAGATGGCATCCGGTTTAGATCAGGGTGTCAAACCCAAGGCCTGCAGCTGGTGACACTGCCAGCAAAAATTTGGTTGGGAGGACTACATGCGGCCCTCCCCAAGCTCCAGTTTTGGCTGCTAACGGCCTCCTGCAGCCCTGTGCCAGCAAAAAATGGAGCTCGGGGAGGCCATGTGTGGTCCTCTCAGACACCGTTTTAGCTGACAGGCCTGCTGGAGTCCACCAAGCTGGCAATTCCCCCCCCCCTCCACATTCCCCCCCCCCCAGGTCAAACACAACCCTGATATGGTCTTCAATCAAATCGAGTTTGACACACCTGGTTTAGATTCTTGAAAGGAAAGATCGAAGGATTGACAATAACACAATCCTTTCATCTTCCCTTTCTCATTCTCTCTCCCTTTTCTTTCCTTCCCTATCCTTCTTTCCTTTCTCCTTCCCTTTCCCTTTCCTCAGTCAAAATCTGTTTTAAGAAAAGGGAGTCAGGCAAATTAACTTCAAGACCGAAAGTACAGAAGTCAATTATGAAAACAGCAAATCTGAGATGACAGTAAATATTTACACAGGGAAAGTCCACCTTGCCTGATATTGAAATCTTTTCCTCTGAAACGATCTGGTCAGTTATGAGTTTCATGTGGATATTAATACACAAGGCAACGTGCTTTGCACTGAAGCAGACTTCCTCTTTAATCAGTGGGATAGTAAGGAATTGAGCAACACTTACTTGTGTTTTAGACTAGCCTCAGCAAAATGTCTGTGGAGTTTCTCAGTTATCCAGGCCATGGTTGCCCCAAAGGGGCTTTTACAAGAGGCAACTGGACTTCCTTTGTTTTTCCCTGAAGATGTTTCGCTCCTCATCTAAGAAGCTTATTCAGAGCTTGGATGAGAAGCGAAACGTCTTCAAGGAAAAAACAAAACAGAGAACAAAAACGAAACAAAGAAAGTCCAGTGTCCTCTTAAAAAAGCACCTTTGGAACTAACCCCAGTTTTTATTATATTATCCAATCTCAAGAAACAGTGGTGCATCTTATAAACTTGTGACATGTTAAAAGATGGCTAATTGAAATGGGGAGCTGACCATTTTATCACCACACCATGGAAGTGGGCTTAAGGCCTGTGTCTAGAATTTGCTGTGGCTTGTTTGCATCAGGCCAGACTAGACAGGGAGGGGCCACATGTTCCAGGTTGAGGTTATGATTCTGCCTCTTGACCTGTTAGAGAAGTTTGAGAAGGACTTCTGCATAAGAAGGGGTGTGGCCAAACATTTCCATCCTCTTTTATGTTCACTTTTAGAAGGACAAGTGCTTTGGCTTCATAGATTACAATATCTACTTTTAAATTTACTCCCAAACTTACTGTCAGCTTCTGCTTTGCTGTCGCTTCAGCTGCCATGAAACGGGGAGGGAGGGCATGGTATTTGGGAGGGGTTACTCATTGTGCTGGAGGAAGGTTCTGGAGTTAACCGACTGATTGGACTACACATGCGTGGGTGTTTCCCGCCAGGACTAACGGCACCGACATTCCATCTTCGTGATGCCTTTTGAAGTTATCTCACACCTGACACTTGAAAGAATTATGATTGGACTGGGACTATGATGCCAAGGGGTGGGGAATGGGCTATTCTATATATCAATCACTTTCACGCCTAAATAATCAGACTTCGCTACGCTTTGCCTTTAACCATTCTTAATTAGTAAAAGTACACTTGATTTCTACACATGGAGTCTCGTGGTCTTTCTTTCCTAATTAATTAATGGAGAGGAGCTGACACTTACAAATTGAGCAAAAAAAAAAAAACCTTTCAAAATTGTCATTTTTGTTGCTGAACACTGTTGGAATGACATAATGGTGTTCTGGGAGCTACAGATGAGATACAATGGTTAGAATATCAGTAGCACTTACATACTGCTTCACAGTGCTTTACAGCCCTCTCTAAGCAGTTTACAGAGTCAGCATCTTGCCCCCAACAATTTGGGTCCTCATTGTACCCACCTCGGAAGGAAGGAAGTTTGAGTCAACCTTGAGCTGGCAACAATCGAACTGCTAAATTATAGGCAGCTGATAGTCAGCAGAAGTATCCTGCAGTACTGCATTCTAACCACTGCACCATCATGGCTCATAATGATTAAGAATGGTTAAGTGAAAGGCTTTAGAACAAAGTCCAATGGGCTGCACTGAGTTTGAGGAACTAACTCAAAATAATAATCTGCCATCTCCTCACACCTATTGTCACAGTACTCTCTACCCTTTTTGTGATCTTCCACAGGGCTGCCCAGATCGATCTTCTGCAGCTTTTGGTTGGAATTGCAGCAGAGAACAAATTGGGAATAGCCATTGACCTCAAAATCAAGTTCAACATTGTTGCCTCTTTGTATGATTACAACCCCAACTTAGCTACATACATGAAGGTATGGGGGAATAAGAAAGGAAATTAATTCCGATGTGCCACAAGAGTTTGTCCCTTGCCCACATTGGCTGTGAGAGATGTGACATGGAAGGTTGGTTGTTTTATTCCTATAATACAGGAAGTCATCATGTCCACAATTTATGTTATTAAATGAGAAATTTGTTAAGTGAGCTTTGCCCTATTTTACGACTTTTTTACCACATTTGTTAATTGAATCACTGCAGTTGTTAAATTAGTGACACGATTGTTAAGTGAATCTGTCTTCCCCGTTGACTTTGCTTGTAAGAAGGTCGCAAAACAGGATCATGTGACCCAGAGATATCGCAACTGTCATAAATATGAGCCACTTGTCAAGCATCCGTATGTAAATCATCTGTCCATGGGAATGCTACAAGTGTGAAAAACGATCATAAGTGCCTTTTTTCAGTGCCGTTGTAATTTCGAACAGTCACTAAATGAGCTGTTGTAAATCGAGGACTACCTGTAGCATGGTTGTTAATGATTTCCTCTTCATTCTCCTTGTTTGCAGCCAGAGATGTGGCAGAAATGTCTCAGTAGCATTGATGAGCTGCTGGACATCCTCTTTGCGAACGACATCGACATTGGACAGAACATTGCAGAGGATTCTGAAAACCTGGACAACCCTGAGGAGGTGGGTTTCTGTAGGGCATTCCCACCTATCAATCATCCAGCTATATATTATGTAGGTAGCCTTTAACCTAGGACTGGCTGCTTAGCGCCTGTTAAGTTAAGATGGATTTCCCCCAAAAGTTGCTTACAATCTGGATTCAAAGTTCTAATGGCTGCCGCCCTTCCCTGTGGTCATGATGATCACATTTTGGTTACTTGGCAGCTGGCCCACATTTATGACTATTGGCAGCATCCCATGGTCATGTGATCATGATTTACAAAGGGCTCCCCCCCCCCTTAGAAATTGATGTTAATTTTTGGGTTTTGGCAAAAAAAGCACCCAATGCAGAGAATGGAATCTCTAAATGACCATCCCAAAAAACATAAAAGGAGGTTGGTCACAAGGATGCCTCACTTAACAACCATCATGATACACAAATGAAAATTCCAGGCTTTGTTACAGTCATAAATCGAGGACTACCATATTTTTCAGAATATAAGACACACCTTTTTCCCTCAAAAAAGAGGGTGAAAATCTGGGTGCGTCTTATACACTGAATACAGCAATTTTTGCCCCCTTCACCAAAATGGCCGTGCATAACTTGTAAGAGGCTTTCAGAGAGCTCCTGAGGGCTGTGGGAGGCAGAAATGAAAAAACAGACCATTTTTTGTTTGTTTTCGCCCCTGCCCCCAGCACTCTACAAGTCTCCTAAGGGCTATTCATGCCCCTTTTTTGGGGTGGAAAAAAATGAGCCGTTTTGGAGAGATTTGCAGAGTGCAAAAACTTTTTTTTTTTTTTTTAATTGCCTCTTCAAAACTTTGATGCATCTTATACTCCAAAAAATACGGTACTTGTAGGGAGGGCTGAATGAAATCTGCAAAGATCAAAGAGGATACTGCTTCACTGGCAGACCAAGGGGAAAAAAGTGTTTTTATTTATGCCACTTTCCCAAGAATGCTGCATGGACAGTCCGATCACCTCCATATCCTTATAACTGGGAGTAATGGTGATAATAACTCAGTCCAGTAGGAAAGTTCCACACTGGAGAAAGCTTAAGATGAGTCTGCTTGTCCTAATCCCCACTCCTTCCTTTCTGCCTTTCCATGGCCAGCCCTTTCGCATACGTGGATGCATCTTGACCTTGGTGGAGCGGATGGATGAGGAGTTTGTGAAAATCATGCAGAACACAGACCCCCATTCTCAAGGTGAGTGAGTTTGTACACCAACATGTCCATCACAAAGTGGTGTCTGAGAGGTGAGGGAAGAAGGGCATCCATTGAAAGTGGAGGTAATGAAGGGCAGTGGGTTGGGACAGGGATACCTTGCCTGATAATAGGAATATTTGGCTCCTGTTGAATGTTTTCTCCAACAGAATTGCCTCTTTTAACCAGACAGAGGAGGATTGGTTTCTTCAGAAATTTGGAGCCTGTTAAATTGCAAAGTTGAAATTCACCCTTATTTTTTCATGTTACTATGCCTTGCTTACAGAAGAATAGCTCTAACACTTAGACTTATATACCGCTTCATAGTGCTTTACAGCCCTCTCTAAGCAATTTACAGAATCAGCATAATGCCCTAAATAATATGCTGGAATACAGGGAGCTAACAAATCCAGCGTCTTTAAGCTGCTGAGCCATTGTGCTTCCATTGTAGATAACAAAAAGGTTATATGTCAGCATAAAAGGGCTTGGTGATCCAGGGCCTTCCTGTTTCTGCTTTTTTAAATTACATAATTGTAAGGGTGTAAAAACCACACATATTTTGACCACCTCTCCATATCCACCAAAATGAAAGCTGATGGGGAGTTGAGGTTTTGCACGACTGCATTGCCAGATTCCACCTAATCAAACAAGGGAAACTTTCCACCCTCACCTCTTGTAAATGACCGAGCTAAGCATTTGTGGCACTTTTCTCCTAGAATATGTGGACCACCTGAAGGACGAGGGCCGAGTCTGCAAGATCATAGAACGGGTGCAGACTTACCTGCAGAGCAAGACAAATACGGATGAGATCTGCCGTGTTTACCTGCGCTGCATCCTCCACACCTATTACAAGTTTGACTACAAGGCTCACCAGCGCCAGCAAGGCCCAGCAGGAGACAGCAAGGTAAGATGGCCCCTCTGGTAGGCAAGGAACATCTGTAGTTGGTTTGCAAAGGATCTTCCCTCTCCAGAGAGAGAAATTTGCCTGTCTAGGTCAGTGCTTCCACATCACCATCACCTTCTGCTGATTGACAGATGCTGGGGATTGGATTTGGAAGCTATGCCCTACAAAGCATACAGCTTTATGAAATAAAAATAACACCTTGAAATCGGTTTCTAGGAAACTTCATAGACCAGTGATTCTCAACCTTGGCAGTTTTAAGCATGCTAGCTGGATAGCTGGAGAATTCTGGGAATTGAAATCCACACATCTTAAAGTTGCCAAAGTTGAGAATTAAACATTCTGTTACAAAGCCACAGCGTCCAGCATTTGAGGCCAGTCCTCCAATCATATAACAAATTCCCTTGTTGGGAATCCGGAATGTTAAACCGTAACAAAAACAGTTTGTTCTAAGCAGCATTTTTGTATTCACTGGCAAACGAAAGTAACATATAGTAGAGCTTATATGTAGTTTGGGATTTAACTATTGAGTTAGTGATATTTTCTGAGTTTGGTGGTTTTCCTGCAGGTATTTCATTACCAGACTAAATAACATTATCAATACAAGCTCAGACATCCCCAAGAGGAAAGCAGAGGTTAGAGAAAGATTGGTTTGTTAGGGCAGAGCTGTGTGCAGTATTTGTGACCAAGGACCATACTGGTAAAAATACACTTCCCCCCCCCCCTCCTGTTATATTAAAAATTAGACTTTGGATTTCCTGTGACTTGGGGATCATTGTTAGATTTCTTGCAAGATAAGGAGAAAAGGGAACTTTTGGAATTTGAGATTTCAGTCTGATCTGACCAGAGAAATATTGTGCTTGGGGTTAAAGTTGGGGTTTTTAATGTATGCTTATTCATATATGACAATTTACTATATGTTAAAAATAGTTTAAATACTGGATATTCATTGAAACCAGAGACATGTTGCATTATATAATACCTTTGTATTGAAAATAATTTAAGATCACTTTTACATTTGTTCAACATATTTTTTCTGTCACTCTTCTGTCCTGTTATCCCCCCCCCCCATTTCATGTCAGTTTGTACTTTAATGTTCACTTATGAAAAATAACAAATATGTTTGCAAAACAAAATACAAATCATAGTTTGGCTAAAACCTTCAAGAGTGCTTTAAAAGGCTGCGTGCAGCTTTGAGACTGCAAGTCGAACACTTTGCATTAGAAGTATGTGATTTATTGATCCTGGGGCTAATTTATACTCTCTGCTTCTCTCAGTCTGAACAAGACCAAGCAGAAAACGAGGGGGAAGATTCTGCAGTGCTGATGGAGCGCCTTTGCAAATTCATCTATGCCAAGGATCGGACAGACCGGATCCGTACCTGTGCCATTCTCTGCCATATTTATCACCATGCCTTGCATGATCGCTGGTACCAGGCCCGTGACCTGATGCTCATGAGCCACCTTCAAGATAATATCCAGCATGCAGACCCTCCAGTGCAGGTTAGAGAGGAACAAGCAATTTGGTAGCCATTGAGAACCAATATTGAACTTGCCTGTTTGATTGTAGTGGTGGTGGTGATAGCACAGAATTTGGATGGACAGCAGACTTTTTTGCTGTCCTATTCTCTTTGGTCTGCTTGGAGACCTCTCCAATGGGGCAAGCCACAGCTTCCTCTAAACAAAATTTATTCAACCAAGCAGCCTAGGAGAGAGGGAAGCTTAAAATTCTGCTTGACAATATGTACTGTGGAAGGGCAGCAATAAGAATCAGTTATTTGAGCAGCTGCTGAATTCTCCATGGGATCCGAGGGCAGATAATAGGAAAAAAGATGCTGATAGTTTCGCCTTTTCAAACCCTTTTGTTTCCCCCCCCCCCCCATCCCAGATCCTGTATAACCGGACGATGGTTCAGCTGGGGATCTGTGCCTTCCGCCAGGGCTTGATCAAAGATGCTCATAATGCTTTGCTGGACATTCAGTCCAGCGGAAGAGCGAAGGAGCTGCTGGGGCAGGGTCTCCTGATGCGTAGCATGCAAGAACGCAACCAGGAGCAAGAGAAGATCGAGAAGCGCCGGCAGGTTCCTTTCCACATGCACATCAACCTGGAACTCCTGGAGTGTGTCTACCTGGTCTCTGCCATGCTGCTTGAGATCCCTTACATGGCTGCTCATGAGTTTGATGCCCGTCGGCGAATGATCAGCAAGCAGTTCCACCATCAGCTGCGGGTGGGCGAGCGCCAGCCTCTTCTTGGTAAGCGGTCCAAAGGATGCTTGATTTACCCCCCAAAGATGCAGTTCCAGCCATCATCTAGTATAGGCTTTATTGTCATTGTCCAAAATAAATACAACAAAATTGTTGTACATCTACATCTAAGAGGATTAAAGGGAATCTGGTTCTGCCAACCAGAAACAGATAGAAACCAACAGGGACGAAATGAAGGCAACATTGTCATTCCATTTGTGTTCCCCAGAAAGTACTAGTAAGAGATACAGTAGATACAGTCTACTGAGTGGTTTTAAGTCAGGAACTACCTATAATATGAATAACCATGGTGGTTAAGTTGAGGTAGATTGCTAGCACACAAACCACAGCTTACCAAGGAAATAGTTGTATTCTGTGAATACAAAACAAAACTATATTCTGCTCTGATATAATGTATGACATTAACCATCATTTGATACTGGAAGAAATATTTAGCCTTCCTGACTGGTAATATGTTGGGAGAAAATACAACATGTCCTGAAACTAAAGCCTTGCCACATTTTTCAGGTGGGCAAAAATATTACACACACACACCCCCCCCCCGGAAAATAAGCCTTCTAGACGCACACACACCCTGGCCAGGCAGAGCACTACTCACCGACCTAGCGGTATCCCGAAAGGGCCAAGCCCGGGGGGGGGGGGGGAGGAGGCAGAAGAAAGGCACTCACATTGCTTGGCACCTTCAGGATATCGCTAGGTTGGGGAGTGGCATTCTGCCTGGCTGGAGGGGGGAGTTGTGCAAGCGCCTGCTCCGCCCCCAGCTCACATGCCTCCCAGCCTCACCCTGCCCTGGGCCAGCTTGTCCTTGCAGCAGCCGCCGAGCTCCGAGCAAAACCTCTTCTCTGGCTTCCGAACTCCGGAACTCTGCTTCCGATTCTTCCAGCAGCGGCCGCTCTAGGAGTGTTTTCTATGGTTATGGGCAGAAAAGCCTGACCATAACCATAGAGCATTATGTGCCAAGCTGGGGAGCGGGCAGAGCGCCACATGGTTTGGCGCCTTAGGGATACCCCCTAGGTCAGTGAAGGGCGCTCTGCCTGGAGTGGGGGTTTGCCGGGTGGCTGCTCGTGAGCATGGTCACCTAATAAGCCCAAGGCCATATTTTGTGGGTCAAAAAAATATAAGACCCTGTTGTATTTTCAGGGAAACACAGTACGTTGGGGGGAATTAAGCCTTCATGGTTTTTTAAATTAGCTTTTTTCCTCTGACAAATTTAATCTATAAATCAACTAATATCTGGGGAACTCATCTGCTTTCATAACAGCTTATTCCTTATAGTTAAATACATGGTTTAATTCTTTTATAACATGAAATCTGTCATTTTCTGGAATAGCAATGTAATACTTTTTTCTCCCTAAGGGATTGTGGCTTATCCATTTAGATAATTAAAATTCTTTCTAATGCATTTGAGGAACATCCTTTTTATCTTTCCCCACCTCTCTCTCTTTCCTTGCTTCAGGCCCCCCTGAATCGATGAGAGAACACGTTGTAGCAGCATCCAAGGCTATGAAGATGGGTGACTGGAAGACATGCCACCGTTTCATTGTCAATGAGAAAATGAATGGAAAAGTCTGGGATCTGTTTCCTGAGGCTGATAAAGTGCGCAACATGCTTGTCCGGTCAGTTGCAAAAGGGATATATTGTGAGAGAAGGGAGTCATAGATGCGATGGAATGTAGTGAGGTGGGAGATTCCCAGGTGGGAGGGGCTGCATTTCTGAAGTGTAAGAGACAACTCAGTCTGGATATTACATGTGAGAGAAAAGGGTGTTTAGTTTCTCCCTAACAGTTCATGGAGTATATTTTAGGTGCAGATAGAGCCCTCCATCTGGCAAGATTTTCTCTATAGAGGTGTAAAACAATAACGCAGCTTGGAAGAATTGCCATCTATTATTATTGATTTTGGGCCTCCCATAGTTCTAGGAAAAGCACAACTATTTCCAGTTTTGCTCCAATATATTGCTGGAACGGTGGCAGCAAAGATGGGGTGGAAATTTGGAGACCTGAAATGTATCTGTGATTTTGAAGGGTAAAATCTTGGGGACAGAAATTTAAGTGTAGAGAGGCTGTTATACCTCATTCTCACTGCTGCTGCTTTTTCTCTCTCGTCCTCATCTCAACAGGAAGATCCAAGAGGAGTCTCTCCGAACCTATCTCTTCACATACAGCAGTGTTTATGACTCCATCAGGTACAGTCATATTGGGGGTCCGGAGGAGGAAAGAGGTCCACGGTTGACAGTGATGGCATTTCTGCAGAGTAGCACTTTGCCCTGAATATGGGACTGCATATATTCTATTGATAAGAAAGTTGACTGTGGACAACGGGTTTCAGAATTCCCTTTCAATTATCTGACTTATCTGTGCAGTACTTGGTGGTTAGTGTAACTCTGGTCCTTAGTTGCAGACCCATCTGTCCTACTTTTTTCTCAGTAAATTTCCTTTTTGGCAAGAGGCTAATCTATCAATCCTAAATAGCTGACTCTCACAATTCTCTGCTTTCTATGGTCCACCTTCCTAGCATGGAGATCCTGTCCGATATGTTTGAGCTGGACCTGCCCACTGTGCACAGCATCATTAGCAAGATGATCATCAATGAAGAGTTGATGGTGAGAACTTTGTGTAAGGCAGGCTGGGGCAGCTAGAGGAACTAATTCCATCAGGAGGAAGGGGCAGGAGGAATGACCTGCTTCAAAGAATAGCAGGAAGAGGCCCATCCATCCATAGACAGTTTCTGCACCAGCTTCAAGAAGACAAGGCTATGTAAGAGCTAAGACACAGAGAGAATCTTTAGTCACAGACCTAATTTGTAATAATACCACATGTCATCATCATCATCAAGAACAACCTCATTAAACAGTTACATGGGTAGTCCTTGACTTAACAACCACAATTAAGACCGAGATTTCCATTGCAAAGCAGGCGGTTAAGTGAGTTGCGTTTGATTTAAAGACTAATTTTGCCACAGTCATTATGTGAATCACTGCAGGTGTTGAGTGAATCACAGTCATTAAGCATATCTGGATTTTCATTGACTTGGCACTAGAAGCTGGCTGGGAAGGTTGCAGGGGGCAATCATCTGATCCCAGGATGCTAAATGCATGCCAGATTTCCCAAGTTTTGATTTCATGGCTCCCAGAATACTGCAGGGATTGTAAGTGGCCAGACCAATTATAAGTTACTTTTTTCACTGCTGAGGCTATTCTTTTAGTCCGCAAAGCCATTGTAGCTTTGCTGACTCAAAGAATAAAATAGTCCTCAATTTACAACCACAATGGAGCCCAAAATTTATGTTGCTAAGTGAGAAATTTGTTAAGTGAGTTTTGCCCCATTTTACAACTTTTGTGAAGTGAATCACTGCAGTTGTTAAATTAACATGGTTGTTTAAGTGCATCTGGATGACTTCACTTGTCAGAAGGTTGCAAAACGTGATCACATGACCCCGGGACACTCCAACTTTCATAAATGGGAGTCAGCTGTCAAGCATCCGAATGTTAAATCGCATGACCTTAGGGATGATGCAAAGGACATGAGTGTGAAAAATGGTCATAAGTTCTTTTCTCAGTGTCGTAGGTTCAAATGATCGGTAAGCAAACTGTTGTAAGTCGGGGACTACCTGCAGTTGTAAGTATAGGGCTACCTGCATTGGCAAATACCCCATTAAACAAGGGGAAATTAGACTGGATCAAAACCTTGTGGTGGGTAGGAGAAATACAGCATTCAGGTCAGAGTCAGTTTCATGCTCTGTGTAGAAATTTCATTTTGGCAGAAGTAGGAAGTCACAGCATAGGAAAGGAATCTCTTTCTAAAGATTTCTAATATGTACAAGCTGCTCTGTGCCTTTCTTTTCTAGGCCTCCTTAGATCAGCCAACCCAGACAGTTGTGATGCATCGAACAGAGCCCACCACCCAACAAAACCTGGCATTGCAGCTGGCTGAGAAGCTGGGCAGCCTTGTGGAGAACAATGAGAGGGTCTTTGACCAGAAGCAAGGCACTTACGGTGGCTACTTTCGGGGTAAGTTAAAGCCCTGGTGTCCCTGGTACTTAACTATTTTTGCTGGCGCCTTATTTTTCTTCCATTCTATTAACTGTTACATATAGGCACAACGCATAAACACGTTCATGTCTGAACTACCCTTTAACAAAGGGAAAAATATTTCAGCGGCTGTAGAACACAATCTGAAAATACGTTGAAAGTTTCCTTTACTGTTTTATTTTCCCTGTTATCGGAGCAGGAAACTTCCTTTCTTTTCATTACAGGATTCAAGTCCATCTTGTTCTAATATCCCTTGGTCAGTCAGTTCCGTTTGCTTCCTGCCCTCTACCCCAATGAAACCTTGAAAGCCGAAATGATATTTATTGTTGTGGCCAGCCAGAGAACTGGCTGTAGATTCAGACAGTGAGGAAGTTGGGGAGGAGCGTGGGCCAGTCCTGGAGTCTGGGGAAGGCTCTGATGTGGACTCTGTGTCGGAGGCAGAGAGGGGGCCAGAGCCGTATGCCAGTTGTCAGCTGCCTTCAGAGTCAGACATCAGTGAGGCAGATGAACAGCTGGAGCCTGTTCCCAGTTTGCGCATGCGCAGAGTTGCCAGACAAAGGAACAGCTAAAGGGATCGACTTGGGAGTAAGGCCACAGGTGGACGATGAATGGCCCCTCCCAGAGGAAATAAAAGAGGAGCAAGGGGAGTGGAGTTTCAGGAGACGGTTCGCTTAATTGGTTCATGACTCTTGAAGATTCCTTGCCAGGTTTTGCAGATTCTGGCCTGTCAACTCTCCAAGCCAGATAAGGTCTGTGTCTGTAAATCCTCCCTTGAAAGACTTTGCTGGATGTGAATGAGCAGAATTCCTTATAAATTAATAAAATGTTTTTTTGTCGGGACAAGGAGTTTGCTTCTTGGGAAGCCTAGGTCAGAACATTAATTCTATGGCCATTTATTGTTTCCTTGTCCCTGGTCCATATTTTGCTACAAAATCATTCGTTTCTGTTTTGCTTGCTGTCTTCTCCTCTGCTGGTACCTCCTAATCGGCTCATGTCTTATCTTGCAGACCAAAAGGATGGCTATCGTAAGAACGAAGGGGGCTACCTGCGTCGGGGAGGATATCGGCAGCAAGAACGTCAGAGCAACTACTAAACTTAGAACCGCTTTTATTCAATTTTATTCTTTCTCCAAATAAAAGAGCCACTTTTATTTGGAGAGAGAGAGGATACCGTGACCATAATGAGAACCATTTGTCCAATAAAACAAAACTTGCTAAAAAGGAAGTCTATTTAGTGTCCTTGGGAACAGCCCAGATAAATTAATGAATGTGAATCATCAGGCTCCATTACATTCCCAACCTTTAGTAGTTACTACCTGAACCTTGGAAAGAAAGGATGACCGTAGCAAGGGGTCCTAGACTGAGGTTTCTTTCATTTTCAGTCTTAATAGGATCAGAAATGCCTAAAGACAAGGAACTTCTCCTCAGAGAATGTTTGTTAAAAGTGGTGTTCTCAAAAATCAGATCTGAAGAAACAACCCCAAATAACCTTTGCTGGAGCATTGCTTGTGTTGAATGTATCTGAAACTAAATAAACAATAAGTGTGAGCATGCCTGTTTGGCTTTAAAATAGTTTTGCTACCTGTCATTGTTTCTGGACTAGCAGGGAGGCAACCATATTGTAAATTGCAGGGTTTCTCCCCCCCCCCTCCCTAATGCAGCCTTTTAACAAGTTGGCTCTAAAATTCTGAGAAAATAGTTACTGTCTTAGCAAGACTCTCACTCGTCATGCAGACTCATCCTCAGCAACTCCCTTGAAATTCACAGCTTTTATGTTATTTGGATGATTGTTGGTGAGTGGCTGATTTAGCAGCAGACAACAGTCTTGTGAGCGGGGCAGCCATCTGTTGGTGGAAAAAGTCATCTAATGATTTCCCTCGTTCACATGGAGATTTAAACTGCAGTCTCTAGTCAAAGTCCAACTGTTACAGTATTAGGCTTCATCCACATTACTTATTAAGCACCACTCGTTTATTTATTGCATCCATATGCTTGTACAATACAAGGAAAAGTGACACGGGCTTTGTCTTTCTGTCCACTTCAAATGGCCGCTATCTTTCCTGCTGTCTCTGTTGCCTTTGCCACAACATACTAGCCATGTAAACATTTAAGGCCTTTCCAAAGCCTCTACTAACTCATCCTAGAGAAGGTGTGTGTGTGTGTGTTTCAGCCATTTATTTCTGCTTGCTTGTAACATTTTTGTACTGCGCTTGAAGCAAGTTTTTCGGTAGTTATTAAACTCAGAATGCATTAAAATACGAAACACATTCCCTAATAAACATCATTTTCAAAAATTATCAGTGTAATGTATACTGATGGCAAAACAGCCAAAGCTGTTTTAAAAACATTTGAAAGCATTCAAAACCAAAGGATAATGAAAACTAAAATAGTAAATGTGTTAAAATATTGCTACTAAACACTTAAGGCTCCCGAGAGTTTCCAATAAGTGCCAAAAGAATTCTAGAACATCTGTGGAGAGTCAGGCACTTGGGATAGTGTGTTTTCTTAATGGACAATCACCCCCCCCACCCCCAAGAAAGCATCCTGATAATGGGGTGCTCCTTTAGCTCTTGATGGTGAGTGTATAACATTTACCGTATTTTTCAGAGTATAAGATGCACCTTTTCCCCCCAAAAAAGGGAAAATGTCGGTGCGATTTATACACTGAATACAGCGTTTTTGGCCTCCCAAAGCCCCGCCCCCTTCACAAACATGGATATGCATAGCCTTTAGTCGGCTTGTAGAGTGGTTCTGGGGGCTGGAGAGGGCAAAAATGAGCATAAAATGGGCTGTGTTTTGCTTGTTTTTGCCCCCCCAACCCCCAAAACCAGTTTACAAGCTGTCTAAAGGCTATGCATGCCCTTCTTTTGGCAAAAAAATGGGCCCTGTTTTTGGTTTTTTTGCTTGTTTTTGCACCCCAGCCCCCAGGAGCACTTTGCAGGCCTCTCAAACACTGCATGCTCTGTTTTTCACCAAAAAAAAAAAAAAATGAGGCGTGCAGAGGGTTTGGGAGGTCTGCAGTGTGCAAAAACTTATTTTAAATTTACCTCTTCAAAATCTTGGTGCGTCTTATACTTTGAAACATACGGTAGTTTTAACTGCCTTGGGAGGGAAGTAGTTCGTTCACACATTGGGATTGTGACATCTGGAATCTTTAACCAACATGGATATTAAGATCGACAACACTGAACTGCAGCTCCAGTATACTTGAGAGAATAGGTTTAGAAAAATGTCAGCTATAAACTCAACATCTCACTAAGTCAAAACTCAACCGATTTCATGTGTAATTTGAATTTTATTGCCTTGGGGCCATTTGAGTCTTTTGCCCACCGAATGGCCACTTCCTTAGCTGGCATGAGATCCTGGCATTCACACATAGCCATAGAGCACGGGTGTCAAACTCAATCGCATCACGTGACACATAACATTTTTGCCTTTGCGGAACCAGGGGGTGTGGCCTGTGCGTGATATATCTGGCTCGCATCCGTCAGTTTGACACCTGCCCTAGAGTCCCAAAATCATATTCTTCCCTCTAATTTTGCCCCATTTTCAAGGTTCTCTGCTTTTTCAAAACAAGATGTCCTTCTAATTTTTTCAAGTAATGGTTACTGAGTGATGGGTGTGGTTTTTTTGTATAATTTTATTAAAGAATTTAAAACCTGTAAATTGATACAAACTAAGAAAAAAAAATAAAAGCTAAAAGTGCAAGAAATAAAAGATACAAAGAAGTATCTTCTAAAATTTACAATAGTTTTAAGTACAATGATAAATTTACCTCTTACTGGTTGCAATATAATTCTTTCTATATTCTAATTATCAGAATCATTAATCATATGTTCATTTCACATACCAATAAACACATATTGTCTTTTCTTTAATCAAAAAATTGAATATAGCCATCTCAGCAAGTTCTATCACTTCAGCAACCTCCATTGGAAAAATAATGCTGAATGTTTCCATTTTTGGTTGTACATTTTGTTTTCTTATTATGAACAAAAACTAAAAAAGGTGTTTTGAAATGTAGTGATCAGATTCTTTAGGGTTGAATTTCGGGAGTTGAAGTCCATGCATCTTAAAAGTGGCATAAACGCTGGAAAACCCTATTCTAAAGGCAGCATCTTTCTGCTTGCAGCAAGCCTTTCTCATCCTGGTGTTCCTCCAATTCTGTTGACTATTAGTGAGTGAAACATTTTGAATTTGTGTCTTCTGGGTACAAAACAACACTGATCTTGTGGTCTTATTAGAAGTCTTCTGAGCTTGAAAAATTCTAAAATGGTCATGACATTCAGCCCTCTCAATTCCTGGCAAATAGATGGGGAAGAAATGGAGGTGGTGACAGATTTTATTTCCTGGCTTCCAAGATCACCACAGATGGGGATTGCAGCCAATAAATTAAAAGACGCTCCTGGGGAGGAAAACTATAGCAAATCTAGACATCATACTAAAAAGCAGAGACATCACCCTGCCAACAAAATATAGTCAACGCTATGGTTTTCCCAGCTGCAATGTATGGCTGTGAAAGTTGGTCCATAAGTAAGGCTGAGCGCCAAAGAATTGAGGTCTTTGAACTGCGGTGCTGGAGAAGATTCCTGCGAGTCCCTTGGATGATCCAACCAGTCAATCCTAGAGGAGATCAACCCTGACTGCTCTTTAGAAGGCCAGATCCTGAAGATGAAACTCAGAAACTTTGGCCACCTAATGAGAAGGAAGGACTCACTGGAGAAGAGCCTAATGCTGGGAAAGATGGAGGGCAAAAGAAGAAGGGGACGACAGAGAATGAGGTGGCTGGATGGCGTCACTGAAGCAGTAGGTGTGAGCTTAAATGGACTCCAGAGGATGGTAGAAGACAGGAAGGCCTGGAGGAAGGTTGTCCATGGGGTTGCAATGAGTTGGATCGACTTTGCAACAAACAACAAAAAAATGGTCAGTATAGAACATTTCTGGCAAAGTCAAAACAAGCCGTTTCAAACTCAACAGCTATCTCGGGTCCAAAACATTTTAAATTTCAAATGGTTGTATGTGCATTTGACAGTTCCACTTTTGGTTTTCATGGACAATTGAAAAAATGAGACAAATAGCAGATGTTCCATTACATAAAATAGCTATCAACAGAGCATTTTCCGCAGATGGCTAGAGAGGATGACATTGGTTCTTATCTACCATATTTGGAGGACCAATAGTTTGTGGACATTATGGAGTTAAATGGGGGAAAAGGTACAACAGAATTCCAAATGCATAGGATCCAAATTATCATGAGGAGAATAATTGAATCCTTTGATAATAAACAGCAATAGCACTTAAACTTAGCAATAGCAATAGTTAGACTTATATACCGCTTCATAGGGCTTTCAGCCCTCTCTAAGCGGTTTACAGAATCAGCATATTGCCCCCAACAACAATCTGGATCCTCATTTTACCCACCTTGGAAGGATGGAAGGCTGAGTCAACCTTGAGCCTGGTGGGATTTGAACAGCCGAACTGCTGAACTGCAGTCAGCTGAAGTAGCCTGCAGTGCTGCATTTAACCACTGCGCCACCTCAGCTCTTAAATACTGTTTCTACAGCCATTTTAAGTGTTTTATAGAGTCAGCATATTTCCCACAACAATTTGGGTCCTCATTTTACTGACTTTGGAAGGATGGAAAGCTGAGTCGACCTTGAGCCGATCAGGATTGAACTGCTTGTAGTGAGCTGTGTTAGCCTGCAATACTGCATTCTAACCACTGGGCTCTTGATAAACAGAAAAATATGAAAAACATAAATACTTGAGAATCAACTCATATGAAATGTTTTTGATTCTTGGCAATCAAATGACAAGAAATGCTCTGGAATATAGTTTGGCTCTATCTGGAGGAATATCAGTGCTAACTTCCACTCTAAAGAAACTAGAATACAATACAATAGCAGAGTTGAAAGGGACCTTAGAGGTCTTCTAGTCCAACCGCCTGCCTAGGCAGGAAACCCTATACCATTTCAGACAAATAGCTGTCCAACACCTTAAAGACTTCCAGTGTTGGGGCATTCACAACTTCTGGAGGCAAGCTGTTCTACTGATTAATTGTTCTGTCAGAAAATTTCTCTTCAGTTCTAAGTTGCTTCTCTCCTTGATTAGTTTCCACCCATTGCTTCTTGTTAGAACAAGAAGGTGCCTTGAAGAATAGTTTGACTCCCTCTTCTTTATGGCAACCCCTGAGATATTGGAACACTGCTATCATGTCTCCCCTAGTCCTTCTTTTCATTAAACTAGACACATCTAGTTCCTGCAACTGTTCTTCATATGTTTTAGTCTCCAGTCCCCTAATCATCTTTGTTGCTCTTCTCTGCACTCTTTCTAGAGCCTCCACATCTTTTATACATCGTGGCGACCAAAACTGAATGCAGTATTCCAAGTGTGGCCTTACCAAGACATTAAAAAGTGGTATTAACACTTTATATCAACACGTGATCTTGATTCTATCCCTCTGTTAATGTAGCCTAGAACTGTGTTGGTTTTTTTGGCAGCTGCTGCACACTGCTGGCTCATATTTAAATGGTTGTCCACTAGGACTCCAAGATCCCTCTCACAGTTACTACTATTGAGCAAGATACCACCTATACTGTACCTGTGCATTTCGTTGTTCTTTCCTAAATGTAGAACCTTACTCTTTTCACCATTGAATCTCATTTTATTAGATAGTGCCCAATGTTCAGATTTGTCAAGTGCCTTCTAAATCTCACAGGAGCCTTCCCTAATCTGTGGTCTTCAGGTGTTTTGGACTTCACCTTCCATATTCTCCCATCTAATATAATTGCTGGGAATTATAGAAAGTGAACAGATCTGGAAACTACCATGTTGCAGAAAAGAATAGAATAAGCCAATAAGGTTGAAATGCCAGGAATCTTCATGTTAATGAATGACTTCTCCTTAGCAGGTTTTCTGCCCTAGTGAATTGCTTCCCACTTACCCCCAATAATGTGCTGAAACTGCACCTTACTGGGCTGTGTTTGCACTCTTTCCTCCACCCTCCCCATCTTTCCAGCTTGTTCCCATACGCAATGGGATAAACGCCAGATGCTACATTCTCAAAGGTGGCACTGTGCCCTTCAGACTGAGCTGGTGGCATGCTGCATTGTGGGGTTCGTTTCATGCACCGGAGGGTATTAACCCTCTGGAGCCCCCAAGTGACAACCCAGAAATCCTCATCTTCCAAGACAATCCCCGAAACCGCTTCAAAGAAACCCCAACCTTCTTCTAATTCACTGAACCTGGATGATGGGAAGGTTTTCCGCCTCAAGACCAAGTGGGAACTCAGTCGTGGACTGCTGGTCTTCTTTCTCTGTTCTTCTCCATGGCTGGTGCAGAAAGCACCAAAGGTGAGATTTTGACTCCTGATCTAACCCATAACCCATTTTGTCTCAATTGTCATCAATAATCTTGGGTTTCTATGATGTGTGGTTGGAAGGATGTACCAGAAAATAATTTTAATGTTCTTATCAGGAGATCAGTTAAAATGATAAACATGTAACTTGGTTTAAGTTTTGGAAGTCCCCTTGTATCTCCACATGAGCATGACCCTGGAATTTGCCCCCAATGACTTAAACTGAGTGCTCTATTGATTGGGGACGTGATAATAGTTTTTAGAATAAATTGTAATTTGCAGTAATTTGTGCAGAATAAGTCATAAATTATTTGTGACACTTGCACAAACGATTAAACATAGTTGTGACAACTTCTTGCATAGATTGCAGGTTAATAATTGGTGTTAAAGACTAACAAACGGCAATTGGTAGACATTTTTTTTTGGACTAAAGTCCATTGTCCAGATGCACAAATTATATCTTTATTGGAATAAATTATCTGTAGTAATTAATTTGTTAACAGTTAATCTATAGTCCATCTGTTAACTTTTTAGGTGTCTCAAGATGGACTGCACCATTGAGCCTACAAAAATCCAGATAATCACTAGATGGAGGAAAAGGGATGTAGAAAACTCTCTTTGTTTCCATCATCTGGATATTTTTCAGGCCAAATCGGGTAGCTTTACTCAGGGTTCTCTTTCCAAGTAAATACAGCTTCACATCTGGAAATTGCCCGCACAGCCTCTATTTCTCTTTTTCCTCCAAGCTCCTTTCTTTCACTCGGCATATTCTGGGACGTCGCCTCTGGACCTCTGCACTTCGTCTTACTTTGTATGGGCAGTTTGTGGCTGGTGAGACCCACAAAGAGATCAAAGAAACACTGCAAAGACTCCAACACTTGGGGGTCCGGCCTCTCCTTGCTGTCCCCATAGAAGAAGATGTAGGAGAGGAAAAAGAAGGGTAAGGAAGGAAGGGGTGATAGTTAGTCTAGCAGTAGAGCAGTTTTTGAGCAGATGGAAAAAGATAAGGCAAAGTGGTCTGCCAATTCTTGACCAGATGACCACATAATCTTATTTCAATTTTATTACAGATGTGTTTTTCACTACAACCTGAGCTTTAATAGTTGGTTGTGATATAAATAACAATTGAGGTGATAAACATATGTCACTTTAGACACCAATCTTAATCTACCTAACAGTAGAGGTTATTCTAGAAAAAAAAATGGAGAACAGAAAAATTGTACCTAGAAGAATACATATCTGCAGAAAGAGAGTAAATTCAGGGATTGGGAGAACATTTTATGTGATCCTAATTTTGGATTTATTTTAGAATCTTTAGGATTCTGTTTTGGTCATGGCAGCTCCAAATTTTTGTACAGTATAAAGGCATAACATTTTGATTCAAGTTCTTTTTTAAAAAGTTGTACTGGTAGATGTAGGTTTAGGTTTATGTTTAGTAGATTTATATGCCGCCCTTCTCCCAAGTCTTGCCTCTATTCCCCACAATATTTCCGGATATTATAACTATTTTAGTAATAAATAAAGAGTGAATCTCATTTCAGGTGTTATACCATTCTTCAAACATTATCCATCATCATCTCCTGGATTTGCTAACTGGCAGATAATGGTAGATGTTTTCCAATTCATCTGGTGGACATTGGAGTGAGGGAAGGTTTCTTTACAGTACAAAAAAAATTAGCCACCTGGCAGTTTGTGGGTGGTAAATCATTGAGGGGGTGTTTTATGGAGATATGGAGAGCTCACACATCTTCTGAAAAGGTGAAAAGAGTCACACATTTTTGAGCTTAAGAAGGGAAACATGATTCATACATCCTCTTCCGGTGTTTCCAGTATGTATTAAGACCATACAGAGATATCTACAACCTTGGCTTTCTGTTTGAGGAAGTGGTTATCAGTGTTAAGAGTAATTTCTCATACTTTGACTACTGTAAGCTTTGATGTAATGCACAGAACCCTGTTACTCAAAACTAGAAAAAAAATGAGAATAATTAATTTTTTCTGAGTCTAGAGAAAAGAAAGCCCCACAAGTCCAATTGACCAGCTGAATAAAGCCTGTTTTTGGGGGGGCAGGAATATCCTTACCTTCCTCCAGCAATTTTGATTTTTGCTGGGAGATTTGGAAACTCTGTTGAATTTTCCTGGTTAAGTATTACTCATAGTCTCATCATTAATTAATATAAATCACCTCTCTCATTATAAATCAGACTTCCCTACCATGTTTCCTTCTCTAGGTCATAAGGATTCTTCAGAGTTCCTAGTCAGTATACCCCCAAGGACAGTTACTTTGGTTAAGGCATCAGGCTAGAAACTGGGAGACCATGAATTCTAGTTCCACCTTAGGCACAATGCCAGCTGGATGACCTTGAGTCAATCCTTAACTCAGCCCTAAAAAAAGCAAGGCAATGGAAAACCATTTCTGAAATCATTCATTCATTCATTCATTCATTCATTCATTCATTCATTCATTCATTCATTCATTCATTCATTCATTGAATTAATGAATGAAAATGAATGAAATCTTGCCAAAAAAAAAAAACCCTGCAGAAACTTTTCCAGGACAAATAAATAAATAAATCATCAGCAAGATGGCCATGGGTGAACTTTATCTCCCAGAATTCCCCAGTCAGTGTGGGAATTCTGGGGACTGAAGTCCACCCATCTTAAACTTGACACCACCCAAATAGGTGCAATATTCCATCACATACTAGCACAGCAATCATATGAAACCAAATCCAGAGGAAAAGGATGGCATTAGATAGATAAGAGTTGGTGAGCAACCAACAGAAATACCAAAAGCCAGATCTGAAAGGGTTCCAGTGCTACCCTTCTGCTCTCTCCTCACCAGGGAAGGGTGGTATGACAAGAATGCCCACTCCATGATTACCTGCCTGGATCTCTCAGTGGGGGGTGCCCCCAATCCCATGATGCAACTGAAGGTGACAGCCCTGATGGCAGCTGAACTCTGTGTGAGTATTTTGGGATGCCTCAAGCAGTAGCATATTGAGAGCATGGAGTTAGTTTACACTTTGAAGACAATATTAACACAATTAGCTTTGGCGTGCAAACACCAACCCAAGCGGTTGGCATTACCAACTCCTCCCAGCTCCCCACTCCCAGCAAAACAATCTGAAATGAAAGAGAAGCTATGAATACTAGCTACTCCATTGAGCGCTCAGTGCTAAACAGGGTAAGATGATTCCCAAATGTGGATTGGCTGATAGGGCTAATTTCGCCATGCCTGCTGTGTCCCAGTTGGCTGAGGAGGCACTATCACTATTAGGAAGCCAAGACCCTGCTCTTTTGATGGAAGGACGCATGGGATATTACGTATTTCTTTCAAAAAAAGTGGATGGAGGCATAGTATTCGCCCAAAATATGATCTTTGGCTCAGTTACCTTGCCAGCAGAAAGGATTAAGGGCTGAATGGGTTAAGTATATTAAGGCAGTGTTTCTCAACCTTAACAAGTTTAAGACACAAGGATTTCAATTTCCAGAACTGAAATTGACAGGTCCATGTGACAAGTTCGTGTGTCTTAAAATTGACAAACATCATGATGGATTCATTCCTTTTTTAAAACTGGTCAAACTAAATTCAGCACTTCAGGTAAAATAACCCTACAGTCCTCACTTACTGGAACTGTCATTATGTGATATGGTCGTTAAGCAAGTGACCATGATGGACTTAACAATGTCATTTCCCATTCTGTTATTAATTGAATCATTGTGGGTTGTTAAGTGAGACATCACATGACTTGCAATCTTACTGCTGGCTTCTCCTTTGATTCTGCTTGTTGAAAGTCAGCTGTGAAGCGCTTAAATGTCAATCATGTGTCTGTGGGGACATCTGCAATGGTCATAAAAGAGAGAACTGATTGTTGAAGTTATTTTTTTAGCACCATTGTAAGTTTGAATGGCTGCTAAATAAGGCAGTTGATTGGTATTGGTATTGGTATTTTATTATTTGTATGCCGCCCTTCTCCGGGAGGACTCAGGGTGGCGAACAATTCAAAGGGGAAAAAAAAGGGGTAACATAAAAGACAAAATACAGATAATAAAAGTAGACAACAGTCGCACAACCATACATGTCGAGAGGGGAGGGAACTCATCACCCCCAGGCCTGCAGGCAAAGCCAGGTTTTGACGGCTTTTCGGAAGGCCTGGAGAGAGGTGAGGGTCCGAATCCCTGCGGGGAGTTCATTCCAGAGGGCCGGAGCTGCCACAGAGAAGGCCCTCCCCCGGGTAATAGCCAGGTGGCATTGGCTGGTAGATGGCACCCGGAGGAGGCCAACCCTGTGAGATCTAATGGGTCTGTGGGAGGTGATAAGCAAGGTCTGCCTCCAATCCAGCACAGTCAGTTCTCATATAATAACTACCTGAAGCAGACATCGTTCACAAATACAGTGGTATTAAATGCTGGAAAATGGTAGTAAAAAATAATTTTACAATCACTTATGTTCAAATATCTGTGTCTAACAACGTCAGAGAGTCACACTGGAGCTGCTGCAAGAAAGAACTTTTGTATAAATGAGGCACCAGCAACCAGTGGTCATGGTAGGCGCTCCTTAGTGTCATTTTAGTGAGTATTTTGTTCAGTGACCATTTTTCTGGAATAAAATGTGACTATTAAACCATGGCACGACAAAACCGCGCTCAACTTAAGCGCGCCCGATTAAACCGCGTCGCTGACATCATCAACAGGGCGACAACAGCGAGCACGGAGAAAGAAGGGCGCTTTAAATAGCGCTTTGAAAGCAAGCCGATTCAAGTTAAGGTAAGGGTTAGGTTTAGGGTTAGGTTTAGGGTTAGGTTAAGGGTTAGGATTAGGTTTAGCTTTAGGTTTAGCGTTAGGTTTAGGGTTTAGGTTAAGGGTTAGGTTTAGGATTAGGTTTAGGATTAGGTTTAGGGGGGTTAGGTTTAGGTTTAGGGGTTAATTTTAGGTTTAGCGTTTACAGCGTGCTTTTTTCTCCGCGCTGTTATCGCGCTGTGATGACGTCAGCTACACGGTTTTGTCGAGCACCCTTTAGTCGAATGCGGTTTTGTGGTGGAACCCTATTAAACAAGGAGAGGATGTAAGTGTGCTAGATTTCAGCTTATGGGAAGGAGATTTAAGTGAAAAATTTGCAAAGCTATAATACAGGTAATATTCAACAATTTGCTTATTGCCCGGTTTAGTTATTGTTTAGTGAATGGTTGTAACCGTTCAAAATTACAAAGATACTGAAAAAAGTGACTTGCGTTGTTTTTCACATTTACTACCATTGCAACATATCCATAAACAGGTCTCCAAATTTGGGCCCTTGGCAAACGGCTCATATTTATGTCCTGGGATGGTGTGATCACTCTTTGTGACCAGACAAGCAGAGTCAAGAGGAAGACAGATTCACTTAAGAACCATGCTACTAACTTAATAACTGGCAGGAAAGGTTGTAAAATGGGACAAAACTCACTTAACAAATGTCTCAGCAACAGAAGTTTTGGGCTGTCTTGTGGACGTAAATCAGGGGCTACCTATATTTCCTTGACTATAAAAAAAGTCATCATTTTGGTTCCTAATTCTGCAGTATGAGATGAGAATGAGGACAAGTACTCTGATTTTATTTAGCATGGATTTATTCTCTCTCTTCACAGAAAACAATTACCCTCTGTTTACAAAACAAGGAGGGGATATCGGACCTCAGCATCGAAAAAGTCATGGCTGCCATGTCAGGACATGTGAGCAGATCCCATTTCATGTTTTCTTATCTGTTTCCCTGTTTGCTTTGATTCTATCCTTTTCACTCTCTCTATGGACAAAGAATTGTTTTTTAAATGTATATGTTGTCTGTTCTCTTCCATTACCAGGAAGTTGCCTTCAGCTGCTTGTCCCAAGAAGAAAACCAGCATTTCCAAAAATCATTGAGGCGCCTGAATTCTGTAGCACAGGTACCAAACCAACTAAAGTTTCACCCATGACATTTACATTGGTTTAGGCCATGAAGTTATGAAAATATAACTCGTTCTGACAACAGTATTAAAGCTTGATGAGCTGTGGTGGTGCAGTGGTTAGAATGCAGTACTACAGGCCACTTCTGCTAACTGTAGTTTGGTAGTTTGATTCTCACCAGCTCAAGGTTGATTCAGCCTTTCATTCTTCCGAGGTTGGTAAAATGAGAAGCCAGATTATTAGGCGCAATATGCTGACTCTGTAACTGCTTAGAGAGAGCTGTGAATTAGTATATAAGTCTAAGTGCTATTGCTATTAAATTGCAAAGTCATAACCTGAGTTGTCAACAACAGATCCAATACTGAAGCCCAATAATTGGGTTGTGCCCAGTTGATTGTTTTAACTCAGCTGTTGTCCTTTGGACAGAGGCTTATATGTTCCTTGCCAAACATTAACAATCAAAATCAATCTTAGCCTTACAATTAGATGGAACGAGCTTCCATAGTGGCATTTTAAAAATGGCAACCACAACATCATGTTCAGTCCTGTCCCTTCAGTATGTATGTTGCAGTTGATTTTTTTGAATCCCTTTGCTCTTCTCTCTTTTGTGCAAGAGGCTAAAAAAAACAAAACTTGTTTATCCTGATTTCACTGATTGAGAAAGGTGATTGTGACCTTTTCAGTAGCCAGAATTTTTCAGTTGTGGGATAATGGCCCTATTCCATTCCTTGACGTGCCAGGTGTCAGCTTTCCCAAGATCATACAAAAACCCAGATTCAGAAACAAGACAAAAAAAGTTGGTAATATTTTGAATGCACAGAAGAATAGAATAGAACAGAACAGAATAGAACAGAACAGAACAGAATATAATTTTTTATTCGCCAAGTGTCATTAGACACACAAGGAATTTGTCTTTGGTGCATATGTTCTCAGCGTCCATAAAAAGACAATATACATTTGTCAAGAATCATAAGGTACTTAATGATAGTCATAGGGTACAAATAAGCAATCAGGAAACAATCAGTATCAATTTAAATCATAAGAATACAAGCAACTAAGTTACAGTCCTGCAGTCATAAGTAGGAAAAGATGGGTGATAGGAATGATGAGAGGACTAATAGTAATAGTAATGCAGCCTTACTGAATGGTTTGACAGTGGTGAGGGAATTATTTGTTTAGCAGAGTGATGGCGTTTGGGGAAAAAAACTGTTCTTGTGTCTAGTTGTTTTGGTGAGCAGTGCTCTATAGGGGTGTTTTGAGGGTAGGAGTTGAAACAATTTATGTCCAGGATGTGAGGAGTCTGTAAATATTTTCATGGGTCTCTTTTTGACTCATGCAGTGTACAGGTCCTCAATGGAAGGCAGGCTGGCAGTAATAGTTCTGTAATTCAGTAATTCTGCAGTTCTGATTATCTTCTGAAGTCTGTGTCTGTCTTGTTAGGTTTCAGAACCAAACCAGACAGTTATAGAGGTGCAGATGACAGACTCAATAATTCCTCCGTAGAATCACAAAGGATTGCAGTTGCAATGAGAAATTAGAGAACTTCTGGTGTGAATAGGATGAGACGTATGGCTGATATGGGCCCTTTCCTCACTATTGAATTCTTTCTCATTCTTGAATCAGCAAAGAGCTTTCCAGCATAAAATTTGCTCTCCCCGTTGGTGATCTTTATCCTGCATCTACCACCTTTTCTTTGTGTTGCTGCCACATATCTTGATGACATAGGTGTAAGTTGTGTGAAGGAAAATAGTTGGTGTTGCCCTCCTGTTTTCTGAATGTCATCAGCTGGTGGGAAACCATCCAGAAATCAGGATGGACTGGATTAAACTTGGGGATATAGCAAGGTTTCACATATGTTAAAGAAGGGAACCGCATAGGAAAAGATGCAGAGATGGCTGCTTTTTTCAGCATGGAGAAGAAGAAGAAATACTACTATCCAGTCTAGCCAGAATGGCCAATGTCATTCTGACAGCTGCAATCCAAAATATTTGCAGGGCATACCAGTAATTACCTGTCTGTGTTTTAGACATTAGCAGGTTTACCAGATAATCAAATATACCTTTTGCAATTACCTAGCAAGCAGAAATAAGTAAAGGAAAACTAGGTAAGATCAAGAATACTGTACTTGGGATGCATAAAACCAGATTACCATTAGATGGGAGCAAAGAGACAACTTTTTTGTAGCTTTGTCAGAAACAAAGATGAAAGTCCCCTACCAAAATATAGCCCAGGTTTTAACCAAGTGCATTTAGAAATTCTAAACTCTTCTTACACTACAGATTTGATTCTTTTGGCTGCTGCTTGAAAATATCCATCTGCAACATAATGTTCCACATCGCTATAGTTGGGAGAAAATGCCTTACAGAGGTCTATTTTCTCTGTTGGAGTTTGCAAAGGAACCTTCAGGAATCTGTGGTTCTTTACTATACAATAGCATATTCTTCAATCTCAGTAGGTTTCTGGGGGATTGAATGGAACTAAATAAAATCTTCAGCAACCCCAGTATTTGAAGGCAGGATAATCAATCATATGTCTTCTGTATGAATCATGTGGCCTTTCTTCTCTCCATATAGTATGCTGTAGAAAAAGGAGTCCGGGTTCTGGTAGATGCAGAATATACTTACATCAATCCTGCCTTGACATTAGTCACCATCGCAATGATGGCTACTTGGAACACCCAAAAGCCTTGGATTTGGAATACATATCAAGCATATCTCAAGGTTGGTCTATTCAGGGGTGGGCTGCTACAGGTTCGCCCAGGTTCAGGAGAAACCGTAGCTAACATTATGGTTGCTTCGGAGAACCTCCAAATCCCACCCCAAGCTGACCCCTCCCATCCCTTCCCAAGAGTCTCCACGTGGTTCGTTTTGGATGCGAGGTAAGTGCAGGACTCACACGGAGGCTCGGGGAGGGGGAAAAATGGGCCTCCTGGAAGTTCCGGAAGGCCAGAAACAGGCCCATTTCCAGACTTCCGGAGGCTGGGAGAGGAAGTTTTCACCCTCCCAGAGGCTCAAGGAAAGCCTCCGGAGCCTGGGGAAGGAACCCCCCCCCCCCCGTCCTGGTGCAGGAGGCCAACTAGGCTAACCATGGCCATGCCCACACAGCAGCCGGGCGAGAACCTATTGCTGAAATTTTTGAAGCCCATCCCTGAATCTATTCCAGTGGGTGGGATTCAGCCAGTTCGCACCTATTCGGGAGAACCGGTTAGTAACTTTCTAAGTAGTTCAGAGAATCGATTGTTGGAAGAAATCTCATTTTGTTTTTTTTCCCCCCACTTTACAGGGCTAATCCTGTAAGGAAGGCAGGAAGGAAACATTCTGGTGTTGTTTCTAGCCTAATCTTTATTGACCTGCTTACAGAAACTGCCCTTCCGGTTAACCCTTGTTACATTGTAACAGCTAAGGCGAAGCGCCCATCGACCTGAGTGACCTTGAGTTGGCCATGCCCATCCAGTCACATGGCCACTGAGCCCCACCTACCCAGATGGTCATTAGGGCAGAGAACCAGTTGTTAAATTATTTGAATCCCACCACTGGTCTATTCCTAGAATCTCTCCTCCTTTGTATTTTTTTCATCACACGTCTACCTGGGAATAAAAAAATAATAATGCTCTTTTCATCAGAACAATTAAGTGGTGCTAGGGCAATTTAAAAAAAAGTTCCATAGCAGTTGTTTTGTTTGTTGACCTAGTTAAGTTTTCCTCCAGGACACTTTGGAGCGCCTGAAGCAAGATGTGGCCCTTGCAGGACGCCTGGGGGTATGCTTTGGAGTGAAGCTGGTCCGGGGGGCTTATCTGAACAAAGAACGGAAATTGGCAAAGGAAAAGGGGTACCCTGATCCTGTACAGCCAAGCTGGGAAGCTACCAATGAAAGGTGAGGATTTTTTTTTCTCATTAGAACAGTTCTTTTGTTTTGAGCCTTGGTTATGTCAGGCTGTGTGCTACTTGTAATGATTTCTGTTGAGAATCTCCTCCTGTAGTAACATTCCCTCTCCTACCCCCCCACCCCCCACCCCTTTCATTTTCCTTGGCAAACAGTTACCGCCGTTGTCTGGATTTTGGCTTGGACCAAGTATCTCAAGTCAAGGAGAGATTTGAGATGATTGTGGCTACACACAATGAAGCTTCTGTGACACATGCTGTACAAAGGTATAGTAACGAAAAAGAGGTGAGAGGGGGAAAAGTGTAATAACACATCTACAAATAAAACATCTACAAAAATATATTGAGTGGAAAAGTGCTGAGAAGAGCAATTAAGACAATTAAAGGCCTGGAGACTAAAAACATATGAAGAACGGTTACAGGATTGGGTTTGGCCAGTCTAAAGAAAAGAAGGACTAAGGGGGGACATGTTAGCAGGATCCCAGTATTTGAGAAGCTGCCATAAAGAGGAGGGAGTCAATTTGTTTTTCAAAGCACCAGAGAGCACGACAAGAAACAATGGATGGAAACTAATCAAGGAGAGAAGCAACCTAGAATTAAGGAGAAACTTCTTAACAGTGAGAACAATCAATCAGCGAAATAGCTTGCCTTCAGAAGTTGTGGGTGCTTCATCACTTGAGGTTTTTAAGAAGAGACTGGAGAGTCATTTGACTGAAATGGTATAAGGTCTCCTGCTTGAGCAGGGGGCTGGACCAGAAGGCCTCCAAGGTCCCTTCCAGCTCTATTCTGATTGATTGATTGATTGATTGATTTATGTTGCATGATTCTGTGAACAAGCCCTTTCTACTTCCTTAAATGATTTGTACAAGAAATTGCATGCACAAGTAGCAAACTGAAAAAGTGAAAGCAAAGAGGAAGAGGAGAAATAAGGCAATAAGTTATGAACCCTGAAAAATTTCATTTAGATCACTGGTTCAAGTCATATGCCCTCCACATTTCTAAGCGTCAACCTTGTTTACTCAGTAGTGACATTGCTCAGAATTCTAGGAATTTGTCCATATAGCTGAAGACTGACAAGGCATTCATCTTCCAGGACTTGAGGGGCTGTCACAGAAAGAGGGGATTGACTTATTGTACAAAGCACCAGAACCAATGGGTGGAAATTTGTTAAAGAAAGGTTTAACTTGAAAGTAAGGATACATTTTCTGACAGTGAGAACAATTAATCAATGGAATAGCCGGACTCCCAAGTTGGGGGGTCCTCCATCATTAGATGTTTTGAAAAACAAACTGGACAATCATTTGACCAGGATGGTACACGGTCTCCTGCCTTTAGCAGAAGGTTGGACCAGAAGCAACAAACTTTGCGCTCAAGGATTGACATGTTTTCCAATTTAACACAACTGAGAGGGAAAGGTCAAAATAACCAGAGGCTTAAAAACATTAGTGCACATGTAAAGGCAAGTAAATAGTCATTTGCTCTCCTCAAACGTGTGAGAAATTAGGGCAAAAAAAAAAAATGAAACTGATATTTATGGTTATGTGATTTGCATAAAGTAGCAGAGGGAGCCTAGAGCCCTCAAGATTTTGTTGAGTCACAATTCTCAGAATCTGTCACTTTGGGCCATACAAGCTGAGATACTGAGGGTTGACATTCAGCAACATGAGAATTAGTTTGGTCTAGTAGCGGTTAATGCTCTGACCTAGAAAACAGGAAACTTTGGGTTCTAGGCTAGCCTTAGGCATGAAAGCTGACTGGGTGACTTTGGGCTAGTCACTCTTTCCCAGCCTAACCCACCTTGAAAGATTGCTGTTGTGGGGAAAATAGGAGACAAGTGTATTAGTTCTGTTTGCCATATACCAAACTGGCAGATTTTGGAATACCCATCTCTTTGGTAGAAGCCTTCTAGCTTACATGTCTATAGGGATTCTCTCTCTTCCAGGTCACAGTTGTCCCAAAGGTGCTTTTTCAAGAGCACTTTTGGGACTTCTGGCTTTCAGTTTATGCCATTCTACAATAAATTCATGCCCATCGTTGTGTCTGTGTTTGTTTTATCTTCTTAAGGATGTCAGAGATGGGCATCAACAAAAATGCTGGACCCATTTGCTTTGGGCAGCTGCTGGGTATGTGTGACCAAGTGTCCTTGGCATTAGGTGAGTATTGTTCCATGCTCTTTATGATTTTTTTCATTTCTTCCTGTGATATAATCACCTCCTTTCTCTAATTTGGTTTTCACCCTCCGGCCAAGTATAGGTCAAGCAGGTTTTGCCATCTACAAATCTATCCCCTATGGATCTGTGGAAGAGGTTATCCCTTACCTGATCCGGCGTGCTCACGAGAACCAGAGTGTTCTGCTTGGGATCCGAAAAGAACGGGATCTGCTTCGCACGGAGCTGTGGAGGCGGATTTTAAGGAGGCCCTGATGGAATTTGCATGTACTAAAGACCGTCCCTTTTTTTCTAGAATCATGGTTGCTTCCAAATCAAGATCTAACAGGAGGCTAAGATATTGTGTTATTACATTTGTTCAACTTCCTGTGCTTTCCTACTGGGGTTTCCACTCCTTTTTCTATTGCAGAAGATCCATTTAAAAAAGAAAGATGGAATAAGTATCTAGTGTTTTATTTGTTGTAAGTGTCAAGTCTATACCTGGTTGCCTCAAATTTTCTTAATCACAGTGCTTTAATAATACTTTAAAAAGTATTGATTTTGGAAAGCCTTGATGATCTACTACAGTGGTTCTCAACCTCTTTTTCACCATGGACCCCCTTTAAATATCTTTTGTGCCACACATACCATCATCATGTACCACCAAGACTCAAAATTTAAATCATAACATTTCTTCAAGCCTTCATGGACCACCTGTGATGACATTATAGCCCCCCCCCCCCCGCCGAGTCCATGAACCCAGATTGAGAACCACTGATCTACTCCAAATCCCAGATGGGTTTCTATAGGTTAGTTTATATTAGCTTGGTGTTTTAGCTCCTTCTCTGTTTTCTTCTTCAAAAGAATTTTCAATATTGACTGAAGATTATTTGCTTATAACCAAGTTTACCAGCTAAGGAAACTCTTGGCGATGGCAATCAATTGTGGAGTGCTTGGTGGAGGTTCAGTGCCCTGATACTTTTAAATAAGATTGTAAAGATTAATATTAAGATTGTGCAACTCAACTGCATGTTTCCTTCCTAACAATTACTGTTTACAGTACTGAGTGCCCATCTTAGACATAGCAATTCAGTGTTTGCACCAGAGATGGAAATAGCCTACAAGCATCCATTTCCCACTTTCTAAGGTTGGAATTGAGGTTGAGTTTCAGGTGAATTTTTAATCATCAGTGACACAATCAAGTTCATTGAAAGCAATCCACAACAGAGAAGAAGTGGGAATAATTTGCCTTATCTTTCTGGTCTCCCCATTTTTTTCCAAATGCAAAACTTTCCACAAGTTTTAAAGTGCTATGGAATGCATATTATACCATTTGAGAGAATGCAATTTGTCAAGGCACACCTTGTTCCCTTGTCTTCTTGATTCTAGGATTGACTCAAAATAACAGAATAACTAAGTTGGAAGGAACCTTGGAGATCTTCTAGTCCAACCCCTTGCTTGAGCAGGAGACCTTATATTATTCCAGAAAAGTTGCTGTCCAGTCTCTTCTTAAAAGCCTCCAGTGATGAAGTACCCATAATTTCTGAAGGCAAGCAGTTCCACTGGTTAGTCATTCAGTTAGGAAATTTCTCCTTACTTCTAGTTTGCCTCTCCATCCATTCTCTTTCCTTCTGGTGCTTCAGAAAAAGGTTGTCCCCCTCTTCTTGGTGGCAGCCCCTCAAATATTGCAACACTGCTATCATGTCACCCTTAATCCTTCTTTTCACTACACTAGACATACCCAGTTTCTGCAACCATTCTTCGTATGTTAAAACCTCCAGTCACCTAATCATTTTTGGGCGGACTCCTCATTTTATATCTGCCATCTGATTTTAGCAGATTCCTTGGTCACCCTACACAGTGATGCAATTGCAGTAGAGATTTAATGTGTTGTTATGTTTGACAGCAGCTTTCTGCTGTTTCCTAACTAATGTGTGTTGTAGTTTGAATATGTGTTGACCTGTTTAAGCAAGGCAGAATGAGGCGGGGGGAGAAAGAAGAGGGTTTGCCCTTATATAATGGACTTAATGAATTTTAGGTATTAACAAACTAGATCTCCACACATACAGGCAGCACTAAACTGGATTAAAACCAGCTGTTTTTTTTTCTAAAAATAGTTAAAGACAGTAATCAGGACAAATGGGATTTTTCTCTTGCCAGTGGGCTACAACGAAAAACCGTGATGTAGGAAGAACTGGGTGCCACAGCAGGACTGTATTAAAATTGTGTTGACCAAGTTCCTTTTCTGAAAACCTGTAACTTTGTTTTTTAAAGCTGAGATAAATAGAAGAGTTGAAAGTGGGCTTTGAGGATTCCAATGAAAAAATCCTTCCTTTATTGGGCATCTCTTATTATCTGGGAATGGCTCAGTGAGGTGATGGCTAAGCGTAAAAGCAAGGATTTAGGAGCATTCCTGTTCTAGGGAGAGTCATTACCTTGGCTTACCCTTGATATCATCAGCTTCTCTTCTGGACCTCCCTCATAATTTGATGGGATGGAAAGGAGGGGTGGCAGCAGCTGTTTTGGTTCCCACAGCTCTTAATCTCAAAAAGGTGATTGATGGAAGCCAGCCAGCCTGGAGCTGTAATCCTTGGAATAGGCCGGGTTAAACAAGGTCCTGGGAACATCAGAAGGCCCACATGCTTTTCCTGGGCAATGACACTCAAATACAGATGCTCAAGTTCTCAGCAGAGTTTTTCAAAAGTTTCCATATTTTTCAAGTTACACAAACTGTCTGTTCTCCGTTTAATCTCTTCATTCCTGTCGTTAGTCAATGGATCAAATGCAAAACCATTTTGGTCAGGGTCACATTTGACTTGTTGGACAATGTTTCTGACCTCTGCAAATGGCAACTGATAATTGTGGTTGTTGGATTGTTAGAAATGCGCCACTTGCAGCCTGAGAGAATTCTGTATAAGGAAGACTTTATTGTACATTAGTACAATGGATAGAAGACTGATCTGATGAAAGATAATGAGAAAAGGAAACCCTGAGTTCTGCCAAGATTTGCAAAGCAGGGATTGAAGAGGAATCCTTTTCTGAGGGAGTTGCACATTTTTTAAAATAGATGTAGGTACATGGCAGTGATGTTGAAATACCATTTTTATAGGGATCAGGAGGGATACTAATAGAAAATGGCTGTATGACATTTAGTGAAGGCTTAAAACCCCCCATTTTAGGATGCACTTCTGAAAATCGGTGTTTTGTTTAAACTTCCTTGTGAGTCCAATCACACCCGGGTAATAAATAATTCTATTCTATTCTATTCTATTCTATTCTATTCTATTCTACTCTATTCTACTCTACTCTTATTCCTATTCCTATTCCTATTCCTAGTCTATTCCTATTCCTATTCTATTCTATTCTATTCTATTCTATTCTATTCTTAAGTAATGTAATTTTAAGTTACAAAAAGGGGTTGGAGTTATATATGGATTTCAAGTTGTTTATCCATGATTTGGGAAGAATTTAAGAAATCTACTTGTTTCCTCCCCCAATCTTTTGTATACACTGAGTTATTTAACCTCACTTCCCAGTTTAGACAAGGTTTTTTGTTCATATTATACAGCTCAAGAACAGATTAGGTTGGGCTGAGAGAGTGTGACAGCTAGAATCACCTGTTAACTTCCCATGGCCAAGAGTAGATGACTCTGGGTCTCTCCAGTCCTTGGGCCCATCCATGCTTACGATTAACTGAAGATATTCTACTGATCATTTTTAGAGAACAATGGTGCCTTTATCTCATCTCCAACTTCCTGGGAAGCCATTTGTCTTTGGCAATGCCAGTTTATCAGTAGTGTTTTGCTTCTTCTGAACCAAGCCATCTTGTAAGAACATCCCATGATGACTTCTTAATTAAGTGCCATGGGTTGGTTCTACCTAGTTCCTATCAGCCCCTCTCAGATACTGCAAACACAACCTTGGACTCCTTTCCTCTAGTTGCCTCTTTCCATTATGTTCCTTGATCATTTTTACTGGGTTTGAAGGAGAGATCAGATACATGGCTTCCACAGAAGCACTGGCTTATTGATACCTGACCAGTATTTTGCAAAGCACCAGGCAGATATTACATAGGCTTCTTATACAAACATATTTAGCATTCTTCTGCAATACAATAGTTTCTGTTTTTAATATGCATTTTTCAATCCCGAAGAAAAGTGATACATCTTTAATTTAAAAAAAAAACAGGACTATCACTGTCTATAATCAAGCTAGAAATGAGAGCTGGATTTTTCTAGCTGTGGGTTGCCGGTTCTGTTCTAAATAAATGCCCTACAGGCTTTCCACGGCTCCTGACAACAAGAGTTCTTACACAGCCTTGGTTCCTTATTTCTTTGAGGAATGAAGACCTTTTGCATCTCCAAAGTCATCTTGTGTATTCAATGGGATGCTTGTAGGGGCTGTTAGCAATTGCCAAATGCTGCTAGCACTGCCATTTAGAGATAATTGGCAGCTGAAATGAAATAGAGAAGAATTCTGCAAGTTTGCCCTTTCCCAAGAAAGAGGAAGATCAGTAGACCTGTATCCAAAAATAGCTTGGATGATAGACTGCTGGAATGGACAATGGTTGAACTAGGAATATTCTCCTCTGATATGCCCTGCAAGCTTCCCTCCTCTTAAACTCACATGCTTCTTCTATCCCACTGACCTGTCCTCTGAGATATTTTTGGACACTACTTTACAGGTCTTCTGGAATATTAGTAAAGCTATGTCCAAAAATAACTTGGTTGACAAGTTGGTGAGATGAAGAGGCCCAGAATAAAGCAGGGGGGAGCTCTCTCACTACTTCATCCTACACTTCTACTTCATCCCATTAAGCTTTCAGGTGGCCATTTTTTAACACAGTCCTCCTGGTCTTCCGGAAATCAGATAATTCAAAAATATCCTGAATGTCAAGTTGTTCCCCAGAGGGAACATCTCCATTTGAGTAATCTGTCATCTGGGAAATTCAAAAGGTGGCTACTCTGGGAGGCATCTGCCCACTTTCTTAACCTTGCCTCTTTAGATTTTAAACACAGGATTTGGTGTCCACCCCAGCCCTCTCTGGTTGGTGACATTGAGTGGAAAATAAAGGTAGGATTTTCACAAGCCGCCTTATTGAAGCAGATTAAAATATGACTATAGGGTACACCAAATTGTGCAAGCATACTTTTTTTTGTTTTTGAAACTCAAGAACTAAAAGAATGCGCATTTATTTATTTATTTTTAAAGTGCGGTGTGTATTTTCACTCCTTGAAAGTAGAGGAAGGCCGATGATTGCATCAGCGTGACATCAGCCAGACAAATTCTGTAAGGGAAATATCATGAGAGATAATATTAGTACACTTACAATAGGTTGTTTTAATATCAAATCCTTACTCCATCCATGAAGTTTGCTTAATGGTCTCAACTGGTTTCTGTCTCTGATATGAACATAACTGTCAGGAATGTGACAATAGGGGAATTAAAGCAACTAAGGTCTCCCTTTTTGCAGTTGTTAAGGAATAATAAGCTGATCTAAATTTATGATGTTGCCTGATTAGGTACAGATCAAATTTCCTTTGATCATATCATAAAACTATGGAAATGGCACATGCACAGAGCCTTCATCTTAAGATCTTAAGATGTGATCTTCTGATTTTCTACTAAAAGAGGCTAATCTTTCCAAACTGCTAACCTCAACTCGTATCACCCCTCAATCAGCAGTCAGTTCAAAGTTTTTCCCCCTCTCTTCGTCTCTTGTTCAGATCTCTGGTAATAAATATTTTCAATACAATTATAATGCAAAGGGGTTGGGGATGGATTGGGGTGCTACTAGAATGTTCCTGTTTTTTACATTTTAAAGATGGAACACACTAAACTCTTAGAAAAGAGACATATACAGCTTAATAAGAAATATTACTATAATATTTACCTTAGTCATTCAAACTTCAAAAATATGCTCTGGGTGGGGGGAAATTGCAGCCAATCTCCATGAAATTGGAACAACGCAATAAATAAATTTCTAAATCTATTATCCAAACCCATTTAAGCCTGTATCTTGTCACTCTGTGCTTCTAAATCCTATCTCTCTAGAGCTTTAATACTTTAATCTCTCACCCTGATTTCCCTAAGCCTGTAATCTCTTTCCATCAATCTTATATTGCTATATATCACCTTCAAAATCCACAGTCCCGTCTCCATTAACGTCAGCATCCTTCACCATATCGTTAATCTCTTGAGGGGTCATTGTCTCACTCATCAACCGTTGCATGGTCTGACGCAGTTCAATCAAGGTGATCTTGCCATCCCCATTTGTGTCAAACTGGAAAGAAGACCCAGAATTATTCAGACTATCCATGCATATTTTCTATATTAGAACCAAAAGGAGGATTAGCTGCGGACCAATGTAGTAATGGCATTTGAGAGAGCAATCACCATAGCTGTGGTCTAACATCTAAGGGGTTGCCACAAAGAAGAGGGAGCCAACCTATTCTCCAAAGCACCTGAGGGTAGGACGAAAAGCAATGAATGGAAATAATCAAGGAGAGAAGCAACTTAGAACTGAGGAGAAATTTCCTGACAGTTAGAACAATTAATCAGTGGAACAACTTGCCTCTAGAAGTTATGAGTGCTCCAACACTGGGATTTTGTAAGAGATAGGACAACCCTCTGTCTGAGCAGAGGATTGGACTAGAAGACCTCCAAAGTCCCTTCCAACTCTGTTATTCTATTCTATTTCTCAGATTTCTGGAACATATTAAACATTACCCTCCAGTGCAGGAATTGCTCCCTGCCAGATGCCATAAACTGACTATGATCACCTACCACTTTATATTAACAGTAGGACTGTTTGATGTGATTTAGAAAGAACACAGCTTTCGTACATATGTGACAAGACAGATGCTAATTGGAAATAGATGCCTTGGTCTTAGCTGGAAAAGCATTAATTTCCAAACCTCCACTTTCCATAGGTGACATTACAGATTTAATTATCAAGATTCTGGTAGGCCTGATAGTTTTTTTTTTCCTTTTCCTTAGACCATTTTCACTCTCCAAGCACGGACTACAAATATCACCATTTAGCTAGCATGATCCTTTTCTGTGCTGAATGAGACATGTTTAAATTTTGCAAATTTAATTTTAACAGCACAAGATTAGAGCCTCCAAGATGACTTTCCATGGCTGGCTGGGGATTTCTGGGAGCTGATGTCCATACACCTTCAAACAGTTAAGGTTGAGAAACATTGTTCCAGTTGGGTTCCTCTAGATGTCCTGGAAGTGCAATTTACGGAATTCTCTTTCAGACTTTTGAAAGGGAATGTTGGGATGAGCAATTTCATTGAGGAAGAGAGAAGGAAGTTAAGCCTCTCCATATCCATGGTCTCCATGGGCATCACATCTATCCAGATAGCCAATGGAGCGTGCTATTATCTAGTCTAAGCCTCTCCATATCCATGGTCTCCATGGGCATCACATCTATCCAGAGAGCCAATGGAGCGTGCTATTATCTAGTCTAAGCCTCTCCATATCCATGGTCTCCATGGGCATCACATCTATCCAGATAGCCAATGGAGCGTGCTATTATCTAGTCTAAGCCTCTCCATATCCATGGTCTCCATGGGCATCACATCTATCCAGATAGCCAATGGAGCGTGCTATTATCTAGTCTAAGAGGCAGCACAAAATATACCAGAACTAATTTGCTTGGTACACATAACCAATTGCTATTTGTCCTTGTTAACAAGACAGTGTGTTAACAGGGCAATTAATATACAGCGATTAAAAAAATTCCTGTACTGGTGGGACAAAAATGTCTAATAATCCCTTTTCAAATGTTGGTTAGGACTGGATAAGATGCTAAGCTTAGATAGCTAGCTGGAAGCTGGCTTTAGCCAGTGCCACCACAACTGTGAACACATCCCTAGCTGAACTGGGGATAGGGGGGAATGGCCCATTTCAGGCAGCACAATCCCTTATGTAGTCACATAAGTGCCTGTACCAAAGGCAGCTTCTATTACCCCATTCTGTGGATCAAATCTTGGGAGAAAAGTTTCAGGAAACTTCACCTTTATATGAAATCCATAATCCATACAACCTGCTGACAAGCTACATTTGGGGGAGGGGGAGATGACAACTGCTAAAATTGTTGAAGACACCCTTCCCACTTTGGTCAATGCTGCCACCCTGTGCAATTTATCACATCCCACCTACCAATACAGATTTCAGAGCATCCGGGAGGGAAATAAATATGACATCCACATTTGTCAGTCACTACACACCACAAGAGACTTGGTAGGTTAGAGCACGCTCACATCAGTCAAAAGCAACTAAATGAGCTGGGCATATCATACCCTCTTCTATGTCATCAGCTCCATCTCCCCTAAGGGAGACATTAATTTCATATAGGATCAGAAATTAGCCTCAGCAATGGTTTGGAGAGACTACAGTTACATCATGTAGACCTGTTCTTAAAAGGGGTATTTTAGATATGCCCTGAACTTTAGTCTGACTCCTATATTTATGTCTATAAAAATAAACACATTAGGAGCTGTTAGCTCCACTATGTACACCCGACCTAGAAAATAACTTGAAAGGGGATTCAGAATATGAAATCTGCTATAGTAATGGCAACTTGCAAGTCTGATTGCGCTTTATCCCCCCCACACACACCTCCCCAAATAAAGATAAAAGTAAAGGTTCCCTTCACACATATGTGCTAGTCGTTCCCGACTCTAGGGGGCAGTGCTCACCTCCGTTTCAAAGCCGAAGAGTCAGCGCTGTCAGAAGATGTCTCTGTGGTCATGTGGCTGACATGACTAAACACCAAAGGCGCACGGAACACTGTTACTTCCCACCAAAGTGGTTCCTATTTTTCTACTTGCATTTTTACGTGCTTTCAAAATGTTAGGTTGGCAGAAACTGGGACAAGTAACGGGAGTTCACTCCGTTACGTGGCACTAGGGATTCAAACCGCCGACCTTTGTGATTGACAAGCTCAGCATCTTAGCCACTCAGGCACCACGTCGCTACAATAAACAAATCCCAAATAGAGGGACACAAAGAAGGAACTAAGGAGAAGTCTGAGCCATTTCCTCTTTCCCCACAGGTTGAAGTGGCCTTGAATTATTCATCTCTCTGGGAATGGATCTGATTTCTCTCTGTCAAGGTCGTTTTCTTTACTCTCTACAAGAGGCAGTCTCCTACAGAAAACCAGACAGGCAGAAACTATGGCTAAGGGTAGATTGTCCTTACATTTTGTTTGTACAACCATAAGAAGATGCTGGTCTGGGTGAAGTTTTGCTCAGATCAAGAAATTAGGAAATAAACTTAAGATAAGGAGTGCCCATCTAATCTACCTTTCCTTTCTGGATCTAACTCCTGTGTCCTGTCATCTGTTTTTACCTCCTTGAAGACATCTCTCATCTCTTGAACGCCAATCATGCCTGCTGTTTCTGCCAGTAATTTTGGGGCCATCAACTCTACAAAGTCATCAAAAGCTACGTGTCCCCCAACTGCAACGAGAAAAGTGACATTTACTGCTTAAAGTGGATTTTTTTTTAAAAAAAAACCATCACCAATAAGAACACCTAGATATTTTGCTTTCTACTTCAGTTCCTTGATTAAAAGCTTTTTCAGAATATATGGGAGAAAATAATAGGAAACAGATCAATTCTGAATCCTCCCACTTCCTAAGTGAGCCCCAAAGCATCATGTTAATAATTTAGTTTTGGATTTGGTAAACACCTGGATCAGAGACCACATGAGATCATTTCTATCAGAAAGAGGAATGGCATAATTATAATAAATGCAGTTTATTTTTGAAATAATGTGATCTACTAATCGAACTACTGTTGAAAGAACTCAGAAGAAGTTTCCCATTATTGTTCCTTAAAAAATTGGAGAATAGGATCCTGGGGCAAGAAAGAATTAATATAAGCCCTTGGACTTGCTACAGTCTTTATAAAAATATTTCCCCTTAGCCATTATTTTATTGTGGGAACAAAATGGAGGGAACTTTCTTCCCAATGCAAATAATTGTTTCAGAAGAGAAGACTTGTAGTATAGTAAAAGGGAATCTCTCCTTTCTTCTGTAATCATCCCTTTCAGCAGCTGATCTTTGCTCATTTAAAAAAAGGTCCAAATTAAACAGGATGTATAAACATCCTGTGTAATTTATCCCTGAAGGACAATCACTGGCCAGGGTTCTTCGGTAGATCCGAAATAGACTTTTCAGTCTTAACCAATTTATACCATGGTTTCCAAAAGCCAGTAGTAACTTCCCTTTAAAAAAAAACCCTTCAGCTCCCTCCCCCCCCCCCCGAAGTAGGAGCTTTCCTTCAGAGACAACTGCACACAAAGATAAGACAATGATTGGGAACTCATAGATCCCCAACAGTGGTTGAAGTATATTTCCCATCACTTAGTATTGGCTACAGTTGATACGAGTTGGAGTCCAGAGATATCTGGAGAGTCTCAGACTTAGGTTTCCCTCATTCTTCCCAACAAGCACTTACGATTCATGTTGATCTGTTGAGACAGCTCTATGAGTTCCATCTCGGTTGGCATGTACCCCATTGTTCTCATGAGGTTACCCAGATCTTTGCAGCTGATGTATCCATCTTTGTCCTTGTCAAACTCCTGAAAGGCTTCACAGAGTTCTGTTTTTGCATGATGATGATGATGATGATGATGATGACGACGATGATAAAGAATCAAATAAAATCATAGCTGGGTTTTCATAACATACTTGAGTAATTTAAGTTTCAGAGTATTGTGGGAGCTCATTCCTTAGCATGCTATGTATACCAGATCACCACATAAACCATAATATCATTCGCATGCTTGGGCATATCATTTGTGTTTTGTTAACCTTTTGTATTTAGCTTGGAGCCATTTTGGAGCAGAATGACACAGAAACATCATTAATTGATTGACTGTTACACAAGCAAGCATGTTTTAACAACCTAGTCCATGAATCTCATTGTTTTAAACACTGTTAATAATGTGCTTTTGCTTCATGCATTGTATGTCCATTTTCCAATTAGAGACCTCCCACTGAAGCTGCATTTACTGAGAAAATTAAACTAATTCCGCCTTTATTTTTATAAGTTAGACTTCAAATAGTAGGTCCAGAAAGGCACTTTCTTCACCATCCCTCTTCGTGAATTCATTTCAGCACACAACTATTCGTCTTTTTTAATAGTCTCCAGGAGAGTTCTGAGAGCACACTTTCTCAAGGAAGATTATCTGCTACTGATGTCTCTTCAATCTTTCCTAACCTTCCAAAGGAATTCAGTATATCTTGGAGAACTAGTTTAATATATTAGTCAGAATCATATATGTGTACAAACAGAAGTTTGCACTTACCTTCAATTTCATCTCCACTCAGTTCACGTTGCTGTAACAAAAAAACAAAAAAGAAATAGCAGAAAGACATTCACTGCAATAGACGGACATAAACAAGGAACTCAGAAGCCAAGACTGATGATTCCAAACTTAGAAAAAAACTGCTCCCTTTTTTTGGGGGGGGGAATTGGAGAAATCAAGGACCTAGTCACCATAATTCTATACTTAACTCTCCACCCAACTGACCCCAACCATAACAACTCAACTAAAGCATTTTTTTTTGTCCTGGGCCAATGGAAAACATTGCACTGAATGACAAGAAATCAGCAGTATTCCAAAATAGCAGGTTAAAACCCAAATAACTATCAGGAGATGGAAAAGCTAAAGCCATTGGGCTTTCTGATTCACTGGATCCTTCCTCAATGAGATGAATAAATGCAATGGAGAGCAAGTCTTATAGATAGTTCAGGTATTTGCTAGCTACTGATTGTGGATCAGGCTGCAATAGACTACGGATGCTTTGATTAAGAAAATAAAGAAGATTATTTGAGAAAACAGCCTAAACCAAGATGCTTACAAGGTCAAAAAGATTCAGCTTTTTTCTTGTAAACTTTGCTAGTGATTGGAACAAGCCGTCCAACTAGAAAACCAAAGAGAAGTTGGAAGATAAGCACCACTTCACATGAACCAAACTTATATTTCTGTCATCTCCATTGTTTGTAAATCCTATGTGATTTGCCACAAGTGGACATAAAACCATTAGCAATCATGTCTTTTTCAACTGCCTTTCTCTCTCTATGTACATATGTACATATATTTACTTTTCTTCTGTCATGTTCTCATCATATGCTAAATTAAATCTAATTAATCAATTAACAATAACTTGTAAAATACAATTATCTTGGTCAACCTTCTCTTACTTACAGTATTGTCTTCCCACTGTTGAATTACAGTACAGTTGAATTACAACACCCATCATTCTGGGCAAATTGGTTGGGGCTCAGAGCTCAATACATTTTTAAAAGGTTGAGGAATGTTTCTTTAGATTTCTTTTGAAGAAAACCCAGACATCTATCTATCTCTCCCACCACCATTCCATACCTCTACTGTCTTCTGCCTAATTTGGACCCGTGATCCATTCCTATTGCGCATCCTGAATTAAAAACAAAATACTTTCCTATGGCAGGGAGTGAAACCTAGGAATATTACAATCCTGTCCTGGACCACTTTTGATTAATTGTGCTTTTACTGAAAAAAACACAGAAGTCCAGTTCGGTGCGTTTTCCCTAACCTGTAGGGCTACCCCAGCAATTCCCATGACCCAGTCCCCACTGGTTGACCCATACCCTCTGCTTGTCAGCAATGTTCTTGCGCAAGAAGATGCACGCTGGTCCCAGGCCGTTCTGCATGGTACAGAGAGATGCGGGTCCCAGTCCAGTCGCCAAGTCCCCAGCCAGCCTGCCTGGCACCCAATCTTCAGCAGCGGGGGAAAAAGGGCTCTTTGGAAGAGGCTGATTTATAGAGGGAGAAAGAGATCATCTCTCCTTCATTTCCGACCCCTCCTCCATCCAGGCCTTTTTTGTTCTTCTCCAGGCTGTGACATCTGTAGAATAAATCTCTCCTCCTTTGCCCAGATTAACATCGGCCACGCGGTGAAAATTGGCAGCCTGGACCCGCTTGGCTTCTCAGGAATTATGGAGACAGAAGCTTCCAGAACATTAAAATGGTGTAGAAAGGGATAGATAGCAATTAAGCCATCAGGCTAAAAACTGGATGAGCGTGTGTTCCAGTCCTGGCTTAGGCAGAAATACAGCTGGGTAGGCCAGTCACTCTCTATCAGCCCTGGAAAGGAGGCAATGGCAAACTATTGCCAAGAAAATTGTGGGGACTAGTCCAGGCAGTCATGAGGAATCAACAATGTCTTGAGAGCACACATCCCCCCAAATACATACTTAAAACTCCACCACAGTATAAATTATTTTTTTAAAAAAGTTTAGGTGTAAAAATATAGAAAACCTCCACACTCTCCAAATCTCAGAGGAAAACCCCACATAATCAAATCAAACCTTTATTGTCAATGCACAACATGCGTACAATGAAATTGAATGAGCCTCCCTTGGTGTAGCCCCACCCCACCCCAAAAGACAAAATACATCTCAATAATTCAATAAATGAAATAGAATTCCTAAACCCAAAGAAGTAATAACTAACACACATTCCCATGTACCTATATGTATGTAATATTATATTATCGGTATGAACATGTTGCATGTTGCATTGGCCCTGCGAGTCTATCATATTAAACCTAACTGTGGTGTTATGTTGTGTTCAGAAGTCTGATAGCCCATGGATAAAAACTATTTTTCAGCCTATTTGTTCATCTGGCTATGCTTCTATATCTACTGTTCGGTGGTAGGAGAATAACGAAGTGCTGACCAGGGTGTAAATCATCCCTGAGGATTTTCCAAAACTGCATTCAGTTTTGGTTGCCACGATGTAGAAAAGATGTGGAGACTCTGGAAAGAATGCAGAGAACAACAACAAGGATGATTAGGGGACTGGGGACTAAAACATATGCAGAACGGTTGCAAGAACTAGGTATGTCTAGTTTAATGAAAAAAAGGACTAGGGGAGACATGATAGCAGTGTTCCAATATCTCAGGGGCTGCCACAAAGAAGAGGGGAGTCAAACTATTCTCCAAAGCACCTGAGGGCAGAACAAGAAGCAATGCGTGGAAACTAATTTCCTGACAGTTAGAACAATTAATCAGTGGAACAGCTTGTCTCCAGAAGCTGTGAATGCCCCAACACTGGAAGTCTTTAAGAAGATGTTGGATAGCCATTTGTCTGAAACAATATAGGGTTTTCTGCCTAGGCAGGGGATTGGACTAGAAGACTTCCAACATCCCTTCCAACTCTGCTATTGTATTATATTATTGTATCCTCACTCTGTTGAGGCAACGGGTCCTGGCAATTTCATCCAGTGGTTTTAGGGGACAGCCCATAATTTTTTGTGCTGTGCTCATCACCCTCTGTAATGCTTTTCTGTCCACAGCTGCAAGCCAGCATATCATATCATAACACAATATGTAAGGACACTTTCTGTCATAGACCAGTAAAAGGAAGTCATCAGCCATTGTTCTAGCTGATTTTTCCGCAAGACCCTAAGGAAATGGAGTCTCTATTGAGCCTTCCTGACCACCTGGATCATGTTATTTTTCCAGGTGAGATCTTGGCTAAGATAGACTCCCAGAAATTTGAAAGAGGAAACCCTCTCGACACAGCCCCCCTTGGTGTAAAATCGGGCAGGTTCCTCTCTATGCTTCTGGAAGTCTAATACCATCTCCTTTGTCTTGCTCGTGTTTAGATGCAAGTTGTTTTATGAGCACCATGTGGATAACCTCTGGACTTCTTCCCTGTATACTGATTTGTCTCCTCCTGTAATAAGATCCAGTAGAGTGGTATCATCATGCAAACTTTATTATCATATTAGATGGATCGGAAGATATGCAGTTGTATGTGTACAATGAGAACACACACACACACACACACACACACACACACAAACACAAACAGCTGCATAAAAGTATATAAACCCAACTTCACTGATTACAAGTTTGAAAAGGCAACGTGGCTCCACCTGCAATCAAAGGCTCGGATCGGAAGGCAGCAGGGGAATTGGGGGGTATAGTGGAGGATCTGCTTTCAAGTCATTGGAAAATATATCCAATCCAACTTCTGTGTTTGTGTTTGTTTGAGAGTGAGTGAGTGAGAGAGGGTCCAACTTCTCTGTGTGCGTGTGTCTGTTTGAGAGAGGGGGGAGGGAGGGAGGGAGGGAGGGAGGAAGGAAGGAGGGGGAGGGAGAAGAAAAAGAATGAAGGAAAACTTATTTTACAAAGGAGAAAAAATGCTGTCGCTTTAAATCGGAACTGAGCATGCCTGGCTTTGGAATTCTGGGAGTTGAAGTCCACAAGTCTAAAAAAATTTGAAACCCCTGTGTAAGTGCCTTACCAGCCATAAACCTCACTGCACGTCACTGGAGAACAGGTAGGGAATGAGCACACAGCCCTGAGGAGAGCCAGTGCTGAGCTTCAGGGAGGAGGATGTGAAAGACCCCGCTCTCACGGTTTGTGACTGGTCCATCAGAAAGTCTTTAATCCAATCACAGGTGAGAGAAGGGGAATTCAAGTCAGGCAACTTTTCGATAAGGATGTCTGGCAAAAGGGTGTCAAAAGCCGAGCTGTAAGAAATAGGGTTTGTCCACTTGGCATATAAATACATGGCCTTAGCCATAAAAAGTCTGCCCACCACTGTGCTAACACAAATACTGCTATGGCCGGCTGCACCTGAATTGGCTCTAATTTGTAGATTCATTTGAACCTTGAGAGCTTCAGAACAGTCATGACCTAAATCAACCCCTAAGTGTGCTTCTTAAAATTGGAGAAAAGGTGGCGGCAACTCTAAGGTTTCCTGCCTGAGCAGAGTCTCAGCAGAGAAGACCTCCAAGGTCCCTTCCCACTCTTATTGTTCTGTAAAGTTATCTCGTTATCTCAAGGGAGATGAGTCCAGTCTCTGATACTCACCATCTCGCTCAGGACATACACACACACACATCAGCCACACACATGTAGGAGAAGACAAAGGAGAAGATAGCAGGCTGTGGGTCCAGCCACTGAGCCTCTTCATCCTTCCTTGACAGCTGTCATAGTAACCAGGTAGATTCTTCCTTCTCCTTCATTGGTTGCTAGGAGCTGGAGTAGAACCAAAGAGAGCGGAAGAGAGAGAAAGGCTGGTGCAGGGATGAGGGGCAGAAGACTTTATAGGCAGTTGGGAGTGTGGGACATGGGGATGTTGGGATGGGAAGAACTTTGCATAGCTGTCAAGTGGTTGACTTGGAATTAAAGACATGGATGAGGGAAAGGGCTCTTGGCTCAATCACCTGGGAGGTCAGGGAATGTAAAGAAGGGTGGTAGCCATTTGGCGTCACAGTATATTTGCTCACCTAACTCGGTATTTTATCCTAAATGTAGTGGCACTGAAGGAGAGATCTGTGGTTTAAAAGGCGACTCAGAGGGCTCCTGAATGCAACATGCATGCTCCAAGGCTGAACTGTTCAATCTCCCCCAGAATGTTGGGGATCCGTTGAGAAAATAGGAATGTAAAAACCCAGCAAAATGTCTAACTCCCTTCTTGTCCTTCTCCTTGAAGACCTGCACCCCCCAGGCCATGCAGTCTGGACGCCGGGGGCGCTTGTCCGTTGCAGGGCCAAGCACCCAACCCCAAGATACCATTACCACCAGCCCCTCCATATCTGGTGATCTTCGGCTCCTTCACACAATGTAGGTAACTAGGTGAAGGAGGTGATGATGATGTTTTCTTCTTCCCATCAACGGATGGTTTCTAGCTGGCTGAGACGAGGTCAAAGTGCTGGTTGTTTAAAGCTTTGGATAAGTGGGGGTGTTCCTCAGAGGTGGGTTCCTACAGGTTCGGCCAAACAGGTAGTAACTTGGTGATCTGGGTCGCTGGAACTAGCAGCGACCCATGCCTGTCATGCCCCTGAACCGGTTCCCCTATGGAGCTGCCATCTTGTTTTTCAGTTCTGTGCATGCGCTGAACAATTTTCAGCGGAAAATTTTATTTATTTTTTCATTTTTTAAGGTTTTGCGCATGCACAGACCTTTTTATTTGCAAATGTACACATGTGGGTAGCAAAGTTTTTGGGACACCGAACCAGTAGCAATGCTGCTAGCAACCCATCCCTGGTGTCCTTATGTAAGGTGCATCCTTTCCTGTACAAAACTGTTTAACGCTGGCTCACATGTTTCAGCAGAGATCAGGCTGATGCTGCTCTAAGCCAGCATTTTTAGAAGCAGCTGTAAAAAAACATCCCTTCCTGGCAATTCCTACAGCTATGACATGGCAAGGCTTTTCGGTTTGACCTTGATGCATTGTTAGATTTCTGGCTACCTTCTGCTGACTTCCTGATTTATTCCTTTGGTGTTTATGGCTGGGCTATTATTTTGTTTTCTGTTCAGCTTATATTTGAATCCTTTTTAAAAATTATGACTTATTTATCTGGTGTGAACAGCTTGCAAATATGTTGGATTTTCAACCTCTGTAATTTGAAATGGGAGGTTCCTGGATTTTAGCATTGCTATTATCATCAGCGACAAAAGAGGAAAGCTACTAAATGCGAATATTTTTGGTCATCCTTCCCAAACAGAGACTGTGGAGATCAGCTTCTCTGCTGTCAGTTCAATAACGATGGGACCAGAGTTGCAGCAGGATTACGTACTGGAGCCATTAAGGTCAGTGTCAGGCAGGGAAAGTTCCAGAAACTAAGGTTGTCCCTAGAGGGGCAATCAAAAAAGTGAAGAACACGGCCACACTCGTGCAACTGAAGCTCTGCCTCTTTTTCATATATGACACATATATGTTACATATATGTGTGTATGAGAGAGATCTCAACTGCATAGCCGCAGCTCAAAAATGGAAGGACACTTCCATCGTCACAATGGAAGAATGGCTGCAAAAGTTGTTGGAGTAAGCAGACTGCTTTGATTTTTTAAAAAAAAGTACTTTTGTTTTTACTTGGAAACCATTTCTGGACTTTCTGCTTGAGATGGTAAAAAATGAAACTTTGATTTTGGGTTTTACCAATTAGATAGATTTGTTGATTTAGAAATGGCTAGTTTATACTACTATGTAAAAGTCAAAAGTTGAGGTTTGATGTTTACTATCTTATTTTACTGCACCAAGGGAGTCAGAAGCCAATGCCTTTTTCTTTCTTTTTCCCTTCTTTTCTTCACTCTTCACTTTTCCCTCACCTATTTTTCCTATTTGTTTTTGTATTTTTTATATTTTATATTATAAACAAATATTTTTTTTTAAAAAGAGTTCCCAAGCAGAAATTGAATAGCCGCAGTTGCCTTCCTAACTCTACACACACACACACACACACACACACACTGTCAGCCTCTGCTTTGCTGCTGCTTCGGCTGCCATTGAAATGGGGAGTGGGGGCATGGTATTTGGGAAGGGAATCATTATGTGCTGGAGGAAGATTCTAGACCCTGGTCTGACCATCTCATTGCGCATGCGGAGGAAGGGAGTTTCCCGCCAAGGTTAACTGTCCAGTATTCCATCCTGGTGATGTTTTTTGAAGATATCTCCCACCTGACAGTTGGGTGAATTATAATTGGACTATGGACTGGGGTGCCAAGGGGAGGGGATTGAATTATACATGATATTCTTTGCTTTCACACCTAATTAACCAGATTCAGCTTCGCTTCGCTACTGTTCATTTGTAATTAGTAAAAGTACACTTAATTTCAATCAAATGGAGTTGGGTGGTTTCTTTCCTGATTATTAAATGAAGTCGCACCTCACACACACACACACACAAACACACACACTCTTTGGCTTCCATGTTCGGTGGCCTTACCTTACCTGGCTCCCTCTCCAAAGTGTGCTACATACTCCAAGAGGCTGAGGTGTAGTTCAATTTCCATCTGAAAAGCAACAGGCTTGTAACACTGGTAGAGTTTTTGAATACCCAGCTCTGCCTGCTGGAAATCAAAAGCAGAGGATGAGCGAGATCAGAGATTACAAAATTCTTTGCCCTTTCTTTTTTGGCATCTGATCCATCATCACAGATTTTCAGCAAGCTCAAAGCATTCTGCACAACGCTTGCTTGAAAACAAAATCACGAGTACATCAAAGCATTACAGAACTAAAGAAAGGATAATTTACAACAACAGAGGAGCTCATGTGATGAAGTGGTTATAACAGTGTTTCTCAACCTTGGCCACTTGAAGATGTCTGGACTTCAACTCCCAGAATTCCCCAGCCAGCGAATGGACATCTTCAAGTGGCCAAGGTTGAGAAACACTAGGTTATAATGTTGGACTAGGAGTGGGGAAAATTAGATGCAAGTTTATTCTGATGTATGGAAACCCATCAGATGACTTTGGGCCAGTGCCTTCTTCTCAATCACCTCAAAGGGGTTGACAATGAAGAGAGAACCCCCTCATCTGCCACTTTTGATATTCTAAAGGAGATAATAAATATAACCAATTATACTAATCAGAGTTTTGCAATGTTAAATATATTTAGCAAAGAGTAAAACCACCAAACTCCAAAGGACTTGCATCTAAGTACCCTGTTTTCTCGAGAATAAGATCTCCCTGGATAATAAGCCTGATCAGGCTTTTGAGCGCATGCGCTAAAATAAGCCTTTCCCCAAAAATAAACCCTCCCTATTGCAACACAGCAGCAGCCTCCTGCACCTCAAAAATAATAAGCCCACCCCGAAAATAAGGCCAAGTATTTATTGGGGGGGTCAAAATTAAATAAGACCCTGTCTTATGTTCGGGGAAACATAGCAGATCTACATAGAATTGCAATGAATGGTGATTTGATGGACTCATGTTATCATTACAATTAGATCTCCAACAGTATACAGATAATTACGATCATGATTGACCCCAAAGTTTCTGTTGCTAAGTAAGACATTTGTTAAGTGAGTTTTGCTCCATTTTATGACTTTTCTTGCCACAGTTGTTAAGTGAATCACTGCAGTTAAGTTAGTAATACTGTTGCTAAGTGACTATTATCCATTTCTTGTATTTTAGTATTTTTTAGTATTTTATTAATACTTATAGGCCGCCCTTTTCCCTGAGGGGACTCAGGGCGGCTTACATAAAATAAGGGAGGGGGAAATACGAAACAATAAACATAAAACAATACATAAGAATAAAATAGTACACAACATTCATTCAATATTCGGGAGGGGGCAGGTTGCGATCTTATCCCCAGGCCTGACGAGCTAGCCAGGTCTTAAGGGCTGTGCGGAAGGCCTGGACGGTGGTGAGAGTACGAATCTCCACGGGGAGATCGTTCCAAAGGGTCGGAGCTGCAACTGAAAAGGCTCTCCTCCGTGTAGTTGCCAGTCGACACTGACTGGCAGATGGAATTCGGAGGAGGCCCAATCTATGCGATCTAATCGGTCGCAAGGAGGTAATTGGCAGGAGGCGGTCTCTCAAGTGTAAATTGTTAACCTCCTGTCGTCCTGATATCTCTTCTCTCCTGTGCCCAGTTTATTCTCGCCTGCCTTCGAGGTTTATTCTTGATATTTTTTTTTGTCTTCTCTCCTGTGCTGAAGGTTTTTTCTGTCAATGATGGATCACTTCATCACATTCTTGCTGATAATGAAACGACAACCCTAGGACTTCCCACTACCTCGCTGCACTTTATGCCCCGTGGACCTGCCCACAATGGAGATGTCTTACTCACCACCTGTGAGTAACTCTTTTCTGATATGGTGAAGTTTGACTGCAACTTCTTGCACACAGTATTCATTTTTTGTTTGTTTGGAATATGCACTGTTCTGAATATTACTAAGCCTTCTAATAAAATAAATGTTAAATTTATTGAAAAGAAGGACTATGGGTGACATGACAACAGTGCTCCAATATCTCTGGGGCTGCCACAAAGAAGAGGGAGCCAACCTATTCTCCAAAGCAGGACAAGAAGCAATGGGTGGAATCAAGGAGAAAAGCAACTTAGAACTTAGAACTAAGGAGAAATTTCCTGGTAATTAGAACAATTAATCAATGGAACAACTTGCCTCCAGAATTTGTAAATGCTCCAACAATGGAAGTTTTTAAGAAGAGATTGGACAACCATTTGCCTGAAATGGTTCATTGCCTAAGAAGGGGATTGGACTAGAAGACCTCCAAGGTCACTTCCAACTCTGTTATTCTGTTATTTGGTTTAGCTTGATATGGGAATGGAACTATTTAGCATTGCCATTTGTACTTTTCTTGATCGTCTAATTGTTGATGTTTTGCAAAGTTGTTTAAGTCAGAAAAGGAGTCTTCCTATTTGTGCTCCATTTTGACTTCTGCTGCCTTATGAAAAAGAATGTTCTCTATCTACAGTTGAATAAATATCATTACATCTCTGAGCTCTCCCCCAACCATAGATTCTGGCGGGAAAGTGAAACTATGGCATGTCTCTACTCACACCTGCGTGTGCACCATCACAGAAGATCACCAAACCCTCGCGGCTTGTTTCAATCCTTCCGGCTCCAAGTTTCTCACAAGTGGAGCAGGACCTGGAATTTACATGTATGACACTCAGACCTTGAATAAAGTGCAGAATTTTTTGCCCAGGTACACTATTAAGTTTTTGATATTAGCTCTTGAGAGGGTCAGAAATTGTAAGAAGCACCGTATTTTTCAGAGTATAAGAGCACCCTTTTCCCTCAAAAAAGAGGGTGAAAATCTGGGTGTGTCTTATACACTGAATACAGCATTTTTGGCCTTCCGAAGCCCCGCCCCCTTTGCAAAAATGGACATGCAGAGTGTTTAGGAGGCTTCCAGAGTGTTCCTGGGGAGGGTAAAAACAAGTGAAAAACAGGCCATTTCTTGCTCATTTTTGTCCCCCGCAGCTCCCAGGAGCACTCTATAAGCCTCCTAAAGCTTATGCATGCCATATTTTTTTTGACAAAAAAATGGACCGTTTTGGGGAGGTCTGCAGAGTGCAAAAACTTTTTTTTTTTAATTTGCCTCTTCAAAATCTTGGTGCATCTTATACTCCAAAAAAATACGGTAAATAATGAGTTTAGTAGGAAATTTTGTGGATGGTTTTCGGCTTTTGAGTGCAATTGTAATGGGCAGAAGTAACAGGAGGAAGAGCTCCAACCAAGACAAGAGTCAGATAAAAGAAAATATTTGCAGCTGTTATTGTTGGTTTGGTTCCCCGAGGTCGCTGTTTGGCTTCTGAACATTTTGTCACCAGGGTAGGTAAAGTCATCAGCAGAACGTTGGTTGAAGTTTCTCATTTCAGTTCTCCTCTGCTTTTAAATGGTCTTGTGTGGTTATGTGGTTGGTTGGCTGTGTGGTTGACAGGTCACATGATGCAAAGATGACATGGGTGGGAAGTCGTGCTGGTTGGAGGTCACATGAGGCCATGTGATTGATTGGTCATGGCATTCAAAGGTCACTGGAGGTCAAAGGAACTCTGAGTTTGGGATAGAACGGTAACCTGAGTCTCAGACAATATTCTCTGTAGACCACATGAAGATAAAGGGAGGAGGGAGCAAGCTCATTCAAATTTGCAAAATTGTGTTATTACAGCCTTATGATAAAAATAGTATTTGCATGCATAACTTAGGTTTCCTGATATGGACTAACTCAGAGAGCTGACTATGTCCATCTTTTTCCTCCAGCGATTCCCCAACTGTGATGGACGGGCATATGTCCCGAGTCTATGCTTTGGTCTTCTTCCCAGAAAACAATGAACAATTCATTTCTGGAGGATGGGATGACACCGTGCAGGTGAAACTCTGGGACTCAACCAGGAACATGGGTTGTGCTGCTGAGCAGTTATGGGGTTGAGAATTGGCAAATGGAAATTTCAGGATCCAGTACAGAAAATGGCCCATGAAAAATAACGTTTTCTATTTACAGGACATACCTTAAAAGGAAAACCTGCCTGGGAATAATTCTCACTTCACCCATCCCAGCTTTTTTTATTTGGAGGTGGGGGGGGCTGCTGGTAGTGTCTTATCCTGAAAATATCAGAGTTATTGTAGAGCTCCAGGTTTGAACAACCCAAAACCTCAGCCAGGCTGACCACTATTTTGCACACAAATGCAAGGAGAAAATATGCAAAATACCCATTGGTGCTGCTCCACCTTCATTCATGGTGGTTTGATTCAGTGGTCACTAACCAGTGGTCTGTGGATCACTGATGGTCCGCAAGAAAATTTTGGTGGTCCGCAGAAAAATTATTTGCATTTTTTATATTGCACTAAATACTATTTATCTTTTTTAAAAATCATATTAGTGGTCCACAGGATTTAAAATTATGAACTTAGTGGTCCCTGAGATCCGAAAGGTTGGTGACTCCTGGTTTGATTCAAAATAGGAAGATTGGGGTGGAGCTTAATAGCAATAACTATAGCATTTACTTATTTACCATTTCATAGTGCTCTACAGTCTTCTCTAAGCTATTTACAGAGTCAGCATATTACCCCCAACAATTCAAGTTTTACCAACCTTAGAAAAATGGAAAGATGAATCAACCTTGACCTAGTCAGGATCAAACTCCTAGCAGTCAGCGAAATTAGCCTGCAATACTGCATTCTAACTACTGTGCCACCACAGCTATTAATATCCCCATCTCCACCCCCAGCCTCTTTTTAAAAATAAGTCATTTGTCTCTATAATGGGGGGGGGATGTATGGAATTTTTTAAAGGAAAAGATTAGGTTCCCCCTGCCTCATTCCATGTTTAAAAGGTCCAAAGGTGTGGACTATGGGAGTGCAACTTTGGGGAATCTTTAAAATATATATTTTTTAATTTGATCTTCGAAGGGCATCAGGTGAAGATTACAGACAGATGGGTAGCAATGTGGTGCCATCTCTGGAGGGGATGAGGCTGGATTTTTCGGCAGATTGGTCAGGTGGCTTCCAAAAGATGTGTAACATTATTAAAAGAAAAAAGTGGGGGGTTTTAAATTTTTAATCATGTAGTCCAAAATAGGTAATTTAGCTGTAAGGTTTAGGTTTGCCAACTTGGTAGGAAGATATCTGCAGGCCACAGGGAGTTTTGGGCTTTGGGCAGCCTAGGACTGGAATAAAATAAAATAAAAAATCAAAAGGATGGATGTATACCAGTGGTGGGATTCAGCCAGTTCGTACCTATTGGGGGAGAACCGGTTGTTAACTTTTTAAGCAGTTCGAAGAACCAGTTGCTGGGGGAAAAAATCTCCTTTTGTTTCTTTCCACTTTACAGGGCTAATCCTGTAAGGAAGGCAGGAAGGAAACATTCTGGTGTTATTTCTAGCCTAATCTTTATTGCCCTGTTTACAGAAACTGCCTCTCCCATTAACCCTTACTACATTGTAACTGCTAAGATGAAGCGCCCATTGACGTGAGTGACGTTGAGTTGGCCACGGCCACCAGTCACATGACCACTGAGCCACGCCCACCCAGCCATTCATTAGGGCAGAGAACCGGTTGTTAAATTATTTGAATCCCACCACTGATGTATACGTATTTTATAGATTGTGTAATTTGTCTCAAGAGACATACCTTAAAATGCATCCCGGAATCATAGGCGCCATTAATCATTCCATAGGTCAGGGGTCCCCAACCTCCAAGCCATGGACTAGCACGGGGCAGCAGAATGCCAGAAACTGGCCCATGCAAACAAGCACAGTCTCCTCTGTGAGATGCAGGCAGCACACAAAACCATGGCCCCTGAGGTCCACAGAAAACCCCTCTCCACGAAATTGGTCCTTAGTGCCCAAAAGGTTGGAGGCCACTGCTATAGTTGATAGATCAGGCAAGGGAAATGTTATCAAGTGGGCCTTGGAGGGTGTGAAGTTATCTAACAACATTTTTTTTTCTGCCTTTTTTCCTTCTAGTTTTGGAACACACAACTTCCACATTCGCAACGGTAGGCCTAAATATCTCCCCTACTTCTCCATTCAGTACTCTTACTTCATCCTTTGGGGACTCTCCACACTCCTCCTTCCTCCATCTTCCATTTCTGCTTTCTTTCTTTCTTTCTTTCTTTCTTTCTTTCTTTCTTTCTTTCTTTCTTTCTTTCTTTCTTTCTCTAAGCTATTGTTTCTTCTCCTGTAGCTTCTGTTCTTACATTTTCCCCTCCTTTGCTCTGCCCTTCTCACAGGCGTATCTCAGGGCCCCATATCTGTGGGGATGCTCTGTCAATAGACAAAACGGGCTCACAGATTTTGACGGGATCCTGGAGGCGGCATAACACCCTGCAGGTAAGAGTGGCAAAAAGACATCTTCTGAAGCTCCAAAGTTGACGTAGAACAATATTTCCTTGTGCAGAGTGAAACGAATTTGCAGGGAAGGCTCCCAGATCACTTTCCTATTGTTGCATTATATAGTACAACATATATGTGCAGGAACTCCAGTTTGACTCTACTGCTCAAGATAAATGAGATGTGATGTAATATGAATCATTCAAATGTCCCTTTAAACAGCAGATGTGTCGTATATTTATACACATTTCAGGTAATTCTATAAGCTCTATAAAATTCATGAATGAGCAGTACATTTATTGCACTGGTGGGATTCAATTTTTTTTTACTACCAGTTCTGTGGGCGTGGCTAGGGGCATCCTGTGTCTGATAGGGAGTGGCCAACTAGACGTCACTTATGGCCATGCCCACTCAGTCACATGACCCTTCCCACCAAGCCACCCCCTAAAGAAAAAGGTAGGAAAAAATTTCTACCTACCTATTTTCGGTGCATGCAAAATTACCTGGCAGTAATGCTGGCAGCAACCCACCTCTGGGAGATGTGTGCGACTGGTAAAGGGAGAGCAGGTGGCGAGCAGGTGGTGACTCTGGGGCAAGGCTGGAGCCAGGGAATGGTACATTTCCCGCCCCGCCCGAGGCGGGCGATTGCTCCGAGGCCTCAGGGAATGGCAAATCCTTGGGGCCCCTGACCCAAGGTGAAGAGGGCGCAGGCAGCATGCTAACTTACCTTTGGTGAGCTGAGCGGAGCAGACAAGGGATGGAGGCGACTGGCAAGGCGAGTAGCTGGGCCACGCCACAAAGCAAAGGCAACATGTATAGGGCTGGGATGGGCGGAGCGAGCATCAAGCTGGCAGGCAAGGTGAGCAAGCAGTGACCACGTGGGCAGGGTGAGCAAGCAGTGACCAGGTGGGCGGGGTGACTGACTGGCAACTGGGCATGGGGTATGGTCAAGCAGAATTCGCTACCAGTTTGGCGATCCAGGCCAAATTTCCCCTACCGGCTCACCAAATTGAGTGCAAACCAGCTGAATACTACCTCTGATCCATTGGGTTTAAATATCACACTAAGATTGGTTAGAGATTTAAAACCTGTCATTTTGCTTTGTCAGGCATGATTTATTGCTTAGCATTATAGGTGGATAGGTTTGCAATAAGGATGAATATATGTAGCTCGGGCGAAGGATGAGGGCAAAGGTTCATTCTCCGAGCTTGTGGGTTGGTTTCTGAATGTTTCACTTGAGGCAGCCCACACCTGACCCATCACAAGACCTTCCCCTGACATGACCCACACCTGATGCGACCTCCCCATCACAAGACCTACTGATCACACCGGAAGCCCGTATAATAAACCGAAGAACACTGACATTGTCGTCCCCTAAATTCCGCTGCAGATGTTACCTAGCCTGGTAATGAAATGTTCAGAAACCAACCCACAAAACGTTTCTCTGACAAGCCATAGGTTTAAAATCTGGAAATACAATCTAGAAACCAGATAATGAAATACAAATACATATATTTTTTTGTCTCTACCCTAGATTTGGGATGCTGAATCATGTGGCAAGATAATGGACATTCCAGAAGATTTTCGGGGTCACTCACAGGTTGAAGAACTATTTCTCATTATTCCCAAAACTCAGACGAAGCCAACATTTCTCAATGCCTGGGGTCTCCAGAAGTGTTGGGTCATTTCGCATAAACTCTAACCAGCAAGGAGAAGAATGAAATTAACCCATCATACATTTTTCAATAGGGCTCCTTTCTGAAAATAGCTACCAAACCACCAAATTTATAAGACGCATGAAACCCCTTCTCTTATCTTCTCACTGCAAAATCCACTTGGATTTAATATTTAGAATAGAATACAATTCTTTATTGGCCAAGTGTTATTGGGCACACAAGGAATTTGTCTTTGGTGCATATGCTCTCAGTGTACATAAGGAGAGTAAGATACATTAATCAAGAGTAAAAGAAACAGCACTTAGCGATAGTCATAGGTTACTAATAAGCTATCAAATCGTACTAGTACACACATAAAGCTATGTAAGTTGAAAGATACAAGCAGCATGGTTATAGTCATAAGTGGGAAGAGATAGACACTAGGAAGGAAGTGAAGAATAAGAGATAGATAGATAGATAGATAGATAGATAGATAGATAGATAGATAGATAGATAGATAGATAGATAGATAGACAGACAGACAGACAGACAGACAGACAGACAGACAGACAGACAGACAGACAGACAGACAGACAGACTGACTGACTTCTTTATTGGCCAAATGTGATTGGACACACAAGGAATTTGTCTTTGGTGCATATGCTCTCAGCTTACATAAGGAGAGTAAAATACATTCATCAAGAATAAAAAGATACAACACTTAGTGATAGTCAAGGTTACTAATAAGCTATCAAATCATACTAGGAAACAAATAAAAACAATATAAATTGAAAGATACAAGCAACATGGTTATAGTCATAAGTGGTTAGAGATAGATACTAGGAAGGAAGAGAAGAATAATAGTAATGCAGTCTTAGTAAATTATTTGACAATATTGTGGGAATTACAGTGGTTGTTTAGCAGAGTAATGGTATATGGGGGGGCGGGGGAACTGCCTTTGTGTCTAGTAGTTCTGGTATTCAGTTCCCTATAGCGTCATTTGGAGGGTAGAAGTTGAAACAATTTATGTCCAGGATATGAGGAAGTCTGTAGATATTTTCACAGCCCTCTTTTTGACTTGTGCAGGTATACAGTATACATTATGCAGTATTTTTTTCTGTCATTCTAATTATCCATTGAAGTTGAATTTCCACCTTAAACCTCTCCAACCCTGTAATCTGACACCATTACCTTTCTTCCACAAGACTGTTCATTTTGCCCCAGCTGTGGTGCAAGACCAAGTTCTCTGAATTTGGAGCTCTCATAGCCCACTTCCTCTTCAGAGGGAACTGTCCTCTTATCCTTCTCCTGGCTTTTGGACTTCAGCAGCCCTTGTAGTTCTTGTAATGGGAATAGTGGCTTAATGGTTTTCCATCCTGGCTTTATTTTCCTGGAATAAGGAGGATGGATAAATGGTCACTGCCCAATCAATTTTTTTCTTCCTCTGAAAAACAAACCAGACCAGACTGCTGTTTTATGATTGTATGCCCAACAATGTGAAATCACAGCTGCCAGCTCTTTACCTGGTTTTGGCTGCTTACACATCAAGTTCTTCCCAAGAACTTAGGGCATTGCAATGTATCAACATAATCAGTGGTGGGTTGCCAATTTTTTAACTACTGGTTCGGGCGCACTCGTGCATGTGTGTGTGTAATGTTTCTGCACATGTGCAGAAGCATTCAGATGAGTGGGTGGAGCTCTCCCGTCGCCGCTTCTACCGATTTGCCTGATCCAGCCTGAACCAGGACCAACCACCTCTGAACATAGTATATGGTATATACTATAGTAGTGGCTCCAAGCAGTATGGCCTTTTGCAATTGACAGATGGAAAATTTGCCAATGCGCAGATTTTCTAAGGGCCATCCAAGATTTTTGAATATAGCATATCTATAAACCACTGGGATCACCACGACTGTTTCATACCACAATCTTTCAATTGGAGTGTGGGTAGACTTGGTATTTTCTGCTGCTGGTTCTCAGTCCTGCAATAGCAAGGAGGCGGAAGATATTTGCAAGAAAACTCTTTTCCAGGATTGGGGAGTAAAAGTGAGAATGCCTCATTTCAACAGCCTTGGTTTCTTCTGTCTGTCGCCCCATCATGTAGTCTTGTCCACTTATTTAGATTGTGTATCAGTGTGATTTTTAAGGGTACACATCAGGGGTGGGTTCCTGCAAGTTCTAACCTCTTCTATAGAAGTGGTTCCACAAACCTACAGTTTAGAACCGGTTCCAGCTCCTTCCCCCCCCCCCCCGCCCATCCACATAACATCCAGATGAAGAGCGAGAGGAGGAATTCTGGGAGTTGAAGTCCACAAGTCTTAAAGCTGTCAAGTTTGAACACCCCTGGGGTTTTTGTTTTCTAAAGGGTTAGGGGTGCAAGAGTCTTATAACTTGACAGCTTTAAGACTTGCGTGCTTCAAATGCCAGAGTTTCTGAGCCAACATTTTGGTTACTAAGCAAGAGCGTTGTTAAGTGAGTTTCACCACATTTTACAAGTTGGCCACACCCACCCAGTCACATGGCTGGCAAGCCACTCCCACTCAGTCACATGGCCAGCAAGCCACTCCCATCCAGTCACATGGCCAGCAAGCCACTCCCACAAAGCAGGCCACACCCACAGAAGAGGTTCTAAAAAATTTGAAACCCATCACTGATACACATCTGCCAACTGAAAGCTGATCATTCTTGGCAAAAAAAAAATGATAATAAGGTTCTTTTTTGATTAGTTTAATGAAGAATTTTCTCTTGCCTTCCCCTCAGTTATATACTTGCCACTTCCTTGGCAATGACTACATTGTAGCTGGTGGGAGTCGGAACAACTTGTGTCGACTCATTGACAGAAGAATTCTCATGGTAAGGTAGCTTTGCTAATCCTTGTAGGAAAGGGCTTAGCTTTGTAATAGGGCGGGTGTTTCACGGTGGCTTAGTGGCTAAGACGCTGAGCTTGTCGATCAGAAAGGTCGGCAGTTCAGCGGTTCGAATCCCTAGCGCCGCGTAATGAGTGAGTGATCTCCCATTAATTGTCCCAGCTTCTGCCAACCTAGTAGTTCGAAAGCATGTAAAAATGCAAGTAGAAAAACAGGAACCACTTGGTGGGAAGGTAACAGCATCCCGTGCGCCTTCAGTGTTTAGTCATGCCAGCCACATGACCACAGAGATGTCTTCAGACAGCGCTGGCTCTCCGGATTTGAAAGGGAGATGAACACTGCCCCCTAGAGTCGTGAATGACTAGCAGATATGTGTGAATGGAACTTCTTTTTTTGCACCCTGTGTTTAGTCTCCAGGAACTTGAGGACCACACAACATGGACTTTGTGGTATCAACATCATGGAGTTTATTGTATTGTTATTAACTAATATAGTTGTTTTGTATTGTATTTTAATTTATTTTTCTCTCTTTTTAAAATTGTGATAAAGGTTTACCAAACCATTGCAGACTGGAATGTAGGAAAACTTTTTATCCTATTGCTGTGTGGATAGATTGATGGTTTCTAACATTCCTAAATTGAAAAGATAAATTCCCCAGGCCAGGATAGGATAGGATCATGTTTGACTTAATAGGGTGTTCTGGAGTTTGTTAACGCTAATTGGTATCTGATTTGTCTCTTCGTGAACTCCAAACAACCTTTTTTCTCATTAACATCTTAAATTTTACACCCTTTGTTACCAGAACTCATTTAAATGGACATGGATGTAACATGTTTGACTACACGTAGTTGATTTACTGTGCAAAGGAGAGCTTTCATCCTGTCCAATCAGCTTTCCTCTTGCATTTTTTTTTGATGTGTTAATTATAAAATGGAATATAAGCTAAGGATCTGAATGGGAGGCTCCCCTTTAATCAGGATGTTCTGAATAAATTGTAATTAAATGATATTCCTGTCTTGGCCTGTCTCATTGGAAAATATGCACGCCAAGGCAGCAACCTAAAAGGCTATATTTGGCCTTCAAACTCCAAAGAAAAGAAACATGTAGTGATAGCAGCTGATTTCTGCCCTCTTTCTTTTGTTCAGTAGAGGAGAGCTTGTAAATCAAAAAAAAATGGCAGGGGCTAATATACATGTGAATGTATGTGTGTGTGTGTACACATATATGTGTGTATACATATATGTGCCCGTCTGTCTGTCTGTCTGTCTGTCTGTCTGTCTGTCTGTCTATCTATCTATCTATCTATCTATCTATCTATCATCTATCTATCTATCTATCTATCTATCTATCTATCTATCTATCTATCTCGTCTGTTTTTTGAGCTCAGCAACTTTAAGATATATGGACTTCAACTCACAGAATTCCCCAGATAATTCTGGGAGTTGAAATCCACATACCTTAAAAGTTGCCAGGTCTGAAAAATAGTTCATTAAAGGCTCTTCTAATTTCATTTTTCTTCTTTTTTTCCAGAGCACAGGGGTACTTAATGACCTGCCTGGGGGTGTTTATAGCACCCACATCAGCTGCCGTGGAGTCCTAGCTGCAACTTCCAACAACTTCCTGTATCTTGCACAGACTCCAGTTAAACCTTGAAGCCTTCCTTTATCATTGCGAGGAACTCTTGCTACCACCTGAAGGATACCACCAATGCCTTTGATCACCATGACTTACTTTCCTAGGATCCCAGAAGTCAGTCAAAATCATGCAAAATCTCCCCATCATCATCTGTTTCTCTGGACAAACAGAATCATGGTCTGTCCATAGAGACTCCTGCTTGATTGGATGTGCTCCATTTCATCATGCTGTGCTGATGTCAATCCCTTCTCGCCATTATCCTTTGGAGATATTGTTCTGCTGGAATCACCTCATCATGGTTTGCTTCAATCATCTCATCACAGTTTGTTTCAATCATCTCATCATGGTTTGCTTTTTGGGGAGACATTTTGTTTTGATCTTGGGCCCAATGCTCTGGGACTCTCACCACATGCAATCTTCTGTGAAAGAAATCTTGAAATGTACATCTTGTTTCCTGGGACTGGGGACTAACTAGGTTAGTTCTGCGGCTGATATTCCATCTATTGGGGCTGGCAATCCCAACATGCCTTGCTGTTTCAAACCTTTGCTTGGCCACGTCTGTCTTACACTTCATATTAAATTGACAGTGCCTGTTCTGAGGACCATCTGGGGTTTGAAATGCTTCCCAAAGCCACCAGATTTCAGAGAATTCCATCATCCTCTGAACAGTTTTCTAATCCAACCGCTGGAGGGGAAAAGGCGTCCAGTATTTCTGCCTTAAGTTTCCATCTTGGCTCGGGGGGGGTTAAGCTTTCTACGTCACTTCTTTCTCTCTTTTCATAGCCACCTCCTAGGGTGGCTGCACTAAAAAAAGCCTGCCTTGGTGCCAAAATAAAACATCTTGGCTGAGCCCTTGTGTGTGTCTAGTAATCCTAGGTCTCTGGTGAAGAAAATGGGATCTATTTGAACAGAAATGTAACAGAGAGGAACTAAGGCTCCTGGATTCCTTGAAATGGTTAAGGATTTCATTCCTGGGGCTGTCATTGAAGATGTGAAACAATAATATGGATAAATAACAGAATTGAAAGGAACCTCTGAGATCTTCTAGTCCAACCCTAGGCCTTCTCGGTGGTAGCTCCGACCCTATGGAACGATCTCCCTGTGGAGATTCGTACCCTCACCACCCTCCAGACCTTCTGCACAGCCCTCAGAATCTGGCTATCCCGTCAGGCCTGGGGCTAAGATTGTAACCCGCCCGAATGGTATGAATGTTGTGTTTTAATTATGTATTAAGGATTTCATTCCTGGGGCTGTCATTGAAGATGTGAAACAATAATATGGATAAATAACAGAATTGAAAGGAACCTCTGAGATCTTCTAGTCCAACCCTAGGCCTTCTCGGTGGTAGCTCCGACCCTATGGAACGATCTCCCTGTGGAGATTCGTACCCTCACCACCCTCCAGACCTTCTGCACAGCCCTCAGAATCTGGCTATCCCGTCAGGCCTGGGGCTAAGATTGTAACCCGCCCGAATGGTATGAATGTTGTGTTTTAATTATGTATTAAGGATTTCATTCCTGGGGCTGTCATTGAAGATGTGAAACAATAATATGGATAAATAACAGAATTGAAAGGAACCTCTGAGATCTTCTAGTCCAACCCTAGGCCTTCTCGGTGGTAGCTCCGACCCTATGGAACGATCTCCCTGTGGAGATTCGTACCCTCACCACCCTCCAGACCTTCTGCACAGCCCTCAGAATCTGGCTATCCCGTCAGGCCTGGGGCTAAGATTGTAACCCGCCCGAATGGTATGAATGTTGTGTTTTAATTATGTATTGTCTTATATGTAAAAAGTCTGTTTTCCCCCCTTTCCTTTTGGATTGTGAGCCGCCCTGAGTCCCCCCAGGGAAAAGGGCGGCATATAAATAAACTTCCAAATTCCAAAATTCCAAAATTCCAAACCCTAGGCTCAAGCAGGAGAGTGGCTGTCTAGCCTCTTCTCCAGGGATGGAGTACCGGCAATCTCTGAAGGCAAGCCGTTCCTTTGGTTAATTGTTCTCACTTTATAAAGTGGTACTAGCACTTCCCGTGATCTTGATTCTATCTCTCTGTTAATGCAACCTAGGATTGCGTTGGCTTTTTTGGCTGCTGCTGCTGCTGCACATGGCTGGCTCATATTTAAGTGACTGTCCTCCAAGGTCCCTTTCACAGTTACTGCTAATCTGTATGTTCCATCTAATCTGTAGCTGTACATTTGATTTTTCTTGCCTAAGTGTAAAAGTCTACTTTTCTCTATGCTGAATTTCATTTTGTTAGATAGGGCACAAGGTGCATTTCCCTCACCACTGGGCATTCACAGCACCCATTGGTACCTTGGAGATTAGAGAGAAGGTTTTCCAGATCAAAGGGGTTATCTGATACCGAGAAATGAGAGAAACTCTGGACTAAAACATTTTCCTGCTTTCTAGGCCAGTACCTCAATTGTCACACCAAACTGTCTGGTTTGCCAGTAGACGATCAATCTGATCTCTGTAGACCACTTTTCAATTGATGGAGGAGTTGATTTCCCCCGTGACCCGTCAAAACCGCGGTCCACAAAAGCGCGCTCGACGAAAGCGCGCATTTGACGTCATCACAGCGCGACGAAAAAAATTAAAAATTGAAATAAAATTAAAATTAAAGCAAGCCGATTCACATAAAGGTAAGGGTTAGGTTTAGGGTTAGGGTTAGGTTAAGGGTTAGGGTTAGGTTTAGAGCGTTAGGGTTACGTTTAGCGTTAGGTTAAGGGTTAGCGTTAGGTTTAGGGTTAGGTTAAGGGTTAGATTTAGGGTTAGGTTAAGGGTTAGGTTTAGGGTTAGGTTTGGGGGGGTTAGGGTAAGGTTTTCGCTTTATTTTTACATTTTTTGATCACAGCGTGATGTTTTCGTCACGCTGTGATGATGTCAAATGCGCGCTTTCGTCGACCGCGATTTTGTCGTCCACGGTTTTGTGGTGGAACTGATTTCCCCTTCCATATGGAAATAACCCACACTCAGGAAAACCTTTTTAGTTTCAATAGTATTGAAATGCTGATATACAAGAAGTCTTTGAATTATGGCCTTTTACTTAGCAACCCTTCAAAGTTAGAATGACTGCTGAATAAAGACAATGGCCATTGCAACATCCCTACAGTCACATAATTGTGGTTATAGCACTTGTCAGCCACTGTGCATTTCTGACGGTTGCATTATCCTGCGAGCATGGGATTGCCAAAGTCAATCTTCCTAACTGGCTTCTGACAAGCAAAGTCAATGGGAAAACTTTGCATTGCACTGTCCAAAGGTTCATAAGGAAGTCAGGGAATCTTTTTTTTAAAAAAGGGCTTATTTAGATTTCTAATTGTACAACTGAGTTAAGAAAATATGTGAGAAAGCCCAACCCACCCACTGCATCTTTGGCTACAGATCTAGATTGTAAGAACTCCTGGGGAACACAGTTCATACAACAGAAGGGAGAGGAAGAGAATATTTGACATCTGTTGGTGTACTCTGCATGGTGCAAGTATTAGGCAACTTACGGCCACATTCACTGTGCCATTCCATTCTCAGTTGAGTTGCATAGCAAAAGGGCTTGGCAAGTTGGTTGAACAATGGTGGGGGGGGGATGGTAGGAAATATTAAAAAGGGTCGCAGTGGTTCAATTTAAATATAAATCATGACTGGTAAAATGAACAAGAGATTCCCCAAACACAGCAGAGATAAACAATGGAATTAAAAAGGAGGCACACCAGGCTTAGAGTTTACCACTTCTTAATTGAGGCAGAGATTGAATATTTCAAAACTGTTGCATTTTATAGCTTTGCTTTATTTTATTTTTTAAAATGTAGGATGCCCCAGTGAAGCTGCTTTAGATTCAGGAACATAAAGCATTCTGGTTTTGAAGAGGAGAGGTGAACAATTTGTTCCTTATAGATCTTCCATGCTGGAGACTTCCTGTTTTCTCTTCCAAGCAGCTTTTTGCAGCAACTGCCCTGCCTCCTTTTGCCCCATTTACTGCTGCTTCAGCATTTTTCATGCCAGTCAATGCCCTGACTATTCCAGAGTCCAAGCAAAGTCAAAGTCCAGGGATAAGCTCTGACAAATGAAACCTTGCCAATGAACATTGTTATGCAAGTTTATTCATACAGGCTGGCTCAGGTGTCCTGCAGCCTGGGCTGTTTTATGAGGTTGGACCTGCCACCTCTATGGTCTGGTAAACAGCCCAGTGTTTAAAGATCCAGGTGTTGCCTTTAAATCTCAGGCATCCAAAGTGGCATGGATGACAAGAAAGTGATCTCTAAACCTGTGAGACATTAATTTTGCAAAGTAGCTTTTTCATGCCCCCCCCCCCACTATATCACAAGAACTTCAGGCAAAGTGAAAACATATTTATTGCGGGGTGGGGTTTCTAATTGTAAAATTGATGCATCAGAAAGCAACAAGATATTGATTAGATGAGAGAAAAGACAGAATATCCTTAAAATACTTTGCATATTCCCCTTTCCCATCCAGGCTTGTTGCTTTAACACTTGCCAACACCACAGAATTCCAAATACGCTCCCAATTGTTTAGTTCATGAATAGGCACATTTTTTTAAAAAGGGCTCTGGCTAAAAAGCCAAACTGAAGAGCCAGTTTGATCTAGTGGTTAAGGCAGTAGGCTCGAAAATGGGAGATTGTGAATTCTTCTCTCTCCTTAGGTATGAAAGCCATCTGGGTGAATTGGGCCAGTCACTCTATCTCAACCCAAGTCAGTTTACAGGAATGTTATTGTGAGAGGACCATTAGTTATTTTTCTATCCTGTCATTATTTTTACAAATAGCTCAAGGCAGTAAATATACTGCCCTCTTTGTAAAAGCAATAATTGTGGGGCTACAAATAAAAAAATAAACAAATGAGAAAGCATGATTGCCTGAACTTCAAAAGGAGGCACAGATGCCATGCTAAAATATGAACATCACCTTGTAATGCCTCTGCCTGTGTTACCTGCAATTTTAGGCTTCATTATTAGCTTTTTTAATAAAGGTGATGCACCTAAATATATTTACGATAATTTGTTTTTAATAAGAGCACTGCTGGCATTCTTGTGTCAGAATAGGAATGGATGCCGAACTTGTTTGCTGCTCATAAAAGCAAGACAGAATACAGCTACAATTTATTTTGAAAACAGCAGTTTTCAATCTATTGAAAGTTTTCAGCTTATGCCTTCCCAGGAATTGAGGATATTAGATATGGGAACGGCTTCTCAAACAGACCCCTGCTCCCAAGCCAGGCGATAGAGAGAGTCAGCTGCAGAGACCATCCTGTCTCGGTATTCCAGTTCCATGTGATTTCCAGATGGGATGTCTTGGAGACCATATGTAAGGCCCCAGCAGCAAGCTGCGATCACCCCTGTGGAATCACTGTCTCCTGGAGGACATGGGAAACATACAAAGAGAGAGAGAGAGAGATTATGAACGGCTGTAATAATTCCTCTGAATGCTTCCCCAGACATCTCTACAGATGCTAGTTCAGAGAAGGATGTGCCAGTAGCAGAGAGCTATGAGTCAGGAGTGAAGGGGCTGAGCACAGGGGAAAAACCGGACAAGTAGCCGGCTGAGTTAGAGACAGGAGAGGCACAGCTGCAGATGGGAAGCCCAGAAGCTTTGGGTTGGGAGGGCATCCAGCTGGTTGATGGAGATGAAGAAGAACTACCTCCTCCTCTAGATCAGAGAACATATAGGCCTGAGAGGAGGCAGGCATAAAGAAGGTCAGCCAGATTACTCAGGAGGAGGCAGCCTCACCCCTCTTGATGAACTGCACCAAGAAGCAGCTATTTAGCTCAGTAAGGGAAGCGAAATGATGCTGGGAACGACATGTCCATTTCTTTGCTGTGTGTTCTTGCCTTGCCTTTGTCTTTGCCCTGAGGGTTTGTTTTTGCCTTGCCTTTGCCTTGGGGATTTGCCTTTGCCTTGAGGACTAGTGTTGGCTTCTTGTAAGTAGCCTGTGGAACTCTTTGGGATTGAGCTGGTGCTGGCACAAGGGAATACTAATACAGGCTTGGAAGCCTTAATAAAGACTCCTAACACCTATTGTGTGTGTGTGTGTGTGTGTGTGTGTGTGTGTGTGTGTGTGTGTGTGTGTGTTTGGAACAGCACATTGTCAGCTAGTTCTAGGGTCAAGCATTTTGCAGGGGAGGTTTTCACTCACCACCATGGAACATGGACCGTCCACAGAGCTGCTCCCAGCTGCTCCCAGCGCCCAGGAGGGCATCATAGGCAATCATGGGGGCGTCGTGGCCGCTGCGCCCAGCCCACCCATCCAGGCTGAAGGTTTTGTAGATGACATCCCGTTCGGCAGGACCGTAGGCAGGAGGGAATCGAACTGGGCCCCGGCCATCGATGAGACCCCGTTCTGAGAGGTACCTAAATGTGGGATAATGAAGTTACATTTATTTATTCTAGTTATACGGCTGCCCAGCTCGCAAATAGGGATTCTGGGAGGGTGGCATAGGGCTAAAAAAACAAAGTAAACAAAAGGACAAAGCACAGCACAATATAGCATGAAGAGTAAACATAATCTGATCTTCCCCCAAAGTGCTTTTTTCAAAAGGCATCTGGACTTTGGGGTTTTCGGTGGTTGTTGTTTTTTTGCCAGCAGAAGAAGCCCCTGGGCTGTAGGAAATTCCTTGACCTCTGCTACAGATTCTCCACAGTTCTAGAAACCTCCCTGGGAAAGGGGAGGTTTTGGAAGTCAACCCTTTTGCTCCCCTGAGTAGCCGTATGCTCTCAGATTGCTTCTTGAAGTAATTGGGTGAATCCCTGGCTGGGGTAGAGCAACCATGCAAGGTCACTGTGGAAGAACCAGCCATTCAACAATAAATGGACAATAAATGGTGCCACCATTTCTTAGACACTCGCTTTTCTGCATAATTTACCTTTCATGCTAAAAGAGGCTTCCTCTGGCTCCACTTGCCTTTTGAAAAAGCACTTTTGGACAACTATGACCTGGATAACTGAGAATCTCCATAGACATAAACTGAGCCTCAAATCATTCTCAGGTGGACTCTTTGGCCCAACTTTAACCTCGGGTCCAATACTTGGGGAACAGGTGGAAGGCTAACAGGTTCAGAGACCTCTGGAATTTGGGGGAGGAATATGCTGCTTTAAAGAGCAGATGTTTTTCAGACAGAGAAGGCACACTTCCTGATTCCCACTTAATGACTTTGTTTCCTAGAAGGACACATACTCACCCTGCTGGATCCCAGGGGGCAGATAGAGATAACTGCAGACAGGATTTAAAAGGGATTTGTAGTTGGTAACCAGCACTTTGAATTGTACCTGAAAGCTTATAGGAAGCTAGTGAAGCTTGTAGTGTTAAATGGGTTTAGTGTGATGCATTGGTAATTTCCCATGCCACCATATTCTGGTCTAATAGCTGTTCCTAGATGATCTTATTTATTTATATCCTGCCTTTATTATTTTTATAAATAACTCAAAGCAGTGAACACACAATATTTCACCTGCTTGGCTCAGGGAATAGATATTAATGCGTTATTATCAGCACACTCATGAACTCTGACCCTTCGCTGGCACAAGCATAGGAGCAGAAGGAACATAAAAGTCCTTGCAAAAAACTTTGCAAACTAGGAACTATGATTTCTCCCTTCCTCCGTACCAGTTGAAATAGTCCCAAAATGGAAAAGTAGATCCTGAAAAAAATTGTTCTTCAAATTGTGTGTGTGTATGTGATTATCTACTTACCTACCTATCATCCATCCATCCATCCATCCATCTATCTATCTATCTATCTATCTATCTATCTATCTATCTATCTATCTATCTATCTATCTATCTACCTACCTACCTACCTACCTACCTACCTACCTACCTACCTACCTACCTATCTACCAACCACATTTTTGAATCACATTTGCCCTCTTCTATAGCTCCCAGTTGTAATAAAAAACCCTGCATTCCTTGTTCCGTCTCCTGCCCCAACTACTTACCATTCCCACTTCTCTTGGAAATAGGGCCAAGCTGCTACATTGGCTTCAGTGTCAATCCCAGCAGCCTGGATGTATTCTAGGGCAAGGGGCAGAGTCTTCAGCAACCCACATCCCCATAGCTCAAGGGGCAGTCCCTGGACAGCATACGCAGTGAAGAGAGCCGAAGCCAGAGATCCCAGATAACCTAAACAGAGGAAGTAGAGAAAGGACGTGTCTTTCAGGACTCTGTAGTCCACCCCCCCCCTCTTTTTTTTCTTTTTGACTGAATTACTGACATTTAACCCAAGCTTCCAAAGTTAAAGCCTGTATAACAACCTTGTTCAATGACCAGCCAAACGTGCAATGCAAAAATAAAATAAAATGGGTGAGATAAAATATGAACATAGCAAGAGTCTCTGTAATAAAAGGGTAACATAGGGTACTATGATCGATTATGCGCTATCAAATTGTTTTCCACTTCTAGGGACCACATAGATAAGAGCATGTGAATGAGAGTTGGCTTTGACAATGGGTGTGTTGTGAGGCTTCACAAAAATTTCTAGAACCAAAAGAGTAAGGAGAGAAAAGGAAACAGACAACATAGCTAAGCTCATCCCCAAAGGATTTTCATAGGACAAGAAATTTCATAAAGACTACACTATGTGTACTGCAAGTGTAAACAGTGCATCTAAAATATTACAATCTGTGAAGTAAAATAAAAGGCAAAGGTTCCCCTTGCACATATGTGCTAGTCATTCCCGACTCTAGGGAGCGATGCCCATCTCTGTTTCAAAGTCAAGGAGCCAGCGCTGTCCAAAGACGTCTCCATGGTCATGTGGCCGGCATGACTAAACTCCACAGGCGCATGGAACGCTGTTACCTTCCTACCAAAGGTGTTCCCTATTTTTCTACTTGCATTTTTTACGTGCTTTCGAACTGCTAGGTGTGCAGAAGCTGGGACAAGTAACGGGAGCTCACTCTGTTACGTGGCACTAGGGATTTGAACCACTGAACTGCCGACCTCTGATCGACAAGCTCAGCCTCTTAGCCACTGAGCCACCGTGTTCCCACTATGAACACATATTGCCTAAAACAAGAAAACTAAGACGTAAAGCTGAATTGATAATTCTGATCTGTAACTATAATAAAAACTGATTGATTGAAAGTTGAATCGATGAATAAAACAGAAGCATTTATTCCTGAGACCAAATTTGCCTTATTTTCATTGTGGCAATAGAGTTTGGCTACTACACAAGTGAAGAAGGGTTTAGAATCTCTAAAAGATGATTCACATAGAAATTGTCTGGTTTTTCCTAGGATTTTACATATTAGGAATACACTCAAACAGAATTTTTCCAATAATAATTTGGAGGGAAATGGTTTGGCCCTATTTATTTAAAAAAATCCCATTCAGATTACATCAAGGAAGATAGAGAGGAAACGTATGTATTATACAGTATTTGTGATGTCATCAACGCAATAACAATCACTCGTGTTTAGCAACTCCGAAAACTTCAACAGCACAACAACAGGTCCTTCATCTACACCTCAAAAAAGCCAACTGTACTGCTTCAGGCTCTACCACCACATCCTGTTACATGGAAAGAAGCCTGCTCAACCTGTGTTACTACTGCAGGCCCAACCCTGGGACAATTTTTCTGTATTGTAGAAAATCTGCCTAATATAAATATAACCTTATTTTGTTTTGCTTTTACTTTTCTTAAGCCTTGAGCTCAGTCAGTCATGCAACAATGGCCCCGTATATCCCTTTACCTGTGGGGTGGTGATGCGTCATTCTTCCACTTTCTATGCTGACTTTGATCAAGGTGTTGAGATCAGAAGGCTGAGGATACCTGGAAGAGATATTGGTTGAGAATCAGGATGATCTTGTGTTGACCTTTGATCATTCTGCTATCACTACTTTGCACGAATTTTCTTCTCCAACATGTATTACCTCAGCCCAATGCACATGGATCTCATAGCTGCACCACAACCAGTTGCGTAAGAGTTGAAGGGAATGTGATATCCACCTGGCTCTCCTGGACGTAGCTGAGATGTTCCTAGAAGCAGATTGGGGGGGGGGGACTGATATTTTTATTGGCCAAATGACTTTGGATTTTCAGTTAGACATCCTTTGTCCTGGATATTGTACTCGTTTACAAAACAATAAGACTTTTGATCTAAAATGGAAGATTTGTGTATAGCTAAATAAACTTGACTATTTTGAAATTATAGAAAATACTTGTAGCTCAGGTTTTAGATTTTGGCAGTGGTTTGCTCTCCAAGATTGTTTCAATTTAGTTTCTGAACATTTCATTACCAGACTAGGTAACATCAGCAGTAGGATTGTCTTGTCCTGTTCTCCTTAGCTTATAAATGTCTTGTGTGCCAGTGTGGTCAATTGATCGCATGATTGGTTGTTTGTTTGGACCTACATTTAAATTCTGAGAAGCTGATTGGTTCTCTTATTGATTAGTCATTTGAATGGTCTGGTTTCTTATGTATTCATGTAAGCATATTGATCTAGATCAGGGGTGTAAAACTTAATTGCAATGCAAATCAGATTGTGATAATAAACTTAGAGAGAGCTTGGGAAGAATTCCATGGATGAGAATCCTCAAGGGGAAACAACTCAAGAAGCTTGGGAAATTTTGAAAAATGAGATTATAAAAGCTCAGTCTAGCACAATACCAATGAAGAAGAAAAACAACAGCTCTCAAAAGAAACCAGCATGGCTGCATAAAGAACTCTCTGACAAATTGAAAGACAAAAAAGTTAAGTATAAAAAGTAAAAAGAGGGGGACATAACTAAGGCAGAATATCAACAAATAGCCAGATCCTGTAAAGATGAAGTAAGGAAAGCTAAGGCTCACAATGAAGAAAGGCTTGCCACAAAAGTAAAAAATAACAAAAAAGCTTCTTCCAACATGTTAAAGACAAGAAAAAGTTTAAGGAAACAATTGGTCCATTGCTGGGAGAAAGTGGCAAGAAGGTGACAAGCAACAGGGAGAAAGCAGAACTATTTAACTAATTTTTTGTATCTGTCTTTACACAAAGGAATAAAACAGTTCAACCTATCAAAAACAGCACCACAAAAATCAGATTAGGAACACTAATTAAAATAGGGAAGAAAATGGTAAGTGAGCACCTGTGTACCCTAAATGAGTTCAAATCATCAGGACCGGATGGATTACACCCCAGGGTTCTGAAGGAATTGGCAGATGAGATCTCAGAACCACTGAACTATATCTTTCAGAGATCCTGAAGCACCGGGGAACTGCCAGAGGACTGAAAAGAGCTGATGTGGTTCCCATATTCAAAAAAGAGAAAAAAAATAGATCCAGGAATCTATAGACCTATCAGCTGACCTCAATACCGGGAAAGATTCTGGAAAAGATAATCAAGCAACGAATTAGCGAACACCTAGAAGTAAACAAAGTAATAGCCAAACGCCAACATGGGTTTACCAAAAACAGATCACGCCAGACTAATCTTATTGCATTCTTTGACAAAGTGACAAAATGACAAAATTAGTGGACAAGAAGAATGCCATCGATATAGTTTACTTGGACTTCAGTAAGGCATTTGATAAGGTAGACCATAACCTACTACTAGATAAAGTAGAAGAATGTGGGTTGGACAGCATCACCAGATGGATTCGTAACTGGCTGACCAACCACACTCAACGTGTAGTCCTCAATGGAACTGCATCTACCTGGAGGGAAGTATGTAGTGGAGTACCCCAAGGCTCTGTTTTAGGCCCAGTACTCTTCAACATCTTCATCAATGATTTGAATGAGGGAATAAATTGGGAACTCATTAAATTTGCAGATGGCACCAAGCTGGCAGGAATAGCCAACATTGCTCCAGAAGACAGGCTTAAGATACAGAAGGATCTTGACAAACTTGCACATTGGGCACTATCTAATAAAATGAAATTCAATGGTGAAAAGAGTAAGGTTCTATATTTAGGCAAGAAAAACAAATGCACAAGTACAGTATAGGTGTTACTTTCCTCAATAGTAGCAACTGTGAGAGGGATCTTGGAGTCCTAGTGGATAATCATTTAAATATGAGCCAGCAGTGTGCAGCAGCTGCCAAAAAAGCCAACACAGTTCTAGGCTACATAAACAGAGGGATAAAATCAAGATCACGTGAAATGTTAATACAACTTTATAATGCCTTGGTAAGGCCACACTTGGAATACTGCATTCAGTTTTGGTCGCCACGATGTAGAAAAGATATGGAGACTCTAGAAAGAGTGCAGAGAAGAACAACAAAGATGATTAGGGGACTGGAGACTAAAACATATTGAGAGAACGGTTGAAGGAACTGGGTATGTCTAGATTAATGAAAAGAAGGACTAGAGGAGACATGATAGCAGTGTTCCAATATCTCAGGGGTTGCCACAGAGAAGAGGGAGTCAAACTATTCTCCAAAGCACCTAAGGACAGAACAAGAAGCAATGGATGGAAACTAATCAAGGAGAGAAGCAACTTAGAACTGAGGAAAAATTTCCTGACAATTAGAACAATTAACCAATGGAACAGCTTGCCTCCAGAAGTTGTGAATGCCCCAACACTGGAAATCTTTAAGAAGATGTTGGATAGCCATTTGTCTGGAACGGTATAAGGTCTCCTGCCTAGACAGGAGGTTGGACTAGAAGACCTCCAAGGTCTTTCCAATTCTACTATTGTATTGTATTGATGTATCATGTTTTTTGCCTTTGTGGAGCCGGGGTGGGTGTGGCCTACACAGGCCATATCCGGCCTGTGGGCCAATTTGATAGGTCTGATGTAGATCCAGCATATTAATACATTAAGAAGACCATTCAAACGACCAATCAACAAGAGACCCAATCAAATTGGAGTATTGCAGGCTGACTCTGCTCACTCCTAGATGTTTGATCCTCACCAGGCTCAACGTTAACTCAGCCTTTCATCCTTCCAAGGTTAATGAAATGAGGATCCAGATTGTTGGGGACAATATGCTGACCCAGTAAACTGCTTAGAGAGGGCTATAAAGCACTGTAAAGCGGTATATAAGTCTAAGTTCTATTGGTGATGATTAGACATGATAGAATAATATAACTTTCGAGAGAAAGGATAAAGTATATTGGTATTTATAATTGTTGTGAAAAACATCGGAAGTCATCTCTCTACATTTTTTCTTTTCTGTTTTACATCTTTCTTGCACTTTTTGCTTTTTCTTTTTTCTTCCATGTTTTACATTGGCTTGTATTAGTTTTATCTTATTGTTTAAATGTTTTAATGAAAATTGTACAAAAAAGTGAACAAAAATATAACTGTCATCCATAACATGACTGTTTTTAATTGTGGCTCTGACTGAGTGGTGATAAAAGATCTATTGTTTAGTTATAATTTCTATTGTATATTTGCTGTGTAACCTTATGCTGTCACTCTCTCCGTAAAGAAATTTAGAGCTAACCTTGGAGGAGGGGGAAGGAATAGATAAGCTGTAAGGAAAGAGAGAAGGAATGAATTTTTAAGGCAGAAAAGAAGAGGAAAGTCTAAAAAATTCAAAATAAACCCACAAGGTCACGTAAAAGATTCTTTCTCAGCCTTGGCAACTTTAAGATATCTGGACTTCAGTGTCAACAATTCGTTAACCAGACATGTTGTTGAATTCCAGGAGTTGAAGTCTAAACATCTTAAAATTGCCAAGATTGAGAAACACTGGGGTAGAGAGAAACACTGCTAGGTTTCAAGATTCTGTTATTCTATTTTACTACAATATATTAGCTGTGTTACTTTAGGGTGTTACTCACTCTTTGTGTAAAGAAATGTACAGCTAAAGTTGGGAAGGGGAAGGAATGGGCAAGCAAACAGGGAAAGAAAGGAATGAATTTTTAAGGCAGAAAAGAAGATGAAAGTGTGAGAAATTCAAAATAAACCCAGCTGAATTTTGTTTTGCCACAAGATCACGTAGAACACTCCTTCTCAACCTTGGAAATTTTAAAATATCTGAACTTCAGTTTCAACAATTCACTAACCAGACATGTTATTGAATTCCAGGAGTTGAAGTCAAAACATCTTAAAGTTGCCAAGGTTGATAAACACTGGGGTAGAGAGAAATACTGATAGGTTTCAAGATGCTGTTATTCTATTTTACTACAATAAAGAGCATCCGCTGGAATTTCGAACATGCCTTTTTAAAAATTAGACTAACTCAAAGAGCAATTTACAATGTGAAGATCGTAAGTGTGGTCTGTCTGTCAGGATTGAACTTTCCAAGTTGTTTAATGAATCCTGTTTTCCACATTGAGTTGGCTTATTGGAAGCCAGCTGGAAAAGTCACACATGGCAAACACATGAAGATGGGATGCTGCAACCATTGTAAATACATGCTGATTGCCAAGCGCTTGAATTTTGATCATGTGACTGTGAGGATGCTGTGATGGTCATAAGTGTGAGGACCAGTCATAAGTCACTCTTTTCAGTGACCTCCTAATTTTGAACAGTCATTAAATGAATGGTTATGAGTCAAGGACTATCTGTACTTAAAACTTGCAAAAATAAATATATGGTGTATTTACCCAGAATACTGGTGGGCCCAGGTTTTCTTCCCTCCATATCTTTCATGGCCTCTACATAGCATCTTGCCAGCTCCTGGAACAAGGACTCTCCAGTCTTCCCTATGCAAAAAAGATAACACAAGAGAACCATTTTTATTTTTAACTCTGAGACTCTGCTGAGGACTTATCTTGATGCAGTTTATCATTAACAGAAGCTTTCTCAAATTTCCTATATCCAGGGATCTTCTGAAGAATCCTTTCCCTGTAATACGTATTTCTTTTGTTGACAATGCAGATTGTAGAGGTAAAACTTGTAGGCCAACAAACTTTACCGCATCCAATTGGGAAAGGTTGCTGAGAAAAACATTTGTGTTATCACTGCTAAGAATATGAGCCTTCATACCTCAACACTGTCTTGAATCACCCACCTTAAGAGTGTGAGTACCCTAAAATGATGTGAGCTACACAAAGACACAAATGTCAAAAAAAAGCAGCAATGTAAAACTGAACAAAGAACTAAAAAAATGAAATGATACTATAATCCCAAAATCTAAATTCAGAAGGCTTGTAGCACTAGTTGCAAGCCAGTATCCTAGGAATGTCTGTTTAAGTACTATGACCCAGATACTCCAATTCATTTCAGGTAGCTACTGTTCCTATTGACCATGTCCATTTTGACTAATTGGTAACGGTACAGAAGTAGTCTGCCACTATTATCTTCTGACTTCTAGTCATCTAGGTCAGTGGTCACCAACTTTTGCAGCTTGATAGCCCAGCTGGAGGTAGGGAAATGGGCTGTGCGAGTGGTGGGCTGACGGGCACATGCGTTCAGCTTGACTTGCATGAGCAGTGGGCCAGTGCATACAATCAAGGACACACACAGCATGACTGCAAGTCGAGCTGCATGCACACACCTTTGTGTGCTGGCCTATGTCCTGGTTGCGAATAGGCCTCAGCCCAGCAGTGGGCTGCAGCCCAGGGATTGGTGACTCCTGATCTAGTCACTGTTTCTTAACCTCAGCAACTTTAAGGAGGGTGGCTGGAGAATTCTGTGAATTGAAGTCCACCCATGCAAAGTAGCTGAGGTTAAGAAATGCTAATCTAGGCTGTAACCCTGGTATTTCCTGCTATTCGCCTAGCTGAGTACTAACCAGCTTATATCCTCCTTACTTTTTTCAACATCAGGCAAGGAATTAAAATGGTGATCTATTGCCACTGCTGGTTAAAAAGCTGGAGTTGCTACTATTAGATAAGTCCTGCAGGGCCTTCTAGGATAAGAGACAGATGCACCTGGGAACATTTTACCAATAAATTGTATAAACCACCAACTCTTATAAAGTGTCATGAGATGAGTATTATTTGGGGGTGGGGGAAACCAAAATTTGCAAAATAAGACTACAGGGTTTCTCATTGCTTCCAACTACTCACCTGTAGCAAGGGCCTCAGCAGTCGCCAGGTGCAGCACAGTGTCATCACTGACTGGCCAGTCAGGAAGAATTACATGTATCTTGCCAAGTCCCCCCATTTCCTGGAGCTCTTGGTGGATCTGGGGCCCCGAAGTACAATATTCCCAGCGCTGGTTGCGATATCCAAGGGCATCACCAACTCCAGAAAGCACCATGGCTGCACGATAGGCTTCTTGGGAGGGAGTACAGTAGCTACAGGGAAAAAATATATTACAAAAGGCAGCACCCACATACACACACACACTGTAAAACCTTCCCATGCATGTGTTGCAACATACTGAAATGTATTTAAAAAATATCCTTCTGAAATGTGCAACTTGTATTAATTCACTAGGATCTATTAGCTGAAGTTGCATATTCCGTCCCGTTTCCCCAACTAAACTGGCCAGTCCTTAGGAAGGTACACATTTAGTGGAATTAGTATTTTGAAACCAGCATGCCATGATTGCACCAGGGTTAACCTGAAATTTGCATGCACAAAATAAAAATTATAGTTTACACAAAATAATAGTTTGCACAAAATAAAATACATTAAAAGACTCTATGTTGTAATCTCAGCAGCTCTTTATTTAGATTGATATTTTATTAGCAGTTATAGATCAGAGTAATAAAAATGGGAAAGTTGCTATATACAAGGAAGGTTAGACATTAGCTTAAACTGAAGGTGTGCTGTACAGGTGGTTCTTGACATACAACCACAACTACGACCAGAATTTCCATTGCTAAGCAAGGCAATTGTTAAATAAATTGCCTCCAATTTTTACCAAAAAAAAAATTTTTTTTTTTTGCCATGGTTTGGTAAATCACAGCACTTGTTATGTCAATCATATGATTGTTAAGCAAATCCAGCTTTCCCCATTGACTTGCTAGGGGGAGGCCAGCTAAAAAGGTCACAAATAGTGATCACATGACCCTAGGATGTTGCAACCATTGTGAACACATACTAGTTGCCAAAAATCCAAATTTTGATCGCATGATTGTAGGACTGCTGTAGAAATTATAAGTGCAAAGACATGTTGTAGGTCACCTTTTTCACTACCATTGTAAATCTGAACAGTTGCTAAACAAATGGCTCGAAGGCTACCTGTAGTAACTTTCCAGTAAGAATTTAACTAGCTAATTTTGTGGCTGATCTCTGAAAGCTGCATAAAAACACCCTCCAAATCAAGATCCTGTAACAGCAAAACCACATTGTGGTACTTCTGCCAAAGAGCGCATCCATCAAACAACCAGCAGAGAAGCTCAATTTAAGGAAGGTTTTAGAATAATTTGAAATCTGGAAAGTTCGCAACTGTGATCCTATGGAAACTTACACAAGAGAAAGCCCACTCCAGAGCGTGGAGTTTTAAAAAAGAGCTCCATTCTACTGATGTACAGCGCCGCTTTCACAGGCTTAATAGGATGCCCTTGTATTACATCTATTACGATAGCAAGTTCCCTAAGCAAGAATGCTACCTGCTGGAGAAAGCGATCTGAAGCTAGTGATATTGCTGCGGTCTGGGAGGCGCGATATGAGCCGTTAGCGGATTCTCACGCCCTTTCTCCTAAAAGAACCGCGAAAGAACCACATTGCAAAAAAAAAGGTAAGGAAACGGAAGCCGAGGAATCAGATGAGAAGGTAAAAAGGAGGATCTGGCGGACGACGTGCTCTTAAAGCAATTGCCCTGCAGAGAAAAGCCACAGGAATCGAACACATTTGCATGTTTATAGAATTCTTTATTGGCCAAGTGTGAACACAAGGAATTTGTCTCCAGCGCTCTCAGTGTACGTACAAGCAACTAGTGATAAATCATAAGACTAAAACACAATCATAAGATACAACGCAATGATTTTTAGAGGATACTAAATAAGCAATCAATATAAATCAATGATTATTGATTAATGATTGATTACTGATTATTAACAGGCGAAGTAGAGGGGGTGCGAACAACTGCTTACGAGCCATCCATGACTACGGGGAGGGGGGGGCGATCGCTCTGTCTTCGTCCGTCCGACTTTGAAAAACTACTCTCCAGGCGACGGGCTGATCCTATCCTCTCCACTCGTCCAATTGGAGGACTTTAAACAGAAAGAGCCTACAAATCCGTTCCCCCCTCCCCTGCTCCGCAACTGTGTTGGGCCTGTCCGTCCCCGCTCCCCGCCCTCTGGCAGCGCTTTGGTGAGATTTCATGTCGCTGCCCGAAAGGTTTTTCTCTTTATAACTCATTGATTTTCGCATCACGTAAGATGGACGTGCAGAGAAGAGGCTCAGGGGATTGGTTTGTTCAGTGGTCTGCAACTTTAAGACTTGTGGACTTCAACTCCCAGAATTCCTCAGCAAAGCTGGCTGAGGAATTCTGGGAGTTGAAGTCCACAAGTTGAGGTTGGAGAACCCTGTCCTAACAGATCTCTAGGATTTCTAGATTCCACAGGCTGGTTGCAGAGGAAAGAGAGACTAGATCGGTGTTCCTCAAACTCAGCATCTTTAAAGTAAAGGTAGCTCTCTACTTACAACAGTTCATTCAAAGTTACAATGGCAATGAAAAAGGTGACTTGAGGCAATTTTTCACACTGGCAACTGTTGTGGCATTCCCATAGTTACGTAATCAAAATCCAGATACTTGGCAAATGGCTCGTGCTTTTGATGGTTGCAGTGTCCCAGGGTCCATGTGGTTGCCATTTTGAGACCTTCTCACAAGTCAATGGGGAAGTCAGATTCACTTAACAGTGTTACTAATTTAACTACTGCGCTTAACTGTGGCAAGAAAGGTGGTAGGGTGGGGCAAAACTCAGGTAACAAATGTCTCACTTAGAAACAAATTTTGGGCTCAATTACAGATGTAAGTTGAGGACTTCCCAGTGGTGGGATTCAAATAGTTTAACAACCGGTTCTCTGCCCTAATGATTTCTTCCAACAACCAGTTCACTAAACTGCTCAGAAACTTAATAACCAGTTCTCCCGAAGTGGTGTGAACTGGCTGAATCCCACCACTGGGACTTCCTGTATGTGGATTTAAGCTTCCAGAATTCTCCAGCTGTCATGCTGGCTGGGGAACTCTGGGAGTTGAAGTCCACACACCTTAAAGTGGCTGAGGTTGAGGTATACTGGTTTTAGATCATCAGGAAAGATTGTGCTTCATGGAACTGCAGAGTGCAGAGAGAATTTGGTAGAACTGTGAGATAATTCTTTTCAATGCAGCTGGTTTTCTATCACTAGAGCTTTGCCTCTTGATCAGGTGTTTGGGACTTCTATTTTTTGTAATTAACAGGTCTTGTGGCCTGAAAATGTTTGAAAATTCTTAGTCTAGATTGCTCATCCCTCTTCATCATGGGTCTTAATTTATGGCGTGCTAACTCCTATATATGGCATTTAGCAGCTGGATTCCAGTTAATTATACATACACAAAGTAGGGCCAGGTAGGGCAATTATTGTACGTGGAACAAAAGTTACTCACAAAAAAACTTAACCCTGCTACACCAGTGTTTCTCAACCTTGGCAACTTTTAAGATGTCTGGATTTCAACTCCCAGAATTTTCTAGTCAACATGATGGCTATAGAATTCTGGGAGCTGGTCCACAAGGCTTATATTTGCCAACTTGAGAAACCTTGGGCTAGACCATAAGAAGTTAAAACGTCAGGGTGGGGGGAGTGGTACTGCTTCAAAGGAGAGTTTCATTTTCACGGCTTTCATCTGTCTTTTGGTTGTTTGGGTTTCAAAGGACATTCTCTGCTCCTAGTGTCAGCCCGTTCTCCAGCATGGGTTTCTGTAGCATGCTTGCTATCTGCATGCCCCCACTTCTTGCCATAGAAACAGGGGAGTGGAGGGAATGGACATTTAGGAGGGGGAAGCAAACTGGCATATAAAAATCCCATGAGAACTGGAAGGGAGGTTTGTACTCATGATTTATGACAATGCTGAGTGGCGTTGTTTATACTCCGTCAAGGTCAACCATCTCCGAGACTCCAGATGCGAAAAAGATCTGAAGAGCTTTTCAATAACATCATACTGGACGCTGATTAGACTCTCAGTGCTGGACCCTAGGGGGAGGGTTTTGAATCAGATCTTGCTTTGCTTTCACTTTTATCATTTCAAACTTAGTAAAAAAAAATCCTCTTCTCTAATTCAATGGAGCCAGGGGTTTTCTTTCTTGAGTTTTGAACGGAGGCAGGCATGACACTAGTCTATTCACTCTATTCTTAACATAGAGGTCCACCGGAAACAATATAGTTTAGAGTAAACACTGTTAAGATTTACAGTAAGGGGTTTGGGTACAATTTTGTAGGCAATCTCTTCTGCCTTAGCACATAATTGTTTTTCAGTCTTTAATGCCAGAGTTGTTCATAATCTGTTGTCTCAAGAATGTTATTGCTGTTTGTTTCCCAATCCTAAGAATTGTGCCCTGAAATTTGAGGTTTAATAGGAAAAAAATGTTGCTCTCTGATAAGAGGTCATTTATCTCTTGCTACTGAGCAGCAGCAATGTTTCACCATTTTATGCCTTATAAATGCTTTGGGCTGCAATTGCTATATTGAACCAGCTAGTATCACAATAAAAAGAAGTCGAGATACAGCCTCAGTATAATGCAAATGATGTTTTCTGCCTTATGAATCATTGCCTCAAGTGTTTAAAGGACAACTGGTGGGCAGCGCCCCATATTCACCTCTCTTGACCAAAATTCAGGGAAATCACCTGCTTCAAATACAGTCAACTTCTTTCTCCCATCACAGTTCAGATCCCTGAGAACTCCTGTTATAAGGTTGCTACTTCAGTCTCTCTACACAGGGGTCTCCAAGCCCGGCAACTTTTAAAACTTGTGGACGTCAACTCCCATGCATGGCTGGCTGAGAAATTCTGGGAATTGAAGTCCACAAGTCTTAAAAGTTGCCAAATAGACCCCCCCATCCCCACTCTATATCAATGTTTCTCAATCTTAGTAACTTTAAGATGTTAAGCTGAGAACGCCTCAGCCAGCATGTTGAGATGCAAATACTTTAATCATATCTAATATTTACCTACATAGTTGAACCATTTAAAAAAACTGGCTTAATATTGAAATGTACTAAAAAATATCCTTCTGAAATAGTCTCCTTTTGAAATTACACCACTGAAAAAAATGACATCCCAGTCCTTACACTATGTCTGTCATAACATCCCCATGGTGATCTGATCAAAATTTGGATGCTTGACAGTCAGTATTTACAATGCTGGGAACATATGTGGTCACGATTTGTGACTTCCCAACTGGTTTTCAACAAGGAAAATCAATGGGGGAAACCAGATTCACTTAACAACTTCAGGGGTTCACTGTGGTAAAAAAAAAGTAGTAACATTGGGTATGATTCCTTTAATAACTGCCTTGATTAGCAACAGAACTAATACCAATTATGGTCATAAGTTAAGGATTTACTCTCCTGGAAGTGTGCAAACATTGTGAGACAGTTTTTAAAAAGCCTGGCTATGCACATTCTAAATCCTCATTTGGACTCCAATCTGGATTTCTGTACAGCTAATGATTTGTTAGCTACTGAAATCCTGTCATGGACCTATAATGGCTGCAAATTTCCCTTTAATGGAATGGAGACAGGCAGATGAGTGGCTTTGAATCCAGTCTAAGTATGAGGCGGTGTAAAAATAGTTAGGCAAGGGCTGTTGGGAAACAGCATTAGAACATTTTGTGGGAATCTGCCTGGCAAGCTCCCGAAGGTTTGCTCCAAGTTGTTTCAAAAGCGTTTGACATTTGATCTAGTTTGTTCAGGACACATGAACAGCCAAGGCATTGGGGCGGGGAGAGCAGTGAAAATAAATGTTCTGAATTATTCTCAAAGTTTGTTGAATGCTATGGGGCACTCAAGAATGAATGCTGAGTGTTAAGACTACAGATCTACTTATTTATTTCATTTATATGCCTCCCATCTCACTATCGAGTGACCGTTATTTAAAGATAGGGGAAAATAGGAGCCACTTCTCCTGCATTCCCTCTTGAAAGGCCAAAGCTTGACGAATCAAATCAATGCTTACTAGGGATTGGCAAAATCTACTGTTCCTTCTCTGGATCATGCTGAGCTGGCTAATCTGGAGAGGCACCGTGAGTTTCCAAAAATAATGCATTGGCCACAAACCAGCTTGATCCAGAGAAGCAGCAGAACTTTCCAGAATCCACTGGAGTATTCTGTTCCGTACATACAGATGGTCCTTGACTTACAGCCACAGTTGAGGCCAAAATTTGCCAAGTGAGTTTATTTTTAGTGAGTTTTGCCCCATTGTATGACCTTTCTTGACACAATTATTAAGTGAACCACTGCAGTTGTTTAAGTTAGTAACAAGGTGGTTCAGTGAAATTGGCCATAAGTGCCAAAGAGCCATAAGTATGAAAAACATCACAAGTAACTTTTTTCAGTGCCATTGTAACTTTGAGTGGTCACTAAACAAATTGTTGTAAGTCAAGAATTACCTGTAGTTGGTTTTGCACATCTCTTAATGCTCACCTTTCCCCCTCCAGATGAACAATACAAGAGTGCAAACAGAGTCCTACCTTAGAGCTATCATTGGTCCCAGAGTAACAAAAATCCTAACCCAGGAATTCAGGAATTGCTAATGAACTTTCATGATCCCTCACCACAAAACGGCAGTAACTGGTGTTATCACTCCATTAACTGAGATCTACCCTTAGCCAGGATATCTGGAAGCAAAGTCTAGTTATCCAGTAATGATTAATATAGTGCTTTTCTCTTTTACAGTAATGATTAATATAGTGCTTTTCTCTTTTTCTCTTATACAAATATAATACTTTTGGTCCTACCAAGAAATAATATTGAATAATAACTTTAGATAGTCTAGTCATTACAGGATTGGGGGAAAGAGGCTTTTTAAAATATAAAACACAGCACTCCACCCTCCCTCCCTCCCCTGGTTTCCAGCTCTCTGACCAAGAATATGCAAGCTCACTTCCCTAATGTATAGTACAAGTAGACCCGACTTACAACTATTTGTTTACTGACCATTAAAAGTTGCATCACGGAAAAAATAGTCATATTTTTCCCATTTTTAACCACTGCAGCATCTCCATGGTGATGTGATCAAAATTCAGATGCTTGGCAACTGATTAATATTCATGATGGTTGCAGTGTCCCTGGGTCACGTGATCACCTTTTGCAACCTTCTGGCAAGCGAAGTCAATGGGGAAGCCAGATTCACTTAATAACTATATTACTAACTAAACCATTGTTGTGATTCACTTAACAACTCAGGCAAGAAAGGTTGTAAAATGGGGCAAAACTCATAAAAAATGGCTGGCTTAGAGGCAGGAATTTTGGGCTCGGTTTTGGCCGTAAGTTGAGGACTTCCTATATAGTTTTGGCAAGTAGGTGGCAACACCTGTGAATGCTGGAGTATTTCACATCAACCTGTGAGAATGGAGGGAAATGTGTTTTGCATTTTCATTCCCCAGTTCTTTTTAGCTCAGCCTGACCTCTTTTCAGTATGTGATTGCCATATCATCTTCAACACCACCAACTGGTTTGAAGCTGAGGACAATAAACTTGCTACAGGACCACGTACAGAAAATTTTCATTTCAATTGAATGTCATCTCCAGCTGCAGTTTCCACCTAGGAAAGGCCTGTCTGGAGTCACAGTTTCTCAACTGGCTAAGAAGCGTAAAACAAATGAATGAGATAGCTGCTAAGCCCTCCAGGGGTGGGTTCTGGCATGCACTACTGCCGGTTCGCTCGTGGGTGTGCTGAGCGTGCATGCACAGTGCAATAAAATTTGTTCTGTGCATGTGCAGAAGCCAAAAACAAGATGGCGGCACTTACGGGGCCTGGAGAAACTGTTTGGGGGCATGGCAGGCCCGGGTCGCTGCCAGTTCCAGTGACCCAGGCTGACAAACCACTACCAGTTTGGCTGAACCAGTAGGAGCCCATCACTGAAGCCCTCCACGGAGTCCTAGAAGTGAGGAACAAAGTCAACAAGTCTGTTGTGCTCACTGCAATAACTGGCATTGCCCGTTTTTGTATCTCACAACTCATACTAACCCAGAAGTGGGGAACGATGGCCCCTTTTCTGATTTGGGGACTTCAACTCCCAGAATACCTGAACCAGCATGGCTGACTCAGAATTTCTGGGAGTTGAAGTCCACAAGTCATAAAAGGGGCATAGTTCCCCACCCCTGCTCTAACCCTCTTCATTAGCCAAACAAGTCAGGAAATTAAGGGGAAGGAGAAACAAAGATGCCAGGATCATTACCTCATAAAGGGGGGGGGGAGTAGAAAGAGTGCTGGAATGGAAGAAAGTTGAAACAGAATTTGAGGGAGCAAGAGAAGAGACACTGCTAAATATGGAACTCCCAAGAATATATATGGGAGTTACCAATGGTCCATTTCACAAGATTTTATCAGCCTGGGAAGCCTACTGAATAATATGTGATGGTGACATACAAAATAGGTGATTGACTTAATACAGCACAATTGTTGCATTTATATAATATGCTATGCCAAAGATATGGACTATTATTATAGTTTATTATGTTGACCTAGTCTCTCAAAAGGCATTGTTCTTTTTTTAGCTTCACCTTGAGCTTAATGCAAACCCTAGAGCAAATTGCTTAAATTTTCCAAACCTGCTGTTGAAATGGGATCAAAGCTCAGGAATACATAACTTTACCTAAACAAAAAGTCCCATATATATTCTTCTCCTTTCAATAATTCCATTGTCTAGAAAAAGACACAGGTTCAATTACTGAAGATTGCAAAGATATGAAAATTGATGTTTAACTGTATGATATGTCCTGCCCGGTACACAATTACTGGGCTATATAGACTATTATCCAGAGGGTGCAGCTATTTGCATATTTACAAATAAAGCAAACATTATATAATACATTGTATGTCTCATTGCTGTCACATCTACATAATTAATAACACTACTGTCTCTTTGAGGAAAAAAATGACACACAATGCTTCATTTTTAATGGAATTAATGTTTAGGGCTGATTCTACTGCATCACTTAATCACTAAGACTCATTTGCTCAGTTGTTCACATTGATCAACTTGTTACCATCTAATAAACTAATCCAGACTTCTCTCCATTCCCTGGATCAATTATCTCTCAAATAGAAAAGATGGTGCAATTATTGATTCTTTATTAGTCATCCAAACTTAAAATCAAAATTGAATTGCTTTGGGAAAAGTCCATCGAAATACTGCTACTGGTAATTGGGAGAAATTCTCAGGATGTGTCATCCAAAGTGCAAAGGAGTAAAAATAGGATATGGCAAAATTGGAAGTTGTTCAGGAGAAGGTGTCCTGCGTAATGATCCATCCTTCCCAAAGATGAATAGATCCACCAATGCAAAACTGATCCTTTAAAATCCTCCTTTCAACCTAGGGGGAAGGGGGAAAAAAAGGAAATGATACCTTAGACTGGATACAGCAGGATTTGCAAACTTTTCAGCAACAGACACTATCACGGGCTTTAAAAGAATGACCACATTTTAGAAATTACAGTCATTTTTAGTTTATTTTTTAAAACACAGAGGTCGACATGCATGACCTGGTAGTAGTACCACAAGCATCTCCACTGTGCAGTTTATTGTATTGTAGTCCTTCCCTCATTATTACAAATATAGTAGAAATGTTTTAATTAATTAATTGTTAAATTTATATACTGCCCAGCTTGCTATCTGGGGCAACTCTAGGCTGCTTAATTTAAAAAACTAACTCTTGCTCAGCTCAACTTCTGTTAACTATTCGGACACATCCACAGTATTTTCTTAGTGACTTCCAAGGAATTTTTCTGATGACCACAATTCTGGGATGGTGTTTATCAAGTTCAATCATGATTAGCTTTTTCGAAATCAGCCAAATTAGTTTGATGTTGCCACAACAAAGGCAATGCTGGGATTAATACAAACCATTATCACATTGTAACTGCTATCACAGTTCAAGTCTTATTTACTCCAGGGGTCTAGATACCTCAAACTCCAAAACAGACGTTCTCATAGTCTGGAACATCATCTTCACTTTCTCGGTCACTAGTGCCAACTACTGGAAAATGAGAAACAATGAAGTGTATTAAAGTATGTACATGTCTGCGCATATATTTTAATAGCTCTTGGGGGGGATAATTGGTTAATGAGAGACTAAACCAGCAGTCAATAACTCCTGGCCCAAGGCTACAAGTGGCTCTCCAGGTCATTTGCTCTGCCTGTCACAGTGACTTGTCACTTTCTCCCGACTTACTGTTACAAACAACAACAACAAAACCCCATTCATATAGAGCCTGATGGTCATAGAGTTGTCTCTATCATAGAAAGCTCTGAGAAATCTCTACTATTATGGCTGTAGAAGTATAGCCATCCCAAAAATCAATAGCAGCTGCAATGCAAAAGGGGACTGGCAAATAAGGAAGGACTTTTATTTTCCTCCTGTTTTGAAAGAGCTTGGAGGAGAAGGCTCAAGGGATACTGTGCATTTGCCTGTGTAAGAATAAGACACCAACTCACCGTTCAGTATGGAATACAATTTTGAATCTAAAAAGGCTGGTTGTTTTTTTTAACAATGGGCCAAAGGAACTGAATGCACTGCTGAGAATAAGGACTTCTTCCCTTGCCCATCCTCTTAGCTTCCCTCACTCACCAAAACAAGAATCTAGTATGATCGGTTCCGGTTCTAGTACATTCACATATTCACCTTTGCAGGAGAAAGGAAAAATGAAAAATGAATGACATTAAATCCCATATCAATGTCAGTAGAGGACAACAGCCTTCCCCAGTATAGGTCCTAACCAGCATGATTTGCTGAAAAAGGTAGAATAAATTTTGCAGGCAAAATAGCTATGGCTCATGTCAGTACAATACAATAGCAGAGTTGGAAGGGACCTTGGAGGTCTTCTAGTCCAACCCCCTGCCTAGGCAGGAAACCCTATATAGTTTCAGACAAGCAGCTATCCAACATCTTCTTAAAGACTTACTAACTGAATTTGTTTCAGAATATGTCATAAAGGTGTAATGTTATTGGAGGTTTATTGAAATTGCGAATGAATGCCAGTAGGTGGTTGTGTCTTTAAATACAAATGATTTTAGATAAAAGCACTTTTAAATAATTGTAATTAAATGAGAATTGTGGTACATTGATAGTAAAATACATTATTATTATTTTTATTTAAAATGTACAATTCAATTTGAATGAAGTGTACGTAATGATTGTGGAAGAAACACATGAAATGTATTTGTAACCAATCGACATGCTTTATACAAGATGTAACAAAAGAAGATTCTTTTTTTGTGTTTTTGTTTAATTAAAATAATAAAACTTAAAAAAAAAAGACTTCCAGTGTTGGGGCATTCACAACTTCTGGAGGAAACTTCTGTTCCACTGATTAATTGTTCTAACTGTCAGGAAATTTCTCCTCAGTTCTAAGTTGCTTCTCTCCTTGATTAGGACATCTTCTTGATGTCATAGAATTTTGCTTTCTTTTCCCTTTTAGTAGCTCCTCCTGCCTCACACCTACGTGATTAGTTGGAAAGGCTTGGGTGGGGAACCAAAATAAAACAGGAATAAATCAGGAGGCACACAAAAATACTTTTCCAGCAGTGACTGGCATCGCACTTTCAGACTGAATCAGAGTTTATTTCAATTATGGGTTATTTAATAAACCACTACTAGCTAGGTTCAGCCAACATAATAAATTCACAGTTCCTAGAAATTATGGTGATTATAATTCAAAAGACGTAGGAGGCAGATTGTAAGGCAAAAATTAGGAACTGCTTTCCCATGAAATTCACTGTATCTCTATTTAAATTGATATTTCTATGATATTTCTTTGAGATTCACCATAATAATATTTCAAAATGTGCATTTTTATATATGAATGAATCCTTGCAAATGTAACATGGATCTTATTTTCCTTTGCTCTTGTTCATTAAAGTTTACAGTGAGAGATCTTTTTCTATAGTGCTATCCCATATATGGAATTCTATTCTAAAGAAGTCCAATTGAGATGATATTCGCATCATTTTGGTATCAGACAAAGATCGATTTTCCCAGGCTTTTTATTGGTTTTTAAATTTTATATTTATTTATTTTTATTCCAGATGAGCACCTTTTTGCTGCTTTTATTGTATGGTGCCTTCATTTTGCATTTTATTTATAAATGACTACACGTATTTATTCCATGTTTTTTCCAAAAAGAATATTTGAATGTGTTTTGTTATAAAATGCCTGAAGGCTTCGGCTACTGTGAGGTTTTAAAATTTTTCATAAATGAAATAAAAACAAAATACCCTTCTAATATATCTGGAAAAATGAGAATCATTGTAGAACAATGATTAAAGCTGTAGGATAGTATTATTTGTTCATTCATAGAAGAGAATACCATTATAACTTGTTTTGTTCCACTATGTGTCAAACAGACCATCTTCTAAACTCAACTCCACCATTACATCTTTTTTTCTTGCTAGTCCTGTCCCTCCTATCAGTCCATATCTTCTACTTACCAAGTGAATGCCGTTGAGATTCAGGCACATTTTCATATTGGTCCATTATGGACTCTAGCGGGGGGGAGGGGAAATAGATGAAGAAAACATGTTTAAAAGGGATAAAGCAATACATACTACTCAGGATTGTTGACAGATAAATTAAGATAATGAATTGATATAGTAATTACAAAACACATTATCTTTTTTCAGAAAACCAAAGCTTTAAACACATCAAGTAGTGCAATCTGTGCCCAATCTCATGACATTTTTGGCAGCAATTGTAAAGCAAATCCATTTACCCAATGGGCATTTTTTTTTTTGTTGGAAATGGGAAGTAAACATTGGAAACTAGCAAAAAACCCATCGAAATCACAATCTTGTGACGACAGTGCACTGCAAAGGACTATAGAGATGAGTTGCCTGCCAAGCATTCAAAATGATGATCACATGACTATGGGGAATGCGTGTGACTATTTTTTTAAAAAACCAGCATCATGCAACATGGAACGAATATATCTGTATTTGGGTAGACTGTTTTCTTCTTCAACTTCCTTTTCTTCTAAGGGTTCCCTTCCTTTTTTTCCCTCCCTTAGTTCTTCTTAAATCTTGCTCGGTTTGGAGGTTCCTCTCTTTCCAATTCTAGTGCCATGCGAAACTATGTGAGAGCAGCAGGAGAAACCCAAAGGCAAAGAAAGGCAACTTAATGCAACCACACTAAAGAGGCTATGACAAGGAGGGACAAAAGAATCCTCCTGGTTGCCAACTTACCAGACGAGGCATGATCATTGTTCCTCTGTTCTGTGATTGGGACATCAGGCAACACCTCTCTGTTGAAGGCAAGCAAGACCCAAGCCAGTAAGAGCAGAATGAACAAGTGAATCAATATTGCTAGTCCTTGCCCACACCTGCCTTCATTAAGCCGTTATAAATTGGTATTGGTCTCTATTTCTAGTGTTCATTCTTTCCTTTTTGTATTATCTCTCTTAAATTGCTAAGAAATAGTTATTAAATTAGTTGACCTGCCATGAATTAACTGACAAGGAATGCTATCAATTGGGTGGGTGGGAGGCAATCCAGGAAAGAGAACTCTCAAGTGTGGAACCAAGACATTCTATAAATTTCTAGTTCATACATTCTAACTCATCCCACACATCTACGATCCACAATTTTTAATACAACTTCTAGATTATATTTTTACATTAAACAACTTTTTGAGTCTCTGTGTTGTAAAACATCTAAACTGTTCAGATGCAGACAAAGGAAATGTATTAATATATTGTATATTAAACAAATAAATATTAAATTTCTGAATTACACACATACACACACACAAATACACACACAGGGAAGAATGGAGGTGGGTTTCATACAAAGTATGTGTCATTTCTTCACCCAGATGTTTAAAACATACAAGGGTAGCATCTTCCAGGTCAACTACAATACTATACAGGTGGTCCTCAACTTACAATCACAATTGAGCTGGACATTTCTGTTATTAAGTCGGATAGTTTCTAAGTGTGTTTTGCCCCATTTTACAATCTTCCTTGCCACAGTTGTTAAGTGAATCTGACTTCCCCATTGACTTTGCTTATCAACACTTTACAAAAGCTGATCACATGACCCCAGGACACTGCAATCATCATAAATATGAGTCGGTTGCAAAGCATCTGCATTTTGATCACATCACCATGTGGGTGCTACAATAGTCATAAGTGTGAAAAACAGCCATAGTCACTTTTTTCAGTGCTGTGTAACTTCAAACGCTTACTAAATGAATAGTTAGGGAATAAGGAACTATCTATAACTGTAGTTACATTCTCTGGCTATTCTCTGCGCAAACTGGGAATGATGGACTAAATGATTTGGAGCTTAAAAGTAGCACTATATTGACTGAAAATTCCCCTGATTCAGGAGCAGGCTTCAAAAATTGCAGCAATGGGTTCGCTGCCTTGTTGTTGGTGGGGGTGGCCCAGCCAGCTTCCTATACCATGGTGAGTGGGGGAGCATTTTCTGCCCTCTCCAGGCTCTGGAGGCTTTCCTCAAGCCTCCGGGAGGTTGAAAGCTGCTTCCTCCATGTTCCGGAGGCCCTCTGGATGCCGGAAACAGGCCCATTTCCGGACTTCCGGAACCTCCAGTAGGCCCATTTCCCTCCCCCTCCCCGAACCTCCATGTATGCCCTGCACTTATCTGGCATGATGAATGGGCCGTGTGGAGACTCTTGGGGCAGTGGGAGAGGAGGGGTGGGCGTCGCCAGCCAGGGGTGGCATTTGGAGGTTCACCAAACTGGGCAGAATCCCAGCTAGAGGATCACCGAAAGTTGTGCGAACCCCCAGCAGCAGCACCCCTGCCCTGACTCCTATCCTTCCCAAAGACTTACATGTATCCAGGAACATAATTTTCATCATCATCAGTGGGACAACATAATTCTGGGAAGACAAAGTCCAAAAAGATTAGACACTCTTCTTTAGATATAAATGAGTTCTACCCTCACTTCTCACCTTGAAATCACAACCCCACTGAATCTATGAAGAAGCTCCGAGAATAGAGAGAAGGATCATCTGCACTACGCACAAATCCAAAAAGATTCAAGAAAAGTGAGGCAAAGATTGTGGGAAGGGGAAGAGAAAAAGAATATCTATTGTATTATGCTGCTACTTACCTTCATTTTCATAACTGGGAACACTTTCTGAAAAGAGACAATGTTTGTAATGGAGATTAGGTAGTCACGATACCTGACAGCAGATTCTCAAAGGTACATTTCTGACCTGTATCCTTGCTCTGTTTCACAATTTTTCCCCCAAAGGCTGTTTATTCCAACAGGGTTTATCGTCCTAGAGCAGCTACAACATGGGTAGTCCCCCATTTTCTTCTATACATATACACATAAGGAAGCTCAATTATATTGTGTAAATGCACACATAAATATATGAATTTTTACAACTTACCGTTATCCTCAATTTTGATGAATGGAGGTGCCTGACTACAGAAGCTATATGCAGAGCCTGTGCTGCAAACCAGAGGAGGAAGAAAGTGATTAATACATGTACAAGAATATGATCTAACATGGAAATGGGCTCCTCTTTTTTTAAAAAAACTTTTTTTAGTCATTTCTGTCATCTGTCAAGAATCTCTTCGTACATAAGAAGGATGCTGTGATATCACTAGTTAAAGAGAAAATGTTGCTTTTTTTGCTATTTACTGTGAAGAAAGTTATTTAAAACTCTTAAAACTGTTGTACATCTACTATAACTCTTTTTTAAAGGAAAAAAACTCCTCACACTTCCATAATGCAGGGATTTGCTACTCAAATTCAAAGCAGAATCTTTGATGACAAGAAAAGTTATTGGGACATGTGCATTCTACATTCCCCTTTTCTAGCCTCTTCAACATAAAGCTTATATGAGTTTCCTATCCATTTCCCCAAGAATTCCCACCTACAGTCCCTCACACCAGTACACCCAAACTTGATACAAGGAACCCATCAACATTTCCTAATAGGACAATTCCTCACTATTCTGGCAAGATAGCAGATGTAGTCCACAGGAGGGTCTAGATCAACTCACCACAGCGATCTTGTCAAGGCCATTTTATCACGGCCAACTCACAGGGCCATCTCGTTGAAGCCAACCTGGCGTTTCCATCTTGCCATGGCTTACTCGTTGCGGCCAACCTGGTGTGGCCATCTCACAATGGCCATCTCATTGCGGGATTACTCATCACAATATAATCCATGTGTGATAACTCAACATGATGTTGACTGCCACTTTTTCTTCTACATTATTTCCATTTTTGTCAATGGAAATAAATGTCAAAGAAACGATTGCAGATAACATTTATCGTGTTGTTATCCCATGTGGAATCGTCCCACGGTGAGTTGTCCTGCAGCTAACTGGCCGCAGCAGGTTGTCCATGGCAAGTTGGGTGCAAAAAGATGACTGCGTCAAGTTGGCCAAGGCAAGATGGCATGGTGAGTTCGCCCGTAGGAAGCCTTAAGCCTATATTACTGTTTCCCCATGGAAAAGCAGCTAGGGAGGGCCTTACAGGAATAAGAAACAGCAGACAAAGTGACAAAGCATTTGCTATCGAAAGCAAATCAGATTGACAGTCTGCTTCCATTAAATAAAAATGTGCTCCCATTAACAACTGAATCAAATTGCAGCTCATAAGCAGGACAGCTTTCTACAATGCAGCTAAGTGGAGCCAAGTAATTTAGGGCGGCATGCAGCAAGTGATTAAAGACACAAAGCTGAACCTTTTAGTGTTTTGCTGCTCCTGCTATTTGCCTCCCAGCATCCTTCATCTCAAGCAGATGTTTCATAATACCTATGATATAGAGAGAACAGTGGGAAGGAAAGCAACTCACCTTTGCAAATTTGGCTGGGACTGGATGGCAGACCAAGGTGGCGCTGCAGAGACAGGAGATGGGGGGAAAGAAACAATCTCAGAAAAGACCTAGGTTCCTCTTTTACTTTCTGTGGCTCAAAGCAACAACTGGCAGGAGGGAATGAATGGGTGGATTCCACCAGGCACTACTGACAGTTTGCTCATGCACACACTTGATGTGTGCTGTGTGCGCAAGCGCAGTGCAATAAAAATGTTCTGCACATGCAAATGGCAGATGGTGGTTTGGGGACATAGCAGGCCTGGGTTGCTGCTGATTCCAGCAACTCAGGCCACCAAACCATTACCTGTTCAGCCGGACAGGTTTGAACCAGTAGGAACCAGAAGTTGTGAATGCCCCAACACTGCAAGTCTTTAAGAAGATGTTGGATAGCCATTTGTCTGAAATGGTATAGGGTTTCCTGCCTAGGCAAGGGGTTGGACTGGAAGACCTCCAAGGTCCCTTCCAACTCTGCTGTTGTATTGTATTGAACCCACCACTGAATGGCTTGCTAGACAAGATTCCATATCTTTAAAAAACTACACATGTAAGGAGAGAGTGTTGTTGTGTGCCACCATTCATTCATTCAAATTTGCTGTAGCTGCCCGATTGTTTTCTTCTGGGGAAAAGTAGGAGTTAAACTGAAACAAGGGCACTTTCCAATTTTAAGAATATGGGCTTATTTACAAAATGTTACCAAGAACTCAGCTTTTTCTTCAACATATCAACTCACACTATTTATTTCATCTTCCTATCAATAGATATTTTTCTAACAAGAGTGAGAAAACAATAGTACACTGATACAGAGCAATAGAAATATTTTTCTCCAACCATTCTTGGTTCAGGGCAGGGAGATGTGATCTCAAGCCATCCCACAAACAGCCAGAGCACTAATGGTAAACTGGCATAGTAGTTAATCATTTTCTGCCTTCTGTTCAAGCTGAAAATGGCCTCAGCTAGCCATCCCATTCTGCCTGACACAATTCACCAATGGTAAGATCCAAACTTAACTACACCTGTAATCCACCCAATATTGTTCACTGGCATTACAAATCTTAGTTCATGTTAGATCTAAGCCAATATTTTTTTAAGAAAAACATTTCCTGTGTTAAGCACAAACGGGTTTGTATAAATATACATAACCCCGCATGCTAAAAGAAAAATGAACAGATGAACAGCACAATATAATATTAAATGTTGGCTTGAACTTCTGGAGAACAGATTGTCCAAATTAAAATCAGGTCCAAACACTTTCAACCCTTTCAAATACTATACTACGGTAGTAAGTTATAGCCTTCAGCATCAAATGCCACTTTCGTCACATAGGTGGCATCTTACATTGAAAACTATTAATGGAAGGCAGAATGGCTTGAGAATGGTAATGCTGAGAGTTCAAACTCTCAAAAGAATGGTAAAACTGAGAGTTTAGTAGCAGGGCTCCTGAATCCTGAGATGGAGGATCCACTTCCCCAAATTTTAAACCATAATATTCAAAAAACAGCAACAAAGTCAGTGAAGAGGTAATGTTGAAACCCTCTTAAACAGGTCACTTTTGAAATACGGTAAAACTGAGGTCTACTTACAGGGAGGACGCCTCAACACTCTGAAAGTCTGGGAATGAATATTAGTGGAAGGCCTGTGAGAATAATAAATCATTCAGAGACTATTTTCTAAAGGACATAAATCTGAAAGATGCATTTATCATTTTTCAACAACCTTACTCAGCAGTCATCATGAGAATCTTTTTCCAGCTGTTCTAGACTCTGTTGAGTGATTTGCTCATCACTCCATGGCATCTATGCAAGCCTTTGCAAACCTGACACCTGTGGTTGAGTTCGCAATGCTTCTGCTTCTGTTTGCGAAAGCTTTAAAATAGAAGCGCTTCCCACAAATATCCAGAGGAGCCAAAAAATAAACTTGGCTTCTTCTACATGCAGAGCACCCACACTATTTCACTGAGCTACAGCTCTTCTCATTTGGTGCCACTCTTAATCTATATATAATGCTAAGCCAAATATGGTGTGATTTTCCTTTCTTTCTGCTTTACCCAATTATCAAATTGTATGATTAGTGTTTCCCAGAATAATTGAGTAGTTAGCATAAAAATAATACACAAAAAATAAAAACAACTATCCCAACTATCGTACACTTTGTGAATCCAATCATTGCAACGTATAAATCTTGATCAATAGCTGGATGTTGTGTGAATCCAGCCAATGTGAGATGTAGTCATGTCCTGCTTCAATTTGATATGTGAATCCAGTCCCTCCCTGCCTAAACCAGAAAAATATTTCCACGTGTAGTCTTATGCTGCTAAGCTAAGCAAGATGGAAATGTAAATTGCTTACATTTATATTTTAATCTTCCTATTTAACACTGCTGTCAATTTCCCCCTAACTATGACTATCACTCTTCTTCTTGACCCATTTAAGATTCTTCATTGAGGACTTGCAAATTCTGAGATTTTTTTTTTTAAATTACAAGTTATAAGAGAAAATCCACATTGAATGTCCTTGAAAAAATGTTAAATTATAACTGCCTTGTTCTTTTTTTATCAGGACAAAGCAACTCAAATCAGTCCTGGGACAAAACATCATTGCTGAAAGGAATATACCAGTACTTTGGTTTGAAACAGAAATTAGAACCATATTTTGCAGCTGCTTATGATAAGAATTACAGGAGACTCGTTGTAAGCCAAAATATAGCTACAAGATATTTCACATAATTCTGATTCATTCCAAGTACTGTGTAATGGGGGTGGGGCGAAACCAATCAGGGAGCAACTGTACTCATATTGTAACACCCTTTGAATTGAGCTATATATTCATAGCAGCAGCTCATCCAAAAGAATAGGTTCAAAGACTGTTCCAGACTGCTGTATCACTTTAAGGTATACAAAATATAATATTATGGAATGCTGCTAATTTTCCCCCCCAAAAAATAAAAATAAAAAGCAAGGGCAATGGACAGAGAGACGAATACAATTCTCCTCTATTGGTGCCATTTACCCATACATCTCCTTAGAGATGCTACCAAATGGTACAGCTCAAACATTTCGTAATCTCATCTATTGAACTGTTGTGTGGATGTATCAGATTATGACAGGGGTCACTCACAATTAAGCCATACTTTCTTAATATGAATTCCTGAATAAGTATTAAGTTCATTCGCATAACACACTAAACAATAAACCGTGGATCACAATTATAATGACAGGGTTCACAGAAGATGCTAATTGAAACTAAACAAACCACAGTTTGACTTTGCACTATAGGTGAGCCAATTCATAACTTGATAGCCTTTTTAAAAACTTAATAGTCACTTCTCAGAACAGTCATAATAAAGTATATTTCTGGAATCTTTTCCAACATAACTGCATTTCACTGTTTTCACTTTCTTCACTGCTGCTACTTTCTCTGTTACATTATTACTGAAATGCTTTAGATGTTGTGTTTGGCAATGCATTTTGCTTTTGTCATTAACTGACACTGCTTTGTATGGATTTTATAACCTTTATAATCTTCCCTATCAGAGAGAAGACTGTCAATAATCCAGCTTGATAAAATGGCTGATAGAGTTAAGTTTTGAGTTTGTCAGTCTGTGTATTGGCCAAGCCTCTTTCTGTTTATTTATTCTGTAAGGTACTTCAAGGTAAGACTGAAAAGAGGCTCAACACTCTATAAACTCTTAAAATTTGGAGCACTCACAAGGGCATCTCAATATACCTTCAAATCTTTTTAGCTGTGGAAAAGCTGAAGTAAAAATTAAAGACACGTTCTTATGGCATCATGTTTTCAGGGGACAGGCAGCTTTCCTATCTATCACCTCCTACCTCACCTCTATTTTAAATTGGGAGATGGCAAGGGTTGAATGGGATACTCAAAAAATGTGTGGCACTAGACAACTATGGCCTCTCTCTAGATTCTTTGATGGCTACCTCGATCAGAGTATCCCCATAACATTTGGAGTGTGCATTTGATGAGGGAGAGCGTACAAAAGTAGGATAATTCTTTTTGCATAGAAGAGAACATTTTGGAGACAGAGCCCTATTTTTCCCCAGGGACAAAAGTTGTTCCTAAGACCTCGTTTTACTTCTGCTTTCTAAATCTGCCTGAATTCTGGTTCCCCATTCTTTATTTTGCCCCAAGATAAGATAGTCATGGACTCACTTGTCTTCGTAGTCACCAATAGCAGGTGCTGTTCAGAAAAAGAAACAGGCACACCAATGAGATTAGGAAATCCCTACAATTTGTCTTGAGTTGAAAAGCGTTATAGAGGATTTATGAACTGGAGGCTATTCCCCAAAATAAACTTTTTCGAACAGGGAGGGCAAGACTTAACTGTCTAAATCAGCATCACGGCAATCAGTACACAGTACCAATAGAACCACCAGGATTGGGATTGCAAGTGCCAACATCCAGAAGAAATCACCCGTGTGGAGGATATCCATGGCACCTGCAAACTGATAGTAGAGATTGTAGACTTGGGATGGCAGAGAATCCAGAGTGAAATATAGCATTGAGCAGGCTAGTAGAACATGTCAACAACCCTGTGAAAAATTACCAAATTAGAGGAAAGTTGATAAAGCAAATATAAACATTTTTGTCTCCTATATCCTTCTTTGGCATTCATAAGTAATAAGTAATATTTCTTATTCTGAATTTAGTTTGGAGAGTATTTGGTGTTTTTAACACTAAGTAGAAACATAAAACAAAAGGAATAAAAAAAGGAAGGGCGCCTAAGGATAGAAGATACAGTGTAGGTTTTCTGAGGATTAGGTTCCTTTCTTCCTCCCTCCCTCCTTCCCCTTATTATTTTAATAACTCAAGGTGGCAAACACACTATTACTTCTCCTATTTTCCCCAACAATAGCCTTGTGAGATAGTTGGGTTGAGAGAGAGGGATTAGCCCCAAATCCCCCAGTCAGCTTTCATGCCTAAATCAAGACTGGAACTCACTGTCTTCTGATTTCTAACCTGGTGCCCTAATAACTAGCTTGGTCAGGTGAATGGCAATTCTAAAATGGTGGACACTTGTTAGAAAAACCAGAAACCACATTCCCAAATAGAAAGTCCACAGGCAGCCAGTAAGAGTGGAGGAGAGGGAATATGCTTCAAAAGTGACATGCCTTTTATACTCTTGCTTTATGATTGTCGGAAAAATGAAAAAGAGGATGATGATGCTAGGAAGAAGCTGAATTGTATTGAATTCACAGGATGTAACCAGATTAGAAAAAGGCCTAATAATGGCCTTTGTACTACACAGCATTTTGCTTAGTTTCAATTGTGGAGATGGGCTTAGCACATGAGATAAACTTGGCTTGCGTTGAGATTGAATTTGGGCCGGTCACCAGGACCAGAGATGCACTATTCCGAGCTTTTAGATTTATGCTGGAGTCCATCTTCACAGAACTTCTCTATACTGGAATACATGCTTTGGTTTATTCTGGTAAAGCACAGAGAGAATTTCCCTGAATATGGGCTTCAGCATGAGTCCAAAAGCTCAGAAGACAAAACTTCTGGTCCCAGTGACCGACCCAAATTCAATCTTGCATCATTATCCCAGGACACATATATTTGCTTTCATTCATTGGCTTGTTTTGTCAATTTATGATTCAATGTATTGTTGTAATGCAGAAATTAATTCATTAAATCCAGTGCAAATTAATTGCAAGATAGGCTTTTTTTTTTAAATGTCCAGAATATGTTCTTAACATATTTGGGAACATACAGGCTTCAGCAGATAAGATACTGATGCCAAAGTAATGGGACCATATGAAGAGAAAGGGGAAAAAAGGAAAAAGGACAATGCTTCTTTGAGGATTTTTTTTTAAAGGTTTATTCTATTAAGACTTATTCTATTATTTTCACATTTCTCTCAAAATGTGGGAAACTCTCTGGCCAATTTTCAACAAAAGGTAAAGTGGATTTTTTACATAAATGATAATTTGAATAAATCAAATCTTCCTCTTCACATTTTAATAATTAAAATCCCCAAATTGTTCTGTAATAATTAAGGCAATGAGTTGCAGGTAAAAAGGAAGCAAGTTGGGTGTTTTTATGGATTCAAAAATGAAAAGTCTTCAGAGCACCATGCAGCATCCACATAACATCTGTCTGCCACTTCTTAAACCAAATGTATCTTTTCCTAAAACTGAGTTGCAGTTACTGTGGAAAATCACCCAATCTCAGGAGAAGATACAGCTGATTTGAGGAGATTTAGTGCTACATGAGCAACGTGCATCTCAAAGCTTTTTTCTTTTTTTGCTTTTGAATCTGAAGCACTCCATAACCCTATTAAGTATCAGTCCCAGACTACAGAGTGCTCATAGTCAATTGCCAGTAGAAGCATCAATTATGGGGAGAAAGGAATAATTTTCAGAATGCTGGAATAAATTGTTCTTTCCCTATGTTTCTTAGACAAATGGTGCAGATACTTCCTTAATTTCCTTCAAAGGGCCAGTCTTAGGGAAGTATTTCTAAGCACATGATCTTCAGAGCAGTGCTAAAATATAAAACCATGCAGTGTTTGGGCCAACCATGACTTCTGAGTGGCATGCTAGGAGAAATGCACTTTATAATAATCAATTGCAACAACATTTTAATATCTTTACAATTAAATGAAATTAAAAGCAATGAATCTGATTCATTGTTATATATTTAGTTCAGGTATTCTTTCCCTTTTTGACTAGTCATGTAGTGTTATGGCAGACCTCCCCCTCAAAAGGGACATGACCTGATTCCAAAATTCTGACTTCAGCCCCGACCCCCATTTAGAGCTGCTTGCAGTCTCCTGCAGACACATGGCTGCAATTTAAAACATTTTTTGCCAGAAACCGACATTTACTTATGGTTTCCAGTAAAAGCTGTCCCACAGCAAACATTGAGTTTACTTAACAACCACGGTGTTTGCTTAACCATCGCCGCAAGAAAAGTAGTAAAAAATGGGTCCAGCCATGTAATCAACTTTGCAACCATCACAAATTATGACCATAATTATCAGGCTCGATTAAAATCATAAGTCAAGGACCATCTTCAATTTCTGCCATCTGCATATTTGACAGGCAAGATTTGGAGAGGCTCTTTGCATCCCAAAGTCACTGAAGGCTGTTTGAAATTGTGAAGTGTCAGGCCACACCAATCTGTAATAGGCCTCGCCATCAGGCGCAAGTGCAAATGGGTCTTTGAGCCCATGCAACATTGTTCTGCAGCGATTCATCTTTGCAGGAGGAAGTCAACATTGGGAAGGAGTGGGAGTGGCTGTCTTTAAAAGGTAATACTTCACTGAAAGATCATAGAGCTCCCCACAACATCTACAGCAGATAGGGAGACCACATAACCAGGTGCAACGAAAGGGGAGAGTGCGTGAGGCAGTGGTTTTCCAACTGAAACATAGCCAACTGCACAATACTGTAAAAAGAGTTATTTTTCTGCAACAGAATGCATCTCTAAAGGAATAGTTGGCACAGGCCAGGAGATGCTGTTTTGAAAATAAAGTATATTTAAAATGGAGAACCCCCACAACGGAGTGATTGCAAAAACAAATGTTGAATGTGGTTCTCAATGTGAAATGACGGGTATTGAAGTCCAGATTTGCATTGTAGCTAATAATCACAATTACCAGTATGAAGCGTTGCCACGTTAAGGGATTCTCCTCTACAGAAATTTGCTGAAAAATAATTATTTTCAACCCCAGATCCAGGTCTCCCTTTAGGCCATTAGATATAGTCATTTTGGTGTGTAGCGACGTAACTCTGTCTCCAATACACCAAGGTGGGGAGCTTCCTAAATAACCTTATGTATTCCATTTACATTTCATGGAAGGAAGGACAGCATACAATAATCACTAAAAAAGCGAAAATCCTCAAAAATGTCTTTGTAGATGAGCTACTACAACTCTGTCAAGGACTAGGGATTTTCATGGAGTTGTTTGCCAGCAAGAATTTTTCTTCATTTTTCTGCCACTTTGCAATTATACTTCAATACTATCATTTACCCAGGAGTTGGAAGTGTGTGTGCGCGTGCATTCTCCCCTCCATTTTCTTTTCATTTCCCCATCTCCCAGTAGAAAAGAACTGCCTTGAAAAATAGTGACTTTTTAAAATTATTAAGCGGTTTCAAAAATTTGGAAAAAAAAGTGCGCTGCTTGGCAGGAAACTGCATTGGTTATCTGATAATTTAAACCAATCTGTTGTTTTTGTGATAGAATGATCAGTATAATTGAACACAAGAATAGAAGAATAGAAACTTTGGCTTTAGCAAAATGTTTGACAACAAACTTCAATGGGCTTCTAATAGAGAAAATGACAAAATGTGATTGCATTATGCTAATGCTAAATGGATACAGAGGTGGATGGACAAATGTGCGGAATAACTATATATCAATCGCTCTGTATGAAACCAAAGAAAAGTGTTCAGTGGCTTACAGTAGGATTCTGGCCTACTGTAGACATTGTTCTTCAATGTTATTTATGCCTTAAAGAGGAGTTAGTATGACATTTGTGAACAACACAAAGAGAGCAGGGATAGGTGAACAACAAGATGAATTTCAAGGCAAATGTAAAGTTTTACATCTGGGTAGGAAAGAAAGGAGTTCTGGAGAAGAAAACAGGCAAACAACTGTAGTGGGATTAAAAGTATACCCTTTGAAATTTCTCCCAAAAAGGAAAGGACTTGAAATCATCATACAGACACCAGTGGCAATCTCCAGTATGTTTAAGCTCTAGAAGACAAGGGAGTTGCCATCTTGTTCAATCTGTGGTCAGCATCTTTGAAAGGGTTTGGATATTTTCTCTTCTAATCCCTTTTGAAAATTGCTTGAAAAATATATCCCAAAGATACCGAACAAATTTTCCCATAAGGAATAATGAATAGTGAGTCACAAGGCAGCTGACAGCGACAAGTTCTAGCTTGTGCATTCAGTACCGAGCAAACAATGAGTGTCGGGACAAAGTTGTTGCATAAAAATGCATTTACCAAATTCAATAAGTTTCCAAAATTGTTAAGTAGCAAGGTACGACTGTATATAAATCAAAGCTTTAATCACAGGCATACAAATAAAACAATGATTAAAATTTCAATTTTAGAAAGTCACAAATAAGGGTTTGGTTAAATTTGAAATAAGATTTTAATTATAAAGAATAGTTCCAGTGGAAAAATGATTTTATTTTGAATTATTAAAAAAGGTAAGACTTAAAATTGAGCATTAGAGGAAACTAGAAGGATCTAAAGAATACAATTAAAGAACACCACAAGGGAAACTTGACTTACAAATACAGAATGAAACAAAATATTTTAACACTGGACATATTTTTGAATAATGGAAGAAGTTAGTTTTAAGAATTTTAAGAATCTCTGTCTCTATAGATGGACTATGTTTAAAAGATATTATAGAAAAGCCAAAATTTTACTTGACATGATTGAAAATGATTTGATCGTGAATTTAAAAATGGCAGGCTATAAGAATGACATGGAAAAAGGTATTAACACTGGACAAAAGAAATTGGCTGATATCTTAATAATTAAAATATACAAATAAGAAACCAATAGTTGCCTGGATAATTTTCCTACGCTGGATTTACAAAAAAGGCTTGTTAAAGCTTCGGAAAATTTTGTGAGAAGGAACAGAGAAAAAATGTAAAGAAATCAAGTTTTAAGGCATTTTTTTTAAAGTACTAAAAATCAAAATTGTTAGAAGTAAAAGAAAGTTGGTTTTTCTAAAAAGCTTGTATGGTATGGCTTAAAAAAATCTAAAACACCTTGACTACATAATGTCGATGGTATTTCCTTCCATTACATTCTACAATTGGCCTATGGAATTTTCAGGGTGAAAAGGAACTTGAATTAGGAGAGAGGTTGATGTTTAATACTTTAGTCCAATATGGCTGGCTGGAGAATTCTGGAAATTGAAGTTCAGGTATCTTAAACTTGCCAAGGTTGAAAAAGTTCCTTAACCATGAACTCCACTGGCTCTCCTGGCTAGGCTGGCTCAAAGTTCTGGGAATTGGATCAGAGGTGGGTTGCTAATTCTTTTACTACCAGTTTGGGTGTGCTCCTGCATGCGTGAGGCTTCTGTGCAGGCGCAGAAGTGTCCGGGCAGAGCCTCCCACCGCCGCTACTACCGGTTTGCCTGATCTGGGCCGAACCAGCAGCAACCCACCTCTGAATTGGATCCCCAATACAACACATGATGGCAGTAGGGAAACTGATCTAGTGGCCACTACTGCATTATGATGGGACAAGCACACAATAAGTAGGGCAGATTTTCCAAGCTGACTTTGCACAACTTACTAAACCATAAAACACACATTAAAATTACATTTAATCATGCTTTTGCTATGTTGAGAAAAGGCAGTTGCAAGTTCTTTAACTTATGTTGTACGAACCCATGCTAAAAGTCAGATGTGGATATGAATGGTCAAAATTGTCTATACAGGTAATCCTCGACTCATGACCACAATTGAGCCCAACATTTCTGTTGCTAAGAGGGATATTTGTTGTGAATTTTGCCCCATTCTACAACCTTTCTTGCCACAGTTATTAAGTGAGTCACTGCAGTTGATAAGTTAGTAACCTGGATGTCAAGTGAATATGGCGTTCCCTTTGATTTTGCTACTCAGAAGGTCGCAAAAGATGATCACACGACTGTTTTCATATTTATGACCACTGTAGTAGCATCCCCATGATCAAAATTCAGACACTTGACAACAGATCCATATTTATGACAGTTGCATTATCCGGGGATCATGGGATCTCCTTTTGCGACCTGAGAAGCAAAGTCTATGGGGAAGCCAGGATCACTTAACAATCATGTTACTAACTGAACAGTTGCAGTAATTCATTTAACAATGATGCCAAGTTGTAAAATGGGGCAGAACTCACTTAACAAATGTTTCACTTAGCAACAGAAATGTTGGGCTCAGTTGTGGTTGTTAAGTTGAGGACTACATATGTAGTTACATGTCAATACAACTGGAAGACAACAGGATGCAGAAGATGTAGAGAATCTGGGATATGACCTTGAGGGAAACAGACAAAAGCAAGCAAAGAGGGAAGGGGGGTAAAGGGCCTTGAGGTTTGCAAGATGCATGTCAGCCAGATACAGGCAAACCAGACCAAGAAATGGCTTCTAGAGAAAGACTAGAACTTAGTATTGAGTTATGCTATAATAACTGTGCCTTACAGATATCCTAAGCCTATCCCACATAGATATTTTTTTTAAAAAAATCAAGAAGCCAAAGCTTCTTTGTTTAGAAAGGATCTCAATCCTCCCTATTCATTCTAACATTTAAAAAAAGTATGGGAACAGCACAGGACATAGAAATGAGTCACATCAGTAACACTGAACCAACACCGGATTTGGGTGCCTGCAAAATCAGTCTTGCAGAGTTCTGTGGCTGTCGTGGGAGAGATTGCAGTTGCAACTGCAAGATCAGATAGCCTTACTTGGGAGAAAAGTTTTAAAAGCAACAGAGGCAATTTATTCAAAAAGAAGAGCTCAGTATTTGGAATGGAGAAAAGGGAGGGGGAGGGGGGGACAGAAGACATCTGAAGTAGAGAGCACTGTTACTCTACTACACAATGCCGTACTGTAAAACACCTGCTCAGCCCTCGGCACTTGACTGGAGCTCTGGCATCAGATGAAGAGAGCTATAATCTTAGGGTTCCATCACCAACACTGCAAGAGAGCTTGTTAGTAGGAACTGGGAAAAATCATAATATATGAAGGGTAGCATGGAACACCCTCCCCGAGGCTAAACATCGAAGGGAATCATTCATTTATTTTAACTTCTCCTTTAACTAACACAGCCGGTCACATCACAACTTTCAAACTTTGACCAGATTAAGAGAATTAGGGAAGCATATGAGATATCAAGGTAGGAAAAAAGGACAGTACCAAGAGAAAAAAGTAGGGAAACACACAGGGAAAAACACACACATCCCTTTCCCTTCATTCTGCTCTATGGTCTGTCACATTATAATTTCCTCTGTTGTTTCCACTTTCTTACCTCCCAGTTCTAGTTCACTTTGTAAGCTTCACTTTTGTAAAATTCCACTGCTTTCTCAAGAACGGAGGAAATTACAGCTTGGTATCATAGAAAATGTAATCGACACAACTGTGGCAGCTGTTCCACCTCCCTCAAACCCTTTCTCAATTCCCCCTTGTGTAAACTCACATCTAGGGTCTCTATTTCCACATCTGGATGAAGGCTTGTCTGCTAAAGCAGAGATGATGCACTGTTTGATCGTTCCGGCAGGAAGGAAGTACTACAGCCACTAGCAGGAAGTCAAAGGGCAGATGCACTAAAGCACGACATGAGGAGGGGTGGGGTAGGCAAGGGGAATCACAAATAATACCATATTCAGAAGTTTCAGGAATATACACAGCATGAAGGGATGATTTCAAGACTTATTTCATCCCAGCCACCAATTTCCCAGGAAGTCCTAAATCTCTTACCTGATCATAATTCAGATCACAGATACTTAACAGGGGTGAGGAAGTATGACTGTACTTTCCAAAAACTCTCACTTATAAGCTTAGATAACAATTTATATGTGATAACTTTGAAATGTACCCTCTTACTCTTTTTTTTTCAGGAGTTTTTTTCCCCAGCAGATAAATATATTATATACTTTTATGGAAGTAAATCTCTACCCCAGCCCCCTGGCCAATATAAAAAATTATTAAAGGGTGAAAGTCAATTTAAAGAAAATATTTAGTGTGTTCTTTTTGTGAATTATCAAATTTTGAGGACTTAAAACATCAACAAATGATAAACATTTCATCTTCAAAAAGTGGTGAAAATAAAAGAAGATTTTCAACAGAAACCTGAAATGCATTCTTTGAACCCTTTTCTTCCTGCTTCAATCAGATGTTATATTGGATGGATAAAATAAACAGGTTTTCAAATAAAGTTCGGGACCTCCTTGTATAGGATAGCAATGATAGCAGCGGTAGACACAAAGTTATTTGAGAAATATTCAGATAGGAATCTAACCCATAAAGAATTCTGAGGCAAAATGTTTAAGAGACAGATTATATATGAATACAAGAATCATTTTATCAAGGTATGGCTGTAAGAACAAAGGCCAAGTTTATATGATCATTGGCATTAAATCCTGGACTCTACATTTTGAGCAATGGAAGAGAAACGATTACAGATTTCAGAAAAAAGTCTTCTGGTACACAGTGAAATCAAGACAAGAAACAACAAAGTAAACATGATAAAGCAGCTTTATGTTTTATTAATACATATATTCTACTCATGTATACAAAGTGATCATAGTAAGTCTGTTCTTTGCATAAAAAAATCCCAACGCAGAGGAAGAAAATTATATCCTCTCCTATCATTGCTTATTTTTTAAATATAAAAGGCTTTCTCCACACTATCCAACTTTTTTTAAAGAGTGTCATTTACTTATGAGAATGGGATAGACACAAGAGCTGTCTATAGTAACTTTTTAAATTCTTTGAAGAGCTGTCTTTGTCTTCTTTTAATTTGATATTATGCTACATGAATAATGACTTTTTAGCATGCACCTCCCTCTAATATCCACAATTGGTTCAGTCCAGGAAAAGTTTTATAAATTTCTGATTACTGCATATAAAGTCTGCAAACAGCAGACTGCTTCATAAGACTTTATGTATCAGTGAGCTCAGTAAAAAAGTTGTACTTACCAGGATTGAAACGCTATGCTGCTTCTTACTTGCACCATACAACACCAAACTGCAAATCCAGAAACATTCTTACTAATCGTATCCTCCTATTTCTGCACCAATCTTGTAGTAGCTATTTACACGTGTCATTCTGTGCTTTTCCCTTCTCTCCCACCCCACCTGAAATTCAAAACAGCAAGCCACAATGATCATGGTTCATGTAAAAGATTCACCAAGCAACTGTAAAATTAACGTTGACTTTCAAGTTCAAGCTACCAAAGGAAGGTCAAGACAGCATTCAAACTGAAAAAAATTTCAAAAGTGATAAATGGTTAACAAGTCAAACATTATACTAAAATCTGCATTAAGGAAAATATTATTTTGGACCTGAGGCCTGGTAGCACATTGGTTGGAATGCAGTTCAAAACTGACGGGCTCAAGGTTGACTCAGCCTTCCATTCTTCCGAGGTTGGTAAAATAAAGATCCAGATTATTGGGGGGCAATATGCTGATTCTGTAAACCACTCAGAGAGGGCTTTAAAGCACCATGAAGCAATACCTAAGTCTAAGTGCTATTGCTATTGAATGCTTAAATTATGTTGCTAATCTGTCTTGGTTTTCTATCTGGGTTGCCCAAGGGAGAGACAACATCCTGCTATGATCTCAGTAGATATTGCCTCCACATACTGTATTCCAATCATGCTTTTACTACTCCAAAGATCTGTTTTATATACAAAAGCAGTCAAAGCACATAATCATACAATTTTTACATTTGCTATCAGACGAAATTCCATATGGTTTTGCCTTGAAGAATTTGCAAATTCATGCTGTTAAAAAAGTTATCTCATCTAATCTGATTACAAATTATTCCCACCTCTAGTATCTGAGAAAAAGAAACCACGAATGTAAATTAATAACGGCTCCTCAAAAAAATTCAAAAATGAATTAATTTATTGTGGCACAAGCCAAAGCCCACTTTTTTCAGATGAATGAAGAAATAATTGTATTCAACACAGGCGACAGAACAAAAAAGGAATGAAATCTGTAGGCAAAAGCTGCAGACTGTAACATCAGTCTAAGAGAGACTTGCCACACTAGTGGCCTTAATGTTATTGCTCTACCATAATAATCAGTCAGTACGGCTAGGGGTTGAGCTTAATTCAAAATATTTGTAAGCTATCAGATCAGGAAAAATAATTTCAATTACAACTCGTTTTACAATCTGATTTTACATTGAAGCAAACTGAAATGAACCGAAATGGTTATAATCCATTTACATTACAAATTAATTAATAATTAACCACCCTCTAGGCCTTCCGCATAGCCCTTAAAACCTGGCTGTTCCGACAGGCCTGGGGTAAAGACTTGCAGCCCCACCTCAAATGGTATGATTGTTGTGCTTTTTTTAACTGTGTATGGTCTTTATGTTTTGTAACTTTGTCTGTTTTTCCCCTCCCTTGAGTTGTGAGCCGCCCTGAGTCCTTTTCAGGGAAAAGGGCGGCATACAAATAAAGTAAAATGAAATGAATGAAATGAAATAATAAAAACCCACTTATACTTAAAGTGCAACCACTTTCTTTCACAGATGTCTTTGCAGGAAGCCTTTTTATTTAAGCTTCTTCTCCTCAAGGTAAATTTATGTAAAATGCAGCTAGCAACTACGTTATAAGCACTTCAAAGTGACAAACAAACCTCTGCCCAACGCCAGGAGTAGAAGCCAGATGCCAGCAGAACCACAAATAATAAAAAGCAGTAAGCATTGAAAAATAGGAAAGGGAGCTGAAAGTAGTCATCACAGATAAGTTCCTCGATGGGTGGTAGGGAAAAAAACAAGATTTGGTTGTACAAACAAAGTATCAATAATCCAAGCCTTCCCCATCTTCATTCCAATGTTCCACAGCAACGATGTTAGGAACAAAAATATTAAATAGAAGTCTGAGGCTACAACCATTTATGTAACATTTTTTCATGCAAGTTTTCATACTTCAGAAGTTGACAATGATGAAATGCAAATCTTTTTAGCTTCCCAAGTAAAGTATAACTAACACATTAGTGTGATTTTTTTTAAAGAGTCCCTCCTAACACTGACTTTGTCATGAATATTGGTTTTCTCCTGAAAAGAAAAGAAAGCAGGGGGCATCTAGATGGTCAGTTCCTATCAGTATATTTAGAGGATTGTAAAAAGAGAGACAACATCCAAACATTCTTGAAAAAACATATGAAGGCAGAGAGACTACAAATAAAAGCCTTTGTACTTTCGCATAGATGTGATCTGGAAGATTCTGTTTTTCTTAAAACCCAAGGCTATTGAAGATTGATCTTTTCAGTTTTTTTCTTTATAAACCTTTTACAAGTTGCTTTGAATTTTACAATGTAGGAAAAAAATTAAATGAAATAAAAATAAAATCATTCAAATAAAAGTTAAGTAGGGGATATGTTTTTGCTATTTCATCCTCATTCATCTGAGAAATGCCACATAATTCTAAATAGTGTTTGTGATTTATAAAAAATGTCCTGTATACATAGCAAAAAATTGTGATTTCATTTCCTGTTGTCCATAATCCCTGCCTTGGTGCCTTTAAGAGTCTCTCTCTCTCTCTCTCTCTTTCTTTCTCTCTCTCTGTTTCCTTAACTGCCAAATATACAAATCTGTTCAAGTTTCCAAAACTGAAGCAGGATGAAGATGAGACTTCAGATAAGGACACTGGAGACAGGAACTTTTGTTGATCGCCCACGCTGAGGAACAACGATACGGTCCTCTCCTTCCAAAGACTCCTGCAATTGACCTGGAGTGAGGAAAGGAGCATATTAAGGTCCACCTTCACAGGGGAGGGTCTTGTCTAAAGAGGACAAGATTCTGAAAGGAGAATGTCATATGTCAGTGCTCTCTTTCCTATTTTTCAGTGCTATTGTCTTCCCTTATTTCCTTCACATAGTTACATGTTGCCGTATACAGGTAGTCCTTGATTTACAACAATTTGGTCAACTGTTCAAACCTTACAAAGGCATTGAAAAAAGCCACTTATGACTGGTCCTCACAAACTGTCTGAGCATCCCTTGTGACATGATCAAAATCTGGGCAGTGGCATTTACAACCGTTGTAGAGTCCCAGGGTGCCATACACTAAATAAAATAAATAAGGATCCCAGGATCATGTGATCAGTATTTGTTACCTTACCACCAACTTCTGATTAAAAAAAGGGGTTGGGAGTCAGATTCACTTAATGACTGTATGATTCAATTAACAACTGAAACGATCAACTTAACCATCACAAAAAAGTGATGAAAATTGGGTGTGATTCACTTAACCACCTTGCTTAGTGAAGAAAATTCTAGTTCCAGTTCTGGTCACAAGTCAAAAACTATCTGTACAGCAATTCTGAGCGCCCTGGCATTACTCTTGTTCTGGGGTTACTGCTTCAATAGTTGCAAGTGGAAGCATTTGAGCTAAGTTGTTTTCTTCCCTCTTTCAGAATTTTTAAGAAAAAGAAAAAGAATGGAAACAAAGAAATACACAAAAAAGAGAAAGAAGGGAAAAAAGTAAAAAGGACAAAGTAGATAAAATAGGGAACTAGGCATGAAGACAGTGCAAAAAAGAAGAGAAAATATATTCATGTGATTATAGATTTTGAGGAAAGCTTGGTCTGGAGCATCTGTGAAATGTCCAAGGTTAAGAATGCTTCCAGGGCATAGTATTCAATACCAGCGACTCTCTCCTGAGGAACCCACATTGAAAATGTTCTCAAACATACAACATTTCAGGATAGTTGATTCATTTTTGCACTTCTAGCACTGCCTCCTTTATGTGTGATATACAATAAAACCGAAGGGTATTCACCTGTGTCACAAAAGCACGTGCTTTTGTAACACAGCACTGAATTTAGACACAGCCTGAATTCTTGAGGCATTAATTCCAACTCTGGAGATGGTAGACGAAAAATGTTTTACCTTGTGCATACAGCTCTGTCCGTTTACGATCTGCCTGAATGAAACAAGCAGTAGCTAGGAAGAAACCACCACCGATAACACCTACAAAGCTGCAGACCATAAGTGCATATTCCAGGCTTCGAAACTGTGATAGCAATGAAACTGGGCGATCACTCTGGATTCGGTCACTAATCTATGAAAAAATATTAATAGTAATAATGCAATTGATTAGGTAATTTCCCTAAGGAAAGTCTTCAGGAGATAAATATTGTTATTTATTTCTTCTCTTGCTATTTCATCCCACTTGAAATAAATAGCAAAACAGGCCCACATCATAGTTTATTTTTCCTTTGCATGGAAAATATGAAAATAAGAATTTCATTTCATGAAATTCAGCTACTCCATATCTGAAGTCTGAACAATAGCAGCCTACTGACACAAAATGCAAAAGAAGTAAACATGGTTTTAGAACAGCAGTTCCACACAAGTTTTCAATTAAATCTCACATTTTGAAGAAAAGAAACATTGTTAGATATCTCTATACAAAAATGGGTATGGAATCTACACTGTCTCAAGAACAAAACCATTGGTTTAAAGACACATATGAATGTGACGTTCTTTAATCTTATGTATTAATTACAATCCTCAAACCTAGCATCTGCAGTGGCCTTACAGTCCTAGGGACGTTATAATGCAAAGCTATGCTGGAATGCTTACTTTTAATTTGAAAAGGAATTACAAGGAGAACCTGGAATTCAGGTAGCTGCAAGAGGTTTTGTGAACTGTTTTGATTTGGTAAGGACTGCACTAATTGGGAGAAAGAATGGGGGGGGGGGAGAAGCTGCTTAGGAGGTGGAACAGACAGGAATATCAGTTCTACATCTCCAGCCTAAGCCTTATATCCAAATGCTTACCAAACCAATAAGATAAGGGCTCCCTGCATCCCCCAGAAGATGGGACAACAGAATCTGAAAAGCTTCAGCTGTAGAACGCCGAGTTGGGATGACAACATACTGCAAAGAGAAAAGGGGATATTTTATTTGATACGCTTTGTCAAGAAATATCAAGTGACTGCAGAATAAAGCTATAATTGTTCATCTTTTTTTTTCCTTTTTATTGTTTTAAGCTACCTAAATAACCCCATACTGAGATGGGTAGCAAATAAATTTAATAAACAAACAAATAAATAAAGGAGGGGCAGGGAGTTTGATTCTACAGGCTTAGGGCCACTAGCTACTCGACTTCTTGTCAGAAGGAGGGAAAGCCAAGAAAGGTGGATAGGATTGGTGTTGCTGCCATTAAGGTATGAGGCAATTAAACAAACACAGATTCAATGATGAACCTTTCTGCAACATTATCTAGGGAGAAGGGAACAAAATATCAGAGATTGGTCACATGAACTATCAGAAGTCCTGTAGGATAACACAGTTACTAGTGATATAATTCTACTGCTGATTGTTTCTCTATTTCTACTTAAAAGGCCTGCACTTGTGCTATTAATTTCCAACTCTCAGACCCTGTTTGTTGAGCAAATGTATGTGTTTTCCTTTCCCCATTATCTTACCAGAAGCATGTCTGCCACTATGGCCCAGTTGAGGGAAAGGAGGATTTCACCAATAAAAATAAATACCTACAAGGAAGAATGAAGAAGAATCATTTTGTTGTATTTTTAAAAGATATTTTTCATGAAGTGCCATACACAGAAATGCCCTTTCTTGTGCCCCCAACTGTTATATTAAGGTCAAGGAGAAACTTAAGAAACTCACGTAAGTGGCAACAATGCTCTGTTGAGCAAAGACGACAGCCAGGAAAAGGAAGGGGGCAGAGCCAAGCAGTCCAATAGCGCACACCAGGGGATCAGCACGGGGATTGATGCGATGCCAGCGTCTTGAAATCTCCACTCCAGCAGTAACGCCCAGGACACCAGTCACACAAGTGATAATGCCAAAGATGAGGCTGCAGAGATAATTACATATGGACTGGTGAGGCTCTTCAGAAATGGTTCAAAATGGTTAATTAACCAGCATGTTGGAATCTTTTCAAAAGCCATATAAAGGATTTAAAGAACTCAGAAATTAGTTGTCAAGATATTCTTCAAAAGAGACCAAGAAAATTAACTAAACTAGAAATCAAGACACAAGACAGTTCTCATTGTTAACTCACCTGTCAGAGTCTTCATGACAAACCTTACCACTAGGGCAAGGTGGGAGATTTCCGGTGGCCAACCGTGAGCGGTACAGAAATGCAGGTGCCCACAATGCTAGGGATCCTGTTACAAATGCCACGGCTGTGAATCCTAATGATGATAACACGAAGCTACGGCTGGTCAATCAGGGGACAGAAAGAAAGAAAGAAATAATGTCAGCATGTACTATAGCCTTCTGGATTCCCAGAACCAAATGATAACAGATCTGAACTGTCAGATCCGTCATCTCAACAGAATATTTCTATGTGTTTATAAGTAATGATTTACAACTGAGTCACAAATTGTCCAAGAAATGACTATAGATGACACAGCCTTGTTAGAAGTCATATATGGCAGCTTTCTGATGGTATATATCTTAGGTCAGTGTTTCCCAAACTTGTCCCTTCATTACCCGATACCACTTAGAAAGCCTTATTGAACTTCAAGGACCAGTTTTAAGTTCCTTCAGCACCACTGAAATTTGAAATGGTTGCTGAATGAATAGTTGAGAATTATCTATTGTAAAATCAATAGAAGAGAACATATGTAGCTCGGGATTGGATTGTGTAGCGCTTGGTTGTTTGCTTGCAGACATTTCATTACCCAATTAAGTAACATCATCAGTTAACCAGGACTCCAGGCAAACAGTATCATTGAATAATCTTTATGTCACTTCAACAAAGTATCACTGGTAATTCAATCAATTTTCATCTCAATAAGAATACTTTGGGAGATTTTCAAATATATTTTAATAAAAATTGCAATTTTAAGTGAATTTAAATATCCCTGTTGTGATGGGTAATTGGTTCATTTATCCTTACCTAAATAAAAATTGCTTTTACTCAATTTTGGGTAAGATTTGGGAAGCACTATCTTAGGCCATGAGTAATCAACTTGCTACGTGAATAGCACAAGGCTGATAAGCATTATCTAACTGCAGATATATTGTAAGCTAACATTTCTGACCCTGGCATCCCTGTCTCCCTCTCTCTTGCAGTGTTACCTATACAAATTCATTAGATTAGAGACAAACAAATCCTAACCCCATCAAAGTGTTGAATTAGATTATTTAAAAGAACACTAGGAACCCCCGTAATGCTTCCTATTCTACCAGAATTTTTTAGTCATCGTTTATTGAATAAATCTCGTTGAATTCAAGTATTTATTAAGCAAATCCTACATTGTGGCTTAATATAATGTGCAAACTCCATGAATTAAATGTATATAACAGGCTAAGCCAAAATATGGCTTGTTTTAGGGACCTGTCTATTGTGGTTTATTCACCTATCATAGTTAAACAAAAAGAGTTTAGCAGAAGTATTAACACAGCTCATTTTTTTAGAAAACCACCCTGCTGATGATATTTAACCCAAGGTTTTAAATTATAAATCAAGAGCTAAGGCAAGACCAGTTTCCATATTGACTTGCTGTCCTAGTTTCATTGCAAAGGAAACTCAGTCGATGTCACACCCAACATCTCTTACAACTTATTTGCCAACCGTGTCTGTCAAGATTGGTGTTAACAAAATCACAAATCTGCTAAAAAGCTCTTTACCTTCATACTAATAAAACATCAAAAATAGTATCCACACACTAGTCTCCTATAGTAATCATCACTTCTCTGCTATTATTCTATCTCATATACATACATTTTTAATGTATAACTCACGTTGATGAACATAACTTTACTCCTTCCCATTTACTCCAAAACAACCCTGTAAGATGAGCTGATCTGAGTGACTGGGCCAAATTCACCTAGCAGGCTTTCATGGATAAGGGAGACCTTAAACTAGTAGTATCCCAGTTTCTAAGCCAGTACCTTAACCACTACACCAAAGTAGTTAGCACTTCCCTAGTAATTATAAAAAAATATCTAATACTCTGCAATCTACACACAAACGTCTAGTTCCTTGGCCAGATATTTTCTAGAAATCTCCTACCAAGACTACCAGATTACTACCATAATAATCTGTTGTTCTCTGTCAGCCTGTAAATTTCATACTGAGCTTCTTTTCTTTAAAATAATACAAACCAAGTGGTTTCTGAGAGAAATGTCAGTGATCCAGCCCTCGACACTAGCCCTTTTACGTGGAGGGACAAAATTTCATGTCACTTCTGCTTATCCTACAAGTTATGAAAAGCTTTGTTTAACTCTCATTTATGAGTATTTTCGCTTGAACCATTAAAACAAAGGCTAGAAGGTAATTCAGGGGGAAAAACAGAGAAGCAAGATCTCTTTCTGTCACATAACTCACTTGTGACTCAGGGCTCTCAAATCAGCTGTCCATGAAGTGTAATGAAGAGGGGCATCAGTGCGCGTCTCTACAGCTCCTCGGGGTGGTTCACGCACCACAGTTATCAATAATAGCAAAGCTAATGCTCCCAAACCTGGAGTCACCTGAGGGGGACATAAGAAAAAAAATCAAATGTGAAACACTCTGAAAACAGAAAAATATATGTGAATGACTGGAGAACAGGCTGCTGTCTAACTTTGGGTAAAAAGAAGTTTCAGAATTAGATTTAAAAAGATTTTTAACAAAACAATAAACATTAACTAAAGTAGTTATAAATTATACTTACCCGCAAAGCCCAATGCCAATCATCAGCCACATCTTTCACCTTCGACCCCACAATATAACCCAGTCCACTGTAAAAGAAAATCAGGAAAGCATTCAAATCTATACTCTGACAGTATAGATTCTATACTCTTTCACCAAAGCCAGTTAACACTTTTATCAGCTTAAGTCTTTTAGGATATGGATATGCAAGTTGTATAATGTAATGTTAGTTCTTGATTTTCAACAAAGATCTCTGGTTAAAAATCCATCTTTTTATTCTCCCTCCAAATATAGAGCACAGGATGTTCCCACCTGCCTACAGGTATAGCAAAGTAGAAGATGCTAAGCATGCGGGATCTCCGGTCACCCAAATACAGGTCAGCAATAATGGTGGGGGCAATAGTTGAATAGCTAGCCTCTCCCACACCCACTAGGCCTCGTGTAAGTAGCAACATCCAGAAGAACTGAAGAGGAGATAAAAAACAGTGTATGAAAAATATAGAAGCAGACATAAGCTTTAAATCTAGAATACCCTCAATAGGAACCTTGAAACTTCTGGCTGTGAGCTATGAGTTAAATATTTTAACTCAGTTCAGATTTTATTTACTTATTTATTTATTGCTTACTTAAAACAAAGGTGCTTTCAGCAATAAAACAGGAAACCTTAGAAAGATTTATTTCTAATTTTGGATAGTTTATTTGAGGTTTGATTAAAAGAGAGCAAAAATGTAACTACTTGAAAACAGCACTAGCCAGAGGGTTAATTCCCCCCTTCATTGCCTGCTATAAAACTTTGTGCAATTGAAGGTATGAAATTCCTCATCACTAAGCCTATTAGAAAGATTTCATAACTTGAAAATGCAGAATTTCAAGAATTTTTGGAGAATGCTATATATATATTCAATTTTCCCATCCCCATAATTTTAATTTACCACAAGTCCCCTCTTCCACACCTGATAAATACCTGCTTGGGGATGAAACTGCTCCCTAGAGTCACAATAGACCAGAAGAAGATTCCTATACACATCAGGTATTTGCGATTGTAACGATCACCCAGGTAACCAAAAATAGGTGCCAGTACCATGTAGCTGCTAATAAAAACTGTTAGGAAAGGGAAAAAGAGTTTTATGTTCCACCTCTGTTCCATATGAACTGTGTAAATGGCTACAGAGGGGACAGAAAAGACAAGCAAGGCCTATTGCATCAGCCCTCACCTGTCTGTAGCAGTCCTGATTTGCTGTCATCAATATCAAAAAACTTCTCAATGTCAGGAAGAACACCTGAAACAAGGCAAAAAAATTACAGAACTTCAGATGAGGAGACAAATATAGTACTTTTCATTAATTTCATCCATAATGATCTAACACAGTTGTGTCAAAGTCACATTGTCATGGTGACAACACATGAGCTATCACAATTTTTTTCCCTTTCACTAAACTAGGCATAGCCAGTGCATGACGCATCTGGACCGTGGACCAAAGCCAGGAACAAATGGGGAGAATCTATTTACCTTTGCTTTAAAAGTTACACACCTTCACCTATTTCATCAGTTCAAAAAAGAAACTGGAAAAATTTCAGCTACCATTCTATTATGCTTACCAGCCACAGTGAAGCGATCCATGTAATTCAGTAGATTAATAAAAAAGAGTACACCCACAATAAGGCCAGCATGTTGAGAGGATATCCCTGTCAGGGCCCGTACTTCTTCTTCCCCTATATGTTCCGGCTGAGGTTCATCTTTTCCTTCACCTTCAGTATCATCTGCCTGGGTCAAAATTGGAGCTGTATCAGCATAAGATTGCTGCTGCGATCCCATGGCTAGGAATAAGAAAGATCCACTGTAAGAAAAAAATGTATAATTACAGAAGAAATGGACTTTAGAAATGCAGGATCTACTTTAAAAAACAGATGGTCTACCAAAACTGTAGAATTACAGGAGAACAAGATTAGAATGGGGAACCCACAAGGCCTATCAATTTTTGTAAGCCACCTAGAATCATTAAATGTGAGTGGGATGCCCTACAAATTTTCTTCAATCAATCAATCCATCAAGCATGGTGGAAAAACAAATTCTATCAAAAGCACTGAACCCAGACAAGGAAACTACTTCAACTCAAGAGTTATCCTAAACTTCCTTCATTTGGTGTCCTATTATGATTTGTTTTAGTATCCTATGACTGATGATGTTCGTCCATCGTGTTTGAAGAGGACCTTGACATCTATCAGGCTGTCCACGATGTTCCTGCAGATGGCTGGTAAGGCCTACATGGGCATGAAATCTTCCATCACATGTCAGGCAGACATGTGTGAGCACTATCCTATGATTATCATTGAGTTGTATCCCATGATTTATGAGGATTGTATCTACAAATTTTTATCAGTCAATTAACTGAAGCATGGTGGAAAAACAAATGTTACTATTTAAAGGCAGATCAATTTAGAACCCAAATGAGGAAGGTAGTTTAACTCAGTTATTCTAAACGTCCTTCATTTGGTGTCCTATTATGATTTTTGTTGATTGCCTTAGATTTGCATGATTATCACTGGGCTGTACCTTTAATTAATGATGATTTGTATTGTATGATTATGACTTGTTGCTTGTACATACACTGAGAACTTATGAGCCAAAAGCAAATTCTTTGTGTGTGTCCAATCACACTTGGCCAATCAAGAATTCTATTCAACAAAGGGGAAAGTGGCAAATTCCTTTGGCAGATGCCTTCATTTCGCAACCGAGCCAGGAATCTTTGCCAACTCTACCTCAAATTCCTGGTATCTCCCAGCCGATTTTTTTCTACCCACGTCTGCTTCTAAGAAAGCGGGGGAGGGGGAGGGGAGAAAAGTTCTCAATAGGAGAGCCTGATCCACAGGGTTGTTGTTAGAAATGACCCACACAACTACATTCCCCACCTCTCCTTAGAAAAAAAACAGACTCTCGGGCCTCTTCCGAAAGAACGGAGGCAAACACGGGTGGAAAGAGACAGTGATGGGCAGGCTGATTCTTTCAAAATACGAACTATATCCAATCATCATTGTGGGAGGCTTAACTGCCTCCGACTAAACCCTAAATGCTGGTTTCATCCTGCAGGTATAATTCAGCCAGAGGCCCCCCCAGGATCAGTGAATCCTCGCCTAGAATGATCCATCAAAATGAACTGGGGGAGGAACTCTTTAAAGAGCGCGTGCTAAGCTTCCCTCCATCTCCAAATTCAATGTAATATTCCCCTTTCCACAAACTTACCCGGCCTTTCTCCCCTCGGTTTGAACTGCCGGATCAGATCACGTGAGTGGTTTTTTTGTTTTTTTTTAAAGAAAGGCAGTTCTTTGAGAGGAAAAAAAAGGGACCACGACCTTCCTTATCATATGACTTTTTTTCCCCCGCCTTTTCCGCCCCCGCCTCGCGCGCTGCGACTCGGAGCTCTTCTGAGAGGCGGAGCCCTCGGCGGCCGAGGGCGGGGGCGATTTGCCTCGGCGACAACCAATGGAATGGGCCCTTTCATTGGCAGAAGCAGAGGAAAGTGTCAGTTTCTGTTGCTCTCGTTACCAGTCCTGGCACAGGCTCCTCCTACTTCTCCCCTCGAGCAACGGGGCTCGTGTCTTTGTTGGTTGTTATGGTTACGGAGTATTGCTTTTTGCCCAGCTCTGTTTCCTTGCATCGCACTGTCTCTATGACATTCAGTGTGTCCTAATTTACAAAATATCACATTTTACTTTATTACTACCAGTTTTGCCCTGGCTTTCTTCGTTATCGCACCTCTCTTAAGTTACAGAGCCATCTCAATCATCTTAAATGATGTTAAATCATCTTAAATGTTTGGCAAGTCCCATTTTTAAAAAAAAGGTGGATGATGATGATGATGGTGATATTGATGCAGGTGGGAGTGAGAGAACAAATTGTTTAGTATAACTTGAGGCTTACAATTTACAATTATTGTAAACCTTCTGTTGGACTAATAAAGATACAATCTTAGAGCATCAATTTTAGTTAATTTGGCAATAGGAGCATGCCCTATGTAGTGCCCTAAAGCATCCAGTTAACCATTTCCAGCTGTTGGTTAAATAAAATTAAACAATTGTGTTACTAGTAATATTAATTCATACAAAAACATGTTCGTAGGTTATGTGATATAAGTTTATAGCCCTATGCAGATTTACTCAAGTTATGAGCACAGAATTAAGCTTGCTTTCATAGATAATTATTAATAAGTTTTCATAATTATTTTTGTGAATATTCCCCTTCAAAACCAATTTTACTTATTTCATACTTGCAGCCTAAAAACACATTCTAAATAGTCCCAAACATGCTTTTTCAAGAGGCAACTAGACTTTCTGGTTTTTCTTTGAAGATGTTTTACTTCACATCCAAGAAGCTTCTTCAGCTCTAGGAAGCTAAATGTTTTCAGAGAAAAATCAGAAAGTCCAGTTGCCTCTTGAAAAAGCACCTTTGGGACAACCATGACTCACAATCTTCATTAGACACATGCTAAATTATATACAGTACTTTGCTGTACTGGACAATTGCTTAATAACAAAAGCAAACCCAAACATTACGTTGTGGTTTAAAACATGTTCATATATAATACTATAAAATAATGGTAGGGCTCATACAATTCAGTTACTCATGCTTAATTATGATGTTTCTACTCAAGCAATTTTGTCTGCATTTATAATACAATAGCAGAATTGGAAGTGACCTTGGAGGTCTTCTAGTCCAACCCCCTACCTAGGCAGGAAACCCTATACTGTTTCAGACAAATGGCTATCCAACATCTTCTTAAAGACTTCCAGTGTTGGGGCATTCACAGCTTCTGGAGGCAAGCTGTTCCACTGGTTAATTGTTCTAACTGTCAAGAAGTTTCTCCTCAGTTCTAAGTTGCTTCTCTCCTTGATTAGTTTCCACCCATTGCTTCTTATTCTACCCTCAGGTGCCTTGGAGAATAGTTTGACTCCCACTTCTTTGTGGCAACCCTTGAGATATTGCAACACTGCTATCATGTCTCCCCTAGTGCTTCTTTTCATTAAACTAGACCAGGGGTAGTCAACCTTTTTATACCTACCGCCCACTTTTGTATCTCTGTTAGTAGTAAAATTTTCTAACCGCCCACCGGTTCCACAGTAATGGTCATTTATAAAGTAGGGAGGTAACTTTACTTTATAAAATTTATAAAGCAGAGTTACAGCAAACTTCTACCGCCCACCGTGAAAGCTGGAACGCCCACTATTGGGCGGTAGGGACCAGGTTGACTACCATTGTACTAGACATACCCAGTTCCTGCAACTTTGCATGACCCAAGTATAAATTAGCCAACCTACATTTGCAGAAAATATTAAACATGGTAAATAATATGATTTATTTTTTTATTTTATTTGGTTTGTTAAGCATGTATGAGAAAACAAGTATAAGTATCAATATAACAAATAAACATAAGTATAAGCTGATATAAGAATATACATAAGAAATGAGTACAAATAAATGGAAACAGTATGATAGGGACTGTAGGCACACTGGTGGGCTTATGCACGCCCCCTTACAGACCTCTTAGGAATGGTTGAGGTCCTCGGTAGGCAGTTTAAGGTTAAAGTTTGGGGGGGTTTGAGGATGTAACAACAGTGTTGAGTAATGCATTCCAGGCATTAACCATTCTGTTGCTGAACCTGTATTTTCTACAATCAACTTTGGAGCGGTTTACTTTGAGTTTGTATCTATTTTGTTTGCCCTTCTATTATTGAGGTTGAAGCTGAAGTAGTCATTGACAGGCTTGGCTTTGGCATGGCCACAATGATTTTTAATCATGGCTTATGCCTTATAGTTTGGCTGGTTTTGTGAACACATCTCAAGCATAATGCAGCTATCATCACGGTATTAGCTAGGTTGGAGATGATGGCCACACATTGCCCAAAACCCCATTCCTGCAGTGTTATTACAGATTTATTGTGAATTGTCTGTATTGCAGATACCTGCTGTCTCTTCCAGCAAAGCAATTTTATTTCTTCCTTTTTGAAAGGCAGCTTCTTAAGAGTTGTATTGCTCAAATTGAAAATCTGCAAAATGGGTATGGGTAGTCTTTGATTTAACAATTGCTGATTCAATGACTGCATCAGAACAGATAGTTTTAGGGCCATAAATCACTTTCTGCCAATATAAAGTGTGCCAACTCTACTCCCACACACACCCTATGACATAATTAACCTACCAATTAAACTGCTGGAGTCACAGAACTATTTAAAAGCCCATATGCATTGGGAAGTTCTCTAATGTATTTTACATAATGCTGTTAGATGTACAAGTTACATTTAAAAAAAACTTTCAATTGTTAAAAAGTGGAAATAGGCAAGATAAAACTATGTGTTCCATAGAATTGTGCCTCTATTTATCATCTATCCATCCATCCATTAAAATCTTCATTCCAGTAATCTTCGTCTTAGGGCCAGTACTCTTCAATATTTTCATAAATGAGGGAATAGAAGGGGAGCTTACCAAATTTGCATATGATACTAAGCTGGCAGAAATAGCTAACACTCTAGAACAGGGGTCCCCAAACTTGGCAACTTTAAGACTTCAATTCCCAGCAGAGCTGGCTGGAAAATTCTGGGAATTGAAGTCCACAAGTCTTAAAAGTTGCCAAATTTGAAAAGCTCTGCCCTAGAACATAGGTTCAAGATCCGGATGGATTTTGACAGACTTGAACACTGGATCCTATCTAACAAAATGAAATTCAATGTAGAGAAAAATAAAGTTTTACACTTGGGCAAGAAAAACCAAAAATACACATATAGACTGGATGAAACCAGGTTTAATAGCAGTAACCTTGAGAGGGACCTTGGAGTTTTAGTGGACAACCAGTTAAATATGAGCCAGCAGTGTCAAGTGGCAGCCAACAAAGCCAACATAATCATAAACTGCATTAACTGAGGGCTATAATCAAGGTCAAGTGAGCTACTAATACCACTCTATAAAGCTTTAGCAAGACCACATCTACAATACTACATCCAGTTTTGGTCACCACACTATAAAAAAGATGTTGAGACTCCAGAAAAAATGCAAAGAAGAGCAACCAGAATGATTAGGGGACTGGAGACTAAAACATATGAAGAACGGTTACAAGAACAGGGCATTTTCTAAGGCACCTGAAGGCCAGAAAAGGAATAATGGATGGAAACTGATCAAGGAAAGATTCAACTTAGAAATAAGGATAAATTTTCTGACAGTGAGAACAATCAACCTGCTTGCCTTCAGAAGTTATGAGAGCTTTATCACTGGAGGCTTTCAAGAAGAGATTGGACTGTCATTTGACAGAAATGGTGTTGGGTCTCCTGCTTGGGCAAGAGGTTGGACTAGATGACCTACAATATCCCTTCCAACTCTGTTAATCTGTAATCTGTAAACCTTTCAATAGGCGAAACAATGCACGATAGGGCAACGATTTTTGAACCAAGATACCTCAAATGAGCTAATTTACAATATGCATCCAAAATCCAGGACTATAACTCCAGGGAGTTGAAATTTAGCAATTACAGTGGTACTTCATTATGATTCTGGGAGATGTGATGAGTACCAAAAACTATGCGTACTAAATTTTTCCCATAAGAAATAATGTAATGAGTCACATGGTAACTATCACCACCAAGTTCTAATTGAGTACCAAAACAACTTAGAAGTACCAGGACAAACGTTCACATCAAAATGTGTTAAATACCAAATTTGATGAGTTACAAAGCAGTTGAGTATCAAGGTACCACTGTATTATAAAACATTTTATATCATAAAAATGATCACAAAGCAGTTTGCGATATTACAAAATATCATGAACTATTTCCTGTGTTAATGTTTGGCCGTACTATTCAGTTCAATGTAGGCTACTTTCAAGGTAAATGCCTCTTTAAACATCTCACTGAATTTTTAAGCACTTTTCAAGTATATTACTCTACCATTGTTGAAGGATTGAAGGTAAGGAAATATCTCTGAAATGACTCTTCAACCACATTTTCTAGTCCACTCTAGCCTTTTACTGCCACTCAACCTAAAACGCAAAGATCAAGTCTTCTGTCAACAGTTCACTTGAGGGGCATGGTTTGTGCTAATTAGGAAATACAATGTATTTATTCTGTTCCTATGTTATCTGTAGATATGTTTATCGACTTAATTATTCAAAGAAGATTCTTTAGGGATCAATGTCTATTTTCACTGGTAAATCTGTAATCTTGTTTTTATCCAAATGTAGATCCTGTGAGCTCAACAATAAAAATACTGGCATAAATAAATTTCCATTTCAACTTATTGTATGGAGACTGTTGTATCTAACTAGAATTTGCTTGAAGGCAGACAAAATATATCTCCATCACCTATGCTGCTCCTTATTATTTCTTCCAGGATATTGTATAATTTCAATTTCCCAAGAGAAAGGAATCCAGCACAGATTAAAGATAAAAGGAGATTCCTACAGAATTCCTTTGTGTGTTTGGGTTCTTAGTGTATTGACTGTGGTTTACAGAAGTTCTGTAAATTATGATTAAAAAGTAAAAAAAATGCTAAGTAAATAAAATAACATTGTAGGTGTGAATATCCGAGAGAAAGAAAAAGTAGCAAAGGCTTTTTGGCTTGGATTACATACAATTTTGGAATGTTATTTTTCAACATCAGTGTTATTAGAAGCTGTTCATAAATTAAAACATTATGTTTTCTATAAGCATTGTATGATTTACCCTTCTTTTATAATGTCAGCTGTTTTATTGAAGAGCAAACGTGCAGTTTTGAGCATAAGCAGATTTTCTTCCAAGTTGATATTCTCCCCATGCCTCATTGGAGGTCAGCATCTGATCAGCACTATTGACAAGCTAAGGATGGTCAGCTGTTTAGCACTTCTACGGGAATCTACTAGAAAGTATCAGGATTCACTGACTAAACTGGAAAAAAGTCAATATAATGGTAACACTTTAATAGAAAAACACAAGTATATACCCTTGAAGTTACTGGGATTTCAGCTGTACACAATGAGACGATATATTTTTCAGTTGTATTGGACTCCAAATCACCATGCTTGGGGATTATGAGAAATTCAAAGTAAAAGCACCTAAATGGAATACACATCTGTTTATCCAAGACAGCAGTGCTAAGATCTTTTCTAATTGATGTGATTATATTTAGGAAATCTGGTTATTAATAGCATGGAAAGTTAAGAAAATGTAATATTGGGATTGCATTGCTTTGTTTTTCATATTATAATTGGTTAAACAGCCAGCAAACAGCTAAACAAGACTGGATTTGGCATTTTTGTCCACCTACATAGTCCTTCTCAAGGATAGGCAGATGTTGTGCAATATTAAAATATTGTCACAGGATGTAAGCTATTCCAAGTAAAGCTGCTTTTTCCAATTGACTGATTTTGTTAATGCCAATAGTATTCAAGTGTTTATGGTTTCGGAACCAGAATTACAACCAAGCTGTACACAGACACAGTACTGAAGGCTACTTCTGCTGACTCTGCTGCCAGCAGTTCAATCCTGACTGGCTCAAGGTTGACTCATCCTTCCAAGGTCAATAAAATGAGGACCCAGATTGTTGGGGGCAATATGCTGACTCTGTAAACTGCTTAGAGGGGACTGTAAAGCACTGTGAAATGGTATGTTTTATTGCTATTTCTATTGGTCGTATCTTTGCTTACTTATATCATTCTATTTATACTTACAGGAATTTATATTTTGGGATATGCTCCAGTTCTGTTCTGCAGTCTTTGTATTATTATGGTTGGTTGAAGTCAGCTAGATATTTAGACTGTGTTTGGCATTTTTATCCACCTATCAAATCCCTCCCAAGAACCTGGGATAGGCAACTATTGATGTTATGGTGTTATTAATATTTATTGACATAGAATTATCAAGAACATAGTATTTTCTTAATATCTCTCATTATTCCTCTACAAAGTTTGTCTGCAAGCAACATGACCAATAACAAAATTAAATTTTATTACATATTCCAAATTTTGAGCACAGGACATAAAATAATAAAGTAAAAGGGGTCCTGTGTTTTATTTTCTCCACAAATTAAACTGCCATTTCCCACTGCGATATCAGACAAATTAAATCAAAGAAAGCAATGAGTCACTTAGTGTGTGTAAATATCAAAATATCATACTGTGGGTAAATGGTAAATATCACACTGAATTCAGGTGAGTCACTTAGAGTGAGTAAATAAAAAATAATAATAAAAATAATAATAAAGTCCAGACATGGATTCTTTGGAAAGGCAAGGATGCTAGTTCCACACTTCGATAACATCACCAGATTCCATCCCCAATTGTTCAGGGGTCTGAGTTTCTGTCAAACGTTGCCCATCAAAATAGAAGACAAGTCTGCCTTTGCCTTGACCTTGACCTTGTTTGTAGTTGTTCATAAGGGTTTCCAAGGGCTCCCCCTGCAAAAAGAAGAACGTAATTACAATACTGTAATGCTTTCTCACAGAAGAAATCCTACAATTCACACTTTAGTTCCTTTACCTTATGGACTGTAATATCCATCACAGAACTTCTGTCTTTTCCTTGTACTCGAAGCAACAGGTTTCCAGATTCATTAGCCTGCTTATTGCTCTCCACTATACAATCTGGAAGTTGTCCAACAGAGAATGTTAATCCTACTTTTTCTCTGCTAAGTTCAAAACAGAAAAATAATGATTTACCCCAATATTATCCTCATCAACTGCCCCATAAAGGTAGAGCTGGGCCACAATAATTAGGAGTATGTGGCTGAAGGAGGATTAGAATTTAGTATCTCCCAAACCTTACAGTAGTTCTAATTTTGAAAAAAACAAGCAAGCAGCTTTAGACAATACAGTAGGGAGAACACAAGAAAATAGGTGTAAAATACTGGACAGTACAGAAGTTTAATTCATTTGGGAGGCAAAAGGTTTGAGGAATTTAAAACAGTCAATAAAAGTGGAAGCAATGATGATCTGAAGTTTTTTTAAAAAACCATAGTCCCCAAGCTATTACCAATGATGGAAGCAACACCAAGGTCCAACTTAGCAGGTGTAGCATCAGCCGAAAGTTCACTATCATGATGCAGAAGGATGATTCTGTTTGGATGAACCTTCAGTATCTGTGCCATGTGGTCAACCACTCTTCGAAGAGGCTCTGTCTACAGAAGGTGAAGTTAAGTAGCTGTGTTAGAGGACAAAGTAAATGGATTCTCTCTATCCTAAACCATGGCTAAGACTGATATTACAGCATTGGGACAATAAATATATGGCACCACTCAGTGAATCAAAGATCTGATAATACTAGCCCTTTATAAACATACTTGCATATTTGCATTAGATACATAGAATTGAAACTGTTTACTATTGTAATGTTATACTTTATTTCCTTTTTTCAGTTGTTTTTAAAGCACTTGTTATGCACTTTTTTGTTTGATAATGTATTTCTATCACCATTATCTTTGTTTTGTTCCTTTTGCCTTTTTGTTGATTTAAAAACAATAATAAAAGTAGCTGTAAGAGAGTAAGAATAGGATATAATAGGGTACTGAGAAAGATGTCAGATCTCCCTCAGTGACAGTGCTTCCCAATTCAAAAATTGTTGCCCATTGTTTTGCCTAGATGAAGTTTACGGGTATGAGAAAGTTAGAGTATGTAGATGGATTTATAAAAAGCAAATAGAAAATTGTGGCAGAGTTTGGGAAACTTTTTAAGGTAAGGTACGTGTCAATTTTATTCCACTGAAGTTAGGCCCTCAATTTTTGGCAAACAAAAAAAAAACTTCAAGGGGCTATAAAAAGATTTCAGGAATTGCAAGTTGCCACTCCTGGTTTAATGTGCCATGTGGATTCTGAAATGGCATTCTAAAGCAGGTATGTTTTGCACCAATGCTATTTTGAACTCTAAGCCTACATTCCATTTTAAATATATAATTTTTGTTACATTGTTACAGGATGTAAATTAATAGTGTGATGGTTGGAATTCACATATAATGGATTTATGCAGAATTATATATGAAGATCCATCCATTTGTTGGGAAATTTCTAATAGTTAAAAATAAGTTTCCAAAGCCCAAGATGGCTGCTTCTGCACTGAAACTTAATTAAAAAAAACAGTCTCTATTGCAAATGTTAGGACTGAGTCCTAAACAAGCACAAGGAAAAGAAAAAGAGAAAAGCCCAGATTATGACAGCAAAGGGAAGTGAATAGGGATAAGATATCAAATACCAAAGCCTCTCACCATTAGAATACAGACTTTGTGAAGATCAGCTCGGCATCGGACTTTCAGCAAAAGCTCCTGGGGTTCAAACGCATCAACCAGAATTACATCATCCTCATCAAATCTTTGATCCTGCAAGCTCTTCTTAGCAGCTGAGAGAGAGTTGTTCAAATTTCTGAGACTCTGATCAAACGGTCTGCTGAGAAAGCAAAGACAAACTTAAGTGAGAAATCCATATGCTGGGTTCTGCCCTGGGATGCCATTATTTAGAGGTATGTTGCATTCAGTTTGAAGCAGGCAAGGATACTTGGGATCTATCACGAAAACCCTTTTTGTATCTGACAGCACCTTAAGGAAGAAGCACTTCATGTTGACATGATCATAACAGATTCAAGAAAATACAGGTTGTACTTGACTTACAAACAGTTCATTTAGTGACTGCTTAAAGTTACAACAGCACTGAAAAAAGTGACTTGTGACTCTTTTTCAATTACAACTTTTTGCAGCATCGCCATGGTCATGTGATCAAAATTCAGATGCTTTGCAACTGACTCATATTCATGTGATCCCCTTTTGCGACCTTCTGATAAGCAAAGTCAATGGGTAAGCCATTTCCTTTTAACAACCGTGTTAATAACTTAACTGCAGTGATTCACTTAACAACTGTGGCAAGAAAGGTTGAAATCCACTTAACAAATGTTTCACTTAGCAACAGAAATTTTGGGCTCAACTGTGGTTGCGACTTGAATGCAATGGAGTCAGTAATTTCATCCTTCATAAGGTGTTAGGAAGGTGCTGCCACCTTCATAAGGCCTTCTGAAATTAAGAATTATCTGCAGATACTGTGTAAGCTCCCAAAATTTCATAAAATTTTGTTATGGAAAATACAAAGTGCCTATTCCTAAAGACAATGAGCCACAACAGTCTCTCCCAATTTAATATTTCCCTAAACTTTTGGAACACAATTTGCATACCTGCCCCTACACCCCAAGTCCAACATACACAGAAGAATTGGAAATGGGAATTTGTCTTGAAGCCCTTAGTGAATTAATTTGTTTCCTTCATACCTTTTGTTAAACATGAACCAGTTTAGCCTTTTTTATAAGGCTGCTTAAAAATACTGTCTGAAGGTAGCGAGGAAATGGTATATAGGTAGTCCTTTACTTATAAGCACGATTTCCATTATTAAGGTAGCTGCTGAGTCAAATCCAAATAATCAAATCACTGCACTTATTAAGTGAATCAGGTGGTCATTAAGCAAATCCAGCTTCCCCCATTGATTCTGCTTGTTGGAAGTCAGCTGGGAAAGTTGCAAACAGCAATCAAGTCATCTGGGACCCACAAATATCATAAATGCACTCAAATTCTGATCACATGACTGTGGGGATGTTGTGACTGTTGTGTGAGCAAAGATTGTTAAGTCAGTTTTTTCAGTGCCATTGTAACTTCAAATAGTCACTAATCAAATGGTTGTGAGTCTAGAACTATCTGTATTATTCTGGAACTCCTCACCTAAGCTCACCATCAAGAAACCAGTCTTCCTCCGTAGCTCTTGAGAACCTAAGAGCTTGAAGTATAAACCAAAGTGGCACAGAACACAAAAGCAAGCTAAATACGCAAAGAACAGCTTGGCATCGTCCTGCCTTATCAGTTATATCAGCCAAGTCACTGAAATCCTGCATGTAGCTTTATTATAAATATAGGATGTCACCATTTCTCCAACCTTATCTAATAATTATTACTTTCAGCACAATATTGCTGTGCTCATGCTTTTAATCACTGTCAAAGGAGATTATGGTATCAACAGAAGTAGATCAGCAAAAAATTTACTGGACGATATATTATATTCAGATAACAAACTTAATCAAAATGTGCTTACTACCATCTGCCAACTTTCTTCCTATGCACATTAAATATTTGCTGGGCTATCTGAAGCACTCTAATCTGACATGCCATGTTGTTTCTGATATAACGGTTCCTGGTAACTGGAGCAAGGTAGGGAAAGAAACCACAAATTTAAATCAATTATGCCCGGGAACCTCCAATCCTTCCTAAAGATTTTGTTCCTCCATTCTTATCAATCCACTACACTTCCACCTCATTTCCAGAAATACCAATTTCTTATTGGGTTTTGACATGATCCTTCTTTTGCTGTGGAGGTGAAGGGGAACATGAAAGGTCTTGACATCTGCCAAAAAGAAAACAGACAAAGTAATGGTATAAATTAAACTTTTCTGGAAAGTCAGGCAGAAGAGAACTGAAACCTTGGTCTTGGCCTCAATTGCTTTAAAGGAACTGGCTTCTCCTCTTCCTCGTCTTCTTCTGAGCTAAAGGAAAGATTCTTACAACGCTCTTTGATTTCATCAGGAAGCTTCATAGAATTTTGTAACAATTTTAGGCTGTTCTCAACCTGCAGATAAGAAAGGGGACAGAATTTATTAGGAATTAATCACTCAATATGTAGGAGTCAGTGACATTAGTATATCTAGATAAATGAAAGTGGGATGCTATGTTTCTTTGCTTCTCTTCAACAAAGGGTATTAATGACAATAAGGAGCAAACGTGACAATAATTGAAGGTAACCAAGGTAAGTTTGAGGGCAACAATAATTAAGAGTGCACTATAAAGAATTACAATGTCCTTCTCTTCACAAAACATCCAGAAGTCTTTAAAAATAGTTTGGATAATCAGCACTTTTTTTTAAAAAAAAAGGAAGAAAAAAGAATGCACCCATGAACACTAAACCACTTTTTGTGTTATCTGGACATTATGTTTCCAACAGAACCCAAGACAGAAAATATCTGTAGTTACTACGTCTCTGCTGGCTAATATCCAGCTCATGATTCACTAACATTCTTTTTGCATACAGTATATATCCAGATTAAATTAGATCTATAGATAATTCTCGACACAATCAAACACCAAAGTTACAATGGCTTGAAAAGAATGCTTTAGAGGCCTAAAGTACTTCTAGCTGTTGTAAAATGTTGTACACATGCAAACCCCACAATCATATGATCTGGATAATCGGCAACTTATTTGCACTTAAAATTGGTTGCTGAGTTACCCACAATATGTGATTGCCATTTGAAATAATCTGTTGGCTTTCCCAGAAACTCAATGGGGAAGATGACAGGGAAGTTTGGAAGCTGCTGCCACTGAGCTGAGATTCTCTCTGGACTGGCAGTTCATTCAGAATGACAGATCTACTTGTCAAGAGGGAATCTCAGACAGGAGGGAATCCCACCTCTGTGTAGACCTGATATTTCCCCCTCTCAAAAAACATTCTTTTGTGGTGAAAGACCTAACTGCTGAGGGGTAGAGAAACTCCCACAACCAGCTGTAGAAATGAAGCTATTTCTACAGTCTGCTGCAGAAATTTCCTTCTGTGCATCAAGGTGAAGGGAAATCTTTCACTGGATTACAGAAAAGCTTGGATCACTAAGAACCGAACTCTTCCTCCACCCCATCAGAATTTCCTTTGCAGGTAGTTCTTTTACTCCATCTGCTTAACAGCCTATGTCGATGCTTAAGAACTGCAACAGGATTGTTGAGTGATCACAGGGGCATCTCACTTAACTGCTTTGCTCAACGACCAAGACTCTAGTCCCAACTGTGGTTATTAGTCAAATTTCATCAGCTTTCTTAATCTGCAGATGTTGTGTTTCTGACAATTCTCTAATAAGGCAGCAGCTGCTAGAAAAACGTAGCTTATCTTGAATACTCAGTAATTAAAGTAATGGAAAGCAGGAGTTCTTGTCCTGACTCAGACACAAGGCTAGACTGGTGACCTTGGGCTAGTAGTTACATCCTCTCAGCTATAGTAACCAAACTACTGAAAATGTTTCCAAGACAACTGCAGGAACTAATCCAGGCAGCCACCTGGAATCAATATTGATGGAAATCTCGTGGCTCTAGAGTAGACAGCAGAGGAGGGAGAAAAACCCTCAGAAGGCAGCAGTGGTAAATAATTTATATAGTGTTGCCAAGAACATACATGGATGTGAGCATCAAGTAGCAGGTTGGTCTCACATGATGCAAGTTACATGTAATTTGGATTCTCCTGTCAGTTTTGCAGAGAGTAAACAAAAACTTGGCAAAGAACAATTGCAACACTCTTTTCCTCAGTAATATAAGGCAGGTGTCTGCAACTTTACGACTTGTGGACTTCAACTCCCAGAATTCCTCAGCCAGCACATGCAGGCTGAGGAATTCTGGGAGATGAAGTCCACAAGTTGTAAAGTTTCCAAGATTGCAGACCCATGGTATAAGGCAGTGTTTCTCAACCTTAGCAACTTGAAGATGTCTGGACTTCAACTCCCAGAATTCCCCAGCCAGCGAATGCTGGCTGGGAAATTCTGGGAGTTGAAGTCCAGACACCTTCAAGTTGCCAAGGTTGAGAAACACTGGTATAAGGGACAGCATAAAAACTGAGGAAAACTGGAAAACACCCAATACACGGGGGCTGTACAATAGTCATTAAATTAAGCTCTCTCTTGTCCCTGCAAGCAACACCAATATGTTTGCAAGCTAAAGAAATCTTTTCATTGACTTATTTAATGAGATCAGGCACATTTCTTCCATACAGAACAAGCAACAGCAGAGGCTAACAATCTCATTTTTAGATACAATCAAAATACCATCAAAATTTTCTTCCAAACCACCATTAGTTGGTAACTGCTGCTTTAAATCACTGCACCAAACTGGCTCTCAGCCACATTATACAGATTTATATTAATTACAATACATATAATACAGTATAAAAAAAATCGATACAGCAGCAGCATACAATAATTTAACTGGAAACGTACTTGCAATAAAGTTATTGAGGATATGAGGGCACACACACAAAAACCCCACCCGAGATCCCTAAATTAGGGAAAGTCTGTTCTTTGAATAATAATTACATTGGTACCTTCATTATCTCCCAGCAGCCCTTGTTACCCAGCCGTTCCTAATCACATGCTTTGCAATTAAATGTTTTAGGCTTCACCTGGCAATTTTATCTCTCCCTGAGAAACTGGGTTTGAGACGGAGATAATTTAGGTTTAGGCAGCCTTCAATTTACAACCACATCTGAGCCCAGCGTTTCTGTGAGAAATTTGTTGAGGTCAAGTGAGACAGAAGAAACTAACGGAACGAGCGAACTAACGGGAACGGGGGAGGGAAGGGGGAAAGAGACCACGTCGCGCACCCCGTAAAAGTCACCCCGCCAAGCACATACCTGGGTCGAATAGACCGGGATGGCGACGCTCTCGGTGAGGATGCGGCGCCGCTTTGGTAAGGGCTTCTTGGGGGCCCCCTCTGGCTCCGAGTCGCTGCTTAGAGTCACCTGTTGGGGAGGAGGGGCGAGAAACGCCGAAGGGCCATCACCCGCAAGCCGAGGTTCCCTCCCGCTTCCCTCCATTCCCTCCGTCCCTTCCCGCCCGGCTCCTGTTTACCGGCTCCTCCATGCCTGGACCAGACCCGTTCCTATTGGTTTCGCTCTTCGCGTCGTTCTTCCTCCTAGGCTCCGATTGGGCTCCACCCGAAGCTCTTTGTTTCTTCACTCGGCCGAGAAATTATCCACGGAGTTTCTCAGGCGTCCAAGTTACGGCTGGTCCCCAAAGGCGTTTCTTCTCCTCCTCCTTCCCTTTCGCTTCTCCTCCAGAGCTGGAGAAGCTCTTGGAAAAAAAGCACTTTCGGCTCCTCCCAGGAAAGTTTGGGCGAGCTGGCGTGAGCGATAGGAGCGCTGCGTTCCCGCCCACAGCGCTGAGCAGTCTGGGGACGGCAGCGGGTTTGTTTTGCTTTAAAGGACTACTCCTATAATCCGTTTTCCGGGGCGGCTCGAGGGGAGGAATGTGGGATTGCCCGCTCTCTTGGGGGACGCCTCTTTTTTCCCCGACGCAGTGAACCTCTAGAATAGGCAAATACGTATTTTGCACCATCTTAAACCTTGCAGTGGATCGTCCATTTTGAAGGTTTAATTGCTACTTGGATTTAGCCACATGCCACCTCTAGGGAGTCCTTAACCAGCCAGGATGGGCATAGGTGCTGAACTCACAGCTGCAAAGGGCCCTATCCATTTCCTCAAGTTTAATTCCCAGATAACAAGGCTCAGGTGTGTCTCCCTCCAAGGAGTCTGCCTAGCCAGAGTCCAGCTTCCAGCAAAATCTAGTTATTTTTATCTGACACATGCCGAGAATATTCTTCACACAAGGACAAGATCTGCCTTACCCAGGAGAAATCTGATTACCTGAAATAGCTCCCTCCCCCAGTTGGCTACCTGTAGATAAATAAGATCAATGAAGTCATTATGCTTCACCGGTCTTATCCCCAGATAAACAATAATACAGATTGAGCTGTCCTTGAATATTGGTAGCTCCAGTTGGTTTGTTTGAGCTCCGAGCTTGGCAATTTGGTTGCAAATGTTTCATCCCCATTCGTAGAGACATTTTCAGTGGGCTTTGTTGAAAGAACTGTCCTTCTGGGTTTGGCTCCAAGTGGGGAAAAAGATACTGGAGACATGGAGGCTGCTTGGAAAGATGGTTTATTGGTGGACAGGACCACATTGGCTTGAGCTCCTGAACAGAAAAGGGGGTTACATGCTTCAATGGTGGTGGAGAAAAAGAGAAGGCTGGACTGAGATGTTGAGTCCCTGGCCTTTGATCTTGAGCTGGTATTCTGATTGGTTGTCAGACTCCCATGGGGCCATGCAGGGGCAACGCTCTAAGCTGTGTTTTGAATCCAGGTTTGGTTGAGTTCTCAGATGCCATGTGGTGAGTTGGGTAAAGGGCCAATGTTATCATGCCTTAATCCCATCCCCCTGGAGCTGAAGGGGAGAACCCTTTATTATATGAAGTAGGCTAACTTGGCCTTCTTAATGGCCCATTGACAAAGTGGGGATGGGCAGGAAGCTACAGGGAGCTATTCTGTCTTTTAAAACATGTTTCTTCCTTTTCACATCCAGAGAACTATTCTGCCTTTTCAATATTTCCTAGGATATTTCATTTTTCTGGGAGAGGGCTGGGTGATAACTTCCTATACTTTGGATTATGCTTGTCTGGAAGAGCACTGTCCTTTTAAAAAACTGGCTCTTTTAATGGCCAGTGCACAATCCAAAGTGCACTGAAGATGTTTCCTCGAATAGGGATGAAACATTTGCAACCAAATTGCCAAGATCGGATCTCAAACCAACATAACTAATACACCTGTGTGTGGTCAGCCCTGCACTTTATCTTCCTCAAGCAGTGCTGAGGTGTTAGAATGATAGAGGTGCCTGCTATATTTTATCTGATTATCTGTTGGAAGTTAAAAGACTCTGATTTGCTCCACACTTCTTTTAGCAATCTTCTGATCTGCCGGATCAACAGTCAATCCTAGCATTTAAGATTAGGATCCCACATCAAAGAACAGGAATTCCCTCAGGGAAAGGAAAACACAAGGTGAAGGAAGGGAGCTACATACCTGAGGGCAATCTTTCCAGATTTCATGCACTTCAGAATCAAGGCAGGAGCATCCCAAACAGCATAGGAAGGGCTCATTAAACAAACCACACCCCTGAATTCACACCAAGAGTTAGGGTTATGGAAGAATATGTCTGATCTCCATTATTAAATAATTCAGAACCTTTGATGTAATCCATCTGGTTCTGGTGATTTGAATTCATCTAGGATGGACAGGTGCTCATCATTTTTTGCCTATTTAACTAATCTGTTTTTTACTGTACTGTTTTTGATGGGTTGGACTGATCTTTTCTATGTGGTTGATTTGAATTCTGAGGAGTTTCTAGGCTGGGTTGTAGCTCAAAATATCTGTGGATGGAATTGTTCATGGAGTATCAGGCTTGGATGAATTCATCAGTGTGGCATGGCGGGTGGTAGTGTGGCTGGTGATTTTTGTGTTGCTACAAATGGTGCTGTTTGGTGTCGGTGTAGGTAGAAATTAGGAATTTGGGATTGTGACATTTGATTGCCAGATGGTCTTCGTTTATCCTGTGTTTTAATCGACATGTTTTTCCCCCGTAGAATTGGTTGCGATGGTTAAAGCTGATTTTGTAATTACATTGTTTTTTTCATCCTTCTGTATCTTGTTTTTGGTTCTGGATAATTCCTGATGAAGTGTGGCTGTGGGTTTGTGGGGTATTGCTATTCCTAGATGTTGGAGAATTCGGCTGTATTTCTGGCACCCCTTTTGTGTATGGTAGTGTTAGTTTTTGCGTGATGATTGGCTGTGTAGTATGGTGTGGTTGGAGTGCTGTATGTTGGAGTATAAAGTTTTTTTGGATACCCATTATGGAGAAAGACAAGAGGGATGTGTTGGCTCAGTGGCTAAGATACTAAGCTTGTCTATCAGAAAGGTCGGCAGTTTGGCAGTTCAAATCCCTAGTGCCACCTAATGGAGTGAGCTCCCATTACTTGTCCCAGCTTCTGTCAACCTAGCCGTTCGAAAGCACATAAAAATGCAAGTAGAAAAATAGGAACCTTTGGTGGGAAGGTAACAGCATTCCATGTGCCTTCGGGGCATTTAGTCATGCTGGCCACATGACCATGGAAAGGTCTTCGGACAGTGCCTCTTTGGCTTTGAAACAGAGATGAGCACACACACACCCTTTAAAGTCAGGAATAATTAGCACATATGTGTGAGGGGAACCTTTACCCTTACTTAGGGAGAAAGACATCAAGAACCTATTTATCTTCTGCTTTTCTTAGTGTTTTGATACTGCACAACACTTCTGAAGAGGGTTTGAACATAGCTTCTTTTGTGTGCAGTGGTTGCTTGCGAAGCTGAAAATTGGATTTGTGTGCGTGGGTGATAGACACAGGTTTCCTGTTCTCCATTGCTTAGTCTCCTTATGTCGATGTCGAGGAATGGGAGTCTGTAGTCCGTTTCCTCTTTGCATGTGAATTTGATCCCAAGGAATATGTTATGGAGTAGGTGATGTATTTCTTCAATTTGGGACCATTTGATGATGACGAAGGTGTCATCGACATAGCGTGGCCAGAATTTTGGGTGGGTGGTGGGTGGAGCAACACAAAAATCATTGGCCATGCTATCACCTATCATGTGTGAGTTTATCAAAACCTGGCATTCCACAAGCAATTCCATTTTCCATCCACACATGGATGTACAACCAGCCAATGAACTCCTCAGAATCCAAATCAACCACACACTGACTGTGAACCAACCCCGCAAGCCCCCCACCAGCAATTCACCTCCAAATGACCATGACCTGATGCAACCTCCCCATCACAAGACTCTCACTGATGACTCACACCTGACCCATCACAAGACCCTCATTTAACACACTCGCACCTGAAGCCCTTATAAACAGGAGAACACTGACACTCACAATCCCCTAAACTCCGCTGGAGATGTTACCTAGCCTGGTAACGAAACGTTCAGACACCAATGCACAAGCTCGGAGAATTCAACCTTCACCCCTCATTTTCGTGTTGTTGTCTTTTTCAGTTCTTCTTCTTCTACCCTACTGTCTGCAGTACTCCCACACTCCCACAGCCACTATCCAGACTTCTGTGCCTATGTTATCCACAATTGTTAAGTCTGGTTTGTTATGTAGCAAGTGCCTTTCTCTTTGAATTCTAAAGTCCTAGAGTACATTAACTTCTTCATTTTCTATTACTCTCTCTACTTTATGATCCCACCAGTTCTTGCTAGCAGGCAGATGTTTTTTTCTTGCAGCTATTCCAATGCAGCATTATTGCTACTTTTTCACGCTGTTGCTTGTAGCCAGTGTGGGCAATCTTCTTGCATCAGTTAACCAGGGGCCCCGCTGTTTCTTCAACTTTTTTGTTCAGCTCTTTCATCTTTTATCTAAGTTCCAGCTTCACTTTCTTTGTTTCTTCTACTTTCCCGCTCTTAGCTATTGCCAAGTCTTGTTCTTATCTGCTTTGTTTGCTTTTTTTAAAAAAAAAAGTCTGGTCCTGTAATACTTTATCTTCCCATGTCTTCTTTTCTGTTCTTTATTTAGTCTTTCTTGTAGGCCAGCTTGCTCTCTCCAGTACTTAGTAACTCTTCCTGGTATATCAGTTTTTGTGCATCTTCTTCACTGTCCTTCAGATATTTTTCCAATGCCCTTTTTTCTTAGTCAATCATCTGATGTAGTTCCAACATTCCACATCCTCCTATTTTCCTTGGTAAATAGAATCTGTTAAACATCGCTGCTAAGATGAAGGGTGTGATTCTATATTTTTCTAGTCTTCTTATCCAGGGTTTTTAATTTTGCTTGCGTCTACTATCCCAGCTGTGTATCTAATAACTGGAATTACCCAGGTTCTAACGGACTTGATGGTATATCCTCCATTGAGTTTGGACTTTAAAATCTTCACTCTCTTGATGTTTTCATTTCTGTTCTTTTTCTTGAGTTCATTCTGCTTTGAAGTTTGCCCAGATATTTGTAGGAATCGTCTTCCTCCAGACTCTTGGTATTATTTTCATAGGGAATTTTGAGTTTTCATATTTTTTTTCCACCTTGTTTGATGGTGACCGTGGCATATTTGTCCAGTCCAAACTCTGTTGCAGTATTTTGGCTGTATAAACAGACAATGGTGAGCAGTGATTCTATTTCAAATGGTGCTTTTCCATATAGCTTCAGATCAACCATAACAATCATAACAGATAGTCTTTGATGTGCAGCCACAAATAAGACCAGAACTTCTGTTGTTACGCAAGGTGGTTATTAAGTGAGCCTTGGCGAACTTTACAACATTTTCCATCATGATTAAGCAAATCACTGCAGATGTTAAGTGAATTATATGATCATTAAATGAATCCAGTTTCTCACATTGACTTTGCTTACTGGAAGCTGGCTGGGAAGATCACAACCGGTGACCCCATGACCCCAGGATGTTGCAACTGTTGTGAATACAGGTAGTCCTCAAACTACAATCTCAATTGAGCCCCAAATTTCTACTGGTAAGTGAAACATTTGTTAAATGAATTTTGCTCCATTATACAGCCTTTCTTGCCACAGTTGTTAAATGAATCACTGCAGTTGATAAGTTAGTAACACGGTTCTTAAGTGAATCTTGTTTCCCCATTGACTTTGCCTGTCAGAAGGTTGCAAAGGGGGAAATCATGTAACCCAGGGACACAGCAAAGGTCATAAGTATGAACCAGTTGACAAGCAGCTGAATTTTGATTACATGATCATGGGGATGCTAGAAAGGTTGTAACTGTGAAAAATGGTTATGTCACTTTTTAAGTGCCATTGTAACTTTGAACAGTCATTAAATGAACTGTTGTAACTTGAGGGCTATCTCTAATGGCAAATCTATGGCACACGTGCCACAGGTGCATATGGAGCCATTTGTTAAGGCACACAAGGTGTTCCCTGTCAGCTCCATCATGCCAGCAGACATTGGTCTTCTTTTTCGGCCATTTTTCACTCTCCAGAGGCTTCCCTGAAGCCCCAGAGGGTGAAAAACCATCCAATGCGCAAAGTTTAGGAACGGACTTCCAGTTTGTGTGTTGGGCCATTTTTCATGCTCCGGAGTCTTCAGAGAAGTCTCATGAAGGCTTTGGAGGGCAAAAAAACGGCCCTATGGGCAACCCAAAAGGGACTTCTGGTTTGCCCATAGGACCATTTGTCAGCCTCCTTGAAGCCTCCAGAGGGCGAAAAACAGGCCTATGGACAAACTGGAAGTCACTTCTAGGTTGTCCGTAGGGCTGTTTTTTACCCTCCAGAGGGTGAAAAATGACCATACAAGCAAGCGGGAAGTTCAGGAACAGTTATATCTGGTTTGTCCGTTGGGCCGTTTTTCGCCCTCTGGAGCCTTCAGGAGGGCGAAAAACGGCCCTACAGACAACCCGGAAGTGACTTTGGTCTTCTTTTTGGCCATTTTTCACCCTTCGGAAGCTTCGCTGAAGCCTCTGAAGGGCGAAAAACCACCCAACGTGCAAACTGGAAGTTCGGGGAGCCTCCTGAAGGCTCTGGAGGGTGAAAAGCGGCCCTATGGGCAAACCAGAAGTCCGGGTTGCCCATACGGCCATTTTTTGCCTTCCGGAATCTTCAGGGAGGGGAGGGAGGCTGAGTTTGCCCTCCCCAAGCTCCTAGAAAGCCTCTGGAGCCTGAGGAGGATGAAAAATGGGTCAATCATGGATCAAAGCGGGGAGAGGGCAAGGGGGGTTGCATGCTGATGCACGGGAGGTCGCGCACATAGCATTATGGGTGTGGGCACACCACGCATGACCCCCCCTAGCCTCCCACTTTTGGCATGCGATCCGAAAAAGGTTAGCCATCACTGGTAGAGTGAATGTGCATTCTTTGATTCTCATACTATTAGGACTTGGGTTGTATCTATCCCTGTAATATAAAGTTCCTGCTACAGTTATAAAACCTGTTTCAATAACCAGCTCAGATTTTTTTTATTTCAGGAACACTCATGCAAGCGCCATCTTTATTAGCTTCTCTTTGCTGTGGTGAAATAATAATCTCATCCAATACAATAAAACTAAAAAAAAAAGAAGAAAAACTATAGAAAATGATAAAAAATGACAAATTAAAAGAGGCTAATACCTTTAGAAATGTACCAGTCTGAGCTTAGTTTTTACATATCCATCACCTGTTGACAACCTTATTTGCTGATATGTGTCTTAAACACATCCTGTTGGGTTCTATAAAACAAAAGTTTATTTAATATTCAAAGTTTAAAATGAAATCATAAAGCAGGGCTTACAAAATGAGCATCGTAATGATAAAATGCAATTAAGAAATATAAAAATGTCAGGATGATGGCTAAACTGTCAACTGGACTCATCAAATGCTAGATTTGTTTCTTCTTGATCAACATAGCCAATTATCACACAAGACGGGGAAACTGCTGCTTCTTTATTCTGTTACAGTGAAAACAGACTTACTTTCAGAACTACTAACAAAGAGAGAAACCCCAATACAGGTAGTTCTCGACTTACAACCACAATTGAGCCCAAAATTTCTATTGCTAAGTGAGACAGTTAAGTGAATTTTGCCTCTTCTTACAACCTTTCCTACTACAGTTGTCAAGTGAATCACTGCAGTTGTTAAGTCAGTCACGTGATTGTTAAGTGAATCTGGTTTCCTCATTGACTTTGCTTGTCAGAAGGTCTCAAATGACCCAGGGACTCTAGAACTGTTATAAATATGAATCAGTTGCGAAGCATCTGAATTTTGATCAGGGGGATGACTATGGGGATGCAATAATGGTCATGAAAAATGCTCATGTCACTTTTTTCAATCCCATTGTAACTTTAAACAATCACTAATGGTTGTAAGTCAAGGACTACCTGTACACAAATTGGTGTAGCTTTCATACATTTTTGGAAAACAAAGGCACATAATATCAAGCAACAAGTATAAATGTATTCACAGTGCTGTAGAAGATGTCCCTCTAAGAACTTGGATGCATTACTAAAATATTAAAACCCTCCCCTTCTACTCCTAACAGATAAGTTTGATAATTAAGTATGCAAAACTGTCTAGCTAATTTATCTGCAAAAGGAAAAGGACATTAGACCCGAACAACTCCTGGCCTGGTTCAAATTCTTTGACAAGTCTATCAGATAGCCTTCCAGGAATTTTAGGACATGGATGTGAGGCCCAAACATGAAAGGCCCCAAGATAGAAATATGAACAAAATTGGGTTTTCCTGGCTAAAAATAGTTGTAACAGTCCTACATGGACACACTGTTTTGGTCATGTATACAATATTAAATCAACACCTTTTTATTAACAATGCAGGATATGTTTTGAATGGCAACTATGCTTAATAAAACTTTGTGTCTATAAGATCTATTTCATGGCACTGTTTCTGGCTGAAGAGAAGAATTTTTTACAAAGCATTAAATGCTCAATAGCAGGTGAGATTCTGCAAGAAAGCAATATTATATTTGTCTCCTTCATTTCCTTCTTCTCTTTGCTGCTGTTGTACTTTTTGACATATATAGCAAATATCTTTAAGGGACAGCAACTTTTTCGTAACTCTAAAACTTTCATGCAATGGAGCAGAAAAAGGCTTAACATATACTGTAATTAAAATGAACAAGCTGTGAATTCAAATTGGTGTTATGGGTGTGTGTGTTAATAAATGGGAACCTAAGAAACAAGTCTAAAGTTGAATTAATACTTAGAAAGATTTATGACTACAATGGAAGAGTGGGTGACAAAGGTGATGGAATTGATGGAGATCCTTAACCCTAACGCTAAAATTGACTGTTTTGATTAAAAAGAAGAACTTTATGTAGTTTTGGTTCTACTTGGAAACCACTTCTAGACTTTGTACTTGAAACTAAACATAATGAAACTGACTGTAGGTTTTGATGATTAGAATGAGACTGTATGTATGTATGTATGTATGTATGTATGTATGTATGTATGTATGTATGTATGTATGTATGTATATAATTTAAAGTCACAACCCCTGGTATTTCCCAAATATGGGAGGAAGATCACTACTTCCATTCTCTGTCCTTCGGCTCGTCACAAGAGACCATCCAGAGGCAGAAACCCAATATTTTTACTGTTGCCTTTTTGTTACATTTTGTTGTATTTGTGCTGATAAATAAATAAATAAATAAAGGAAGACTAGTATAGATCTATTTCAAGCTATTTAGCTCTCATCAGCTAGCCATACCCTTACTGGGATTTGAACCTGGGCTATATTACATACTAGGCAGACTTTTTAGCCATTAGGCCACAGGCTCTTATCCGTTATCAGCAAAGCCAGGGTGAAAAGTATCTATTAGATTTTTTTTTTACAACCCCCGGAAGTAGTGATCTTCCTCCCATATTTGGGCATACCGGGGGTTGTAAAAAAAAATCTAATAGATACCTTTCACCCTGGCTTTGCTGATAACGGATAAGAGCCTGTGGCTAAGAAGTCTGCCTAGACTTCTGCCTAGACTTCTTCTGCCTAGACAAATACAACTATTGTGACGAGCCTAATGACAGAGAGTGGAAGTGTGACCTTCCTCCCACACTTGGGCATACCAGGGGTTGTGACTTTAAGTATATATATATATATATATATATATATATATATATAAATAAAATGTGGAGAGACTAGAAAGAGTGCAGAAAAGAGCAACAAAGATGATTAGGGGACGGGAGGTTAAAACATATGAAGAACTGTTGCAGGGACTGAGTATGTCTAGTTTAATAAAAAGTTTAATAAAAAGAAGGACTAGGGGAGACATGATAGCAGTATTTCAATATCTCAGGGGTTGCCACAAAGAAGACGGAGTCAAATTATTCTCCAAAGCACCTAACGGTAGAATAAGAAGCAATGGGTGGAAAATCAAGGAGAGAAGCAATTTAGAACTGAGGAGAAATTTCCTGACAGAACAATTAATCAGTGGAACAGCTTGCCTCCAGAAGTTGTGAATGCCCCAACACTGGAAGTTTTAAAGAAGATATTAGATAACCTAGGCAGGGGGTTGGACTAGAAACCTCCAAGGTCCCTTCCAACTCTGTTATTCTATTCTATTCTATGTGACTTGAAATGTTTAAAAATGTAAAGCAAAGGGTTGAGGCTATAACTTTTTTGTATTCTACTGTACAGAAGTGGGAAGTCGGTATTTTTTTCTCTTCCATTTCTCTGCAGTGATCTAATAATTTCCTCTTTAATTTTTCTAACTTTTGTTTAGATTTGTATTTTATCTCATAATAAACTTTTTATTAAAAAAATATAGCTAAAAAGAGAAAAAGATTTATGTCTGCCCCTTGTTTCTCAATTTCTTGGGATCTATACATGCTTATGCCTCTGATTTACCTGATTTAAGATCATGTTTTTTAAAATAGCATATTTTACCATACAAACCTACTAGATTATAAAACGTTCAAGAGATGACTCTTGGCTTGTCTCACCAGTATTAGCGGCATGATGATAGGAGTACAGAAAAGTCATTTACAGTGGCATTTCCCACATTTTGTTCCTCATTTTCTGCAACATAGCTCTAATAATGAACATGATTTTAATACATTGGTAGAATTATTTTGAAAAATATAAACTCCAATATTTCTTTCCATGTAATAGATGTGCAGCATACTTTCTTCCTATTATATTTTGGGTGAGGCAGCTTTACCCAAAGCACAAAAAATGTAAAAAAAAAAAATAGTAAGCATGCAAAAGCAAGAACGTAGCTAAATTTATATCAGCAATACTTATTATATCTTTTTATACCTTTCTAACTTACTTCCACATCCATTTCATACATTACCTTTTGTTCTTTAAACTTCTCAATTTCTTCTTTTTGAGAATCTCAATAACTCCGCCCAAACACAATTTTCTTGCTGATTTCCTACTTTACACCCACTATTCTTGTTTTTAAAAATGTGATTTTAATTTAAAATAATATGAATTCTTTTCCATTCTAGGCTCAACTGGCAGATACAGCAACACTAAAATATCTTACATTTCTGTTTGCTTTGTTTTTTTAATGGGCAGCAACCATTAGGGAATATTTTTTTAAATGAAAAATAGCTCCGTAAGTTTGTACAGGTAGTCCTTGATTTACAACCACAACTGAGCCCAAAATTCCTATTGCTAAGTGAAACATTTGTTAAGAGGGTTTTGCCCCATTTTACAACCTTTCGTGTCACAGTTGTTAAATGAATCATTGCAGTTGATAAGTTATTAACCCAGTCAATGGCTTCTCTGTTGACTTTCCTCATCACAAGGCCACAAAAGGTGATCACATGATCTTGGGTCACAGCAATGGTCATAAATATGAACCAGCTGCCAAGCACCTGAATTTTGATCACATGATCATGGGAATGCTGCAAAGGTCAAAACTGTGAAAATAGGTCAGAAGTCATAGTTTTCACTTTTCATAAGCCATTGTAACTTTGAACAATGAGGAAGTGAACTGTTGTAAGTACCTGTACTTTAATCTAGTGCATGTCAATCATAGTTTCTCTGGTTGAAAAACAGGGCTTTATAAAACAGATGCCTTTGAACTGTAGTGTTGGCATAAATGATTCCATATGCCAAGGTCAGCCAGAACAACTAACAGAAACTAACTAACTAACCAAAAGGTGTTCAATCATATTAAACCAGAAACAGCACCATGTCTGATTTATTTTGGCCATGTCATGCAAGCAAATTCATTGGACAAGTCAAAGATTGTAGAAATGGTTAGAAAAAAGGGCTGCAAAGAACTTGCTGCTTAATAGCATCAAAGCTGATACAAAGATGAACATCCAATAATTTAAAAAAGCTGTGCTTGACAGGATATCACAGAATAGTCTGTAAAGTCGCCACCAAGAATCAAATATGAATGGTAAAGAATGAATGAATGAAATGTTAGATATTCAAACATGTCCATTTTGAATATCAAACAACTATTTTTAGTTGGAAAAGCTTCCAAACTGATCAAAGCAGTCTTTTCCCCACTTGAAATAATTGTTTCATCCTAAAAATAAGGTAATTCAAATTTGAACTTTTTCCTTTGATAAATCTTTTGCATACATCTAGCGAGAAAGTTAAAAGAAAAAAGAAAGATTTCCCCCATCCCCCTTTTCTAGTAACTAATTAAAAGAGAGGGTTAGTGTTTGGCTTCACAGCATAATTTGTACACCAACTTGATTTAAAAAAATGAAAAGTAGAAATCTGTGACTGATGACAAAGAGCAATTTCTACTTCTTGTCTTTCACAAATACCTCGTATTCACATGTTTATGGTTTCCTTAAGCCATGGAAGGAAACAATGAACTGTACAGATCATCGAAGATAAATTTAAGGCTTGCTTTACACAGACCACATTTTTCAGTGCAATGTATATAGTACCCATTCAAAGTCGTTGTTCCTGCACATTATCCAACTCTTCTGTATGTATTAATTCACTCCTGGTCTCTTCTGGTCTTGGTTTTGATGTGTCTAGTAGTTTCTCCTCATCTTTCTTTTGAAGATGCTTTTTCTCATCGGATGTACCCATAACTGAGTTATTCTTGGCTGTAAATAGAGAGAACATTTTAAAAAGTGTAATTAAAAGGTACATGTTAATTTACTTACCATTGGCCCAGGGGTGAAATGCTACCAGTTCGGACTGGTTCACCTGAATTGGTAGTAAAAATGGTACTTGTTCATCCGAACCGGTAGTAAAAAAAATGCTACCAGTTTGGGCGAATCAGTTTTTCCAATGATCAACTGTGATGCATGATTCATATTAGCTAGAAAGCAGAATTTCTAGCTTTCTAGCTAATCTAAATCATGTGGCACAGCAGATCCCCCCCCCTCACTGTTTGCTTACTTTTGCAGGTGCACTCTGTGCATGCACGGAAGGTCCTGTGCATGCGTGGAGGTGGTGCGTGCAACTGTGCGTGCATGCTCAACCAGTAGCAAAGGTAAGTGGATTTCACCCCTATATTGGTCCCTTAATTACCTTTAAAAGATACTACACTCTTCCAAAGAGCTATTTACAACTTCTTTTCACTTAGGACAGCCATATCTTTGACATGGTCATGTGGTCAAATTTGGGTACTTGGCAACTGGATCATCTTTACTGCTGTGTGTAGCATCTCAGTCACATAACCATAATTTGCAACTTAGTCAAGAGTTTCCAGCATTTATTTCCAGTTTCTGGCACAAAAAGGCCATTGGGGAAATGGATTTTCTTAGCGACCACTTTGTTTGCTTAACAGCTGCCACAAAAATTGCCCAAAAAAGTGGGCCTGGTCATGTGTTGCTTTAACATAGGACCACAACAACCGATAACCATATCCAGACTCAAATTATAGTCATAAGTCAAGGACTAGCTGTACGGTGCTTCCACCCTCCCCCCGATCCTTCTATGCTAGTTTTTTCACCGGCTTTGCTTTGTCCCTGCTGTTCATCACTGCCATTAAACCCTTCATTCTTTAGATGTGAAAGGTTACCTTTATATATACATATTGTTATTCCTGCTCCTAGTATCAATCCAGAACCGAGTCCAGCCAAACACACCAGCCAAAGAGGCACTGCAGTTGGAATCGTAGGAGTAACTGTGGGCCGAGAAGTTGAGAGAAAAAATGTATTCCTAGTACTTTGGGTAACTGGGAGACTGGGATGAATAATCACATCTCCCTCACCTTCTGGTCGCCAAAGGACAGACTTTTCCAATGAGGTTTCCAAAGCTTCGTGTTCTACTCGACAAGCATAGGTGACTTCAACATCACTCTTCTGTGGGAAGAAGACACTGTTGATGTAAAACATCCCATTGTGCATGCGGTACACCTCTGACTTTACTTGCTCTTGTGGCTCTCCGTTTTTCAACCACTGAATGTTGATTTGAGAGGGATAAAATTCGCTCACATTGCACAGGGCCGCAACAAATTTTTCCCCTTGAGGCCTTGTGATCAGCTGAAGGTTGGGCTGAGCTGCAAAGAGAGGAAGGAAATTTGAAGTCCTGCATCCAATAGGCCAGTGTTTCTCACCCTTGGCAATTTGAAGATGGGTGGACTTCATTTCCCAGAATTCCTCAGTCAGCCAGTTGCCAAGGTTGACAAACACTGCAATAGACAATTCCCATCATCAGTTCCTAGCTTCTTGGAGCCACCTGGGATGACAGGTTGTCCTCAACTACAACCATTTATTTAGTGACTGTTTGAAGTTAGTGTCAGGGCAAAAAAAGTGAATTATGGCCATTTTTCACACAACCATTGCAGCATCCTCACCGACATGTGATCCAAATTCAGATTAGCAAGGCATGTATTTATGACGGTTGTAGTGTCCCAGCGTCATACGATCACATTTGGCACTTTCTGACAACCAAAGTGAACGGGGAAGTCGAATTTACTTAACAACCATATTACTAGGTTAACAACAGTTGTGATTCACTTAACCAGGAGTCCCCAACCCCTAGTTTGTGGACCAGCACCAGGCCATGGCATATCAGCAACCAGGCCACAGAAACAAGCATAGCACCATTCATAGGATTTAGGCAGTATGCGAAACAATGCCCCCTCTGATCCACAGAAAAAACTTTCTCCATGGAACTAGTCCCTGGTCCCCAAAGGTTTGGTGGCCACTGTACTCAACTGTGGAGGAAAAAGATTGTAAAATTGGGTAAAATTCACGTAACAACTATCTTGCATAGTAATGGAAATTTTAGGCTCAATTGTGGTCATAAGTAAAATACTAGCTGTATTGTTGACACAGCTGCTGTGTGAACTAGGGTCAGTTGATATCGGCTTGCTTCAACTGATCAATCAGGGAGCACCAAAATCAGTTTCCAGCTACTGACTGTTCCTCTCTTCCATCTAAAACAGTGTTTCTTAAACTTGGCAACTTTAAGATTCTTGTACATCTCAACATATGAATGCAATTCAGCCCAAAATATCTGTTGTTAAGTGAAACAGTTATTAAGTGAATTTTGCCCCATTTTATGATCTTTCTTGCCAAGATTGTTAAGTGAATCACTGCAGTGATTAAGTTAGTAACATGGTTGTTAAGTGATGTCTGGCTTCCCCATTGACATGTTGTGGCCTGCCAGCAGCCAGTGGAGCTAGCAGCAGATTCGGACAGTGGGGAGGTTGGGGAGAAACATGGGCCAGTCCTGGAGTCTGGGGAAAGCTCTGACGAGTGTTCTACGTCAAAGGCAGAGATGGGGCCAGGGCCGTCTGATAGTTATCAGCCGTCTTCTGAGTCAGTTATCAGTGAGGCAGACAAACAGCTGGAGCCTGTTCCCAGTGTGCGCATGTGCAGAGTTCCCAGACTAAGGGATCAGCTAAGGAACAAGGGTTGACTTGGGAGTAAGGCCACAGGTGGACAATGAATGGCTCCTCCCATAGGGAATAAAAGAGGAGCTAAAGGAGACGGGTGTTTGCAGTAGACAATTAGTTCATTTCTGCATTCTTGCCAAGTATTGTCGAGTCTGAGAGATATCTGGCCTGGCCATTCTCCAAGCCTGATAAAGGTTGGTAATTGTGTACTATCTGGAAAGACTGTGGGAAAGGAAAGACTTTGCTGGAGAGGAATTCACTGTAAATTAAATAAAAGGTGTTTATCAGGACGAGGACTCAACTTCATGCTGCTGGGGAAACCTAGTTCAGAACATGACATTGCTTGTCAGAACAAGATCAAAAGATGATCACATGATTCTGGAACATTGCAATAAATATCATAAATATGAGTAAATGTCATAATCACGAGCCTAACATCTAAATTTTGATCACGTGGCCGTGGGGATGCTGCAATGGTTGTAAGTGTAAAAAAAAAAGGTTATTAGTTACATTTTTTAGTGCTGTTGTAACTTCCATCACTGAATGAACTGTTGTAAGGCAAGGAATTTTGTGAGTTGATGTCCATGCATCTTAAAATCGCCGTGTTTGAGAAACACTGATCTGAAACAAACACAGGTCACGAGCCATGAGGCTCCCTCAAAGCTCAGTTTGGGTATTCCTGAATTCTACAGAGAACCAAGAGGCCAGATGGTCACCAGTGGGAATATAGGCAGCTTCCCTAAGCGCTACGGACCCCTAGGCTGACATTTGAGTTGTGCTAGCAGAGGGAGAGGTGTATTTACAGTCCCAAAGAACCAATCTATCAAGACAGTCAATCTATTGTAGCTTTTATCACGTGCATTTTGAATCTATGAAGTTGCTGCAATATTCTTGTGTTTTTATTTCTCTCTTCCAACAGCTCTGGGGCTTACATCCAATTTTTGGGGAGCTATAGGGAGCACTGGGACCTTAGATGTGCACTACTGTGTATGAAGGTTCCACCACAAAACCGCGTTCGACTAAAGGGCGCTCGACGAAACCGCGTAGCTGACGTCATCACAGCGCGACAACAGCACGGAGAAAAAAGCACGCTGTAAACGCTAAGCCTAAAATTAACCCCTAAACCTAAACCTAACCCCCCTAAACCTAATCCCAAACCTAACTCTAAACCTAACCCTTAACCTAACCCTAAACCTAACCCTTAATCTAACGCTAAACCTAATCCTAATCCTAACCCTTAACCTAACCCTAACCCTTAACCTAACCCTAAACCTAACCCTAACCCTTAACCTAACCCTACACTTAACTCTAAACCTAACCCTTACCTTAACTTGAATCGGCTTGCTTTCAAAGCGCTATTTAAAGCGCCATTCTTTCTCCACGCTCGCTCTTGTCGCCCTGCTGATGACGTCAGCGACGCGGTTTAATCAGGCGCGCTTTAGTCGAGCACGGTTTTGTCGTGCCGCGGTGTATGAAAGGTGCAATATTATCAAAATGGTGTGTGCTGTGCTCTGATTTTACAGAGGATACAACTTAGTACTTTAATCTCTTCCCCACCCCGACTTTGGCAGTATTGGAAGAAAAATTCCCTTGGTTCATCCCTCCAGCAGAGATAAGACTATTAGCACTGTAGGACAAATAGACAAGAAAACAAACTTCCACAAAGAAGTTTACTTTTGGAAGCCAGAGGATAGTGACATCCGCAATGGGTTCTGAGCTAGCTAGCTGACCTGAGAACCACATATTGAAGGTTTTATGTTCTTTTTTTTTTTAGTGTTTGAGATTCAGATATTTTCATGGGGTTTGCTGGTGTACCTTTTGATGGGATAATTTTTTCTGGCTTCGTCATTCAGGAAGGAAGAGGTTAATCCTAGCCACCGGGAGGGATGGGGATGTAAATCTGGTGAGTTTCTGTGCGCTACTGTCTTAATCTTGTCAGTCCTCATTATTTTAGTTGAAAGGAAAAGAACTATCTTCTGTGGTTTCAGAGTTTACTTTAAGATGCTCTGTTGTAGGCTCTTATCAGCTAGCCTGACACTATTATGCTTAGCTGAGTGCTGGACTGTTTTGTTTAGTTTTTCCTTTGTGAAGGACTTTGATTCTGAAGCTTTTGTGTTAGGGGCTCAGCTTCTGCGGGGATGATGATTATTTTGTTATGTTTTGTTATTTGCTTGGGGGAAGGGGGTGATTTGCTCTTTTTTCTATCACCAGATATCCAAGTTGTGCATATTCTTCTGGGCACCCATATAAAAAACACCATGTGGTATCTTTCAAGTTAGCATGAGAAAATATATATGTGCCCAAGAGCTTGTCCTCTTCCACTAAATACAGATTACGAAGGTATTTTTCAACTAGACAGCTGTTTGAAGATATAACTGCCAAAACATCTTAGGGAGATATTTACGCAAGCAAGATTCGAACAGCTTAACACAATGGTCAGATATGGGAGATTCCATTCTATACCCTACGCACCTCTGCATTTGCAGAACTGCAAAGATAAGAAGACCTGGCTCACATCCTATTTGATTGGTGCTTGTATACGGTGGTGAGAGACAGGTACCTTGGTCTGTATACTAAACAAATGACCCATTGGGATCCCCATATCAAAACGACTTACCTTACGTGTGGCCAGAACTGGAAAATAACATTTAACACAGCACAGTACTTAAACAAAATGGTTTGGTTGAGATTTGCATATGTGGGACTGATTGGGGTACATTGCAGGGGTGACACTGAAATGTAATTTTATCATATTTTATCTATATCTTAAATTATTATATTCTATTCCAATTTTATTTTAGACTTTATTTTATTCTAATTCCATTTTAAATCGTATTTTATTCCAGTTCCATTTTAAATTGCTTTTATCAAATTTTAGTAATAATTTGTTTCTGGAACTTTGCACTTTGATATGGCCCAAGGGCTAATCAATAAAGACTATAAAGGGGAATGTTATGTTTCCCTATTTCCTTGGGGAAGGGAGGGATTTTCTCTTTTTTCTATCACCAGATATCCAAGTTGTGCATATGCTTGGGGGCACCCATATAAAAAAACACTGTGTGGTATCTTTCAACTTAGCATGAGAAAATATACAAGTGCCCAAGAGCTTCTCTTCTTCCACTAACTACAGATTAACTGAAAGAGTGACATTACCCATAAGGCAGAAAATGTCTCCAAGTTGAGTCTTAAAGCTAGCTTTGAACCTTCTGAGAAGAAGCTAGTGCCTGGTTCATGCTACACAACAGTGCAGTTTGTTTGGTTCCGACTTCAAGATGTCACAATAACCAAGCCACATGAGGTTTGTAAGATAAGAGTCTATAACTGGCTGGGTCACATAAATGGAGTCAATTAGGACTTTTTTTTTTAAAAAAAATAAAGATTTAAATGAACAAGGTGATGCATTTTGTGCACCCAGCTCTGCCTTTCAGCCCAAATTTCAAGAAACAGTTTAAAATAAAGAGATTGTGACTGGACAACTGGAGAAAGACTGACCTGGGTTCCTTGCTTTCTGAGCAAAAGGTTATACTCACCTTGCAAGCTCAGTTGGAATTGTGGTGCCTCTGGCCCTTTGAATGCTTGGTGATTGATATGGCAAGAGAAGTTGGCTTTGGCATCCGAAAATTCTGGTACGAGCTTCAGGAGACTTTCTGCTCTGAACAATTGGCCAGTGCTGGGCTGAACAGGAGGCCGTTCGGGGCCTTGCACAATCTTATCATTTCGGAACCACGTCATGGATATATTGCCAGGATAGAAATCTGTTGCTGTACATGCAATCGTGTTTAGCTTGCTCAACTGCACTTTTGTAGAGCCAAGTTTAACAAGTGGGGGAGCTGGGAACAGAGAGGATACAAGAAGACATTCTTACTATCTAGCGACCCAATTAATTCCATTAATCAGCACTGAAGGCCAACAGCCGTGATACACCATCCACCTACTGCTATTCAGTATTGTTTGGAAATGTGCAAGTCAACATCTGGAAGACACATGAGACACAAGAGAGAATGGGAAGACTCCAAGAACAAGAATAGAAAGATTGTTAGTTTCCTACAGGAAAAGTTTCAAAGCTATAATTTTGTCACAAAGAAGGTGGCACTGATGGAAACGTCTGCACCTGTCCTTCCCAACTTTCTTACTCTGGGTCAATAAACAACTGCTCATAAACACTAACAAACACGTATTCAAGTTATAGGAAGATGCATTTGAGTCAGTACCAGGCAGAGGTTGCATCCATTTCTGGTCCTTATGAATCTATTGAAACACACAGAAACAAATTTTAAAAAAATGCATACATGTATAAACTTTATGCATAAAAGTTGTGAGATTACAACATTAGCATGTAAGAAACAGTGTAGTAAAATCAAAGGACACAGTCCGACAACATGAAGAATTTTGTCTGACAAGTAATTCTATGGGCAAACCAAAGTAGCAGACATTTCTAGGGAGGAAATTCAAAGAAATTCAAAGAAAAAGAAGACACTACTGATAATAATCTCTCCAATGGCGAACTCATTTTTTTTTTTTTTTAACCTTTATTTGTATGCCGCCCTTTTCCCTGAAGGGACTCAGGGCGGCTCACAATTCAAAAGGGAGGGGGGAGATGACAAACAATAAACAATACAGCATATTAAAAGAGAAAAAACGCAACAATCACACCATTCGAGTGGGGCTATAATCTTAGCCCCAGGCCAGCCGGGACAGCCAGATCTTTACAGCAGCGCGGAAGGATTGGAGGGTGGTGAGGGTCCGAATCTCCACGGGGAGTTCGTTCCAAAGGGACGGAGCAGCCACCGAGAAGGCCCTCCTCCGGGTAGTTGCCAGTTTGCACTGGCTAGAAGATGAGATTCGGAGGAGGCCTAATCGATGCGATCGAATCAGTCTGGTGGAGGTAATTGGCAGTAGGCGGTCTCTCAAGTACCCAGGCCCATTACCATGTAGGGCTTTATAGGTGATAAGTAGCACCTTGAAGCGCACCCGGAGATCCACAGGTAGCCAGCGCAGCTCGCGGAGGATAGGTGTTACGTGGGTGAACCGAGGTGCACCCACTATCGCTCGCGCGGCCGCATTCTGGACTAGCTGGAGTCGCCGAATGCTCTTCAAGGGCAGCCCCATGTAGAGCACATTGCAATATTCCAGCCTAGAGGTCACAAGGGCACGAGTGACTGTTGTGAGGGCCTCCCGGTTCAGGTAGGGACGCAACTGGTGTACCAGGCGAACCTGGGCAAATGCCCCCCTGGTCACAGCTGACAAATGATGTTCGAAGGTCAGCTGTGGGTCCAGGAGGACTCCCAAGTTGCGAACCCTGTCTGAGGGGCGTATAATTTGACCCCCCAGCCTGAGAGATGGAGTACTTGGCCAATTCTTGGGAGGGAAACACAACAGCCACTCGGTCTTTTCTGGATTGAGAACAAGCTTGTTGACCCCCATCCAGTCTTTAACAGCATCCAGCCCCTGGCTCATCACATCCATCGCTTCGTTGAGTTGGCACGGGGCGGACAGATACAATTGAGTATCGTCCGCATATTGATGGTACTTTATCCCGTGCCGTCGAATGATCTCACCCAGCGGTTTCATGTAGATATTGAAAAGAAGGGGGGACAGGACCGAACCCTGAGGCACCCCACATGTTAGGGGCCTAGGGGTCGATCTCTGCTCCCCAACTAACACCGACTGCGACCTGTCTGAGAGGTAAGAGGAGAACCACTGTAAGACAGCGCCTCCCACCCCCACCTCCCGCAGTCGTCGCAGAAGGATACCATGGTCGATGGTATCGAAAGCCGCCGAGAGGTCAAGGAGCACTAGGATGGAGGCATGGCCTCCATCCCTGGCTCTCCAGAGATCATCGGTCAACGCGACCAAAGCGGTTTCTGTGCTGTAGCCAGGTCTGAAGCCAGACTGGAACGGATCGAGATAGTTGGCTTCCTCCAAGGACCGCTGGAGCTGAAAGGCCACCACCTTCTCAACAACCTTCCCCACAAAGGGGAGGTTGGAGACTGGTCGGTAGTTATTTAAAACAGCTGGATCCAAGGATGGTTTCTTCAGGAGGGGTCTCACCACCGCCGTCTTTAAAGCGGGGGGAAAGATCCCCTCCCGAAGTGAGGCGGTAACAACCGCCTGGATCCAGCCTCGTGTCACCTCCCTGCTGTTTACAACCAGCCAGGAAGGGCACGGGTCCAGCACACATGTGGAGGAACCTACAGCTCTCATGGCCTTGTCCACATCCTCAGGGGCAACCGCCTGAAACTCAATCCAGCGATGATTTACCAGATCATCCCTTAGTGCCTCGGCTGGAACTGCGGGATTGGAGTCCAGGTCCGCCCGGAGCCGAGCAACCTTGTCTGCGAGAAATTGGACGTAGTCCTCAGCCCTGCCCTGCAGCGGATCGCCCGTATCCCTCCTATTTAGGAGGGAACGGGTTATCCTAAACAGGGCGGCTAGGCGCGACTCAGCAGACGCAACCAGAGAGGCAATGTGTGTTTTCTTAGCCGTCCTAATTGCCCGAACGTAATCTCTGGTGCAGGTTGTCAAAAATGCTCGGCTCGATTCGGATTTGCTGGACCTCCAAAGGTGCTCTAGGCGTCTCCTTCGGCGCTTCATCTCCCTGAGTTCCTCAGTGAACCAAGGAGCCTTTCGGGATCGACTGCCTCGGAGTGGCCGTAGAGGCGCAATCCGGTTAAGAGACTCCGCCGCTGCCAGATCCCAGGCAGCAACCAGAGTCTCCACCGAACTGCGGGCGAGAGTATCAGGAATAACCCCAAGCTCCGTCTGGAACCCCAAAGGGTCCATAAGTCGCCTGGGGCGGAACCACCTGGTCGGTTCCTCCTCCCTACAGTGGGGGTTTGGTCTCCGAAAGTCAAGCCTCAATAGGTAGTGGTCTGACCATGACAGGGGCAAGATCTCGCTACCCCTCAGACTAAGATCACAATTCCACTGCTCCGAGAGGAATACGAGGTCAAGCGTGTGACCCGCCGAGTGGGTTGGTCCTCGGATTACTTGGGTCAAGCCCATGGTTGTCATGGAAGCCATGAACTCCTGCGCTCCATCAGAGTGTTCACCGAGCGAAGGCAGATTGAAATCCCCCAGAACCATAAGTCTGTGGAACTCAACTGCCAGCTCGGCTATCGACTCGAGGAGCGAGGGGAGGGCTGTTGCAACGCAGTTAGGAGGCAGGTACGTTAGCAGCAGACCCACTTGACCCTTGAGGTCCAACTTCACCAGCAGGGACTCACACCCAACAAGCTCCGGAGCAGGGATCCTACGAGGTGCTAGAGACTCTCGGATAACAATAGCCACACCCCCACCCCTTCCCTGAGCTCTCGGCTGATGGTGCACCTGAAAACCCTCTGGGCACATCTCTACGAGGGGGACTCCTCCCTCCGGGCCCAGCCAGGTCTCAGTAATACATGCCAGGTCTGCCCTCTCGTCTAATATCAAGTCCCGAACGAGAGGAGCTTTATGAGTTACAGACCTGGCATTTAGCGCCAGCAGCCTGAGGCCAGGGTCCTGATTGCTCACACCACCTGGCCTTGGAGTGGAACTTGTAGGGCCGGAAGGAGGGATCTCTGTGATGTAGCGAACCCTCCTTCCCCGGTAATGGCCTGCCCTAAAGTCCCCGCCATATCTGCCCCTCCCTGTTAAGACCGTAATGCTCCGTCCCACTCCCGTGTCCGTAGTTCCACCCACCACCCCTAAAGCCCCCGCGTTCCCCGACAAGCCCTTCGAATCAGTCATCCCCTCACATAAACACAGTCACTCGTCCATACATTCCCCACATAGGTCAGTTAAAAACACAGAAAATACAACAGTAATGAAATTAAAAAAGTGGGTACAATCATCAATCAAACATAACAGTCACACTACATTCCTAAAAAATTATAATAGCTAATCCCCAGACAACAAAATCTAATGGCAGATGATACAGATAGCATAGATAAATATGATAGGGAATTGTTTTATTTACATATTAATTCTAATTATGTACTCTGTGTGTGTGTGTGTGTGTGTGTGTGTGTGTGTGTGTGTGTGTGTGTGTATACACACAAACATATATATATTCTCTCTATGTATGTATGCATGCATGCATGTATGTATGTATGTCTATATCTCTATCTATCTATCTATCTATCTAATCTATATATCTATATATTTCTATCTATATCTCTCTATATCTGTGTCTGTCTGTCTGTCTGTCTGTCTTTCTGTCTTTCTATCTATCTTCCTGCAGAAATGGAGGTCAGAGGGTATGCCTTACAAAAAGAAAGTTGGACTAGAACAGTTAAGCTCTTCCTTACTTTGTTACTTTATAACTGCTACCTTCTCTCTCTAAGTCATGTATGTTTTAGCATCATTAATAGTCTGTGACCCCTAATTCCCCCCAAAACACTTTTAAAATTGTGGCCTTGGTCGGGGGTAGGCAATCACTTTTCCCAAGGAGCCAAGGACTATTGTGGAGGGCTCCCAGCACTACCCCCTACCCACCAGCCACCCAATGCCTGTCCTCTTTAACCCACTCCATTCCTGCCCCTGCTGCCAATGCCTCGTCTCCCACCAGGATGTGGCCTGCAGGCCATAAAATGCCCAGGTCTGTCCCAGGTTAAGGCTTTTAACCTGTGTTGTGGTCACGCTTTAAATATTTTGAAGGTTATCATATGACCTTCGTTCCGCTTCCCCTGGTTTCCTTTACCTTCCACTCTCAACTCTATTGTCTTCTCTTCCCTGTCAGGGCTGTGGAGAACAGAGCAAGTGTAAATCTTTCCATCTGCGTCCTGCACATTTGGAAGCAGAATGCTGGCGTTGCCCCGTAGCACTTCCGTAGGAGACATCTTTACCCCTGGCTGAAAGATTTCCAACTCATCTTCAAAATTAGCAATGTCTCTTGAACCCACACGCCATGTCACCGTTAGGCTTTGTGGACGTATGGGCCCAGAAGAGTCTTCAAAATTACAAGGCAGCAGGACATCAGAACCTGGTTTGCCTTGAATTGGGCCTTCGGGAACTGTAACAGTCAAAGCTGCCTCTGAAACAGAAAGGCAACAGGAAGAATTGCGGTTAAAAAAATCAACAAGGTACCATCGGCGGTCCTCACAGTTCACTTAGTGGTTGTTCAAAATTACAATGGCACTGAAAATGACTATTTTTTACACTTATTGCTGTTGCAGACCCTTGGCAACTGACACATATTTATTACTGTTGAGAAGTCCTGGGGTCATGTGATCACAATTTTTTAATAAGAAAGTCAATAGGAAAACCAGATTTATTTAACAACTGTTTTATTAACAACTGCAGTGATTCACTTAACAGTTGCGAGCAGAAAGGTCGTAAAATGGAGCAAATTCACTTAATGTTTCACTTAGCAATAGAAATTTTTGGGCTCAATTATGGCCATAAGTCAAGGACTATGTATGCGGCCTGGCATCCACATAAATTCAAGATTGCCTGTTTTAGTTAGAAGAGAAGATAATTTTTTATTGGCCACTAGTATTTGGGAACACAAGGAATTTGCCACCGGTGCATAAGCTGTCTGTGTTCATATAAGCAACAAGTGATAATGATTACATGATTATAATCATAAAACACTATCATCATAAATTGCAACACACAGCACTCAATAGTATTAAGCAATTAACATAAATTATAATTATATTAGTATCCTAATAATAAATATTAGTTATACTAATGAATAAAAATATACTAATAAAAACGATAAATATAAATCATAAGATACAAATCACACGGTTATAGTCATAAGAAGCTAAGGAAATAGATAATAGAAAAGATGAGAAGGATAATAGTAACACAGCCTTCCCAGATAGTTTGACATCCCAGGGCATAAGACAGTGTTGTGGGAAATAGTTGTATATAGGGGGGAAAACTGTCCTTGTGTCTGGTTGTTGTATCTAGAGGTCTTCTTAGTTGAGATCAACTCATCTGAAATATTTTCTCATGAGAAGCTATTTTTTATTTCCAAGCTTTTGTGAACTGGGAAGGGGTTGAAGCCGGAAAATGTTGGGTTTTTTTCACCATCGTGCCCGTTCAAAAGGCAGGCTGGGCCCTCAGTGATGGCCTTGTGAAATTAGTGAAGATAGTTTTATTGGATGGTACACAATGCACCATCTGAAACAAAACTTTATTGCTTAATTCATTAATTAGCGTATGGTTGTTTATTGTTGTTTCATTTCATTTTGATCTTGTTGTGCTAAATTTATTTTGCGTACAAGTCTGAGAAATGAATACTCAATTGGGATGGGACTATATGTATATATCCTTCATGTGAAGAGTAGTTTTGTAAAGGAAGGTTTATTCTTTGACTATACTACAATTATAAGGGTTCCTTGATAAAACTAGCTCAAATTTGAATGTAGATTCCTTCTGAAATTCATAATCTATTTCCACATTAACCTACAGCAGTAAAATATTATTTCAGGGATAATTTTTCTTTCTAATGATCTCCTCTAAGTGAGGCATCTCTTGGCATTTGATCAGTGTGCCAATAGCTGCCATTTCAGGGGTATAAAAACTAATGACTTAGTTCAGGGGTGTCAAACTCGATTTCATTGAGGGTCACATCAGGGTTGTGTTTGACCTTGAAGGCCCAGGTAGACATGGCCAGTTTGATGTCATTTGTATTGGGGCGGGGGGGGGGGGCACTGTGGTGGCCAAGTGCTAAGGTAGGATTTCCCTTAGACTCTCTCTCACTCTCATTATAATCTTCTTTCCTTCCTTCTTATTCTTCTTTTTCCTTCTCTCTTCCTTCCCCTTTTTTCTTCTTTCCCCTCTTTTCTTATTTTTTTCTTTCTGATTCTCTTCCCATCTTTACTTCTTTTTCTTTGTCTTTCCTCTTTCTATTTTCCTGCCCCTTCATGCTCAAATACAAGAGGAGAAATATTTTCTCCTTTTTTTGTTTTTAGTTTGTTTTGCTAGCCCTCTGCCAGTGAAAACGGAACACAGGGAGTGGGTGTGACCCTCCCAAGCTCCATTTTCGCTGACAGAGACACTGTGGATCTGGCCTGCGGACCGTAGGTTTGACATCCCTGACTTAGCCTAACATGGAATCCTGTAAAGATTCAAGTGACAAGTCCTGCTTACTTGGGCAAGAAATGCAACAAAATGAACTAGTGTCAGGCTCCCAAGAACCAAGAAAAACAAGTGGAGTTACCGTAATTCAGAGTAGCTGCCTTTATTGTTCCTCACCTCCAGACAAAAATCTTGCCAAGCTAAAGCAACTATTTGCATCACTATAGATATACTTTGGGAAATGCTAAGGAGGATCCTCCTTAACTCTCTTTCCCCTGACCAAACTCTCCATGCCAAAATTGCCCTCTGGAATGCCAAACTGGAAAACCAATTTGGCCTAGTGGTTAAGGCACCAGGCTAGAAAGCAGGAGACTGGGAGTTAAAGTCCTGCCTTAGCCTATGAAAATCACCTGGGTGACTTTGGGCCAGTCACACTGACTCCAATCCATTACACAGGGCTGTTGTTGTTGTATCGAAAAAAGGAGAAAGAAGGTGGGTTGCATATGTTCGCCACAAAATACATACATACATACATACATACATACATACATACATACATACATACATACATACATACATAAATTTCCCCTTCTGGCTATCCAAACTATGAAACTATATTTCATTACAACTATATAGACAGAATTCAAGCCCTCTTGAACTGAGAGCTTTGATCCAACAATCCCCATTGCCACAGTTTTAAAAAAATGACCATCAAGCTGGGTCCGTTGCCATCCCATTGCATTTGCCACTGGCAAGACACCAGACACCAACCATAGCTTTTCCACCACATCTCTCTCAACGAGCTGTCTTTGAAGCGCCCCCCCCCCTCCCGGGACACAAGTTTTCCTTTGATTTATCCATGGGGTTTATCCCTGACATCCTTGGGGACAGAAAAGGAAAAATATATTCCTGTCATATGGACTGAAAAGGGAAGTGGCAGAACTCTGGCCAATTTTATGTGCTTAAAAAAGACAAAGGAGACCTTCCATTTTCCTATAATTTTATTGTGGATGTTGATAAAAATAGTAAAAACTCATATAAATGAAAGAAAAAAGAATCATAAGAAAAAATAAAAGCAGATAAAATAGAACAATAGAAAAGAAAGAAAATGGTGAGAAAAAGAAACTTCAAATTTTCATTTACTATTATAGTTCATACTATAGTTCGAACCTTCATACTATATAGCACTATGTAGACACATTTAGTTACAAACAGCTATCTCTTCGTCCCATATGCCATCCCTTATCTGTAAGCAAGCCCATAAACATCAACTTTTCAATTCTAATGTCAGCAAAAATCCCGCAAAGGTTGCCAGAACATTTGAAGTTCAAATTCGCACATCTTAAATTGGCCAAGTTTGAAAAAAACTAGTTAAAAAACAAGAAAAAAAAGTCAAGGAAACAATTGGTCCATTGCTGGGAGAAAGTGGCAAGAAGATGACAAGCAACAGCGAGAAAGCGGAACTATTTAACTCGTATTTTGCATCTGTCTTTACACAAAGGTTAAAAAAAAAAATCCAAAAAACATTATCAAAAACAGCATCTCAGAAAACAGATTAGGAACACAAGTTAAAATAGAGAAGTAAATGGTAAGTGAGCACCTGTCTACCCGAGACGAGTTCAAATCACCAGGACCGGATGGATTACACCCCAAAGTTCTGAAGGGACTGGCAGAACTACAGTATTGAACTAGTATATTTCAAAGATACTGGAGAACTGCCAGCGGACTGGAAAAAAGCTGATGTAGTTCCCATATTCAAAAAAAAGTGGGGGGGAATAGATCCAGGAAATTACAGACCCATCACCTGATCTCAATACCAGGGAAGATTCCGGAAAAGATAATCAAGCAACAAATCCATGAACACCTAGAAGCAAACAAAGTAATAACCAAAAGGCAACTTGGGTTTGTCAAAAACAGGTCAAGCCAGACTAATCTTATTGCATTCTTTGACAAAGTGACAAAATTAGTGGACCAGAGGAATGCTGTCAATGTAATTTACTTCAATAAGGCATTTGATAAAGTAGACCATAACCTACTACTTGATAAAATAGAAAAATGTGGGTTAGACAGCATCACCACCAGATGGATTCGTAACTGGCTAAGCAACCCAATTCAATGGAACTGCATCTACATGGAGGGAAGTATGCAGTGGAGTACCCCAAGGCTCTGTTTTAGGCCCAGTACTCTTCAATATCTTCATCAATGATTTGGACAAGGGGATAGAGGGGGAACTCATCAAATTTGCAGCTGATATCAAGCAAGCAAGAGTAGCCAAAATTCCAGAACCGTGATGGTGAACCTATGATGTATGACATAGGTGGCACGCAGAGCCCTCTCTGTGGGCATGCGAACCATCACACCAGCTTAGGTCCACCATGCATGTATGTGCACCTCCCACCAGTCAGCTGATTTTCATGTCTCTACTGCATATGTGTGTGGCACATGGCGCATGGGTCACACATGCATGTGTGAGGGAGAGCCTGGGGGAGTGTTGTGCCCCCCAGTGGCCCTTTTTGATCCCAGGAGGCTGCAGGGAGCCATACTAGGCCCAAAATGGGATACGGGAACGGTCTCATGCGCATTGCATTTTGGGTGCAGGGGCACGCCCACGTTCGGCATGCGACGACAAAAAGCTTAGCCATCACTGCTCAAGAAGACAGGCTTAAGATACACAAGGATCTTGACAGACTTGAAAATTGGGCACTATCTAACAAAACAAAATTTGATGGTGAAAAGAGTAAGGTTCTTTTGTACATTTAGGCAAGAAAAACTAAATGCACAGGTACAGTATAGGTGGTACCTTGCTCAATAGTAGTAACTGTGAGAGGGATCTTGGAATCTTAACGGACAACCACTTAAATATGAGCCAGCAGTGTGCAGCCAACACAATTTCAGGCTACATAAACAGAGGGATAGAATCAAGATCACGTGAAGTGTTAATACCACTTTATAATGCCTTGGTAAAGCCACACTTGGAATACTGCATTCAGTTTTGGTCGCCACGATGTAGAAAAGATGTGGAGACTCTAGAAAGAGTGCTGCAATGAACAACAAAGATGAGTAGGGGACTAGAAGCTAAACACATAAAGAACAGTTGCAGGAACTGGATATGTCTAGTCTTATGAAAAGGAGGACTAGGGGAGACATGATAGCAACCCCAGATATGTCAGGGATTGCCACAAAAAAGAGGGAGGCAAGCTATTCTCCAAAACACCTGAGGGAAAAACAAGAAGCAATGGGTGGAAACTAATCAAAGAGAGAAGCAACTTAGAACCGAGGAGAAATTTTCTGACAAAACAATTAGTCAGTGGAACAATTGCCTCCAGAAATTGTGAATGTTCCAACGCTGGACATTTTAATGTTGGATAACCAGTTGTCTGAAATAGTATAGAATTTCATGCCTAAGCAGGGGGCTGGACTAGAAGACCTCCAAGGTCCCTTCCAACTCTGCTTTCTATTCTATTGTAAACGCAGCGATGAACCGTTTTTTAAAAGACAAGATTTCGAAACGGTTATACGACGGATTAGCAACCGCGGGTTTGCAGACAGGACCTTTTTCTTCCTTTTAAACAACTTCTCTTAGATTCCAAAGACTTCGTGACAATTTGCCGCGACACCCCGCCACTCCTTTTCCTTTGAAGAATTATCTGCCGGGGGGGGAGGGGGAGATTATTTCTGCCTAGAAGGTGAGCGGGAGCTGAAAAGCGAAAAGTCCGTCAGTCCAGCCTCCAGATGCAATATTGTCCCCCTCCTATCCCGGGCTTCGTTTTGCTCCCTCCCAGCGAGCGTCTTTTCAGTCCCGGGACATTCATAAGCCCTGTAGGAACTTTGATGATTCGGTTTTCTGGTTACTCACGTGTAAACGGCAGAAACGGCAAGAGGCAGGCGAAGTATGCGAAGGAGAGCGACATATTTTTTTAAAAGCCAATGTTAAAGTTTCGTTTTTATCGGAATACGCGGATACTCAGCGCTCTGTGTTTTTCCGGGTCAGCGAAAGAGACGTTTGCTGATTAAAGAGAGAAAACAGCGTACACAGCTAGAAATAAATATAAGGAATAAACGATAGTTACCCCGCGAAAAACGGATGGGTGGGGGAAGATTAAATTTTTTAAAAATAAAGATAAAATTTGGAACGGGTAGTTTATCCGAATTACCGATTTTAAATTAAAAAAATTAAAGCCGAGCTTGTAAAGATCGGAAGGGGATGAGAAGCAAAAGACAATCCAAAACAGAACACTTACTTTTACAGGATGTAGGACCTGATAAAACAGATAGGCAAGAGAAATAAGAACAATAATATGCTGGGACAAGTTTTCCCAGTTTGCTAACAGCGCGATGAGAACCTTTTTATATAGCCAGGGAACAAGCTGACATTATCAATCAGAATAGAACTGAAAGGTACTTTGGGGGTCTTCTAATCCAGCCCCCTGCTCAAGCAGGAGTCCCTACCATAAATTGACCCTGATTTCTTTGTTGCAGCCCCTCAAATACTGGAATACTTGTATCATGTCCCTCCTAGTCCTTCTTTTCTCTAGACTGGCAATATCCAATTCCTGCAATTGTTCTCCATATTTGTCTCCAGGCCTTTAATTATCTTGGTTGCTCTTCTTTGCACTTTTTCCAAAATCTCGACTTTTTTTTTTTTTGTATTGTGGTGACCAAAACTGGATACAGTATTCCAGCTGTGGTCTGCTTAAGGATTTATAAAGTGGTACTAATACTTCATTTGATTTTGATTCTATGCCAAGATGAGTTTGGTCTAATTTTGGAGCAACTGTTCGTGAGAATGAATTCCATTGGACTATGACTGCATTCAAGAATTTCCAAGGGAAAGTGACAACAAAGCTTATTATGATTCTTTGCACTATCAGCTAGATGTTCAGACTGTATTTGGCACTTTTATCCACCTAACGAGATTTTCCTAGAGCAGCGGGGGATGGGTTCCTGCCAGTTCTAACCTCTTCTATAGAAGAGGTTCCACAAATCTACCGGGCCATTTAGAACCAGTTCCAGCTCCTCTCCCTGCCCATCACTCACTGATTGGCTGGCTCACCAATTGCCCCACCTCTAAGAGTCCTATCTAAACCTTAAAGTCTTAAAACTGTCAAGTTTGAACACCCTTGGAGTTTTTTTCTCTAAAGTGTTAGGGGTGCAAGGGTCTTGTAACTTGACAGCTTTAAGACTTGCGTGCTTCAAATGCCAGAGTTTCTGAGCCAACATTTTGGTTGCTAAGCAAGAGGGTTGTTAAGTGGGTTTCACCACATTTTACAAGTTGACCACGCCCACCCAGTCACATGACTGCCAAGCCACTCCCACTCAGTCACATGATAGAAAGCCACTCCCACCTGATCACTCCCACAAAGCAGGCCACACCTACAGAAGAGGTTCTAAAAAAATTTGAAACCCACCACCGCATATATGTTTCATGGTGCTAAAGTTATTGCCACAGGATATAAACTATTTCCTTTTGGAGCTGACTGGTGTAATGTTGTCAATGCTGATAAGTAGTGCTCTAGATGCCCCAAAGGTGCTTTTTCAAGAGGCAACTGGTCTGTTTTTTCTTTGAAGACATTTCGCTTCACATCTAAGAAGCTTTTTCAGTTCTGACTGGATGGTGGGAAATGGAAGGATTTTATATTCCTTGCCCACCATCCAGTCAGATTTGAAGAAGCTTCTTGGATGAGAAGTGAAATGTCTTCAAAGAAAAAACAGAAAGTTCCAGTTGCCTCTTGAAAACGCACCTTTGGCACAACCATGACCTGGATGACTGAGAATCTCCATAGACATTTAGTGTTCCAGATGTTTGGGGATTATTCTGCCAACTAATTGATTTTAGTTTTTTTTTTTATGACAGCTAAAAAAACCCAGGATAGTGGTAAATATCTGTAGCTTGAGGTAGGAAAAAAAGAGGAAACTTTGATTTTGGGTTATACTGATTAGATAGGTTTGTTATTATAAAAATGGGTAGTTTATACTATTATATAAAAATAAAAAGTTGAGGTTTGATATTATTTTCTTCTACTGCACAAAAAGAAGTAGGAAGTTAACACCTTTTTTTCCTTTTCTCCTTTTTCCCACATTTTTCCTTCCCTTTTCCCCTCTCCTAAATTTCCTACTATTTTCTTTCGTATTTCTGTATTTTATAGTATTAATACATAAATAAATAAAACTTTGGATGAATTGGTGGATGAACTGGAGAAAGTATTAATAAATAAAATAAAAAGCAGTCTTTTTCCCGCTTAAAATCATTGTTTCATCCTTAAAATAGGGTAGTTCAAATTTGAAGTTTTTCCATTTCTAAATCTTTTGCATAGATCTAGCTAGAAAGTTAAAAGGAAACAGAAAGGTTTATCCCCCCCCCCACTCCTTTTCTAATAACTAACTAAAAGAGAGGGTTAGTGTTTGGCTTCACAGCATAATTTGTAGAACAGCTTGATTTTAAAAAATGAAAAGAAGAAATCTGGGATTGATAGTTTATTCCAAAGAGCAATTTTCACATCTTGTCTTTCACAGATGCCTTGCCTTCACATATTTGTGATTTCCTTAAGCCTTGGAAGGAAACAATGCACTGTAGAGATCACCAAAGAGAAATCTGTAGCTTGCTTTTCACAGTTCACATTTTCCAGCGGAATATATATAGTAATCATCCAGTCAAAGTCATTGTTCCTGCACATCATCTAACTCTTCTGTATGTATTAATCCACTCCTGGTCTCTCCTTGTCTTCGTTTTGAGATGTCAAGTACCTTCTCCTCATCTATCTTTTGAAGAGGCTTTTTCTAAGTGGATGTTCCCGTAACTGAGTTATTCTTTCCTGTAAATAGAGAGAAAAATTTAAAAAGTGTAATTAAAAGGTACATGTTAATTTACTTACTATTACCTTAAGGGACTTAATTACCTTACCAAAGAGCTATTTACAATTCTTTTCACTTGGGACAGTTTCCTGCCTAGGCAGGGGGTTGGACTAGAAGACCTCCAAGGTCCCTCCCAACTCTGCTATTGTATTGTATATCTTTGGCATGATCATGTGGTCAAATTTGGGCACTTGGCAACTGGATCACCTTTACTGCTGTGTGTAGCATCTCAGTCACATAACCATAATTTTCAACTTATTCAAGAGTTTCCAGCATTTACTTCCAGTTTCTGGCACAAAAAGGCAACTGAGGAAATGGATTTTCTTAGCGACCACTGTGTTCCTTTAACAACTGCCACAAAAAGTGCCCCCCCAAAATGGTTCTGGTCATGTGTTGCCTTAACCACATAGGACCACAACAACTTATGACCATAACTCCTGGCTAAATTATAGTCATAAATCAAGGACTAGCTGTACGCTGCCCCTCTCTGACCCTTCTATGCTACTTTTTTCACTGGCTTTGCTTTATCCCAGCAGTTCATCACTGCCATTAAACCCTTCATTCTTTAGATGTGAAAGGTTACCTTTATAGTACATTATTCCAGCTGCTATTGCCAATCCAGTCCCGAGTCCCATGAAGAAGCCCAACAGCCAAGGAACCACTGCAGTTGTATCTGTGGGCCGAGGAGGTGAGAGAAAAAATGTATGCCTAGTATTTTGGGTATCTGGAGGATTGGGATGAATAATTACTGTATTTTTCAGAGTATAAGACGCAGTGGTTTCCTTTACCGTCCACTCTCAACTCTATTGTCTTCTCTTCCCTGTCAGGGCTGTGGATAACAAAGCAAGTGTCTTTCCATCTGCATCCTGCTCATTTGGAAGCAGAATGCTGGCATTACCCCGTAGTACTTCCGTAGGAGACATCTTTACCCCTGGCTGAAAGATTTCCAACTTACCTTCAAAATTAGCAATATCTCTTCAACCCACACGCCATGTCACACTTAGGGTTTCTGGATCTATGGGTCCAGAAGAGTCCTGAAAGTAACAAGGCAGCAGGACATCAGAACCTGGTTTGCCTTGAATTCGGCCTTGGGAGACTGTAACGGTCAATTCTGCCTCTGAAAGAGAAAGGCAACAGGAAGAACTGATGTTATAAAATCAACGTAAGATATTAGGTAGCTTAGTAACTACCAGTAGTTAAATTCAAGATTGCCTATTTTACTTGAAAAACTGATCTTTTCAATTGAGATCAACACATGTACTGATCTTTGATTATAATAAACATTTGACTGACTGACTGACTGACTGACTGACTGACTGACTGACTGACTGACTGACTGACATCAACCCATATGAAGACATCAGAGGTGGGGAACTGTGACCCCTTTATGGCTTGTGGACTTCAACTCCCAGAATTCTTGACTTTTTAGAATACTAAAAGGACACGCTCAAGCAGAGGTCAAAGTATATTTCACAATGGACAGGAATCCCAAACACAAAGCCCCCCAAAATGTATAAAAACCCACTCATCTCAACCCCATTTTGTCAGTCACCCCATAAACATGCTGCTGAGGTTTCTGGCTAATAAATAAACGGAGACCTCCTTTCCAAAATGCAGCCTGCCTCCATTCTATTTTCAGCATCTTTCTCCCGGCTTGGGATTGGACCAGATTTTTCTTCTGATAACTGGATTTGGCATTTTTATCCACCTATGGAGAACTTTCCAAGAATCTGGGATAGGCATATGTTGATGTTTCATAGAGTTAAAGATATCATCACAGGTTGAAAACTGTTCCAAGTATATTCTACTTTGGCAATTGACTGATGCTAATTTTGTCAATGTTGATGTGTTTAAGTGGTGCCCCAGATGTTTGGGGATTATTCTGCCAATTTATAGATTTTAAGTTTTTTTTTTGTAATTGCTAAGGAAAACTGGAACGCTCTTGGCGCTCCAGTTGTGTTGTACCTGCTATTATTTGTACTGTCTTTGCTTTCTTTTGACACAGTTGTTCTTTTTCTGTTTACGAATCTTTGCATTTTGTTATCTTCTCCAATTCTTTCTCTTCCATTCCACTGTCTGTGGGTACTGCCACATCTAATATCCAGACTTTTTTGTCTTTCTTATCCACAATTGTTAAGTCCGATGTATTATGTCGGGTGCATTTCTACCTGATTTCTAAACTCCTAGAGCACTTTAACCTCTTCATTTTCTATTACTTTCTCTATTTTACGGTCCCATCAGTTCTTGCTTGCATTGCATTGGGATATGCACCACTATAGCTCGTTTTTCATGCTGTTGCTTGTAACCAGTCTGGGCAATCTTCTCGCAGCAGCTAACCAGGTGGCCCACTGTTTCTTCAGCTACTTTGTTCAGCTTTTTTATCTTTTATTCAAGTTCCAACTTCTTTCTATTTTCCTGCTCTTAGCCATTGTCAAGTCTTGTTATTATCTGCTTTGTCTGCTATTTTTTTAAAATGTACTGGTCATGTAATACTAACTTCCCATGTCTCTTTTTCTGTTTTTTGTTTAGTCTATTTTGTGGGGCAGCTTAACCGTTCCCAGTATATTAGCTTCAGTGCATCATTTTCACTGGCCTTCAGGGATTTTTCCAATTGCCCTTTTTTCATATTTAACCTTCTGCAACATTCGGCATCCACCTGTTTTCCTTGGTAAATAGAATCTGTCGTCATGGCTGCTAAGACGAAGGGCATGATTCATTGTCATTATATTTCTAGTCTTTCTATCCAGGGCTTTTAGTTCTGCTTGAGTCTATTATTCCAGTTGGGAATCTAATAACTGGAATTGCTCAGGTGTCAATTGCCTTGATGGTATTTCCTCCACTGAGTTTTTGGACTTTAAGATCTTCACTCCCTTGATATATTCACTTCTGGCCTTTAATTTGACTTCAATGTGCTTTGTGTCATCACCTTGAAGGATGCTCAGATATTTGTAGTGATCATCTTCATCCGGACTCTTTATATTGTTTTCATAGGGAATGTTGAGTTTTCACTTCCCCCCTCACCCCCGTTTGATGGTGACCATGGTACGTTTGTCAGGTCAAAATTCTACTGCAGTATCTTGGCTGTATAGACAGGCAGTTCAATCAGAATAGAAATGGAAGGGACCTTGGAGGTCTTCTAGCCCAATCCCTGCTCAAGTAGGAGAAGATCCTTGCCTGTATCATTTCAGACAAGTCTCTTCTTAAAAACCTCCAGTAATGAAGCTCCCACAACCTCTGAACGCAACCTGTTCTGCAGTTTAATTGTTCTCACTGTTATGAAGTTTCTCCTTAATTCCAGGTTGCTTCTCTCCTTGATTAGTTTCCATCCATTGTTTCTTGTTCTGCCTTCTGAAATTTTGGAAAATAAGTTGATCTCTTCATCTTTGTGGCAGCTTCCCAAATACTGGAACAGGCCTATCACGTCACTCCTAGTCCTTCTTTTCTCTAGACTAGCCAAATCCAAATCCTGCAAATGTTCTTCATATGTATTAGTCTCCAATCCTTTAATCGTCTCAGTTGCTCTTCTTTGCACTTTTTCCAAATCTCAACATCTTTTTTTTTTTTAATGTGGTGACCAAAACTGGATACAGCATTCCAGGTATGGCCTTTCTAAAGCTTTATAAAGCAATACTACTTCACAGAGTTGAGCATCAATTCTATTTCAAGTGGTGTTTTTCCATACAGTTTCAGGTAACCCATGACAGACTGTCCTCATCCTACAGGCACAATTGGGACCAGAATTTGTGTTGTTAAACAAGGCGGCTATTAAGTGAGCCCTACCCAATTTATGGCCTTTTCCATTCCTGTTGTTAAGCAAATCACTGCAGTTGTTAAGTGAATAATGTGGTCATGAAGTGAATCCAGCTTCCTTCATTGACTTCGCTTACTGGAATCCAAAGGCTCCAGGATGTTGCAACTGTTGTAAATACATGCTGGTTGCTAAACACTCAAATTCTGATCATGTCACTATGGGGATGCTATGTTGGTTGTAAGTGCAAGGACCAGTAAATCACTTTTTTCAACATCCCTGTAATTTTTGAAAGGTCACTAAATAAATGGTTGTAAATTGAGGTGGATAATTGAGTAAGGGTTTTTGATGTCCAATAGCAATGCCCTGATTTATTCACTATGGTCAACAGAGGAATCAGTGCAATGACAAAGAGTAGTGGAGTTAGTGAGGCTCCTTGAAAGATTCCTTTTTTATAGTAAACTTTTCCTAATCCATCACCTTTGGTCATTTTCCATTGTGCCAAAGATCTTTACACAAAGCTTCTGATGTTTCTACTGACCCCTTGTTATTTCTATTGCCCAATCATATGGCAGGGAGTCAAATGCCTTCTTATGCAGGCTACATTCAGGTTGGTTTTTCTCCTCCTCCTGCAGTTTTCCAGAACCACTTTGTTAATTAGATATTTTGTTCCACTGCTGTTTGGGTGATTTCAACTAGAGTGTGTGTTTCCAACTAAAAGCTGTTGGACTGTAATTAGATACCACACCAGTGTCATTGGTAATTTTAATTGCTAATTCAATCCTGATTCAAGGGCAAACAATATTTCATTCATCAACCAAATAAATAAAGTGCAGATTTATTGTGTGTGTGTGTGTGTGTGTGTTGCATTTGTGCTGATAAATAAATAAAGGGAGACCAGTATAGATCTATTTCAAGAGATGTGACACAATACATACATACATACATACATACATACACACACACACATACACACACATACACACACACACACACACATATATACATATATGTTGTATTTGTGCTGATAAATAAATAAATACAACACAAATGTAACAAAGGCACCAGTAAAAATATTGGGTTTCTGTCTGGATGGTCTCTTGTAACGAGCCCATAGACAGAATGGAAGCATTAAGCTTCCTCCCATATTTGGGCATACCAGGGGTTGTGACACTAATTACATATATACATATACATACATACATACATACATACATACATACATACATACATACATATACACACACACACACACACACATACATACATACACACACACATATATACACATATACATACATATACATACATATACATACACATATACTCTCACACACACACATATATATACATGCATACATATACATACATACATGCACGCACATCTTGTAAATAAATATATCTTTCATCTTTATGCAAATAAGGGAGAAAGAAGCCCGCCCTGAGTTAAAAATAGGATGAGATATAATTGTTGAATAGACTATCTGAATGGCATAGAGATCTTTTAAAGGATCATTGTGGAAATGTGTTATGGAGCAGAGGAAGAGGCCTGGTTTTCCCCCCTGTCTTTTTACACATGTTCTGCACTGGGCTTATCCTCAAACACATGATAGCTGTTCTTGTTATATCTGCTCTCCTGCTTCCTTGCGTAATTTACAATTTAACTTTTGGCAGTTCTGCCTCTAAAAGTTTTCTGCAGCACAGTCATAATATTTCCCACGGGCTCTTCTACATGCTCCTCCCTAAGTTATTTTTGTTCTCAGGACTTCCTTATCTATTTTGCAGTGCCTGGCCTTCTGTATTTTCCTGCAATCAATGTTAAATTAAATTCCTCCTTTTGGGCCTCATTGTTTCAGAGGTTGTAATGTACTGTGCAACTTGGATCAGGGGTCCCCAATCTGGGCTTTGGCCTATTCTCAACTGGGCTACGTGAATGTTGGGCCAGTGTGCATGTGTGCAATCCCTCTTGCGTGAGCAGCAAGCACCAGCACTCCCAGCCCCACTCGTGTGAGCAGCAGGAGTCCTTCGGGGTTGGGCGGCCTATAAATTTACTAAATAAATAAATCAATAAATAAGAGTGCACACTCACTGCTCATACAAATGAAGCTGTGTGCGCAGGCACATGCATGGACCTGCCCTCACACAAAACCATCCCCTCTTCACCCCCTCTTCCCTTGTGCCAGGCCGCCAACCTGGAAAGACTGGTGAATGCTGACTCAGATGACATGAAAGCTAAAATGAGATATAAAATTTTTAAAAGTACTTTTTTGAGTCTTGTCCTATTTCCCTACAGGAGGTAAATACTCACCCTTCTACTAGAACATGAAACATTTTGGGAAATATTAAAAGGGCAGAATATTTCCCCCTAAAAGGGAGGAAGAAACTCAGTCCCGCACTCCCACTTTTGCCAATGAGCCATTAAGGCCTGAGGCAGTCTACTCTACATAACAGAGGTAGGATTAACTCTCTACCGATCTCACCACATGGCACCTGGGAAGAAGCAATGCTCAACCAAACTTGGACTCAAAGCACAGCCTACAGAGTTGCCCCTGCATGGCCCCATGGGAGTCTGACAACCAATCAGAATACAAGCTCAAGATCAAAGCCCAGAGAGGGCATAAAACCAGGAACTTTCAGCATCTCTGCCCTTTTTCTTTTTCACCCAACATCTGGAAGCATGTGATCCCCCTTTTCTGTTCAGGAGCTCAAGCCATGTGATCCTGATCACCACTAAACCATCTTTCCAAGCAGCCTCCATGTCTCCAGTGTCTTTTTCCCCACTTGGAACTGAACCCAGATGGACATTTCTTCCAACATCCCAAAGTTTATTCTGATAGAATTGAAGTTTGAGCAAAATCCAGGTTTTATAGAAACATCATACTGTTCAGTGACTTGCAGCCATTCATTTAGCGACTGTTTGAAATTACAATGGCACTGAAAAGGGGGCATATGACTGATTTTGGCATTTATGATCATTGCAGCATCTCCAGCATCATGCGATCAAAATGTAGGCACTTGGTAAAAGGCATGCATTTCCAATGGTTGTCCCAGGATTGCTATTTACAATTTCTTCAGCTGGCTTCTGAAAGCAAAGTCAATGGGGGCTTCACTTAATAACTGCAATGATTCATTCAAGAACCATGGCAAAAAGGTCGTAAACTTAATTATTCATTGCTTAGCAATAAACATCCTAATTCCAAGTGTAGATGTATGTCAAGGACAACCTGTGTTTGCATTTTGATAATTTAGAGATCCCAAGTTGTATCAGGACCATAAATCCCAAATACATCAGAAAATATGTCGATATGCAGCAGTCTTTCCCTCATGTCAGATCACTGCTCTTCCTGTTTAATTTCAATTATATAAGACTAGATACCGTTACAGGTAGTCCCTTACTTATGACCACAATTCAGCCCAATATTTCTGTTGCTAAGCAAGACAGCTGTTAAATGAGTTTTGTCCCATTTTACAACCTTTCTTGCTATCATTTTTAAGTGAATCACTATGGTTGTTAAGAGAATTTGGCTTATCCATTGACTTTGCTTGTCAGAAATTCACAAAAAATAATCATGATTCCCAGCCATCATAAAAATAGTCCTGTTGCCAAGTGTCAAAATTTTGTTTACATGCCCTTAGGGATGCTACAATGGTTGCATATGTGAAAAACAGTCGTAAATCACATTTTTCAGTACTGCTGTAACCGGTCACTAAATAAATTGTTGTAAATTGAGGACTACCTGTATGTAGCACCGGCAACAGCTGTTGGAATGTTTTCAAGAAAGATGTCTTCATTTCTGTCTAAGATTACAGTTATCTGACCCAAATTCAAATAAAAATTAAAAGAGAGCTTGTTGAGATCAGAAGGTGATGAGAAGCAGAAGACAATCTAATAGAGAATATTTTATTTTATGGGATATAGTACCTGATAAAACATATGACAGCAAGAGAAATAAGAACAATAATATGCTGGGACAAGTTTCCCCAGTTTGTTAACAGTGCAATTAGATCCTTTTTATATACCCAGGAGGTAGATAAACCATGGGCCTTACACTGTACTAAGTAATAATGGAATAGGTTTGATGTTGATCTATTATAACATACTGTATGGACCTAGCTATCATTTATATCTTAGCATTATTATTGTAGATCTTCATTAAATTATGGCTGAATAGAATATCTCAGCCAGACTAATGTGTCCTTTCTTCATAGTTACACAGAAACACATCTATTTATAGAACCCCCCCCCCTTTTTTTTTTTACTGGGCATAATATGTACTTCCCCTTTGTCCTCCCCCACTTTTTGTTTTTCTTGACACATGCATGTCTAATGACAGTAACTTCTTCAAAATCCCTCCCTGCCCTTTAAAAATTGATTTGATTACGTGCCAGCAAGTTGGTTCCACTTAGAACCCAGTATGAAGATCTGCCCCAATCCAGGCTTTCAGTCTTCCATTGATAATCCCATCACCACTTTCAATCCATCCACATTACTCCTGGTCATCCTCTTCTTCTGTTTCTTTCCTCCTTTCCAACATTACAGCCTTCTTCAAGAGAATCAGATCTTCACATTGTGTCTCCAAATTAGGATAATTTGAGTCTGGTCATTTCTGGGTTAAGTGAGACTTCTGGATTGATTCATTCAGTGACTCATTTGTTTATTTTCCTGGCTAGCCACATTATTCTCAGGAGGCTTCTTCACACAAGCATCCCAAAAGGATAACTCCCCTTTCTGGCCTGCTTTTTTTTTTAAGTCCAACTTTCGCTTTCCTATAATACCCAGAGGATATTAAGGTTTGCACAGTTCTGATCTTTGCAAGTATAGGCACATCAACATAGTTGAATATTTTTTCCAGTTAAAACAATTATTTAGCAAAGTATGTACTGATCCTTTTGTTGAAAAAGCATTTGTAATTGTATGCTTCTTGCTTGAAATGCTGTTTAAGTATCTGAAAATGAAGGGTGGTTTTGTGATTGTCATGTGCACCAATCAACACAGTCTTAAATGAAGAAGGTGTTTTCATGTTTATCATAAGAATTAATAAATCAGCAAGCGGCTTCATTATTCCAGAGCTGGATTCTCTGAGTAATATTTGCCAATTGTTGATTCATCAGACCCATAAACTGCTTTAAAAAAAAAGTTTGTAGTTGTGAAACAAAAGAAACATTTTCAGAGTCTCTGAGCAATTGAAAAAAGCGAGTTTCTACCCACATCTCCTTAACAACCTCTACCGTTCTTCACTGCTCCAACTGCTAGACACAAGTCTAATCTACCAGGGTTTTCTTCTCTTGTAAAAGAGCTGACATCTAACACATTCAACATTCCTCATCTCTTGGGACAACAGAGTAGAATTCTGGGTAGAAATATTTTTAATTAAGAGAAGGAAAGGATCCCAGCTTGTCCTCGCGCTGTGGCAATACTAGTCTGAGCATAGCAGCCCACCTCTAAGATCACCTCCAAAAGGAACAGAGATGTGCTGCCACCTGGAGCCAGAGGGAGAATCTGTGGAAGAAATGAAGATTGGATAGGTAATGCTGGGGAAAGTAACATATACCCTTGACTTTCTTGCACACTACGGGATCTGCAGCATTTAAACATAATATACGTAGTACACTGAATTCATTAATCGGAATATTTTCTTTAATTAGCAAAAAAAAAAAAGAGAGAGAGAGAGAAATAACTACTAGACCCACATGACTTATTTCCCTGGCAAATGATAAATTTCTAACTCCAGGACTTCCAAACAAGTTTGAACAGGCAGCATCCCTATGGAAACATTTCCTGCTCCATAAATTCCCCTCTCCTGACAACTTACTGTCTCCATGTGGATCCAAGATGCCATCTCTCCGTGAGTTGAGACTCGTGGGGCTTTCCATATTTTCATAGGAATCAGCATCTGCAGTGAGAAAACTTGTTATAGATTAATTGAATTCCCAATCCCAGTTTACGACAATAAGATTTCCGGAACTGGGGAGAGTTGGAGATATCCAAGTGGTTCAGAGTTAGCCATTTTTTTTCTGTCCTGTCTTTAATACTATACTGGGCTTTCCAAGTACAGTGGAATCTCAGTAAAATACTTGACTACTTTAAAACTTGTTGAATTTGGTTCTCGACCCATTTCGAGGTGGAAATGTTGTCCCAATACTCAGCCTCTTTTTGTACTCGATGTGCTGCTATAGGAAGAGGGGGGCAGCTGTGGAGAACAGACAGGAAGTCAGCCATGCTAGGAAGATTGACTTACATTTGTTTAGTGACCATTTGAAGTTATAATGACACTGAAAAAAAGTGTTTTATGAGTGTTTTTCACACTTACAACCTAGGGGTGGGTTCTGCCCGGCTTTACTACCAGTTCGCTCGGTCGTGCGCAAAGTGCACGCGCGAATGTGTAGTTCAATTAAAATTGTTCTGTGCATGCGCAGAACTAAAAAACAAGATGGCGGTGGCAACGGCGGCAATGAGGGAACTAGTTTGGGGGCATGTCAGGCCTGGTTCCAGCGACCCAGGCCGTTGGTTCCAGTGACCCCGGCCACCATACCACTACCAGTTCAGACGAACCAGGCTGAACTGGTAGGAGCCCACCATTATTACAACCATGGCAGCATTCCTCTAGTTTTGTAATCAAAATTTGGATGCTTGGCAACTGGCATGTATTTACGATGGACATTTATGCAATGTCCTGGGGTCATGGGATCACCCTTCGTGACCTTCTGAGAAACCGAGTCAATGGGGAAGCCAGATTCACTTAATAACCATGTTACTAACTTAACAACTGCAATGTTTCACTTAACAACTATGGTAAGAAAGTTTGTAAAATGGGGCAAAACTCATTCAGCAACTGTCTTGCTTAGCTACAGGAATTTTGGGCTCAAATGTGGTTGTAAGTCAAGGACTAGCTGTAAGCTAGAAACTATTGTAAAAAGAAAAGTTCTGTCAGGGAAAAGAGAATCAGCGATAAAAAACATAGACTATATAGAAATTGGAAACAAGCCTCTTTGTTCCATATTTGCTGTCTTGGCCAAGTTCCTATGGAAGGAAGCAACTCTAAAATAAGTATGTTGGGTCAAGGACAAGACTGTTTCCCCCCAACGCCTACATCAGCTATTATTCCTAAATAAGGAAACCAGAAAGATGACATACGTGTGCAATTAGTTTGATAAATGTGCTTGTTTGCATGCAAATGTTTTCTGCTCTTCAAATAAAATATCCTGTGTTCGTAGATCAATAAACCCTCAATGCTCACTACAGCAGCTGTTGGTTTTATTGCATTTGCCAAGCAGAAGATTTTCCTCCATCTGCCACACAATTTTAAATGCAAAAAAAGCTCCTCTTGAGAAAAAAATCACTATGGCTTTGAAAAACGTTTCTCCTTTTCTGCTGCTTGTCCTTAAAATGCAGAAAGAACAGTTCCTGAGTTTTGTTCAAGCATCTACTGGAAGTAACTTTAAATTATTTGAAGATGAAAAATAACTATTTTGTTTATTGGATTTTTATCTTGCCTCTTATTCAAGGGTTCAAGAGGGCATGCAGAGCACTTCCTCTCCAGAGAAAAACAACTCTGTGAGATAGGTTGGGTTGAGAGTGAATAATTGCCTTAAAATCATCTAGCAACCTTTCATAGCTGACGACCTTGGTTTCCTTAATGCTTCAACCGTTATCACAAATCGGACATTGGCTTGTTTGTTAGCAATCCATTCTCACATTCTATGAAAGTAGTCCTTGAAGTTTCTTCTTCTAAGTTCCTACAACTAACTTCCTTCCTAGAGAATCCAGGAGTTTTTATACTCACCCTCTTCATTGCTCGTGTTGGTATGGAGGTAAAACAGTTTGCTTGCAGTGGGACATAAGGATCCATTCATCTCTTCATAGGATTGAGACCCTGATGAACAAAGCAGGAACTTCTCAGAATAGGGCTATGTTAATTACTCCTGATACTATTTATCTGGAAAATACTACCAACCCTTCAGCCATATCTTCATTGTGTCTTGAAGGGAGGTCTCGCAAGCATCCTGTTTAACAGCATCTTGATCCCTTGGTCCAATGGAGGACATCATTTACTATGTTCAGCAGTGCCCCATTCGCAATGGGATTAGGGACAAATTATTTATGGTAGATCAATTCAAAGGCTGGGACCTTGAATTATTGAATTATATTCTTGCAAAATGTTTCTAACTCTTAGCAGTCAGCTTTGCTACTGTTGCTCTGCTGTCATTTAATCCCAAAAATAATTTCTTTTAAAGTAATAAATCTGGCCTCCTTTGTTTTGAGTTCTTTGCATCTAACACTTTTTAATTATTCTATTTTATGCTATTACATTTCAAAAATCAAAAGTTGGAATTAAAAGAATCAAAAGTTGGAATTAAAATTGCTGGGAGAAATATCAACAACCTCAGATATGCAGATGATACCACTATAATAGCAGAAAGTGAAGAGGAACTAAAGAGCCTTTTGATGTGGGTAAAGAAGGAGAGTGCAAAAATTGGCTTGAAACTCAACATTAAGAAAACTTAATCGTGGCATCTGGACCTCTCAATTCCTGGCAAATAGATGGGGAAGAAATGGAGGTGGTGACAGGTTTTATTTCCTGGCTTCCAAGATCACCGCAGATGGGGATTGCAGCCAAGAAATTAAAAGATGCTTGCTCCTGGGGAGGAAAGCTATAGCAAATCTAGACAGCATACTAAAAAGCAGAGACATCACTCTGCCAACAAAAGTTCGTATAGTCGAGGCTATGGTTTTCCCAGTTGCAATGTATGGCTGTGAAAGTTGGACCATAAGAGAGGCTGAGCACCAAAGAATTGAGGCCTTTGAACTATGGTGCTGAAGACTCCTGCGAGTCCCTTGGACTGCAAGGTGATCTAACCGGTCAGTCCTAGAGGAGATCAACCCTGACTGCTCTTTAGAAGGCCAGATCCTGAAGATGAAACTCAAATACGTTGGCCACCTAATGAGAAGGAAGGACTCACTGGAGAAGAGCCTAATGCTGAGAAAGATTGAGGGCAAAAGAAGAATGGGATGACAGAGAATGAGGTGGCTGGATGAAGCCATTGAAGCAGTAGGCGTGAGCTTAAATGGACTCCGGAGGATGGTAGAGGACTGGAAGGCCTGGAGGAATGTTGTCCATGGGGTCACAATGGGTCGGACACGACTTCGCAACTAACAACAACAATGATATTACATTGTTATGACCTATGTTGAGAACAATAAACTTATTTATTGATGTTATCAACAATTCTGCATGGCAACCTAATCTGTTTGTTTTCCAGTTGAGAACATAGTTTCCAAGCAGCCCCAGGGTGTCATTGTCGTACAGGGCAGCAATCAGCCCTTGGAGGGGATGGCCCACGCCAGCTGATGTAGCCATTTGGAGTGGCAATAGAATGAGATTAGAATAAATCAGAGTACAGGTAGTCCTCGACTTATGACCGCAATTGAGTCCCAAATTTCTGTTGCGAAGTGAGATATTTGTTAAATGGGTTTTGCCCCATTTTACAACCTTTCTTGCCACAGTAGTTAAGGGAATCATTGTGGTTGTTAAGTTAGTAACATGGTTGTTAAATGAATCAGATCTCCCCACTCACTTCTCTAATCAGAATGTTGCAAAAGGCAACTTGACCCTGGGATTCTGCAATTGTCATAAATATGAGTCAGATGTTAAACATCTGAATTTTGATCCCATGACTATAGGGATGCTGCAAAGTATGAAATTTGGTCTTATGTCACCTTTTAGTAACTTTGAACTGTTACTAAATGAACTGTTGTAAATCGAGGGCTATCTATAGAGTATCTGCTCCAAAGGATGAAGAAAAGCCTTGGAGAGATGCAAGATGGATGCAGAGTTTCAAAACATGGGAGAAATTCATGTCAACATTAAGAAATGATAAGTGGTTTTTTTTTTTTTTACTTATGGCCACTTGTTTAGCAACTGTTTGAAGTTTATGTGCTGCTAGAAGAAGACGATTTATGACCAGTCCTCAAAGGTACCATTGGTTGAAAGACTCTGTTCCTGCAGCTCAGGAGAGGTGGACACTGTGGGTCACATATTCCTTCGATGTTTCTATGTAATAGAGAATCAGAAAAACCATATTCTGCCAATAATTCCTAGGTATCCTGGCCATTCTGACACTGATCATCTCCAGCGGCTGCTTAAGGATGAACAGTCCATACCCACAGTGCAGGTGGCTGGATTCCGCACAGCAGCACGGAGATTCATCGGAAACAGGTATCTAATACACCATAGTTATGTTATACAACAAATGTAGCAAAACCTTTGCACTGCTTATTCCTTTCCATTTTAGTAAAACTCACAATGGGCCACTCATTTTATAGATTGTAATTGTAGTATAGTTAGACCATATATAGAATAGAATAGAATCAGGGGTGGTTCTGGCAATCACTACTGCCAATTCGCTCATGGATGCGAATAGAATAGAATAGAATAGAATAGAACAGAACAGAATAGAATAGAACAGAATAGAATAGAATAGAATAGAATAGCAGAGTTGGAAGGGACCTTGGAGGTCTTTTAGTCCAACTCCCTGCTCAGGCAGGAAACCCTACACCACTTCAGACAAATGGATATCCAACATCTTCTTTAAAAGGGTTGGAGCGTTCACAACTTCTGGAGGCAAGTTGTTCCACTGATTAATTGTTCTAATTGTCAGGAAATTTTTCCTTAGTTCTAAGTTACTTCTCTCCTTGATTGATTTCCACCCATTTCTTCTTGTTCTACCCTCAGGTGCTTTGGAGAATAGTTCGACTCCCTCTTCTCTGTGGCAGCCCCTGAGATATTGGAACACTGCTATCATGTCTCCCCTAATTCTTCTTTTCATTAGACTAGACATACCCAGTTCCTGCAACCGTTCTTCATATGTTTTAGCCTCCAGTCCCCTAATCATCTTTGTTGCTTTTCTCTGCACTCTTTCTAGAGTCTCCACATTTTTTTTACATTGTAGCAACCAAAACTGGATGCAGTATTCCAAGTGTAGCCTTACCAAAGCATTATAAAGTGGTATTAACACTTCACGTGATCTTGATTCTATCCCTCTGTTTATGCAGCCTAGAACTGTGTTGGCTTTTTTGGCAGCTGCTGCACACTGCTGGCTCATATTTAAATGGTTTTCCACTAGGATTCCAAGATCCCTCTCACAGTTACTACTATTGAGCAAGGTAACACATATACTGTACTTGTGCATTTTGTTTTTCTTGCCTAAATGTAGAACCTTACAATATAATTGACAGATTGAATTTTATCAAAGATTTTAGTTGTTATTTATTATTTTATACTAGAATTTTTAATTGTACATTTAGTGAATGCTTTTATTTGTTTTGGTCTCTGGTCTATTACTGTGATAAACTAGATTGATTGATTGAAAGTCCTCAAACATACAACTATTTTAGCATCTTTTCACAAGCAAAGCCAATGGGGAATCTGGCAGAGAAGTTTGTAAGTCATAGTCATGTGATGTCTCACTTAATGACTGTGGCAAAAAAGACTGTAAAATTGGATGTGGTCCCATGATGCCTCACTTAATACTCACTCAAGAAATTTCCTGGTCTCTGTTTTGATCTTAAAATATGGATTACCTGAATGGGTAATCCATAGTGGGAACAGGGCAAGATTAGATGACATTGGATGATGTATATAAAATACATTATGCTCAGTTTTCTTTCTGTAATGCCTTTACAAATGTAAATGTATTTTTCATTCGCTTCAAATTACATATGTAGGAGGGAAGTTTTAAAAATAAAAAAGATGGTAATGCTATACATCAATCTGGTAGGTAGGAGAAGAGACCCAGGAGAAGTTTGAAGTTTTGTTGTCCATTAAAGTTCTCCTTTTTACTTACCTGTAGAAGGTTCACTGCCTCCATCCTGCCTGTCCTTATGGATATCCAGTGCTAGCTGTAAGCGTAAACCTGGAAGCAGAAATGGATACTAGCAGCTAAATGGCATTTTATACTGTGATTACAGAAATATCATTCATTTAAATCTTAAAACAGAGACTTCCTCCTCTCTAGAAATCTTTATACTGAGCAGCCCAAAGCATCCAAGATTTCCACAAATGAGGTACTATATAAAAAGAATGTATTTAACTAGTTGTGTTCCCCAGAATTGATATAAATAGACTGTCTCTTACACAAGACTTAATATTTAAGTAGTAGCCAGTTTCTAATCATTATATTTTGTGTATTTAATATTGATAAAACCCCATTTGGAATCACTGTGAGATGGTAATTTCAGTTTACCAATTTTATATATATAAGACCCTCTATCTTATTTCACCAGTCTAACAAATCTCAACTTCCAACTGCACTGATTTGATGGTATTTCCTTAAATAAATATGATATAAAATACAGGTAGTACTTGACTTACAGCCACAACTGAGGCTAACATTTCTGTTGTTAAATGAGACATTTGATAAGTGAATTTTGTCCCATTTTATGATCTTTCTTGCCTCAGTTGTTAAGTGAATCATTGCAGTTGGCAAGTTAGTAATCTGGTTGTTAAGTGAATCTGGTTTCCCCGTTGACTTTGCTTGCCAGAAGGTCACAAAAGGGGATCTAATCTATTCTATTCTGTTCTACTCTACCCTACCTACCTTACCCTACCTACTGCCCCACCCTACCCTGCCGTATCCATTGCAGTAATATGGTTAAGTGAAGAAAAGATCATCAATTGGGCATGACTCATTTAGCAAGTGCCTCACTTAGCAATGGAAATATTGGTCCCCTTCTGTTTGTAAGTTAAAGACTATCAGTAATAGTAATAATAAATATGCCTTCTAGAAATAGGTTGGCTTTGCTGACGAAGAAAGATGGAGAAATGTCATACATTTGAGGATAATGAATTCTGGACTTGTAGATTTTTGTTGTTGTTGTTTAGTTTCTATTTTGTACCTGCTATGAGTCGTGCTGCACCAGAGCTCGTAGGACACTCTTCTTCCAAATTTATATAGTTTTCATTGTCTATAATGTAAATACAGTTGATTATCACCAGCAGCCCCATGATTCAATAATTTTGTCAGCATCCTATGGAGTCAGTTTCTGTTTTGAGAATTATCCTATAAGTTCTCATAAGACATCCAAGGTCACTTGATAGTGAGAGGAGTGGCATATAAATTTAATTAATAAATAAAAAATAACTAAAGCCATAAGAAGGAAAAGGAAGGAAAATAATGTTACTGCAGTAACATGATGCATCAAAATCTGCAGCTGCCACAATGAAGTGTTATGAAAACTAGGGGGTCTTTGGTCCCATTGTGGACCCCCAAATGAAGGCTCCTGGGCACAAGGTTTTGCAACCAGTACTAGTGGTAAAGTATCTTTACAATTTTGAAAATCAATACAGTCAATATATTTATTAATTTCAAAATTCTAAGACATCTTTGTTTAAGCTACTTTTGTTTAAAAAATAGTCTGGGTTAGAATAAAAAACAAGAATAGGCATGTTAGACCAGAGGGAAAAATATATCTACAATATGACAATGTGGAATAGAATACAGTACTTCTAGCTGTCTATGAAGATTCTTACCTGTCCAGGTCATAGTTGTATCAAAAGGGTTTTTTATTTTTGATTGATTATTTTTGAGGAAAAAGAAGACATTTTGCTTCTTATCCTGGAAGCTGTATTGGATGGTGTGGGAGATGGAAGGCAGTTATTGACAGTTAAGATTAGTTTGGGGGAATGGTGGTGGTGGGAGAATGAAAAGACTGTGTTTTCTTTTTCCTCAAAAAATTAGTCTAGTTGTCTTTTCAAAAATAAAAACCAGTTTTGATGTACTTCTAGCTGTTCCCAAATAACATAGTGTTGCAGTACATTACACATCACATTACCTCTAGCTCAGTGATTCTCAACCTTGGTCACCTGAAGATGCGTGGACTTCAACTCCCAGAATCCCCCAGCCAGCTCTGCTGGGAATTCTGGGAGTTAAAGTTCACGCATCTTCACGTGGGCCAAGGTTGAGAAGCACTGCTCTAGCTAAAACACCTGGGTATGTGTGAAGATACATTTCAACACATGAAGAACACCAGTTTTGGAAACCTAGTTGGCTTTCATTTATATTTATTATTTCTCAACCTTGGCAATGTTAAGACGTATGGACTTCAACTCCCAGAATTTCCCTATCAGCATGCTGATGTGAGAATTTTGGGAACTGAATTCTCCTCATCTTAAAATTGACAAGTTTTAGAAACCCTGATCGATGCTTGTCTTTTCAACTTCCATATCAAATCCAGACACTACCTTCAGCAATGGGGTCTTGGTCTTGGATCAAATTCTCAAGGACCTGCTCGGTTTTATTGGAGTACCATGAGTCATCTATGGGACGTAAGAAAGCAATAATTAAGAATATTCTACTGACATCTTATCATGTCACCTGCATTCCTCATTCTGTCAAGACACACCCATATATTTCTCAATACCTGAGTTCCCATTGTGAAGATCAAACGTCACCTTGTCCTTGTTATTTTCGTAAATGAGCACATCTATGATAGAAGAAAGAATAGTTGTCATTTTTTATTTTAAAAAAAAGAGGAAGTAAAGGATGGCTGTCATTTCTAATCCACATGCTTTGCATACTGTATGTGAAACATATCTGGGGAAGAAGGGTGGGTCTTTTTTCTGAGATCTTGAGGAGCTGTGGACAACTCTTGTAGCAACAGTTTGAAGAACTTCTCAATTTGTACCTCACCAAGGCACAAATCTGCTCTGGCAACATTTGTTTTCTGTTGTGTCTTTGTGATAAGGCCTTCATCTTATCCACAGTCAATGAATGGGCCGTGCATAAGGCATCTGATGTTAAAATATTATTCCCCTCCCCTCCTTATTCCAACACCAGCTAAGGGTAATTTCAAGGCATGTCAATTCTGTTTTTGTTATCCATTTATTTGGAGGGGAATCAAGCGAATTATTCTCTCAATGATTTGACAGGATAAGGTTGATAAGGAAAGAAAATTTCATCCTGGTGCTTTTCTCATATTTGAAGATAGGTGGATGGTACTGGCAATTTGGTACAAAAGAATGATTGTAAAATGCTATCTCTAAAAATGTTTTGATTATTACATGCCATCAAGTTGATGTCAAATCTTATTGACCATGTAGATACATTTTCTCTAGGACAAATCTGTTTCCAACCTGTTCTTTCAGATCTTCCACATTGTTGTTCGTAATCCTCTTCTCTTTCTTTCCATCTGTCCTAGCATTATACCTCTTTAGAAAGCTAGATCTTTGGTTGCAGTGCCTAATCTAAGTTTAGATATTTGTATAACTGAGAATTCTAGGTTGATTTGTTCAGTAATCCACTGTATGCATGGTCCATTTTGGGAATTCTATAAATTGAAGTCCATAGATCTGGAAGTTTCCAAGCTTGGGTACACTCACACAGACGTGCCAATAGTAGAGACAGCATGATCTGACCACAAGGCATATGGAACACACAATGTATCTAAATTTAGATGAGTGCAAGAGGGTTTTTTTAAGTCAAGATATGTTGGTTGATCATTAGTTCAGAGTAGAGAGCTCAGAGTATAGATCTTCGGCTTCTGACAAGCAAAGTGAATGTGAAAGCCATATTCACTTAACATCCATGTTCAACTTAACAATTGCAGTGATTCACTTAACCATTGTGGCAAGAAAGATTGTAAAATGGAGCAAAATTCACTTAACAAATTTCTTAGAAATTTTGGGCTCAATTGGGGTTGTAAGTCAAGGACTATCTGCCAGATGAATTGGTAGACACTGACGCAGATACTGTATACTCTCTTCCTTTTCCTGAGCATACTTTGGAAAGTTTTAAAATGGCCACATTGCTCCCCTGTCCAGCTTGTTCTGTTCAGACAAGGAGAGTGATATTTCAGATAAAGGAAATGCTGAAGGCATGTAGAAAGAGTTAGGGATTAAAAACTGGTATTATGAATTTTGTCTCCACCTGAACCTGTCATTGAACAACTGGCCTCTGATTTTCAGCACTCTCGTTTTGTGGATAAATATCTGAGAGAGTTTGGTATATAAGTAGTCCTCGGCTTATGACTGTAATTGGGACCTGAATTTTGGTTGATAACCAAGATAGATGTTAAGTGGAGTGATGGGCTGTCTACTAAAACAAAGCAAAGTTATGGCAAATACTTGAAAGGAGACAGGGAAGCCTGTAATTGTGAAGTCTGCCTGGCAAAAACAAATAATTCTTATTCACAGGGAAAGTGAACGAGTAATACAATGCTTATTAGATAACTTCTGGAGCGTTCATCAGCCAAGGCTTAGGGATAGGGACAGCTAGAGGCCAATAGTGCAATTGTTAGATCATTACTAAAACATTTCTTAGATGATTTGTTTGATATCTCCCGCCTTATCCTGCCTTCTGCTTTGGTGAAATTGTATAAGGCTTTCTTAATCCTTTGTTCTGGGTCCTGGCATTTTGCTGGTTGGGGCCCTTTTGTGGATGCGCTTCAATAAAAGGAAACAAAACATGCATGTCTCATGTCTTCATTGGCTTCGGCATCAGGCTCAGATCTGAACTGGGGACAACAATCCAACTTTACAGTTTTGGCTCCAATTGTTAAGTGAATTGTGTGATTGTTGAGCGAATTCTGGCTTCCTTCTGTTGAATTTGCTTGTCATAAGCCATTTGGGAAGGTCACACATGGTGATCACATGACCTAGAGCAGTGATGGCAAAACTTTTTGGCACCGAGTGTCCAAACCGGAACGTGCATGCGCATGGGTCCCGGCCAGCTGATATTCGCACATGCTGGAGCCCCAGAAACCCAAAGACCATGTGGCATGCACACCGGCCAGCTGGTTTTTGGGTTTCTGGGACTCCAGCATGCACAAAGGTCAGCTGGCCAGCAGGCACAAGCGTGTTGGAAACCAGAAAAGCAGCTGGCAATGGCACATGTGTCCACAAAGAGGGCTCTGCATGTCCCCTCTGGTACGCATGCTATAGGTTCGTCATCATGGACCTAGAATCACTGCAACCATCATAAATACATGCTGGTTGCCAAGCGCCCAAATTTTGATCGTATGACTGTGGGGATGCTGCAAAAGTCATATGTATGAGGACCAGTTGTAAGTCACTTTTTCACTGCCATTGCAACCTTGAGTAGTCAGTAACAAATGATTGTATATTGAGGACTACCTGTACAAAATTCAGAATCCCCTCTTTCATACACACACAAGTGAATGTTTAATATTCTCCTTCAGTATTTATTTTCCAGCTACCCTTAAAAGTTATAGTTCTCTTCCCATAAATCCAATAGGGTTTTGCTCCTCCCCAGGTAACATTACTCATTCAAAGAGCTGCTGAAAAATGAGGGTCCAGAGGGGATGTGTACAAGATGGTCAAACAAATCAAGAAGGACATCTGCACCATTGGTGGGTTTCAAAAATGTTTAGAACCTCATCTGTAGGTATGGCCTGCTTTGTGGGAGTGGCTTGCTGGCCATGTGATTGGGTGGGAGTGGCTAGCCAGCCATGTGACTAGGTGGGAGTGGCTTGCCACCATGTGACTGGGTGTGTGTGGCCAACTTGTAAAATGTGGTGACACTCACTTAACAACGCTCTTGCTTAGCAACCAAAATGTTAGCTCAGAAGCTCTGGCATTTGAAGCATGCAAGTCTTAAAGCTGTCAAGTTACAAGACCCTTGCACCCCTAACCCTTTAGGAAAAAAAAACCCAGGGGTGCTCAAACTTGACAGTTTTAAGTCTTGTGGACTTTAACTCCCAGAATTCCTCCTCCAGTCACGTTGGCTCAGGAACTCTGGCATTGAAGGGTGCAAGTCTTAAAGCTGTCAAGTTACAAGACCCTTGCACCCCTAACCCTTTAGAAAAAAAACCCCAGGGATGTTCAAACTGGACAGCTTTAAGACTTGTGGACTTCAACTTCCAGAATTCCTCCTCTCGCTCTTCATCGTGATGATGTGCGGACGGGCGGCGGGAGGGAGCTGGAACCGGTTCTAAATGGCACTGTAGATTTGTGGAACCTCTTCTATAGAAGAGGTTAGAACTGGCAGGAACCGACCCCTGATCTGCACCCTAAGATGGCCTGCATCTTAACTTTTCAAAACTGTCTGCAGTTGCCCTGAGAAGTTCATCAGCTTCCTTCACAAAATGTAGGAAATCAATGAAGCAATCTGATGAGAACTTACATTAAGAAAGCAAAGCTTGTAAGATAAATTAGTTTACCATTCAAAACTACAACTCCCGGTTTCACTTCTTCTTGAGTATTTTCATAGTTTTCATCATCTGAAACAAAACCAAACAAGATTTAAAAGATTATAAGTAGTCCTTAAAATATGACAGTTTGAATTGAGGACAAATACCCCCCCCCAAAAAAACCCTACATTATGACCCCATTTCAAAGTTATGGTCACCGCACCACCCTGTGGTCATTCGCCCTTATATCTGACCACAGGAATGCTGCAATACCCCATTGACTCTCTCCTGAGGGGCAGATGACATGGATTTTGAGAGGCACGTGACATGGATTCTGTAACTTGCTAATACATAGATGCTTTCTATTTTAATTTGACTTATTTTCTTTTGGAAAATGATGTTCAGGGTCGTGGCAAACTGGAATGTAGGAAAACCTTCATCTTAAGGTTGTACAGATTGATTAGATAATTTTTAACATTCCTAAACTGATCAGATAATTTACAGGAGGAGTGTAACTGGGGATCTGGTTATCTAACTTCAAATAGGCTTTATAATTGATTTACTGTGCAAGGAAGGATTACTCTTATCCTATCCAACCAACTTTCCTCTTTTATTTTGCTTTGTTGTGTTAACTATGAAAAGGAATGTAAAGTGGGTTTCCAGGTTCTCTCTTTTCATAGTGAGATCCCACTTTATCAGGGTACCCTAGTAAACTGTTTTTAAATGATCTTCCGACTCAATTGTTTATTGGGAAGATAAATCGAGGCAGAACCTAGGGCCAGATTCATCCTGCCCTGCCTGGACTCCGCAGTGCTTGGGCTTCCTCCCAACATGCCCATAGTTACCCCACATTTACCTTTTGACAATTCCCGGACATCATGTTGAGGCAGTGGGATAAGATGGCAGCCATGGAGCAGATGGCTCCATTTTGCTCATTTTTGGACCCTCATTTTTGCTGCCTTAATGCAGTCTTCAAGTGCTGCAGAAGCTTTCTGCAGCTTTCAGAAGTTTTGTGTAGCTTTCAGAAGCTGTCCACAGCACTGTGAAGACTTTGTAAAGGCAACAAAATAAAGCAATTTGTCGCTGAGTCGCATGGTAGCAACTCAGAAGCAGCTGCCATTTTGCCCCGCCCACATTTTTCTCACTTTCACTATTATTTTTCTCTTCCACATTCTACTATGATGCTACTAGTTGCCCAAATTAAAGCTCGGTCAAGAGCTGTGGCTTCCTTTGTTTTCTGGTTTTACCTATAGCTGTATATATTATATCTTAACAATATGTTCAATTTCTCAGAACACTGCACCACTTGATTAAGGTTTACCAGGTCAATTGGTGCCAACTATAACTGCAATCAATAAGTTCACAGCAAGGTAAGATTTCATGGAATTTCTTAATATAAAGTAAATAATGGTTTATTCATTAACTCATTTGTGCATTGCCCCAAAGAACGAACATATTATGATGACCACAGCAAGTGATTCCAACCAATCCAAACTTTCCCCGCATCCAACCCTATGTATTTCAAGAGGGTAATTTTTTCAGTTAAGAGATTAAGCTGTTAGTTGACTGTGCTACATTTGATAGTCTACCTGTGTCTAAGGCTTGAGAGCTGCTAACTATTGTCCTATAAATTCCTTTCCCACCTCATGCTGCTCCTCCCCCCCCCCCCCACTTAACCCATTTTACCATCTGACTTCAGCTCAGTTTCACTATCAGGGCATTCATATTCTTCTTCATCTGATGGAAAGAAAAGGAAGTTAGGTGCAATTTTTGGACTAGCTTTTCTGATTAACATCAGAAAATCATCAGAAAATTGCCTGATTGACGTCAAACAATCAAAATCACAAGACGTATTAGTACTATATATAAAGCCTTAGTAAGGCCACTCCTGGAATACGGCATCCAGTTTTCATCACATTACAAAAAAGATGTTGAGAGTTTGGAAAGAGTGCAGAGAAGAACAAATAAGACGATTAAAGGCCTGAAGACTAAAATATATGAAAAACATTTGCAGGATTTGGATTTACCTAGTCTAGAGACAAGAAAGACTAGGGGGGACATGATAGTAGTATTCCAGCATTTGAGAGGTTGCTTCAAAGAGGAGGGGCTCAACCTATTTTCCAAAGCACCAGGAGGGAGAACAAAAAACAATGGAAACTAATCAAGGAAAGAAGCAATCTGGAATTAAGGAGAAACTTGGTAATAGTGTGGACATTTAATCAATAGAACGGCTTCCCTTCAGAAGTTGTGGGTGTTTCATCATGGGAGTTTTTAAAGAAGAGACTGGACTGTCATTGTCTGAAGTGGTATAGGGTCTCCTGCTTGAGCTTGGGATTGGACTAGAAGACCTCAAAGGTCCCTTCCAGCTCTATTCTGATTGATTGACATAAGGCATGGATTCTCAGACCTCAAGTCATGTCCCCCTGGATAGTCTCAAGCAACTTGCAAGGGAACACCCATGAAGCTTGGACATAGCGGGGGACAAAGGCACAAGTGGGAGAGCTGTCTGGCAAATCTGTCAATCACAAATAGTTTTATTATTTCTGTATTTATTACGGTATTTGGCTCTCTTCATGGGGAGCATTCACACTAGTTGATTCAGTAAATAATATAGTGGGTCATGATTACTATGATTGAGAATCCTCTTTTTAAGTCACTGGCCTCCTACATTAAGAATGGACTGCATGATACTACAGGTAGTCCTTGATTTGTGACCACAATAGGGACTGGAAAGTTTGTTGTTAAGTTCATTGCAGTTGTTAAGCAAGCCATTGTGATCGCATCTGATTTTACCTGTTTTTTGCCTATTAGTTTACACCACTTTGAAGTAAAATAAGAAAAGCTTACTTTGTTAAATGCGCTTTTATTTTAAAGAACCATTATCTATGAGTGTTTCTCTACCGTGGCAACTTTAAAATGTGTGGATTTCAACTCCCAGATTCCCAGATGGCATTCAATTCTGGGAGTTGCATTCCACACCCTTAAGTTGTCAAGGTAGAGAAACATTGTTCTATATGATTTAAAAATAAAAATAAAACAGCTTATCTGAAAGCAGGCAGGCATGGAAGCTCCTGAAAATGAAACAGCCCCTGCTAGCTTGACACAATGATTGGTCAACTCTAGAAGATGTTGTAAATCACCCATAATGAAATAACTCTTGTCTAATCATGCAAAAAGAGGAAGAGTTGAAGTTATTTACTTCCTCTACCCTCATCTGTGTTGCTTGTGTCAAAAGGCTGCCTAGTTGAACCAGCCTGTTGCACAAAGCATGCCATTAACACTACTGGTGGCAGAAAGTATTCTGTGCTACTGCCACACTTGCTATTGCTTTTAGTGATTATAAGAGGGTTTTAAACCTTGTGAAGCTCCCAAACCAGGAAGAGGAGAAGAAGATGGAGAAGGATCCACAAAATGGCCAGCTTAATTTTTTTTAATGGGTCATGATGAGAACAATGTGGTCTGTAAACTTTTTTTTTGCCATTAGTCTCTTATAGAACTTCATCAAGTTTTTGAAGAACCCCATAATTCTGAGGAATACAGTATCAAACATTCTGTGAGAAATTTGCACCAACATTCTGGTGTTTTCAGAGTTTTGTTTGTTGTTATGAATGGCAAAGGCAGGTGCCTCACGTTGAAAGGTGGAGGCCCACTTTGGTTCAGTCTTTAAACAGCTTCACCCATTTCCTGTGCTGGTTTTGTGTGTGTGTGTGCATCCTGCCTTCATTTAAGAAAGCATTACTAGTCACAGGTGACTGTGACTGTGATGTTGCTTTACAATAACAGGAAAAGTTATAAATAAATGCCTAGGAACATTTAGAACCTGTTTAAACATCATAAATTACAGTCTTGTTCATTACAGGCCTTTGGTGGATTGGGCTGTATAAAAACCTGCATTAACATTTGAAAACATTTACTTTTCAGAAGTCTTGAGCTGAAGATTCCCCTTCTGTGTTTTGCATCATTGGCTTCACACCCTCAGAAATTAAACCAAAATTAAACCAGTAGCAACTCAAAGTCAGATCTTTAAAAGCAATTCATAGGATGTAGAATGAAGTGTGATGTCTCTCAGGGTGCAAAGAGAAAATATCTACTGCAAACTCTGCATAGGTTTCAGGAAGGGCAGCTGGCCAATAAATTCTGAGCTCCACCAGTCGCCCGAACCCCAAATCAAGAGATTACAGAGTTATAAGAAGAAAAAGAAAAAAGAGAGAAAGAAAGTGCAATGTTTATAATGTTACCTTACTTGATCATATAATATTATTTGCTATTACTGTAACATTACTTCAGTCATAATCAGTCTTTGCTCTTTATGCTATTTTTATTATTGATACTTCCCCAATTACAAATTATATACACAATACCTAATTCTATGACCTGCCTATCTGTACCTACCTTCCATGATGAGGGTATTGGGCAAGATTTTTCCTTTCTGCAGTAACCTTTGGCCACGTTGTGCACCCATATCTGGTGGCATGTTTTCATAGGCATCAATTTGCTCTGTGACTTAAGAGACAAGAAGCACATTGCATCAAAATATCTCTTCCAAAGGAGAATGTTTTAAAGACAAATAAAGATACATGGTGCATAATCATTTGAAGATGCACCTTCTTGTGCCATTAAGAAAACTGTAATCTTTCAAAATGCTACAAGATGTGGCATTTGCTTCACACTATATTAATCCTGCCTGTCACTGCAGCAGCCTGAAGGATCTAGCCAAATATTCATAGAAAATAACTTCTGCTCATGAGGAAAATGTTCTGGTTTTGTCTATGAGAATGTTCCAGAACTTATACAAAGGCAGTGCCCTTATTATATTGCCCTCACAAAGAAGAGGGGGTCAACCTATCCCCCAAAGCACTTGGGGGCAGGACAAGAAATACCGTATTTTTCAGAGTATAAGACGCACCAAGATTTTGAAGAGGCAATTTTTAAAAAAAAGTTTTTGCACTCTGCAAACCTCCTAAAAACGGCCCGTTTTTTGTGAAAATGGGCCCGTTTTTTGTAAAAAAAAGGGGGGGGGCATGCATAGCATTTAGGAAGCTTATGGAATTTTCCTGAGGGCTGGGGAGGAAAAAAATGGCCCATTTTTCACTCATTGTTGCCCTCCCCAGCCCCCAGGAGAACTCTGAAAGCCTCCTAAAGGCTATGCACTGCCATTTTTGCAAAGAGGGCAGGGTTTTAGGAGGCCAAAAATGTTGTATGCAGTGTATAAGATGCACCCAGATTTTCACTCTCTTTTTTGAGGGGAAAAGGTGCGTCTTATACTGGGAAAAATAAGGGTAAGGAGTGGAAGCTCATTAAAGAGAGAGCCAACCTAGAACTAAGGAGAAATTTCCCGAGAGTGAGAACAATTAATCAATGGAACAGCTTGCCGCTAGAAGTTGTGAGTGCTCCCTCATTGGAGATTTTAAAGAAGAGATTGGAGAGCCTTTTGTCTGGCATGGTATTAGGGTCTCCTGCTTGAGCCGAGGATTGGACTAGAACACCTCCAAGGTCCTTTCCAACCCTATTAGTCTATGTCTTCATCTCCTGAAGAATAAATGCTCCTGCTGCTAGGCTGCCTCATTCATGATGTAACTGTTGATGCAGGGTGCTTTCAAACCCAGCAACAGTCAAATGTTGTGTTGTTGTTGTGTTACTTTGTGTGTTCACTGAGAGCTTCTGTACTGGAGACAAACTCCACACTTGGCCAAATAAAATGTTCTGTTCTGTTCTACATAACCTGTGATGGCAGAAAAGTCTACTAGGTTAAAGAATTGCTCGCTGCACTTCCAGTGCAGGAAGTGAGGAGGAAGAACATGTGTTCTGTCTACACATGAAGCAAAGAGGGAAGAAAGAGGCGGGGTGGGACTACTTTGGGGCCAATACTTCCCAGTTAAAAACCCATAAGTCGCTGCGGTCAGTTCCCTGACTGCATGGTCTCCGGATACGCTTCAAGACGCTAGTCGTCATTTATAAAGCCCTTCATGGTATTGGACCTGGGTACTTGAGAGACCGCCTGCTGCCAATTACCTCCACTAGACCGATTAGATCCCACAGATTAGGCCTCCTCCGAATTCCATCCGCCTGCCAGTGTCGACTGGCGACTACCCGGAGGAGAGCCTTCTCTGTGGCTGCTCCGACCCTCTGGAACGAACTCCCCGTGGAGATTCGAACCCTCACCACCCTCCAGGCCTTCCGCAAAGCCCTTAAAACCTGGCTGTTCCGACAGGCCTGGGGCTAAACAACTGTTGCCCCCCGTCTCGAATTGGTATGACTGCTGTGTGTTTTTAATTATGCATTGCTTTGTATTGTTTTTAATTTTTTGTTTGTATCCCCCTTCCCTGGTTGAGTTGTGAGCCGCCCTGAGTCCCCTTCGGGGGAAAAGGGCAGCATATAAATAAAATCAACATTCAACATTCAACATTCATGGAGTGATTGCTTCATGGGATTAAGAGGAACAGAACAAGGAAACTAAGAGGAACAGAACAATTCGGTTTCCAGGGCTCATTTTCCACAAAGGGCCTGCTATGAAGCCATTTCTCCTTGCTTTCCTTCCTTCAAGGAAAATAAAGCAGTGAAAGTAGCTATCCATTCAGGAGTCTGCGGTAAGAGTACCCTCAGCTTCAAATACAAAGGCCTGGGGAGCTTGACTGCAAGATTGTGTCAGTTTCAAATTTTCAATCTGGCATCAAGAAAACTACTTCAACGTGTGGAAAGACCGCTTGTGTGCATACATGCATGTGTGCACAAACACACACAGAGAGAAATACAAATATGATGTGGAAGGGGGGAGTTTAGCATTTCAATCTGTTCCATCCAATACAATTTCCTTCTGAACCTACTCTTGTTGGTAGCCAAAGAGTTTTCCTTCCCAAAATATCATTTTTGCCAAGGATAAATAGAGCTGGCATTTTTAAGAGGACCGTTGCTTGGTGCAATAGAAAATTCTTTCTCATTTCAGCTTGCAGACTTCCCCATAATTGGGTGTTTCAAGTTTCTTACGAGCTTAACACTGTTCTAGAACAGAGAAACTTTGATCAACCAACCAACCAATCAACCAACCAATCAATCAATGGAAGAACAGAGAAGGGGCTTTGGAGGTCTTCTAATCCAAACCACTGCTCAAGCAGGAGACCCTACCTATACCATTTTAGACAGTTGACTGTCCAGTCTTTTCTTAAAAACACCCAGTGATGAAGCACCTACAACTTCTGAAGGCAAGCTGTTCCACTGGTTAATTGTCCCCACTCTTAGGAAGTTTCTCCTTCGTTCCAGGTTGGTTCTCTCCTTGATTAGTTTCCATACATTGTTTCTTGTTCTGTTTCTGGTGCTTTGGTAAATACGTTGACCCTCCTGCTCTTTGTGGCAACTTCTCAAATACTGGAATACTGCTATCACGCCCCACCCCACCCTAGTCCTATTCTCTAGACTAGCCAAACCCAATGTTGCAATTGTTCTTCACATGTTTTAGTCTCTAAGCCTGGGATGGCGAACCTATGGCACATGTGCCACAGGTGGCATATGGAGCCATTTGTCAGGGCACGCGAGGCCCTGGCTCTGGAGGGCTTAAACCGGCCCTACGAGCAAACCGGAAGTCCGTTTCCAAACTTCCGGTTTGCACATAAGACTGATTTTTTGTGCTCCAGAAGCTTCAGGGAAACTCTGGGGGGCCTCCGGGAGGGAGGCTGTTTTCGCCCTCCCCTATAAAGCCTCTGGCGCCTGGGGAGGGCGAAAAAAGCATGCAAAAAATGGGGGGTCGCACCTGTCATGCAGGCATGCGTGCTGGGGGAGGGAGGGTTGCACATTGCATTATGGGTGCAGCACACCCATGCATGACCTCCTGCGCTCCCCCCACTTATGGTACGGAAGCCAAAAAAAGTTCACCATCGCTGCTCTAAGCCTTTACTCATTTTCCAACAACACTAATTCAGAATAGGGCTAAATTTATGCCCCAAAGGGTTTTGGGTACCATACAACATAGTAAATGAAACCAGAGCACATTTTGCGACATGTCAAATCTTCTCTTCAACTCCAACCCAAGCCATGTTAGAGAGACGATTTTCCTACTGTAGATCATGCTTGGTTGGAACCAGAAGATCTGGCAATTACTTTCCTTAATTTTTCTTGCATTAAATCTATAAGGACAAACACTGGTGTGCTGCATTCCTAAAGCAACTTTCACTAGCATACTTTTCCGCAAATTAAAGTAGTGGAAAATGTACATTAGCATTCTTCTTGAGGAAGAATTTTGTGAATGGAGAAAGGTCCTAATTAACTCACCATCATCATTTCCTGCAGATACCATAATCCTATTGGATCTTTTGTTCCGTTTGGCATAAAAGTATCTTCTGGAAATGAGAGACACATAAAATATGAATGACATCAAGATTGAGTTGAACACAAATTGCTTTGTTGGGGCACAAATGTGAAGGACATCAGATGCTCAACAGTGTGAGTCTTTTTTGGGAGGACAACTGTGGTTGTTACTCCTAAGCTTCAAATAGTCCTCTAGAATACTTTAGCTGATGGCACTTGGGCCATTAGGGGAGAAGGTCAGGGAAAATATCTGGGGTCCTTATTGGGTTCCTATATGCAGCATGGAGTTGAGAAACACACAGTATCAACCGAGATACTTTTCTTCCCAGTCTCATTAAAACCATTTAATTCAGAACCTAAAAATATCTTATTGTATCAATGGGATTTATAAAGTTAAGGAATCTCCATTAATAGTTATAGACTAATTTTTGTAAATGGGCTGGACATGTAATCAAAGAAGAACTATTTCTGGCAACTGTTTTCTCGAAAAATTGGATGCAACCAGATTGGGGAAGACTGATATGGGGCAGAGGGACCCATATCTGATTCGGGGTTGAGGATCAAACTTGAGCTTGAGTATCATGCTAAGAGCATGACATTTCAAGAAAGAGGGGATGAACATGCCAAGGACTGAATTTAATCTAACTTAAATCGAGGGTCTGAATTTAATTGACACAACAACATATCTGGGCATGTGTTTAATCATTTCCTTCTTCTGCCAGGCTAAAAATTTTAATCTGCTAAACACATTTGATTTTCTTTTTTGCATGCCACATTCCTTCATTTTCTTGTCTATTGTCTCCTGTTTTCCTTTTGCCAGGCCTATCTTGTAGAGTCCACAATCTTCTCTTGTACATAGTTTTCTAAATTCAGTGCACAATTCCCACTATTTTTTGGCCCTCTGTTATATTCTGAATACTTACCTCCTGTTATGACTTATCAACTTCTTCTGTTGCCTGCGAGCTCGGTTGACTGAAACAAGAAAAGTTGACAGGGATCATTTCAAATACAGGTAGTCCTCGACTTCTAACGGTTCATTTAGTGACCGTTCAAAGTTACACTGGCAATGTAAAAAGTGATGTATGACTATTTTTCACACTTATGACCGTTGCAGCATCCCCATGGTCACTTGAACAAAGTTCAGATACTTGCCGACTGATTCATATTTATGACAGTTGCTGTGTCCCAAGGTCACGTGATCCCCTTTTGTGACCTTCTGCCATAAAACATCAGAACTAGAGCTCAGGATATTAAAAAATAAAAATAAAACAGCAGTTAAAGTCAACAGCCAAAAGGCCTATTGGGGTCCTCAGTTTGCTAGAGAGTTACTCCCAAATAATGAAAGGCTCTATGGAATCAACCTAGCTTCCTGTCAAACATTGCAAAGGATTAATCTCAAAGGAGGACCCATAGAGACATTTTCTCAAGCCATTTAAGCTTTAAAAGTAATAGAGGTAATCCTTGATTTACAACCAAGGTTTGTTCAGCAACTATTTGAAGTTACAATGGCACTGAAAAAAAAGTGACTTATGACTTGAGTCCTTGCACTTCTGACCATTGCAGTGTCCCCAAGGTCATGTGATCAAAATCCAGGCACTTGGTAACTAGCATAAATTTGCATTGATTGTAGTGAGATCATGTGATCATCAGTTGCAACTGTCTCGGCTTGCTTCGGGCAAGCAAAATCAATGGGGGCAAGCTGGATTTACTTAATAGCAATAGATTCGCTTAACAACTGCACTTAATATTGTGGCAAAAAAAGTCTGTAAAATTGGGATTGACTTAACAACTGCTTTGCTTAAAAATGAAAATTCTGGCCCCAATTGTGGTCGTAAATCAAGGATTCCCTTTAACCAAATGGAAAGAAATATTGTCACTATTTGTATTGAAAGGATTAGATTTAATCTACAGGTAGTCCTCGATTTAAAATAGTTCATTTAATATTTGAAGTTACAACATCCTTTTAAAAAGTGAGTTATGGCTGTTTTCCACACGTACAACCATGACAATATCCCCATAGTCACATGGTCAAAATTCAGATGTTATCAACTGACGCATACTTATGACAGTTGCAATGTCCGGAGATCTTGTGATCCCCTTTTGTGATTTTCTGATAAGCAAAATCAATGGGGAAGCCAGACTCACTTACAAACCATATTACTAATTTAACAACTGCATTGATTCACTTAAAAATTGTGGCAGGAAAGGTCATAAAATGGGGCAAAACTCAGTTAACAAATGTCTTACTTAGCAAGAGAATGTTTAGGCTCAATTGTCTACCTGTATTAAACTATTAGTTTTAATAAATTACAGAAAATATTTGTCCATACGTTTCTCTCATTAAGCTTCTGAATGTAAAGATACGTACCTTGCCGGAGCCTTAGAAAGCAAAAAACAGAGCCAAGGCAAATAATCATATATCCCGTTGCTACAGACCAAATTATCCAATGCAAAACAACTTTGATCGGGATGGAGGAGAAGGAAGAAAAAGATGTGATTAGGCCTTATCAACGATTAAATAACAACTGCAACAAATAAATACAAATATTTATTGTATTTAATGATAAATCAGTTTTTATTCCCTCTATTTGAAAGAAGAAAAGAAGATGTGTCTTCTAAGACAGTGCCTGCTATGCTATTTCTAGCTTTTAATAAGCACTTGTATTAAATATAAGCGGTGCTTTAAAAAAAAAAAACTGGTTGAATCAGTTTCCCATCAAATTTTTTAGCATGTTTTTATTTTGCACAGTATAAATAAACATTAGGCACTAAGCATTTCAGATTTTAATTTTTAAAACAAAGTTTCCTGTCTTTGGGTCTGGATGTTAGGCTTACAGGCTGTTCTCGCTCTTTTCACACCTGAGGAAATTTTAGATGCTAATGAAAAATCCGAGCACAGAATACCGGTTCCAGTTACAGTGTCATTCATAGATTGTTACGTGTCTGCACGACAAGGCAACAAATGTATTTATGGTGTTAATTGAAAACTGTGACTAGGTTACTGTATAGAGAGCAGTGTTTCTCAATCTTGACAACTTTAAGATGTGTAGACTTCAATTCCCAGAATTCCCCAGGTTGAGAAACACTGGTTTATGGTGTAAGGAAAATGACGTAGACAGAAATTTGCAGGAACTGTTTCCTAGGCAAAAAGGTTGAAGCATTTTTAAAGTCCAAAGCGAGATAACATTTTGGAAGCTGCTCAGACAGATACCTTCCTAATTCACTTGAGTATAATAATCAAGGGGGTGGGAGAAATAAAATGAGACTTGCAAGATTCTCAATGAAATAATATTAGCCTTCCTGTAGAGTTGTACCACTCTGGTCTATGGACTGCCATTTGGATTTTTTTTTTATCATATAGATCACGCATAATCATCTATTGTCATGGGTTCCCAAACTTCTTTTGGCCATGCCCCACCTAAGCATCTCTAAAATCCTGATTATCCCCACCCACCTCCCCACTCTGACATATAATTCTTACTTTACTCATAAAGTGAACGCTACTCACACGGAGAAAGCCTAAAAGACCATTAACTTGGTTTTTAAAGGTTCAAATTGCCCCCATTAAAAATCAAATTGCCCCCCCTATGGGGCATGGGCCCCATGTTGGGAACCACTGGTTTAGATGTAGATCATCCATTTTCAAATAGAGGACATATGGACCGCTCAGGATCTCAGGATATGTCAAAAGTGCCAGTAGTGAAAAATATGTAACTGGGAGCCATAACATTCGCTAAGCGGCCACAAAAATGCAAAGTATATTCTATTGCACATATTGCCTTATTGATGCCAGTAAACACACCAATTACTGTCCTGTGTTTTTTATCCAGTAATGGCACAAGAGTGAGAGGATGGGTGGTAGCACCACAGGAGAAAAACAAGGTTGGAAGTGGGCCACAGATTTAAAAAAAAAGATTGAGAAACACGGTTCTACGTTATAGTTTCTAGAAATTATTTGTTAATGAGTTTTTCAAAAAAAATACAATTTTTTTTTAAAAAAAAACATCAGAAATAATAGATTTGGATTTTATAAACCTGATAGCATTTTTAAGTTTATACTAACTTATATCCAAACACAGCATTCCCTTCCCACCAGTTTACTTAAAGCCTCACCTGTCTTTGCTATCACCTCTAGCTGAAAATAGCGTGTCTGATTTTTCCACTGGCAGGAATAGTTCCCAGCATCTTCAAGGGTTACTTTTGGAAGGATCAAAGAAACAACACCAGCATTCATAGTCAGTGAGTAGCGAATGGAACGGCGTATTGTCATATTAATCAGCACTATATTTTGATGTAGTGAATCATGCTGAATCCAGAGCAGTGTCCCCTTTGTCCAATTTCTATGTACTGGGGCATCACAGGAAAAATATTCGGGATCCATTGCTGAATGAGGCAGGTCTCCCTGGGGTTCTACGGAAGAAAAGTTAGTAATAATAAGTTGAACTGAAGCGCAATTTTACATTAATTCCAGTTATGAAACTTGAAGGCATTTTAAATTCTCGATGCATTTTGGCTATACTTCAGATAGCTCAGAAAATTAAAGAGTAATGATTCTGTTTTGAAATTTTTTTAAAAATGAAATTAAAATAATTGTAAGGTTCATTCCATGGTAGTTGTATGTGTCGCCTGTCACCTTCATGTTAACAGTCAGACATTAGGAATATTTTATTTTTGCAATAAAAATGTGGATCCCATTACAGGACAGGCTGAAAATTATCACCATCTACTGAATTTGATTATGCGGATGTTTGCAATCTGAGCTATGACAGTTTATTTCTCCTCACTCACTTTCTCCTCATTCTCAATTCTACTCACAGATACTATTTGCTATTCAATTCCTGCTCATTGCTTATCACTCTTTAGTAATTATAGGAATCGTCTTCCATCTTCTTACCTTCCATTCATCTGCTTAAATACAATTCCTATCAATTAATGTTACAGATAATGGAAACTATAATCCAGCACAACTAAAAAATATTGGTTGTGGGGGAGGCACCCATCACCTAAATCAGGGGTGTCAATTTCACTGAGGGCCATATCAGGATTGTGTTTGACCTTGGGGAGCTTGGTGGCCTAGCCAGGATGGGCATGTCCAGCTCAATGCTACTCATGTTGTGGGCGCCTGTGGTAGCCCGAACGCTCAGCCAGCAAAAATGGGCTTCTGAGCTCTGTTTTCAGCTGCGACGGCCTCCTGTAATCCTCTGCCAGTGAAAATGGAGCTCGGGAGGACCGCATGCAGCCCTCCCGAGCTTTGTTTTCGCTGGCAGAGGCACTGTGGCAGTGGTGGAATGCAACCGGTACGCCCCGGTACAGGCGTACCGGTGCCTGCTGGGAGCACCAGATACTGTTCCAGTATGGTGCTCTGGAGAGCCCACCACCCCTCCTTACCTGTATTTGAGCTGATCAGGGCTTACGCGCACAGAACATATGGCACCTGCGCAATGCTCTGCCAAGCAGCTGGAGTGTTGCGGAGCATTGCGGGCGGTAAGTTCGCATGCGCACATGCATGTGGTGGACCCATTGCACCGTACCATTGCAACAAGATCCGGAACCCACCATTGCACTGAGGGCCAGTCCTTTGCTCTTTTCAAGGCGGCCCTGTGAGCCAGTTCAAAGCACCGCACAGGCCGGATCCGTCCCCCACCCCAGGCCTTGAGTTTGACACCCCTGAACTAGATAGATGGATTACAACTTACATCCTACCAAATGTGAATTCATGTAAAATCCTTTTACTCACACTCTTTCCAACCCCATACAAATTTATACTTCTTCCCGACTCATTTTAGTCATCGCCTTAGCCATGTGGTAATAGAAAAATTATCCACCCTGTTCCCCAATGAAAAATGAGCTCTGATTTGACCTGAAATCTTATGCTAGGGTGTGGGGAAGGAGTGAAAAGCTTGGAGTTCTTGCAGAGAAGGAATCCACGGAGACCCACCACCATCACCCTACCTTGGAATTCCTGAAGACTTCCTCTGGCTGTTCCCTTGTAATTAGCAAGGCAATAATAAAGAAGCAACTCTGATCAACTCACGGTGTCGTTCTGATTCCTTGTGGCTGATATAAGGGAAAGAGCTGTTTCCATCTGAAAAATTACCACTACTATCTTCAGAGCCTTCTTTCTCATATGCTTTCATTTTCTCTTGGATGTTATCAGGGTCAACATAGTCATTTTTTCCACCTGGAAAAATAGCTTCAAGTAAACCATCCAGAGTCATTGAAGATGGGTGGCATATAAATGAATTATTATTATGAATTATTATTATGCTTCATTGCACAATTAGCTAGACGTTTAGATTGGATTTGGCATTTTATCCATCTATCAATCCCTTCCTAAAGACCTGGGATAGGCAGATGCTGTTGTTGTTATTTACTTGGTCCACTCTTTTTTTGTGTGTGCCTGATATTGGCCATAACAGTGATACCATCTAAGCAATTATTACAGCTATTCTTCTTCCATTTGTTTATTGTTAAATATACCTTTCTTCCAGGAAAGCTGCATCTGCTGTACAGATATTCAAGTTTTTCCCATTAAAATAAACCCTGGGAGATTGGGCTGGATTGGGTAAGAAGAGAGAGACTAATCAGCCCCAAGACAGCTTAGCTAGATTCTTTGGCTGAGGGAAGAATTTAACCTGGGTCTCCTTGGTCTGGGTTAATCAACGTAACTAGCATTTCCTGTTGGGTCTTCTTTCTCTTGTTTCTTCTCTAGTAGGATATCTGCCTTTTTTTCTGGACATCCATGACTAATTTGAAGGCAATACTGTTACACTGTCCTACCTAGATTCTTTTCATCCTGGATGTATACATCATCAACAATACATAACATTTTGAGCAAACTTCCCAAATGGGGCCTTGACATATTTAGACTATAATTCTAGTCATCCCTCAGACACCAGGGTCAATGTGGCTAGGGATGGTGGACGTTCGAAGTGAGGGATGGAGGGAGCTATGGAGAGCAGTCAATGCTATAACAAGTTTTCATTATTACAACACTTACTGGTTCTGTTTGGAAGCACATGGCGGTTTCCTGACTGCCCATTCCAATTACAGGTAAACCAAGTGGTATTTTGCACAACATTTCTGTAGATCGACAAGCCCCACGTAGCATTAAGTCTTGCCTCAGGATGGTGGTACCCCACATTTACATACAGCAATTCATTCCTTTTTGGACCAAGCCAGATCAGATCTAAATCACTTGAAGTCCGGGTGTGATCCAGATTGCAGGGCAAAGAAACTTTCTGGGATTCTGGAACGTGAGATATAGTTATTAAAACTTTCCTTTCTTTCTAGGAGCATTTTTTTTTTTTTTAGTATTTAATTCTTCATCACATGGAAGTGCTGAACAAGTCAAATAAATACTTTCGAAACAAAGCAAAACAATAATAACCTTTAAAGAATTTCTAGTACCATTGCTAATACCAATTTAAAAAGGATTTTTTTCAGTTAAGTTTATCAAAAAGAATTCAGTTCTAAAACTATTTAAAATATAACCACATTTTTTAAAAAGGAAATTCTTAAAATAGATTAAATTAACACAGCAAGTTAAGAATAAGGATCAAATGACAAATGGAGCAATTTGCATAACTTTTAAAAATTAATAAGCAATATCTAAACCAATGCTGGGTTTGTTTTTTTTATCCTTAAGTTTAATAGTACCTGATGGTTTCCAAAACTGAATTTCAGATCTTCATTTTTTTCTGAAAATGGGCTAAAATAATACTTACTGAATATTGTCTATATATTGCACTTAAAAAAAAAAAAAGACCTACAACCTGAAATACATGACATGACAGGAAAAAAGATATGGGGAGTGATAAGAAATGCAAACAAACCTAGCTTTTTTTAAATCTCAAGCATCAGATGTTTGAGACTGACCATGATGGAAGAAGGACACACATTATTTCTCTAAAGTTTTACTTCTACACTGTTGACTTTCCCAAAAATATACCTACCTGTTAATCTGAAATCTGTTATCAACTAAGCTTCCAGTTTTCAACCATCTACAAGACCCACCTGTGACCTGGATCACTTGCACGATTTCGTTGGATGTTTCAGTGGTTGCTGTCCAGTGGTAGGAGAACAATAGGAGAAGCAAGTAGCATAGAACGGGTGCCATTGCCTCCTCCCTGCTAGCTAAAGCAAACAAGGCTCAAACAAACCTAAAGAAGCGGTCACACCAGCAACAATTTTAGCAAAAGAGACTGCTCTGAAGCGTGAATTCTACATTAAACTCCCCTGGGAGCTGAATGGTTGCCCCAAGGGAGAAGCGAAAAAGCAGAGAAATAATTCCACAAAGCGCATAGTAATTGAGAGTGTAAACTTCAGTGTCTAATGTCTATGCAAAGTGTCCTTCTGTATTTAACATCTTTTCTACATTCAAACAAGCCACAGTGGTCTCTTTAGGAACTATGGGTCTGAGTTCCCAGGCCTGTGCATTTCTTCTCTTGGTTTTTTTTTCTTCCTTGGGGGAAACGTTGATTTTTAAATAAACCTTGAGAAAATTGGGGCATTGCAGCTTCAGTTGGGTTCTCTAAAACAGAGGTCAAATCGAAACAGAAATCTTTATTAAGGTTGCACACCATGACTGTATTTGGTGGGCTAACTATTACCGTAATTATAAGCATATACTAATTTTTACTCCGAATGTTTTTCCCCAAAATATTAGTTTCTTTGTTTATAATCATGATAGTCATTGCAGCGATAGGAATTTTAGGGACATGCTAGGACAATATTTTAAGGCAGCATTTCCAACTTTGCCAATTTCCAACTGTATGAATTCCCATAATCCTCATCATTGACCATTCTGGCTGTGAAATTCTGGGCTTTAAAGCACATACAAAAGGTAAATGGCCAAGGTTGAGAAACAGTTTTAAAACCAGGTAGAATCCATTTGATGGTACTCACCCTTCAAGGAAATCAAATCAGAGGTGGGTTGCTCCCAATTCGGCCCGGTTCAGCCAAACTGGTAGTGGTATTTTGGTCTGGGTTGCTAAACCAATAGCGATCCAGGCTGGCCATGTCCACGAACCGGTTCCCTGGTTGCCATGGCCATTGCCAGCATGTTGTTTAGTAGTGCGCGTGCATGCGCAATTCACTGTAAATTGTTCACTGTTTGTACACAATTGTACATTGAATTGCAAAGCACACACAAAGCGAACAGGTAGTAAAACTGGTAGCAACCCACCTCTGAATCAGATATAGATGTGATAGATAGATAGATAGATAGATAGATAGATAGATAGAGAGAGAGAGAGAGAGAGAGAGAGAGAGAGACAGACAGACAGACAGACAGACAGACAGACACAGAGATAGACAGATACAGAGAGAGAGAAACAGAGAGAGAGAGAAACAGAGAGAGAGAGAGAGAGACGAGGGAGAGAGAGACGAGAGAGAGAGAGAGAGACAGAGAGAGACAGAGACAGACAAGAGAGAGAGACAGAGAGGAGAGAGACAATACATAACATTTTGAGCAAACTTCCCAAATGGGGCCTTGAAATATTTAGACTATAATTCTAGTCATCCCCCAGCCAGACAAAGACAGAGAGAGACAGAGACAGAGACAAGAAGAGAGAGAGAGACAATATGGAGAGTGCAGTGATATGAGGGAATTGTGCAGAAATCCTTGTTACTGGTGTGTGTGTGTGTTGTTTTGACTCATGTAGTATGGGTTGGATACTGAAAAGATGAATGTTAGGAAAAGAACCAGGATACTCATAATTAATAACAATTTGTTAAAATGTACCCTAAATTTACATTTCCTCTGGCCCAAGGATCCCCAAACTCTTTACCTCAGAGATCCCCTCATGAAGTTTAAGATTGTTCCTCAACTCCAAACATTTACTATCTGAAAATAATTTAATAAATACTACTTTAACTAAAAGTACTTTGCATAATAACAACAATGGCTAGCCCAATCAACCCAAGGGCCAGGGGGGTGATATTGACCACTTTGGAGACTCCTACTTTAGTCAATCATTTTGAAATGACTATGTTGCAGATTGGAGAAAGATGAAGCTGTATCCCTCTCCCTCTGTTGAGAGAAAGCTGTTCAATTTTGACATAGATGAGCAGCCTTTTCTTAACAGAGGGAGAGGAATATGACATCATCTATCTCCAATCTAGAGTCCTTTCAATATTTCCAAGAAGGATCCACACCCATTTGCACCACTCAGGTGACTGTGATGACACATATAAAAGTCCAACTCACTAACATTTCGCTAAAAGAATGCAAATGACCAGCCATCTGCAAGGAGTATAAATCCTTCCATTCCCCACCATCCAGTCAGAGCTGAAGAAGCTTCTTGGATGAGAAGTGAAACGTCTTCAAAGAAAAACCAAGTCCAGTTGCCTCTTGAAAAAGCACCTTTGGGACATGCAGGTATTGATAGGTTTTCCAGCCAATGGGAAAATAGCTTCCAGCATCCCTTTCTGACTCATGCCAGAAAGCCTTATTTCAGCCAACAGGCAAGAAGGGCTGCTCCTGGCCCAGGAGATTCAGTGAATTTTTGCAGGCATCCTGCTAATGTTAATCAGTCATCCCATGGTGATGGTTTGTGGAGGGGCTGCTGTGGTTTTCAAAAATGTTTTGCAGCTGGAGCCAATGATGGATGTGTGGGCAGAGCTCTAACAGCCAGCAACTGATGCTGAAATTAACCACGACACAGGAAATTTCAACCCAAGATTCAGCTGAGCTGCAAAATAGGCAGCCACATCAGTGTGTTGCCAAGGAGGAAAACTAACAATCCTTTCCATACATTGGTATCGTTCCTAACCATCATGTCACCAAAATGTGCTTTCTGATGTCACATACAAGCACCACCATTTTATATTGTGTGAGATGGGTGGCAAACAAATATAATATAGTATACTGTGAACAAACAAACATACTTGCATCATGTGCAACATATGTATGGTGTGTAAGAATAAGTTTGCATTGCAAGGTAGGTTTCATCATAAATCCGTCTACACACACACAAACACACACACACACACACACACATATGGATGCCTAGGATTCCATAGGATGATCTTGTTTTTTTTTTAATCTTCCCTTCTTATTTTAGCTGAGGCATAACAGAATAACAGATTTGAAAGAGACCTTGGAGGTCTTCTAGTCCAACCCCCTGCTCAAGCAGGAGATCCTGTGCCATTTCAAACTGTTGTCCAGTCTCTTCTTAAAGGCTTCCAGTGATAGAGCACCAACAACTTCTGGAGGCAAACCTTTCCACTGCTAATTGTTCTGCAGAAAATTTCTCATTATTTCTACGTAGGTTCTCTCTTGATTAGCAATAGCAATAGCAATAGCAGTTAGACTTCTATACCGCTTCATAGGGCTTTCAGCCCTCTCTAAGCGGTTTACAGAGTCAGCATATTGCCCCCAACAACAATCCGGGTCCTCATTTTACCCACCTCGGAAGGATGGAAGGCTGAGTCAACCTTGAGCCGGTGAGATTTGAACAGCCGAACTGCAGAACTGCAGTCAGCTGAAGTAGCCTGCAGTACTGCACTCTAACCACTGCACCACCTCGGCTCTTGACAGATAGTTCCCATCCATTGCTTTTTGTTCTGCCTTCAGGTGCTTTGGAGAACAGGTTTACCCCCTCTTCTTTATAGTAGTCTCTTTGTCATGGCTCCGAGTAATGCTCCCAATCAATTCAAGATTCTGAGGCCTTGGCTTCCTCAAAAATCCTATTTATTGGGTACATCACATCAGCATGGTGTCAGGTTTCATAGAACCCTACCGGGACACCCCATATTCTCGTGGGGAAGTCCTGGATGCATCCCTCACTTTATAACCTTTTTCCTATAGTATGCCTCTCTTGTATTTTGATTTACCTTCCTAGGAATGTAAGGGGGGGGAAGGAATGGTTAGAGGGCCATCTGTTTCAGCCCGCGGTTGAACTTCTTTGCATCTGTGGATTGGCTTGCCCTGCTCCAGACTGAAGGGAGGGGTTTCTATCGCTTATTCGCAGGAATCCTCAGATTCTGCCGTCTTTGTCTTGCTATCACTTTCTCTCAATAAGTTTCCTTTTGAAATAATGCCTGTTTCAAGAGTTCTGCTTTCTTGAGGAGAGAGGAGAGGCAAGTCCTTACACATGGTCAGATGTGAAACCAACACTGAATAATTCCCGCATTTTAGGTATAATTAAAGAATAGATATTGTCCACCTTCACATTAGCCAAACAAGCCAGTGATGAACCTCTCTGCACTCCCTCCTGCTGTTGCTAGGGTATGTTGATTTGGCCTTGGTTCTCAGGAGCTTATCATTGTTATGTCTGGCACATTGGAGGAAAACTTTCTACACTCCATAAGTCCCCCTCTCCCCCCATAAGTGTGGCAACTAAAAAATTAAGCAAGAAAATATGGCTTCAGCCAGAGTTGTTTTGAGAGTTGACACTCTTAGTATTAGAACAGTGCTATCATGTCACTCCTAGTCCTTCTTTTCATTAAACTAGACATATCAAATTCCTGCAACCGTTCTTCTAATCATCTTTGTTGCTGTTCTCTGAACTCTTTCCAGAGTCTTGCCATCTTCTTTATATCGTGGCGATCAAAACTGGACACAATATTCCAAGTTTGATCTTACCAAGAGTTGCTCCAGTCTTGTGCTTGTCAAATGAATTACAATTTGTGCTCAAGGATTATTTTGTTGATCTTGCAATTGTGTTGTCTAGACAGCAGTTGCCCACCATAAGTATCCTGCATTATGCAATTGCTATTATTCCATCTGTGATTCCATATGGCCTGCTCCCAAATGAGGCATGTATAGCATGTGTTCTTATTTGTACTTGAAAAACCTCACACTAGGACTTCCTGTTTTTGGAAATCTTTCTTGAATGATACTGCTAATAATTTTGTATCTGGAAATACCCAAAGTACATTTTGCTCCTGGCAGAGGCAGATTTACTTCTGCCCATATAGTGTGATTTGCATTTTCTAACTGAATATGGTAGTTTCAATCTGTCTCATAAAAATAAGCAATTAACAGCTTTCTTTTTCTTTTCTTTTTTGCATGGGAGAGCCAATTTGGCAATGCCACCAGCTCCAAAGAAACCTCTCTCTGCCTGCTCTATTTAGGAGGAGGAATTATAAAGTGGCAACTTCTTTTCTTGTTTTTTTTCCAGATGTTTGATCAACAGTGGGGTGCTGGTTAAAGGTTACAATCCTTTCAAAATGAGATTCAAACAAGCCATAGTTTGTTATATCTTATTACACAGAAAACAAGCACTTGACAATTGTAGTTATAAATATTAAGAGAAATCCAATACCTTTGATATGAACTTTGAATTTCTGCACACTGTACATTCAAAAATTCAGAATTGTTGTGCAGAGGGGAAAATATACACTGCTTACTGTACTATAGTGCTGTTGGCTAATTCACCCAATATACTTTGTTATAATGTAGTCTGCTTGGATTTTGATTATGATTTATGGCTTAGGGTTGCTATTTTCCCTAGCCACATCTAGTTCAGAATTTTTCAACTAGTTCTTTATATTTGGATTTTAGTTTCAAGAATTTGCCAGCAGCATGCAACTTTGACAATTACACCCTAATGGCTGTGCTTAACTAGAGAGTTTATAAAATTTTAATATTTGGAGGGTTCTTGGTGTGTGTGTGTGTGTGTGTGTGTGACAGAGTGCTATGCAAGCCCAGCCAATTATGAAGTATCCCATGGGTCATGTTAAATAAATTATTATTTACTTGAAATGTCATCCCAGCCAGTTTCAGATTAGTAGTTCCCTATACAAGTAGTCCCCAGACTTATAATCATTTGTTGTAAGTGCCTTATGACCATTTTTCACACTTATGACATTGCAGCATCCCTTAGTCATGTGATCAAAATTACAAAATTACAGTTGCTTGGCAACTGATTCATATTTATGACGGTTGCCGTGTCCCAGGGTCGTGTGATGCCTTTTTGCAACCTTCTTACAAGCAAAGTCGATGTTGAAGCCAGATTCACTTAACAATCATGTTATTAACTTAATAGCTGTAGTGATTTTCTTAACAACTGTAGCAACAAAGGTTGTAAAATGGGGTAAAACACACTTAATAACTTGCTTACAAAAGAAATTTGGGGCTCAATTGTGGCTGTAAGTCGAGGGCTACCTATATATTGAATTAGAAGAGTTATCAGTCTCTCTGTCCATTCCCCAGTGAGGCATAACAATAAGAGAAAAGCCGGAAATCTTTAATACAGTTAAGAGTTTATTCTTTAATATCAATAAATAAGCAGCTAGAAGAATCTCTTCATTTCCTCCAAGTTGAGGAGTTTCATTTGTTTGTTTTTTCCTAACAAAATGTTTCCTTCTGTTTATGTGTGCATTAAAAAATCCAGTCCTGGGCTTGAGGTGGGTTCTATTCATGAGAAGAGGGAGGGAGGGGGAAACGAACATAGTGTGGTCACTAATGCGGAAAGCACTTGGGACGGTATGTGTGCATGTGGTATGAGTGTGAGCTTGCGTGTGCAAAGGCAAGGACAGGCAGGTGGCTCAAAATGTACAGAAGCCGAGTCGCTGGTGGGGTTTGTGGGTTGGGTAGAGAAGCAGCTGGCAGGGAACATGGCATGGCAAATGCCAGCACTGTGGCCCACACTAGCAATCCAACTAGCAGAGGGGTTAAAGGGGAAGAGAGACACTATTAAATAACAGAGGGGCAGAGAAGCAGAGGCGGGGCCAAAGACAAGACAGTGGGGTTTGGGAAATGGGCAAATCTTGATGGTTTGGGGGGAGGGGAACAACGTGGTTATTTCCATGATGATTCAAATGTTCACTTCTTTACTTCTACATTGTCTGTAAAAAGGGAGGAAGAAAATAAAGAATAAAAGGCAAAGAATGAAGAAATTAAGACACCACCCCGCTCCTCACATACCCTGCAAGCAAGATGAGTAACCTAGATCTACTTCTGCAAATATTGGTCTGCAATTGGGAGAATGCCAGAGGCCTAATGGGGTTATCCCCACTTTTCCAATAGCAAGTGGCAGTCTAGCAAATAGCGATTATTATTCCTCCTGCATTTTTCTATCTGTATAAACTTTTGTGCCTTCAGATGATTATCAGACATATAATCTCATAATCTAGTAGCCATATGTGTTTTCTCCATTCTGTTGGGGAAAGCCCCCCCCCCTCTAATTGGAGAAGGCGTGCCAAATTCCATGGGCCCATACTCCATTACTTTGAGTTTTCTTCCTCTTCAAGCATCACTGGCAAAAATGTGTACTCCTTGATATTTGTTGAGGGTGGTTTTTAAAGTGCAATGTCTCACTTTATGAATTCCTTCCTTAGAGCACTTTCTTTCCCTCTCAATCTTTTTGAGAAATGTTTATGCCTTCTGTATATTTTTAATATTCTCATTCCAATTTTTAAATGGTCCATGGTATACTTAGCACCTTCTATTTCTGATAGTTGCTGTAATGGAATCTAGTGAATGGTTTAAATAAATACATTTACATATTACAGACATATCACTAGATTGGAGAAAACTGGCCCACATGTTGTCTTAACACTGGAGAGTCTAATAAAAAGAAAATCCATAATACCGTGCCCAGTGTTATGCTTAGAAAATGAGACAAACTATAAAATAGCTTTCCCCTAGAGATTGAGACTTCTCCTGAGATGATGTTAATAAAAATGAAGCTTTTCTGAGGATTTTTCATAGTTTAAAGGGGATGCTATTACCATGTGGAACAATATTTTTGTATGTTATTCCAGCAGTGATGTTGATTTAAATTTTGCTAATTATTTATATAATATTGTGGTATTTTATTATTATGGACTATGCTAGATGTTGCTGAGTTCTTCTGATTGGGGAGGTATGTGATGGAAGGATGCATGAATGGAGATAGATAGATAGATAGATAGATAGATAGATAGATAGATAGATAGATAGATAGATAGATAGATAGATAGATAGAAGATATAGATATGGATAGATGATAGATAGAAATGGAGAGAGAGAGAAATGGATAGATAGAAATGGACAGATTGATGACAGATAAATAGGTAGGTAGGTAGGTAGGTAGGTAGGTAGGTAGGTAGGTAGGTAGGTAAATAGATAATATATTACATTATAATTAAGCCCCAAATAATTCTACTGACTAAAAACTAATTTTACACACTGAGTGGAACTTGCTTCCTATGAAGTATATGTGACCTTGGAGCTTTAGGGAGAGATAAACAGACCTGGGGATGTTCACTGCCCTAGTTTCACACATGCTAACCCCAGCAGAGAAAAGCTCACCCAACCCAGAACATCATTTTATCTACAGCTTTGCCCAAGCATCCTCACCCATCTCTTTAAGAAGAATCTGACAACACCAAAAGCAGCAGGGCCACAGAAGGCGCGCATCACCCCCTGTGCTGTCCAGCAAATGTATGGCCAAACAACGACTTAAATCAGACATTTGCCTAAGCATGACACAAAGGCAATAAAGGCACAGTTAGGCACAATCAGGAAGGCCATGGAAAGCAGAAAAGACTTCTGTGCAAACAAAGGTCAGTCCAAGACCATCCTCTCATTGAGCCAAACACAGTGAAGTCAGAAGCATCTTTAAAAGGGCACCAAAGGCCAAGAATGGCCAGGAAAGGCACAATGTAGAAAAAGGTCCAACTAACAGAAGTACAATTTGGAACGTTACAATTAGGGTTCATGCAACCCAACAGATAAACGTGTAAAATGGTTTGCGCTGAAAGTTACCCCATCTTTTTCTTTTAAAGGACCCTATGAATTATTCAGTGGTTCCAAAACTGAACTCTAAACCACCCTAGGATTGGATTCAATTAGAAAATTCTAAGATGTTCCTCCAGGGAAGGATCAATAAACTCAGGCAAGTTTTCCTAAGAAATAATTTGTTTCCCTTGCTGAGCTTCCTCTGCAACACAGAAAATGCAGAAGTCATTAGAGGGGGTGATGATGACCATTCATATAGGGGCCAGTTTTAATGTAAAAAAAATTGCTTCCTTTTCTCCTGTAATGTTGGTATGGAAAGTAGAGAAAATAATTTTGACAGAGATATGCTAGATCCATTACTAGGGCAAAAAAGGGTGGAACATATTTTAAGTTTAGAAAAGACATGATAACTATCTCTAATAGTTTGTCTTTCCTATAACAGCTGTAGAGAGTATGGGAAATGTCTTTGGCAGAAATACAAAAGATCCATCACCAGGGTGATTGGGACGGGTGTGAAAAAGGTTTTAAGTTCACAATGGACAGATATTGGTAGCAGTGCAGACACATTCCTAAATTACTGAACTATAAAGAGAAGGCACAGCACAATCAGACCTGCAGGGTTATGTTATTATAGCCAAAAGTTAATAAAGGTATTTTTTTTCCCCTTTCTGTGGAGTTGACTTCTGGATTGAGTCTGCCTAGTGGTGCTGACGTCAATCTTGCAAATCTAATTGTCTTGTACTTTCTTTTCTTACAGTTCAGTGAATTAAAGAGGGGTCTGTCTAAACCGCTTTTGAATATTATGTCTTTTGTGAACATAAAATATGTTTCACCCCTTTTTCCCTTAATAATAAATCTTGCATATCTCTGTCAAGGTTATTTTCTCTACTTTCTATAGCAACATTTCAGATACACTGGTTTATCAGTAGATGCTTGGAATTGTAATTTTGCTTATTTGTGTATCTTGGCACATGAACCAAAGTACCATTTCCAGCATTTCAGTGGACTGAAATAGGAAGCAATCAGCAAAACAGATTATTATTTTAACTTTCCTTCTCCTTCTCTCTTCATCACTAATTCCTTTACATTCAATATTATGTATATAGGTTTCATTAGGGATGAAGCAGAAGGTGAAGAAAGAGAAGGATACACTTTGATTATTTCTATATTCACATTATCTATGTCTACTGTAAGGTAGAATCACCGATAGATCAACCTATTCTGTGAAGATCAGTGGATTAGACATGGTTCTATAGTCTCTGAAATATTTGAAGTTTTCTAAGTAGATATATAAATATTCTTTGGCAGACGTGTTAGTCCCACCATCTTAAAAATGCTCAGTTTGAACCCCTCTTGGAAATTCAGCCTGCTCTGTGAGCATTCAAAACATAACATTTATAGTTGATGTTTATTGAAGTGGCCATGACCATTCCTGTATCCTAACAAGAAGTTGAATTTGTGCAACATGGAATCTTGTATTGATCAGATTACCACCAAACATTTCATGAAGAAATGGTACTCTTGGAATAATTCTCTTTCAGGGAAGGATTTTCGGTCTCTGGCCCTATGAAGCAGGCTCTCTCTCCCCCCATGTAGCTGGCCCCTGGTTTCCTGGACAATGTCACTTGCAGCAAACAGACTGTCCAAGCAAAAAAGAAACATTTTCCCCAGCTCCGCACAGATATTGCCTATTTTTCTGCATAGATCAACAGACAGATATGAAGGAATTGCCAGAGAACAAACAAGGCATGCAATTGAGGGTTGTACAGTAAGATACCTGGGAGGCAGGATACAGGAGAATAGAGGGGGAAGGAGTTTATGCTACAGGATGGAAAGGATAAAAGAAGCCAGAGTTAATAGAGATTAGGAAGGAAGTTCCCAAGAAGAGGAAAATATGATTAGTCTGGATGGAATGAGTAAGTAAAATGAATAAATGAATGATTAGCAATCCATAAAGGAGGGAAAACTCTCTAGAATAAGAGATAGGCAAACAATAGTTTCTTCTCGCTTTTGTTATATCTTATGACATAGAACTCCCAGAGGTGCTTTTTCAAAAGGCAACTGGACTTTGTTTTTCCTTGAAGACATTTTGCTTCTCATCCAAGAAGCTTCTTCAGTTCAGAACTGACGTTGCCTTTGAAAAAGCACTTTTGGGGCAATCATGACCTGGATAATTGAGAATCTCCATAGACATTCAGACACTTTTGTGCTTCCTCTGGTGCACCAGATCTACTTTATTGTCAGATCTAAAAAAGTAAAACCAAGGATCCGGGGGACAGGGACGGACAGACTCCACAGCTTTATAAAAGGGACTCTGTCATTGCCTTTATCAGAATTGTAAATCCCTTTGAACTGATATCAGATGCATCTGGATGTGCTCCATGGAGTTCACCAGGAAAGAACCCAAGTGACCAAGGAATCCTATATTTAAAGGTGTGTTCCACTGAATGACTGCAGATGGGAATTCTAGACTAACTGAAGAAATTTCAGAGGAAGGGAGGAAATAATTACAAAGAGAAAGATCAGAAAGGAGGGGACATCCCATTTCTTATCTTCTCCAACTTGGTGATTTTGTTTTCATGGATTCCATCTGAAAAACCCACTTCCAGTAAGAAGGGAAAGGCAAATGGCTGGGAAGATAAGGTATGTAAGAGAGACTTACGCTCCAGATAGTTCCGGGCAACAAATTTGAGACATTCATCCAGAAAGATGACGGGCAAGGATATCTTCAACACCACCATCCAGTGATGGAAGTCCAAGTGTGTCAGTTTGAAGATCATCTGGAAAGCACAAGAACAACAATGGAGGCATCAATAGAGAAATGCATGTATTTTCTTCTACCTTTCCACTCATAGTCAGACTATGTACTAAAATAATGTAAATGACAGGCTACATTAGACACAATTGACTGAATCCTGATTAAAAATTGGATTTAATAAATGGGACTTGTTCTTCCCAGCAATTAGGAATGTATAAATCCTTTGATGAAGGAATTCTGGAATGAATGGAAGAACACCTGAAGCATCTCTTTTCAAGCCATTAAAGAAGCTGTTTCTTCTAGACTGAGTCTGCTGCTTTCAGAAGTTACTCTTAGATGTTTCCCTGTGAGTATGGCTGTGCATATGCAGACATGAAGAAGTAGCTAGAAACAGTTTTTGGAACAGCTGAAGAAGCCTGGAAAAGACCTCTCCAGCTAAAAGTACAGTAGAGCAACTGTTTGAATGGTTTTGGAGGGGGGAGGGGGGACTTAGAGCACCTTGCTGTCCATTCTGAAGTATATTTTTTCAAAGGATTTGCATAATCCTTTTTTTATTTCTGTAGATTTCAGCAAGAAGTGGGAGTGCAATCCTCTAGCCATTTCGGCTATGCCATGCCTCAGATTTGAAGACAAAAAGTTTCATTGACAGGCATGAATCTAACACCCATCTACTCTTCCCTAAAACAACTGGCCATGTTGGTCATGTAGCTGTCCTTTTTAGGTGCCACATGATCCTGGAAATGACACAGTTGTTTTAAAGAGCTGAAGAAAAGTCTTGCGTTATTTGTGCCTCTGCAGACTCCATGGCCCCTTTTTACTTTTGAATTCTTTTGAAGTAAAATCCCCCAGCCCTCACTGATCAAAAACGTGGTCACTATTACTTACAGGCAGGGGATCAACGTAAAGGATGACAAAATGCAGAGACATGGAGAGGCAGATAGATCCCAGAAGCCAGAAGTTCACCCAGGGAGGCATCCGTACCAAGGACTGGTTCTCTGAAAGGCTATATAGGAGAGAGAAATTGGAAATTAAATCAAAGTTATGATTTCCACTCTGTTTTTGAAATGAGAGCTCCCAGGCTTAAATAACTAGTCAATGCAAATATATAATAGCTAATGACTAGTCCTCTTTAAAAAATTTGAGATATATGAGACGTGAGCAACTTTCCTTTGAGCAAAAGGTTAATTAGATAGATATCTCAGCTCTGCTTGGAAGATCCCAGCCTGGGAGTTAACAAATGGGTGCATTTGAGGATTGCAACAAAGTTAAACTACAGTATTGCAATTTGGATGCAGAATTCAATTAGACTACAGACTGAGACTAGTTCTCAGACTACATTTCAAATCAACATCTTTATGACTTTAAAACATGTCATCAGAATGGGAGAGCTAGTGATTGGGGGCACTTGTTCTTTGCCCTTCCTTCTAAACAGTAAAACATGAATTAATTATGCAAATAAGTAGATGTTTTAAATTAAGGATACTTGTCTTTGGAGCATGGCAAAAGTTCCGCTGCAATAACTGGGAAATCACTGCTTTTGTGCTAATTAATCTTGGCATGCTTCAGCAGTCTGCCCTTCTTCTATTGTGAAGACCAGAATGGGACAACTCGCCACAGTTAACTCACCACAGCCAACTCACTGTGGGATAACTCGCTGTAGGATAATTTAACAATTCTATTTAATTATTTAAAATAAAAAATATTTTAATTTTTGTCATTCACATTTCGTTTCTGACCCTCCTTTTGCATCCTTTCTTTAATGATTCTATTCCACTATTTGTTTAATATTACTGTAACTCTTCTCCAGCAGCAAGTTGCCCTGTGGTGAGTTGGCTGTGGTGAGTGGTCCTACAATGAGTTGGTCATGGCAAGTTGGCTACAGCGAGTTGGTTCTGGCAAATTGGTTGTGACGAATTGTCATAGACTCTGTGAAGACATGTCCAATGAGATGTAGGTGACTTACAATGCTATTCTTCAGATATTCCCCTGGTTCCTTATATTGTTGTAAAAATTATTCTTGCATAATATTTTGCAGTGGCTGGATGTTTTGCATGAAATGTAAGTTAACTTCAAATATAAGATTTTGCACTGCTAAAAAGCTGAACTAAAGTTGAATCTCTAATATTCATTTTTTGTTGGCATGGACTTTGAATTATGTTTACAGAGAACATTAATTGTCCTTCCCCATCATCCTGCACAATTTGGAAAGCTGGAGAAAGCTTAAGATTTGCGCAAGGTGGAAACAATGCATGGAGAAATACTAGTGAAAACGTGCAGGGCAGTAACCGTGTGTATGAAGCCAAGGCCTTCATCATCCTCCATTTTACCTGTTGAGCGCATTGCACATCTCAATGGTGACCAAGACGGACAAAGCCATGGTCATGGGGACAGAGGACTCAAAGATCTCACAGTCCAAGCCGTCGAAGGAAGGGTGGTCTTCTGTACATTGCATGAAATGGGACTAGGAGAAGAAGAATAGGGAAAAGTGAGATTAACACTGAGCTTTTCCGAACTAAAAAAATCCTTCATTCCTCATACAATACTTGTCTCCCACAACTTAGAGCAATCAAAACTCACCAACTGATGGTAAGATACTCCAGGTCCATCCTCAGCATATATGAACCACCAGGCAGCAGCCCCAACAGTGGCTGCTCCGACGTATACTGTAGGAAAAACAAAAATGAAAAATTATTGTGAGCAAAGAAAAGGCCAGTGATAGCAGAAAGGGATATCTCCTCAAGGTTTTGCTGAGAAACTGGAATGAAAAGACTGGGTTGGTTAATTCCTTGCATCATGATGGCATAGTGGTTAGAATGCAGTACTTCAGGCTAATTCAGCTCACTGCCAGGAGTTCAATCCTCATTGACTCAAGGTTGTTTCAGCCTTCTATCCTTCCAAGGTTGGTAAAATGAAGACCCAGATCGCTGAGGGCAATATACTGACTCTGTAAACCACTTAGAGAGTGCTGCAAAGCCCTGTGAAGCAGTATATAAATCTAAGTGCTATTACTATTATTTATCTAGTGAATGCAAATTTTGCCCTAGCCTAATGGTTCTGTTTGCAAACATAATAGTAAGTATGAACAACATGCAACTGACTGAAGAATAAACCAAAGGTAGCCTAATTGTGCCAGGCTGGGTCTTGCAGAAGATTTGTGCTTGCCTGGGATTTTGGAGATGATACAGATTGCTGAGCTGAGATTACTGTTATGTCACATAAGACAAGGATGAGGGTGCAGACTTGAATTCACAGTTAGAATATTGGGCCAAAATATATGATATAGGCCCAAAGCTAGACCAAGGCATCAGCTATGGGAGGAAAGCACTTACTTCCAATGGCCATGTAGCGGAAGAAGAGCCAACCGCTAATCAGGGGCTCCTTGGGGCTGCGTGGTGGCCTGTTCATGATGTCCAAATCAGGGGGGTTAAAACCCAAGGCAGTGGCTGGAAGCCCATCTGTCACCAGATTCACCCACAGCAGTTGTACAGGGATCAAGGCTTCAGGGAGACCGAGGGCGGCTGTAAGGAAGATACTGGGGTGGGGAGATGCAGAAAAGAAAGACAAGCATGAGATCAAACAAGCCTCTGGAAGGCAGGAACATGTGACATCACCATCATCACTTGGAGCGGTGGGACAGATCTCCCCACCATAGTTACTCGGTGTTGATTTGTCCCTCTGCAAAACCATTTTCCAGACATCCTGGTTTAGCTTTGAAGCTGGCCAGATGACAGCGTGCAAAGCCCCTTACCAGACAACCTCACCCACGTTAGAGGAGATGAGGTAGCGAATGAATTGTTTCATGTTGTTGTAGATGGCCCGGCCTTCCTCCACCGCAGCCACAATTGTGGAGAAGTTATCATCTGCCAACACCATTTCAGAGGCTGTCTTGGCCACTGCAGTGCCAGAGCCCATGGCAATCCCAATTTCAGCTTTCTTCAGAGCCGGGGCATCATTGACACCATCACCGGTCTATCAGCAGACAGAAAGAGAGAGGAGGGGAGGAAGGAGATAGAAAATTAACTGAGATATAAATAAATAAATATTGGAAAACCTCCAGGTTCCAAAACTGAACAACCCTCCTTGATGAGGGATATGATTCCATCACTAGGTAGTCCTCCATTTAAGAAAAGAACAGAAAAGAGGACATTAAAAACATCTTAAGTGATGTGAGAAGCTACCGCCTAGAACAGTGTTTTTCAACCTTGGCAACTTGAAGATGTCCGGACTTCAACTCCCAGAATTCCCCAGCCAGCATTCGCTGGCTGGGGAATTCTGGGAGTTGAAGTCTGGACATCTTCAAGTTGCCAAGGTTGAAAAACACTGGCCTAGAAGAATGAAATATTTTAAAAGGCAGAATAAAATATTTCCCCTAAAAGATAAATAAAAATCTTAAGAGAGGCTCAGAGCCCCAGCTCCCTCCTCCCAGCAGATATTTTGTGCTCATTAAAGACTGGGCCAGCCTATCTACAAAACAAAAGACCCTCGACCATTAATCCCATCAGAGTGATGGGATTAAGATATAACCCTCCAGGACATAATAGGATTAACCCACTAGCAGCAGAGCTCACTACATTTAACAATCTCCTAAGGAAATTGCATCAGCCAAACTTCAACCAAGTTTGGATCAAACGAACTTCTAGGATTTGTACATGGCACTATGGGAGTCCGACAACAGCCAACAGAATACATGTTCTTGTACAGGAACAGGAAGCTCAAGTTCAAAGCCCAAGAGAAGGTATAAATACCCCTCACTCTCAACTCCATGTGTTCAGCTGCACCAGAGAACTATGTGCTTGGTGGTTTTGTTTTCTAATTAAACAATTTTTCCAATCAGCCTCCATGTTTCCAGTGTCTTCCTCTCGGCTTGGAACTGAATCTGATGGATATTTCATCCAACAGTGAACAATTCATCAAGGGAATCCCTGAAATGTTCCCTGATGACATCATGCTCCTTCAGAGCTCTTGTTAAAAGTAACAGGGTTATTTTTTTATTATTTTAGCATTTATTTTAAATGTTATTTTAATTTAGTTTGATTTGATTCCTGATTCTCCTGAGTCTCCAATGCTTTGCCTCTGTCTGGATTTTTAAAAGTTTGATATAGGAAGGAGACGCGGTCCTCTTTTGTTAATTAATCCTCAGATCTAAAGAGTGAAAAGGGGGAAACATAGAAAGATCTCATCCCTAAATAGCTGAAATGAAAAGAGATGCTCAATTACCGTATTCACCAAATAGTCAATTAGGAAAACAATTTATTCTTTTGTATAGTAAATTTCTGCAGTATCCAATATGAACAGCACACACTCTGTCAGAGAGAAGGTCCCTGAAGATGGGCTTTTATTCTTTAATGAACATCAGGCTATAAACTATCACATAACTTTTACAGGTTGTTTTCAACTTGCAACCATTCTTTCAGTGACCATTTGAAGATGCAACGACACTGAAAACAGTGATTTACGACTGGTCTTCACACTTATGACCATTGTAGCATCCCCATGGTCACATGTTCATAATTTGGGCACTTGGCAACTGGCATATATTTACAACCGTTATGGCTCTCTGTGGTCATATGATCACCATTTGCAAATTCCAACAAGCAAAATCAATGAGGGGGAGCAGGATTCGCTTAATGACCATGTGATTCACTGAACAACCACAGTGATTCACTTAACAACCATGACAACAAAGGTCTTAAAATCAGGCAAAACTCGCTGAACAACAGAAATTCCAGTCCCAATTTGGGTCGTAAATTGAGGAACTACCTGTATTAAATTTCCCTAGTGTCCATTCACTCATCCAGATTTAATGCACAGACCTGCCCATATATCATCATAATCATCATCATCTTTTAACAACCCCATAATTCCTTGTGGAGTGGAGTCTGGGCAACTGAATGGAACTAGCAGAATGTTTAATGGCCGGATGCCCTCTCTGTTGCCAATGCAGAGTTTTATTCAGCAGATATAGTCTCACTGTGCCCAGAGAGAGAAATATCTACCTCCACTTAGGCTCGAACTCTTAATTGTGAGGCGAGAGCTCCACCTCTAGACCACCACACCACTCCTTCCCTGCCCACATATATCCCCATCTATTCACCATGGCAGTGATCTCATCGAAGCTCTGCAGGAACTCCACGATCTTTGACTTGTGCGTGGGCTCAACCCGTGCAAAGCAGCAAGCTCTTTTGCAGGCTTCCCGTTGCTCAGCAGAGGGCAAGTCATCAAACTCCCGGCCGGTGTAGGCCCTGCCGGTCACTTCTTCATTTTCGGTGAAGATGCCAATGCGGCGACAGATGGCAATAGCGGTACCTTTGTTGTCGCCGGTGATCATGATTACGCGGATGCCAGCTTCACGGCAGAGTTCAATGGATCCTGAGACTTCTTTGCGGGGAGGATCCAACATTCCTACGCAGCCCACAAAGGTCAGGTCATTCTGCGAAGGTCAGAAAAAAGATTACGAGCCTACTAGCCATCACATCCTTTCACTAGATAACCTCCATCTGGTCTTTATATCAAGTTTATACCATGTCAAAGGTGGGAATCTTTGCAATTAAGATAGATAAAGGCTCAAACTGAATTCTCTGATCGCTTTTCCAAAGAGTTATGAAAACATGGATTATTGTAACCCAAATGGTGACACATCATGACTTTGTGATTTATGTTACTGGTTTTTAATGGTATATTTTATATTGTCATTTGTAAGCCATTGAGTTTCTTTGAATATGGAACAATCTAGAAGCTAAAGTAATGAATAAATAAAACTTTTTATTGAATAGATCAATTATAATATAGCGGCTTGAGGGGAGAATTGGATAAAAATCTCCACAGAGACAACATTTGTGATGATGGGAAGTTTCTCCCAGACTAACCTAAGTTACAGCTCACTTGTGCATACAGGAGGGGAAAGAGTTTTATATGTTAACTCAAGTTTCTTGGAGAAGAAATAGAGAAAATGAAATAGAGAAGAATTAATAGGAGATAAGCCAAGAATAGGGAAAAGTACAAAGTGGCTGATTCCCACTTTATTGTTCATACAATGCCCTGAACCAAAATATCAATGCCAAATTTTATTTTGGTGCCTTATATCACCTAGTGCAGGGGTCAGCAACCTTAAACACTCAAAGAGCCACAAAGGTCTTAACTAGAAGCCCCCCATTTAATTCTGGAGCTGACCAGAAGTCCAGTTCCCCCACCATAGAGTCTCCTCCTAGCACGGCATCCTTTTTCCTCTACCTGTCCTAACTGAAAGCCCTATCAATTGTACAGCTGACCGGCAATACGAAGTTGCAGCAGAAGGATGAAAGAGCCACATGTAGCTCCAGAGCCACAGGTTACTGACCCTTGACCTAGTGTGACTTCAAAAACAGGATGTATGGTTCAGTGGCTTGTATGAACTAGGCAATGGTGATTTATTCAGTAAACCATGGTTAAACACACTATGGTTTAACATACAGTTGGATGAGCATATTGCTTATATGTCTGATACGTGGCTTGTCCTCTTGTCCTTCAGAGTTCTCAAGGAAGCAGAGGCTGTGATGAAGGAATTACTCTTGTATGGCTAAACATAAAGCAATTGCCTTCCATTTTTGCCACCAGGATTTTGGTGTAACTTTAAAGATCATGGACCAGGCCATCCCCACACTCCATAATCAAGTTATATAGTATCTAAAGTCAATCAAGATGTTTTTTCCTCAGCTGCAAAGCATGCATTTCCCTTTATGCACACTTGCACATGTGAAAAAAAAAAGAGATAATCCACACATTTAAATTGCTATATTGTCTTAAGATGCATTTACTGAGCTTTATATTTCATACTGCCCTGAAAATAGTGTTTAATTCAGTTTCATCATTTCTTTCACAAGAGAGCCCTGCACCTGGGAGTTTTTGCTAACTTTTGAAAATTCTCAGATCAGCATTCAGGGGAGAAGTCTCTTACGAAAGGAAAGAAGAAAATAAATTAAACGGCGTTTCAGGGCAGTATGAAATATAAAGCTCAGTAACTAAGGGACTTGGTGGCTCAGTGGCTAAGATGCTAAGCTTGTCAATCAGAAAGGTCGGCAGTTCGGTGGTTCGAATCACTAGCGCCACTTAATGGAGTGAGCTTGTTACTAGCAGTTCAAAAGCACGTAAAAATGCAAGTAGAAAAATAAGAACCACCTTCGGTGGGAAGGTAACAGTGTTCTGTGCGCCTTCGCCATTTAGTCATGCCAGCCACATGACCACGGAGATGTCTTCGGACAGCTTTGAAACGGAGATGAGCACCATTCGCTAGAGTTGGGAATAACTAGCACATATGTGTGAAGGGATCCTTTACCTTTACCTTAAGTACATTTTAAGACACTATAGTAATTTAAAATGCGCACATAATCTTCAAAGTAAAGAGTATTTAGAATATTGTAAAAATGTTGTATCCAACCTTGGCGACTTTAAGACATGTGCACTTCAATTCTGGGAAGTCCACAAGCCAAGCTTTCATTAATCATCTACCACTAGTGGTAAGCTTTACCTCATAATCAACAAATTTGGTGGAATCTTCTAGATTCATGTCTTCTCTCTTTGGTGGGGTGTCACGAGTAGCCAACGCCAAGCAACGGAGTGTATCCCGTCCTGTGCCCCACTCTTTGATGACGCCCAATATGTGTTCCTTAACAAAGGATGTGAGGGGAACACGTGTGGTGCCCACACGGACATAGTTACAGCGGTCAATCACACCCTCGGGGGCACCCTATGAAGACACAACAAAAATAACAAGCATTGTCACTCGTGGAGAAAATGGGCAGAATAGCACGCAATGTGACTACATAAGTATCTGGATCAGGTCATAAAGCTTCAGCCTGGAAGTTCTCTTTCCTTTATGCGGAAGAGTAAGTGGTAGACATAGTCATGTAAAGGTCCATCATTGAACTATATGTCTGCTGAAGGAGGTTCAGATAACTGAAAGTCTATCCATTATTTCCCCCCTTTCCTCCAATAGGAGAACATTTACAAAAATAAGAACAAAACTAGCTACAAAAAAGAAGAGAGGACCTCGTCTTCTCCCTGATACGATGGTTCACGGAAAGATTCCAGGCTAAGTTGGTTACCAAGCTAAGTTCCACCTGAACAGCTACCATTTGTATATATCAGGTAGTCCTCAACTTACGACCACAATTGAGCACAAAATTTCTGTTGCTAAGCGAGGCAGTTGTTAAGTAAGTTTTGCCCCATTTTACAACATTTCTTGCCACCATTCACTGCAATCATTAAGTTAGTAACACGGTTGTTTGGCTTTCCCTCTAACTTTGCTTGTCAGAAGGACGCAAAACGTGATCACTCGTGACTCTGGGACACAGCAACAGTCATAAATATGAACCAGTTGCCAAGCATCCAAATTCTGATCACGTGACCTAGGGTATGCTGCAACAGTCATAAGTGTGAAAAAGGTTGTAAATCATTTTTTCCCCAGTGCTATTGTAACTTTAAACAGTCACTAAACAGATGTTTGTAAATCAAGGGCTACCTTTGGAAAAATGAACTAGAAAAAAATAATTAAACTTAGAATAGATAGAGAGTGAATTCCTATTTCCCCTTGTGGGTCACTGAGATGGGCCACAAAGAAGCCTACTACCAACCTTGATAAACATCTTGTTACCAACAGCAGCCCTGGAAGCTTTGGCTGGAGAGCAATAGACAGACATGGACTTCCTATCACGAGAGAACTCCAGGGTGAATTCCTTCTTCATGAGCTGTTTGATCACCTGAAGAAATGCAAAGCAGAGGGAGAAAAGGAGAGTTAAATCTTACTTTGCTTCACAAAGAACCACAGCAAATGAACGACATGAATCCAAACAATTGATCCTCCAAATATACTAGTCCTGGTTTCCAATATTACCGCAATGCAGATGGCATGGCCATCTCTGGAAAGTATGTAATGTGAGAATAATCTTTTTTTTTTTGAGCCTCAGAAGAGACCCAAATATACTGGAGAAGGCCATCAGAGGATGGCTCTTAAGATTATTGTTTTTTTGCAAGGAAACAAATAGATTTTTCAGTACCACAACAAGCAAAACAGATTATTCAATAAAATATCAGCTTCCAGGTGATGCTACATGTCTACAGCAGCTAAAATAGCAAAAGGCAAGTGGTAATAACTAAGCCACCAATAATTTGGAATAATTTGGAATTGTAAGCCACCCAGAATTATCAATTGAGATGGAGGGATGTAGGTAGGTAGGTAGGTAGGTAGGTAGGTAGGTAGGTAGGTAGGTAGGTAGGTAGATAGATAGATAGATAGATAGATAGATAGATAGATAGATAGATAGATAGATAGATAGATAGATAGATAATAGCATCATCTTTCATAGACTATAATGTAGTTCATCAAACCTACTGCTGTGATGTCCGTTACAAGGCAGAATTGGAAAATTACAAAAAAGGGAGGATAAATGGTACTTAGCTGAGTTATATCTCCAGAGAATCAACTCCCTCCTTCCCCCCACAGCAAGCCCCTAACCCAAACACATTTCTACTAATGTATTCCTCCTGTGCTCCACTGAACAGTGCTTCTGCATTCCAAAACTGTTCCACAGTAGACCATGGGGGAATCTTGAAAACCTCAATATAAACAATAAATATTGTACCATGAAAAACACATTGCACGAACTTTACAGTGGAGGCGGACATGGCACCACACAGTGGCCAAGAAATATAAGACTTTATATGGCGGAATCTGGCACTAAGTTGCAGGAGGAAGGAGGGGAGACCACTTAGCCATTGGTATGAAGAAAGAGATCGAAGAAGGAATTCCCCCTAAATCTTCACAGTATTCATCTGATGGTAATACAGAGTGTGCTTTAGTCTGGCAAGATTCTGCCTATACTCAAACAACAAAGAAACTACTTTGAGAAGTTTAATCATGGCGGGCGCTTGGTCCCCTGTGCCAGGCACTCTAATAAGAGTCAATTCCTGGAAGAAACATGTACTTACTGAGTTGCAGGCATTGGCACGGTCCACCTTGCTGATATTTCGTACATCTGTGTTGAAGACATTCATCTTTTCAACCAAGCAGGTAAGGGCTGTTTCAGTGGCCTCACCAACCTTCTCATATACACCTTTGGACTGGGAAAGGGAAGAATCAGAGATAACGAGATATGAGAAAAGAAGAATGTTGGGGGGAGAGTACTCAAACTCACAATATTATATTACTGTGACTATATAATAAAAAGAAATTAGCATTCATAACTTTGGTTTTCTAGTCTGGTCTACCTCAAAGGACTAACTCTTATTCCCAAGGCTGTTCTGCAGGCTTATAATAGCAGTAGACTTATATACCGCTTCATAGGGCTTTCAGCCCTCTCTAAGCGGTTTACAGAGAGTCAGCATATTGCCCCCAACAATCCGGGTCCTCATTTTACCCACCTCGGAAGGATGGAAGGCTGAGTCAACCTTGAGCCGGTGAGATTTGAACCGCTGAAGTGCTGATCTAGCAGCAGCCTGCAGTGCTGCATTTAACCACTGCGCCACCTTGGCTCTTATAACTAATAACTAATTAACTAGTCTCTGATATTGTTGCTATTGTTTGTGCCTTCAAATTAGTCTTTACTCCTGGCAAGTACCATATATGAATTGGTCCAGGCAGATATTTGGGGACTTTTTCAGAAGTGATTTCATGTTGTCTTCTTCCTAAGGCAAAGACTGGCTCCAAGTCACCCAGGTGGCTTTGTATCTAAGGTAGGATTCAAATTCCTGGTTTCTAGACCACTATCTTTAAGCAATACTCCAAACTGGCTGTCTGCCTAAAGTAATGATCACTGGTGCACATAGCACAATTTTATCAGCCCTGTGAGAAAAGAAACCATCAATAATGAATTTTGCCCTCAACATCTGACCATATCTCCAGAGATACAAAAAACAGGAGGATGTTTGTCCTTTTATTCCAGGCATCCCTGCGTTTAAGGTTTAACAGTCATTTACTCAGCTCCAATGAACCTGCCAACTCTAATTTGGAGAATTTTGGAATCTATTCCTACTAGAAGTGTTGTGGCCTACCAGTGGCCAGTGGAGCTGGTGGAAGACTCAGACAGTGAGGAGTTGGGGAGGAACATGGGCCAGTCCTGGAGCCTGGGGAAGGCTCTGACGAATGCTCTGCATTGGAGGCAGAGAGACGCCCAGAGCCGTATGCCAGTTATCAGCTGCCTTCGGAGTCAGACACAAGTGGGGCAGAAGAACAGCTGAGCCTGTTCCCAGTGCAGAGCTGCCAGGAGAAGGGAACAACTAAGGAACAAGGGTCGACTCAGGAGTAAAGTCATGTGTGGACGGTAAATGGCCCCTCCCATAGGGAATAAAGAGGAATGAAAGGGGAGGGGAGTTTGCAGGAGACAATTAGTTCAATTCATTAGGAAGAAGATCTGTTCCTGACTTCTTGCCAAATATTGTCTGCTACAGAGTGGTGTTTGGAAGATATCGGCCTGGCAGCTCTTCAAGCCTGATAAAGGTCTGTTGTTATGAAATCTCCTGAAAGACTTTGCTGGAGAGGAATTCACTTTAAACTAAATAAAAGGGGTTTTATCGGGATGAGGAATCGGCTTTGTGCTTTTGGGAAGCCTAGGTCAGAACAAGAGCATTGTCCAGTACTACATACAATTCTTCTGGATGCCAGGTCAAAATCTTTATATTGCCTTTTAAGAGTTTTTAGACTCCAAAGAATTTTTTTTTTAATTTTCATCTTTTTTGCTTTTGGTTAGTTAAATGATGAATTATTTGGTTTTGTTTTGTTTTGGAATTGGCCACACATATCCCTTAATGAACAATTGGTGAGAAGTGGATGATGAAGCCAAAGAGAAGCATTCACCTCATTGAAATCCAGCGAAGAGTCATTGCAAAGGGCACAAATAGTGGCCAGTTCAACGAGACCATCATATTGTCCAGTTTTGACTTGTTTGTCATTCTTAAATCTGCATATGCAAAAAAGTAAAAAAAAATGTATTCGTTTTATTTATATAGCCCATGCATGTGATTCCCATCTCATAAAAAGTGACTCTGGCAGCGTACAGCAAAGAGATAAAGCAATAAACACCTTAGAAACAGTTATTATTTAAAAGTGTAAAAAACACGAGGCACATAAGTTATTAAATTAGTAAGGGGATCAGTGGTGGGATTCAAAAAATTTTCTACCAGTTTTTTGGGTGTGGCTTGGTGAGCGTGGCAGGGGAAAGATACTGCAAAATCTCCACTCCCTCCCAATCAGCTGGGACTCGGATGGCAGAGAATAGATGGGGTTGGAGCCAGTCTGAGGTGGTGTTTACTGGTTCTCCAAACTACTCAATATTTCCACTACCGGTTCTCCAAAACTGGTCAGAACCTGCTGAATACCACCTCTGAAGGGGATCCCTTGCAGAGATCATGACATAGCCAGGCCTTACGAGACTTCTGAAAAATAAGTAAGAATAGAGCTGACTTCAATTCAGGGGTGAAGAATGTTCCAGGAGGTGGCCTGCCTCCTCACGCCCACCAAGCATAGCAGATGGAACCCACAGCATGCCTCTTCTGCCAGATCTTACGGGATGAGCAGATGTAATTGGGAAATTGCAGTCCTTCAAATAACCCATCCTTATGCAATGAAGGGCTTTAAAGGTCAAAACTGGGACCTTGAATCACACCCAGAAGCAAATTGGCAACCAGTGCAGCCTATGAAGGACCTCCTGTCCTAGAAACATGTGTAACTGCTGGTGGAAAACCCCTTTTAGTTAGCCAGTGCAACAGTACTACAGAAACCATGTTTCAAGTATTACAAAGTCCATCCTGTGTGGCCCGCACTGCCCACATTGCTGCATCTTTCACCAGTTGAAGCTTCTGGATACCCTTCAAGGGCAGCCCCATGTAGAGTGCATTGCAATATTCCAATTGGAAGGTGACTAGGGCTTGAGTGACAGTGAGCAGAGTCCCCCCTCATCCAGGAACAGACTCAACTGGCACATAACACAAACCTGTTATTGCAAAGGCCCTCCTAGCTGTGAATATTTTAAGCAAATTGTGAGTCCAGGATGACACTATATTGTGCACAGTGTTTATCTGGGATAGCAGACCCTATCTAGCACCAAGGATAGCATATCCTGTTTCCCTGAAAATAAGACCTTCCCGGATAATAAGCCCAATCAGGCTTTTGAATGCATGTGCTAAAATAAGCCCTCCCCTGGAAAATAAGCCCTCCCCGAAAATATTGCAACACAGCAGCAGCCATGAGGTGACCACGCTCGCTGCCTCTTGCACCTCAAAAATAATAACTTCCCCATAAATAAGGTTATTTCTGGGGTCAAAAGAAAATAACACCCTGCCTTATTTTGGGGGGAAACATGGTAGTCCTGCAACTTGTAGGGCCCTAAACTCAAAGCTACTCAGTCTTGCCAGAATTCAGCTGAACCTGTTGCTTCCCACTCCCATAGCCTCCAGGCACTGGGATAGGATGCCCATGGCATTGCTTAATTCAGCAGTGGCCGAGATATATAATTAGAAGGAGCATAGGTTGTTTCTGTGAATTATGGGAGAAGCAAAACAACAGCTAAGAAATCAAAGCATCTGGAATTTCTGGAAGAATAAATACCATATCAAGGCAGAATATGATTTATTTAGTTTTGATCTAGTATTTTGTGTGAAACTAGCCATTATAATTTCAAACCATAATAATCCATAAATTATGTGTTGGTGAATCCAATCATTTCAACTTAAGAAAACCATAGTTGAAGCAAAACATTATTTAGCATAACATAAAAACTAAAATATTAGCTTTGGTTATTAAAAAATCAGAGTGAGTCTGTCTGTCTATCTATCTATCTATCTATATCTATCATCTATCTATCTATCTATCTATCTATCTATCTATCTATCTATCTATCTATCTATCTATCTATCTATCTATCTATCTATCTAGGCTTAGGCTATCAGGTTTAAAATTTGGCTTTGTTTAGAGTTCACATTTGTACTTACACTTCTCCTTCGGGGGCATAGGTGGAACCAGTGATGTTGAATTCATTCAAGGCGCAAAAATCTCCCTCTATTTTGTCCACAACAAACATCTAGAGAAAGAGAGAAAGGAAGGAAGGAAGGAAGGAAGGAAGGAAGGAAGGAAGGAAGGAAGGAAGGAAGGGGATTTCAATAAGAATGAAGATGAGATGCCCAAAAGAGAGACTCTAGATGAGAAAAATGCTGGCATCCACCTTCAGCTCACCTTGCAAACCGACATTTGGTTGGTAGTCAGAGTGCCAGTTTTGTCGGAACAGATGACGGAGGTGCAGCCCAAGGTCTCCACTGAGGGCAGGCTTCTGACAATGGCATTTTTCTTGGCCATACGGCGAGTCCCCAGAGCTAGACAGGTCGTGATGACAGCGGGAAGGCCTGAGGAGGAAGAAAAGGAAAGAGCAAAAAGATAAGCTTAGGGAATTCATGTCACATTCAAACAAATCCACTTGGATGACCCTTTTTTGGCCCTTACTACCCATAATTATACTTCTTTTTCAGATATCATTGAGAAACTCACATTATCAGATTCCAATTTGTGACAAAGAATGCTAAGACTGTAATGAGAAATATAACAGTGTGTCATAGCCCAATAGTATAGGAAATATTTTGGATCTGAACAGCCTTGAAAATCTCAGAGTGACAACATTGTAGTAGAAGGACTAGAAAAAAGGTCATAATTCTGTTCTCTGTGTTGAAAGGCCAAGTGATACAACATTACTGTAGTCAAAACACCAGAAGCCTAGCTTGGAGGGAGTGGGGGGCGAGGCAGGTAGACACATTTGCATTTTAAGAAACACCCTCCTCTCCGTCAGTCTTCCAAAATGGCTGCCATGGTGGGCCTGGGTAGTTAGAACAAACCAAAGTACCAGAAAGCAAGCCTGCAAGCCTTCATTACTTTAGCTTCTAGATTGTTCCATATTCAAAGAATATGTGTGGCAGGGGAAGTATGTACTGTAAAATCTCCATTCTCTCCCCACTCCAGGGGAAGGTTACTGCAAAATCCCCATTCCCTCCCAATCAGCTGGGACTCGGAAGGCAGAGAATAGATGGGGTTAGAGCCAGTCTGAGGTGGTGTTTACCGGTTCTCCAAACTACTCAAAATTTCCACCACTGGTTCTTCAGAGCTGGTCAGAACCTGCTGAATACCACCTCTGATCAGTCCACACCTTGCATTGAGCTGTACCCGCTCCCTTCTTTATTGTCTCAAAATGCCTCTTTGTTCTATGCTATTCCCAAGGCTTTCCTGGCAAGAAAAAGGATGGCAGAGAATGCCACCTTTTTTTTTTTTTTGCAATCTGCTAGCTCCCCATTTGTTGCTTTTCCATTAAAAAAAATATTAAATAAAATCAGGTAGGATATAGGAGATACATAGCAATGCCAAGAGAAGTATCAGTGGCACATTTAAACCTGAAGTTTTGAGCTCTTTTTGGTTTTGGCTTAATGTGATTACAGGTAGTTCTAGATTTACGACCACAATTTAGCCCAATGTTATTGCTAAATTAGACATTTGTTAAGTGAGTTTTGCCCCATTTTACCACCATGCTTGCCACCATTGTTAAGTGAATCACTTAACAATGGTGCAGCTATTAAATTAGTAACACAGTTGCTACGTTTATCTGGTTTCCTACTGACTTTGGTAGTCAGAAAGTTGCAAAAGACCTGACCCAATGACACTGCAACCGTCATAAGTATGAGTCAGTTGCCAAGTATCTGAATTTTGACCATGGGGATTCCGCAACAGTCATAGTGTGGAAAATGGTCATGTCATTTTTTTTCAGTCTGGTTGTAACTTTGAACGATCATTAAGTGAATTGTTGTAAGTCAAGGACTACCTGTATATTATAAATTCAACCACCTAAATTTGTAAACCAGTATTTATAGCTTAGCATTATGTATAACTAGAGTACAGCAAGCTAACATGTAACAATGAGAGTTTGCACAAAGTGTAAATCCTGTCACAGATAACTTAACGCTTTGCAAGAGTATGGGTTAATATCTAAAGGGCTAGACTCCAACTCCTTCAGATCTTTTCCAGAGTTCAGTGCACCATATGTACAGTGCAGAAGAAAATGAAATCACAAAAATACGATGGCAGCAAAAGCTATTTAAAGAAAGAAAGAAATTTGCCAGCATTCATTAAGCCTGGACAGGTGGTTGTGGGAACCTGGAATGGCCTCAACCGACCTTCTGGGATGGCAGCCACAGCGAGGGCAACAGCAATCTTGAAGTAGTAGATGGCGCCGCGGATCCAGGAGCCTCCGTGTATGGGGTCGTTGAAATGCCCGATGTTGATGAGCCAGACAGCCACGCAGATGAGGGAAATGACTTTGGACAGCTGCTCACCAAACTCATCCAGTTTCTGCTGTAATGGCGTCTTCTCTTGCTCTGTGGCCGCCATTTCATCGCGGATCTTACCAATTTCAGTGCCCACACCTGTGGCGATGACGATACCAACAGCTTTGCCGGCACCAATGTTGGTACCCTGGAGTGAGTTTGAAGACGAAGAGGAATAGGAACAAGATGGATTAAAATCAACAAAGGAAAGTGGCACGCAATATGGATGGGCAAAACTAAGTTATTTTAGATAAAGAAGGCTGTAAATATGGCTATGTACAATCTTGCATAAGTACATTGTTTTCTTAAAATTTCTTTAAGTTCTCTAGTCCTCATGGCAGTATAAAGAACATGCCTGCGCTACATCTATAGCATGTTCATTCTCTATCTGCAAAAAAAAATATTATGGCTTGAACTATTATTTAGTCCCCAACCCATCGGTCTGTGGATTGGCACCAGGTCGCAGTATACTAGAAACTGGGCCACACAACAAGTGAAGCCCCATCTGCTGGATGTAGGCAGCACACAAAATCACACTCTCTCCGATCTACAGAAAAGCCTCTCTCCACAGAACCAGTCCCTGGTGCCCAAAAGGTTGGAGGCCATTGGTTTTGACCATTGTTGAAATTACTTCTCATGACGGCCACGAAACTCCCATCCCATCACCTATTCCAAGAATCATGTGCACACCTTCTGGGGTGAGGTTTTAGAATGCTGCTAAATTCTTAATGAAGAAGCAAAAATAAGCAAATAACAGTACATTTCCTTAAAATTTGCAAAATCAGCTCTTGCAAAGATAAAAGGAAAAAGAAAAATCAGCAGATCAGCAGATTCAGTTACAGCAGAGATTACTGAATCATAGGAGGATCTGAAGGACAGATCATCTTGGATACAATCTTTCTGTGTGGTCACTTAGAGTCAATACTGATTGATGACATATGGTCAATAATTTGATTACTTTACACTTGCCATGTCTCTCTAGTTGTATCTGACTTGCAATCATATTCAAATTTTTGGCTATATCATATCACACTTTCTGACAGTCATATGTTATTAATAGGAAGGATAAAATTATGGAATTTACAAGCAGGTCATTTTGCCCCGATCTCCCCAGTTACCTATAGGTGAATAAAATTTGCATTGTTGCTTGAGAGAGCAGGGAAAGCTGGGAAAAGCAAATAAAATGATGTCACTTGATTGTCCCAAAAGTGTTTTTTCCAAAGGCAACTGGACTTTGGTTTTTCCCTGAAGATGTTTTGCTTCTCATCCAAGAAACTTCTTCAGCTCTGAGATGAACTTGGATGAAAAGCAAAATATCTTCAGGGTGGGGGGAGTCCAGTTGCCTTTTGAAAAAGCACTTTTGGGGCAACCATGACCTGGATGACTGAGAATCTCCATAGACATTCAGCTGATTCTTTATCCCACTGTGTTACCAAATAAAGACAATTGGAATATGATGTTTAATGTCCCACTAGTATCCCTGCCATTCACTATTTGGATCAGGGACAAAAAGATGCATCATGACACTTTACATCTTCAGCCCTGCCAATAATACTCACAGAAAACAGCATGTTCTTCTTGTCCTGATTTACAGCCCGGGGATCTGGGACAGGATCAGTATGTTTGATCACAGAGACAGACTCACCTGGGTGGAGATATAAAGGGTTAGATCATTTGCTTCATACAAAACAGGGTCAGGATGGCCTGACTAACCAATTTCATTGTATACATGGTGTACAATGACAATAAAGGCTATACTATAACTATGACTGAATGCAAGTATTGCATATTGCATAGATCAGAAGTCTTCAAACTTGGCAACTTTAAGACTTGTGGACTTCAACTCCCAGAATTCTCCAGCCAGCATAGCTGGCTAATGAATTCTGGGAGTTGGAGTCTACATACAGTATCTTCAATTAGCCAAGGTTGAAACAACATTGGTATAGATCATACCCAAATCATACTTAGCAATGATTTTCTGAGGCATGTTTTCCCAACCACAGGTTTATCCATAGAGTCTATGATCTCTATTTAGTTCTATCCTTCAACTTTACAAAGTGGTTTAAAATATACGTTCTTCTCTAGGTCTTCGCTGATTGACTGAGATTTAAAAACATCGTCTCTGTTGTTATTTCCTCTTTCTCCCTTTTGTTTTAATCCCGCCCCCCAAATTATCTTATGGGCAGAATTTATTTATTGCTAACATATTGTGTGTGAGTTCCTTACCTGTCAGAATAGACTGGTCCACACGCAGAGTGGTGGATTTGATGGAAATGATGCGGATATCAGCTGGAACTTTGTCACCAACTGGGGAACAAAAAAAGAATAACTTCTAGTTTTAGCCATGGAACAGCCACTATTGTTTGATGTAAACAATATAAAACACCTGCTATTGACTATAAGCTAAGTCAGAGCTAAGTAAACCACAATTTTCTGAATTAATCCAATTTTCTGGGCTAGCATAACTTAACCAGGTCAAATAAAAATAGTAGCATAGGCACAATATACTAAGCTTGTGTAATTTTTCATTTTAGATTGTTCCTTCAGATTTAGCATGTTGTGAAAAACCCAATCCATTTAGTTAATTTACAGATCGGTATACTATGTAAACTCAGAAAATAGGTTAATTCCCTAACCAGATTTTGTATATAGTATATGTCCAATCACTGGGTCACAAAATAACCCTATTGAGTTTTCACAACGAATTGACTTCAGCCTATTTATGTATTATGTGAACACAACCAAATCATCATAGATGTCCAGTAGATGCTTCAGTGATGTCACTCACTTCATGATGTCATTGTACAAATGCCATAATTTGTGTCAGTCATATTATGATGCAAATGGCCTCTAGCAGGGGTGTCGAACTCACGACGACACATCAGCGGCACGTGATGTATCGTAACTTTCCCCCCCTTCACTGAAATGGGAGTGGCTGATGCATCTGACCCACAGCACGTGATGCACCTGACCCACAGACCATGAGTTTGATGTCTCTGGCCTATAGTTTCTAAAGTGTGACAATTGTATGGGAACATCATGAAGCATGTGATGTCAATTGCTCAACCTACAAGTCATTGCACTAGAAATTATGATAAGGAAGTTGTACAAGGTTTCCCTCCAGTGTGAACCAAGGTATTGGCAGCCCTTCCCGTAGGCAAAAAAAAAGAGTTTGTCTCAGGCCATGATGCATTCAGTTCCTTTCTGTCAAAGAAGAAGGTTTATTCCAGGCTATGTGTCTGCCTTAGTAGACACCTGTCCTCAGATGAAATTCAATTTCCAATCCAGATGGTTTCTAAGGCATGCAAGCTACCTTATCTTCTGCTTCAGACAGCAGAATGTCTTGGGTCAGAAAGGCTACAGATCCATTGACCCAAGTTCTATATTAAGGAAAGAAAAGAGGTTTGGCATCCACTGGAGGGCAGTAGAAGACAGTAACAAATCTGAAAACTTTATGGACAGACTATCGAACAACTCAAGTTACCCAGGATCATCAGAATGGTGTTTTTTTTTTACAGTCTAGATCAGTGTTTCTCAACCTTTGCAGATTTAAGATATGTGGACTCAGCTCCCAGAATTTCCCAATCAGCAATTCTAGGAGTTAAAAGTCTACATATCTTAAAATTGTTAGGGTCAAGAAACATTGGCATAAAGACAAAGAACATTATTTGTACAGAACTGAAGGTAGCTTAAATAACAAAATTTTCTTACTGGGGTCAAATTTTGCAGCAGGAATTTCAGTGGATGAAATGTCCTATATAGATTAAATCGCACTCCTATTTGTTTTCTACAACATTACATTTCAGAAATAAATATACTACTATTTATGGCAGAAACAACATGCAACCAATTGGAGCAACTGAAATCAGAAGAGTGAAAATGTTCATCTGCATTTGTGTATATCCCTCCCATTTAGCATTTAAATATAGTTTTTGAGGTTTAATTCCTGTGGTGATAAAATTCTTCCATTGAGAAAAATACAATTTCTCCCCGTTCAATCAGAAATAATTTTGGGATTCGTTGACTCCATTCCTCTTCAAGATGTTCTCTGGTTTTCTTTTTTTTAATTAAGTCATTTGCCCACAGTTAGTTCAGGTGGGCATCCTCAGTCTCTTACCTTTATATTCTCCTCAGAGAATCCCTCCCAGCTAAGCTATTTAGCAAACCCAAACCTATGCCATACTAAAGCCATTTATGAGACTCTGCCCAGTTACCAGATACCTGTTCATACTTACTGCATATGCACCTTAAATTAATAAATATTGCTCAGAAATGCAGAGGAAAAACTTTTAAAATCCCTGTTTTCCTCAGAAGTGGGCAATCATCAAGGAAATGCTTTGGGTATGTCAGGATTGAAGAATGTAGGATGCAGATGGGGTGGAAGTGATTATTATTATTATTATTTGCTTTGTTTCTAAGGTAGCCAGAGATAGCATCCCAGTGTGGATTTCTCCTTTGCTTGTCCCTCTTTCATCTGACAAGGCACAGTAACCGTAGATGTCCCCATGCACCCCAGCTCGCTTTTCCACCAGCGCATTAAGTCTCCCTCCCTCCCCCCCTCTCTCCCTCCCTCCATCCCTCCCTCTCTCTCTCCCTCCTTGCCTGCCTCATCACATTCCCGAGGCACCACCAGCTGCCTGCCAGTGTCCATACAAGGCAAAGCTGGTAGCTCTGCACTATCCATTGCTCCACTGCCTTCTCTTCTTCAAGGAGATGGAGAGGTCATGGCTTCCCTAGGCAGGGAGGGGAACTCAGGCCAGGCCAGTCTAGGAGAAAGGTGGCAACAACTATGTTTCTACATCCCCAAAGTGATGCTAAAGTTGCTTGGCCAGTAACATTTAAAAGAAAAAGCAAAGAGCATAAACTATTCAGAGTTATCAATGAGCTGCAGAGCCTCCTCAGAATTTTATGTTTGTTAAATTCTTTCCTACAGACATTCAAGGATTTTGACTTAACACACACTCTCTGTCTCTTTGGTAATACATATTTATTACCAATTATTGAATTGCCTCCTACCATATATATTTTGACAGCAGACGCCAAATGCACAGGGGACTGACTACAAGTTCGGTACATTTAAGAAGAAATTTAGGGAAATGAATCCCCGCCTTATGCAATTCTTGAAGACACAAGAACATTGTGTCCTTCCTTGGCATTCAGTCACTGAGGCACATGAAAGAAGGTGATAAAATCATGAATGACAGTTGGGCCAGACAAGAGCTATTCAGCGTCCTATTTAAGAACAGGGCATCTATGTATAGAAAGTTTCCCCTTTTGAGTAATTAGCATGAGAAATCAAAACAGGGAAATTTTGTCACCTTCAAACCCTGCTTATAAGATTCCCTGGGATCACTGGGCAGTAGCCGCTAAGAGCTAGGGTGCTAGGCAAGGTGAATCTTTGGTGGTGTTCTTGAAAATGTCACCAAACCTTCTGACACAGATAGTTTATTGATCAAAATATATATTAGGATTTTTTTAATAAGCACATTTTTAAGGATGTGAGCGGATCAAGACAAAAAAAAAGCATGACCAAGGAACTGGGTTTTCAGTTTTAAAAAGAATGAGATGTGGGGGAATTGAGAGTTTCTAGTTACCTCTCAGTTTTTGGAAGCTGACTTCCATGACAAAATATTTTGTGCAGCCACGTGTACACATGTATTATTTTATTGATATTTGAGCTGGAGTATTAATTTCCCATTGGATTTTTAATTCTCCAGGACAAATTGGTGTGGGATGGGACCAGGGTGGGGAGGCAGTGATCATATTTTAAAGGGAATGGCTCAAATAGAACGGCTTTAGTTTCTAAAATGAGAGAGGGAGTGGCTTGTTGTGGCCCATCAACTGTTAGCAGCCAGCATATTTCCTGTTCAGTTGTCATGATGTCTTGCATTCTACTTAAATTAACAAATCCTTTCAAAATTTACACTTAAATGTATAGACTCAAAAGAGAAAAAAACATTTCCTCTTCACACTTTGCCTTATTTGCTATGGATAAGTGGGAGAGTATGAGTTTTCTGTAAAGCCTGTACTTTTATTTTTATTTTTTGGCAATGCAGTATTTCTCCTTTTTTTAGGCACACAGAAGAAACTATTCCTTAGTGTGAATGTGTGACAAAAAGAATAGCAAGAAGCTACAAGACCTCATGAGGGGGACTGCTCCATCCCATGGATTGTTGGATGGGTGGGTGGGTGAGTGGGTGGGTGGCTGCCCTTTATATTTTGGAAACACTTGTGCAACTGGTCCCAAGAGTAAATGATCTCCAAATTAAATTAATTTAGAAAGAAGGAGGGCATGATCTGGCTGCTGGCCCAGCTCTGCGGGCAGCTGTTATCCAGTAAGTGCAGCTGAAGGGGATTCCTCAGGGCTCTGCTTTCACTGCTCCCCCTACAGCCCTCACTCTCCATGGGGACTGTCTGTTCCCAAAACATCCCTCTCGCCTCTATTCCAGGGTCAAGACAGGGCAACCCAAGGAGTAAACAAGCTCCATGATGGAGGGATCTTGTTCAGATTTTGCTGAAGCAGCATCTGCAGAACTTCCTGCGGATTTGAGGCTGAAGAAAAACCCTGTCTAACCCAAATGAAAATAGCTACTCTTCTCCTGAAGAGTGGGGGGGGGGGGTTAGAGTGGGTAGTCAATAATACAATTTATAACAGGAAGTATTTACAGTAGAAATAGACATTGTCAGAACATTTCTTTTTCACATACTGGAAATCAAAACAAGGTCAGTTCCTTCCTTTAATTCATTCATGGTTGATATTCACTCAATTAATTTGATAAATTCTGAAATTTCCCTAAAAGAATTAGATCTCAGTTTAATCATTTCTACTGTAATAGAAGCATTCTTGACTTCACTGAGGGCGTTTTTCCTGGGGCTAAGTTAAACTGCTCTCTACCACCCTTAACTGCAGAAATAAACCAGCACAAAATTGCTGCTCAGTCTTGCCAGGCCTCAATCTGCCTAAGCTGCCTCTGTTTCAAGTCGCTGCGGCCACTTTAGTTCCTTCCAAAAATTATAGATAACAAAACCCGACAGATTTGACCTACCTAGAAGCTAACTTTGAACAGCATTAGAATAAGAGTTAAATGCTACTTCAAGGGTTACTTAAGCCTGTCTTCTTTGTGCGTTGGGGACAAAATGATGGCTATATCGTTAGGTAACAGCAAATAAAAGATATAATCAGGGTGTTTTGTGTCCTGGTTAGGTGCAAGTGAAAATGACCTTTATTTATTTTGGCTCACAGAGAATAATGTCTTCTTTGCTACGTATTCCAGCTATAATTCCTCTGCTTATCTAATAATGGATTGATCCCTGCTTAATGCTAAATATCTTTGCAAATCAATTGTTTCACAAAATAATGCTTCTTTATCACTATTCGGTCTTTCGGCCAACCCTGTTCAAGTTGAGGCAACCTGTGCGATTAATAGAAGACAGAAATGCTATGTCAGTGTCAACAATTGCTTCGGTTTAACAAACTCGGAAGCATTTTTAAATCCTCAGGTGGAGATCGGAGGCAGACCTCTTGGCAACTGCTCTTTAGAGAGAAGTATAGCTGTAGATGATTGTTACTAGAGAATCATACTATCCTTATCTGGAGAATATATGTCCTCTACAAAAGAAAGCAGTAGAGAATACTGGGATACCACTTCGGCTTAATTGACCTTGACCCTACTCTGTCAAGGAGTAGGTATTGGGGTGAGAGGAGAATACTGTCTTCTAGAGCAGTAGCTCCAGAAATATCTAAGCATTTTGAATGTCACTGCTAACGGTATCTGTCATCTTCCGTCGCCTCATTTCTAATAGCTTAAGTTGGGAGCTTGAGCTTCTTAGGGATTTAAAGATTATGGAAGAGAACTTGTGGTATCCAAACTGACTCTGGTGCTCATTCTATGTTTAGTCTTCTTTGCCCTGGGGAATCCCCATGACCTTTAATGCTTTCCCCTCCCCCTCCACCCACCACCACCTGCACTTACCTGCCACCTCTGCAATGTCGCCAGGGACTATGTCTTTGGCCTTTATTCTCTGTACCGCCTTCCTGTCAGATCGATAGACCTTGCCCATTTCAGGTTCATACTCCTTTAGGGCCTCAATGGCATTCTCAGCATTTCGTTCCTGCAAGGAGAAGGGCCCCACTCAGAGTTAAGATGCCCTCTTGATGCTTTCAATTACCACTCGGGGCCCCTCAGCAATGCAAGAAAGCAAGCTGAAAAAGGTGAGCCAGTAAAGATCTAAACTCCTACTCCATTAAGCCTTGATATTTTGACACCCTGCAATTTGCTGAAAGAACTTTCATGCTCTCCGAGATTGACTAGGTTAGAGTACAGCAATCTCCTCATGATAGCAGTCAGATAATATTCATAAGGTACATCTGAAGAACAAAATATATATTAAGCCATCTTGTAGTGCATTTAGAGCATCATGGAGATACCTTCATGTGCTAAAGAGGGCTTCTCACCTTACCTTAAATCAGAATGTGATTTGTTGGCTCTGGTTTGGTGTGGCTTGTGAACTTTATGCTTTAAAGTTGGCAACTTTAAGATGTGTGGATTTCACGTCCTTGTGAGTTGAAGTCCACACCTCAAAGTTGCCAAGTTTGAAAAAATACTGCTTTAAAGCATGATTTGTTTGCTTATTTATTGTGTTTATCAACCACCTTTCATTTATGAGTCCAAAGAAGCATGTAGAGGGCTCTCTCCTAAATTTTCCTACAGAACAACTTCCTGAGATAGGTTGGTTAATATAGAGGGTTGGTCTAAAGTACATAGGGAGCTTCTATAGTTGACTAGACGACTACAATCTCTTGATGCCTGTGCAATATCTGAATTAACCCTAGGGATCTGGATCTGAAGGGACAAAGGGGATTTGAGGTGTGCAGGATACTTATATTTTACCCATTAGTAACTTGTAATGGCAGAGGTTCCTTTCTCCGAGCTCATGGTTTTTTTCAATTCCAGCAAAAGAGGCATTTTATTTAAAGGCAGCTGACAGATACATGTGCATTCACACATGTTTCAAATCACCTTTTCCTTTGGAGTCTGGATTACCTCACACACCTGCATCCACCAAACTATAATGAAACAAAACATGATTAGTTTGTTTACCTGCCATACTCCAACAATGGCATTGGCAATCAGGATCAATAGGATGACAAATGGTTCCACAAATGCGGTGACAGTTTCTTCACCCTCTTCAAACCATGCCAGTACCTGTAAACAAACAGATATACATAGTTGTAGAGGAGAGGAGAGCGAATACTGTTAATCTTCTACTTCTCTCTCACTCAGATATGATTCTTGTTCATTTTCCAGTCAGGAATCCTAAATCCCAGCCCTACCTCTCTTTTCTCCTTCTGAAATGCCATTTACTTTTTAATTCTCCTTGAACATGCCATTTGAAAACAGCTGAAGCCAGCCTGCATTTTGCATTGGCACAAAAATGAAGCCTGTCAGTCAGTCTCCATGAAACTTGATAACACCAGCACAAAGGGCTCCTGCTGCTGTGTGTGTGTGTTCATGTGTGTGCGTGCACGTGCATGCGCATGGATGTTGCACAATTGTGTAGGCAGGAGCAAGTGTGTAACTATGCATAGCTTGAGATGTGAAAGGAAGGTATGTGCTGCGCACAATTGCAATGAAGCATTTACAAGGTTTCACACTGCCCCCTGCTGGTGAGAGCTGTGTCTGACAAGGTTTCTATTAGAGGAACAGAGCCTGGTGCAAATATATACCTCATGCTGCTTGATATACTTGTGGGAAAGGGACATAATTGTTAGAAGGATTATCGTCAATTAACAGTAGAAATGTGCTTTATAATGCTTGATTGTTTCCCAGAGTTATCTCAAAGTTCTTTCTCTTTGTTTCCAGGTCCAAATTCAACACTTAATATTCAAAACAAGCCTGCCTCTTACTGGCTTCATTCTAAATAACTGCAATCCTAAAAATTAGAAGCACTATGTACATTTCCAGATTAGTTTCTATTTAATGAAGCTTCAGGAGTGGAAAAGCATGACAGACAGTGGAAAAAAGGTAACACTAAAGACATATTCTTTCATCAACTGCAGAGGAGATAAGTGTAGATGTGTGCCAAAGATAAAATGCATCTCGTTTAGGGCCAGTTCAGCATCTCAAAAGTGTGTTTTGCAATCGTTCTCTGAGAGAGAAGAATTCAACCAAACTACATAAATCCTGAAACTTGTAGCCAAACACGTCTCGAAACCATAGAGCCGAGGTGGCGCAGTGGTTAGGATACAGCACTGCAGGCCACTTTAGCTGACTGTTATCTGCAGCTCAGTGGTTCTAATCTCACCGGCTCAAGGTCGACTCAGCCTTCCATCCTTCCGAGGTGGGTAAAATGAGCACCTGGATTGTTGGGGGCAATATGCTGACTCTGTAAACCGCTTAGAGAGGGCTGAAAGCCCTATGAAGCGGTATATAAGTCTAACTGCTATTGCTATTGCTATGGTGAAGACAGTGCTATTTCCAATGTGATCTTGATTTTATTTATACTGTCTGTCCTATTTTTCAATGATAATACAATCCCAAAGCAGATGTTCAGAAGGCCCATAATACTTATGTCCTACAGAGCTCGGGGAAAGAAAATTAGGAAATAGACAGAACAGTTTGGTTGACTGGCTGGTTTTTGGTCAAGGAAATGCCAATATTCCTGGGCTGAGAATGAAATGTTGAACCACACAGAGACATGAAAACCAGGCTGCAAATTATGACCTTTTCTGAGACCTCCTGTTGCTGAGCCTAGCCATGTGCTCTTGGAAGATCTAATATCACAATCTGAGGAGGCTGCATCTCAAGTGTCAGGAAACTGGGCAGAAGCACAACAGGCTATGATGAGCTTCTGGGTGCTGAAATAAGGAAAATCTCAGCTTCTTGTGCTTGGGTTTGCTGTATTATACAAATGGCAGGGAGTTTGTGGTCTCTATGAACCTGAGAGCATTCATTTTTAAACAGAAATGTACAGGTCAAGTATATGCTTTTTCTAGACCGAATCAATGTATTCATTATAGTAGAAGTACAATTATACAATAAGCTTATCAAGGAACTCTGAGATGGTCAAACTGACTTTTTTGATCAGAGAAAGCACAATGTCTATATGTATTGCTATTTGGAAATCCCTATGGATTCTTGACTCTGAGCTTATGGTTATGGTTTTGATGATTAAAGTGAATCAATTATAGAAAGAAGAAAGTCTAATCATAGACTAAAAGATAAATGTGTAATTTTAATAAGTACAATTGTTTACCACTGTACTGTACTGTAATAGGTTTACAACTCTTGTGAAGAAGCTTCTTTGCATGTTTTTTTCTTTTCTCTTTTTTTTCCTTTCTTGCACTTTTAGGTTTTTTTTTCCTGATTTATTTCTTTTTTTTCTTATTTTATGTTAATTGGAATTAGTTTTTAGTTTATGTTGGTTTTTAGCCTCTTTTTCAAAACTTTTTATAAAATTATGTATTTAAAAAGGGGAAAAACAGTACACATTGTTTTCTGAGATTTTGCTCAAATAAAACACGGTGCCTGCTTTTAATCATCAAGGAGCCAAAATAAAATGGTGAGCAGATAAATTAGCTCAATTTACTTCCTGATTTGTTACACAAAAGGAAGTCAGATTTTAGTTCTAAGAAAAAGAATGTCCTGATTGAATTAAACATCTATAAGTACTCCAAATGTTGAAAAAGAATTGGTGAGGAAAAATATATTGAAGATGCTCAGATGCAAAGTTTTCATTTACGTGTATTGCCTACTTTGCCAATGAAAATAATTTCACCTCTGTATCCTGACTCAAATTAAGCCTTAGTTAATCTCTACCCTTGAAGTTAAAGAGAATTATTAAATACGGCATTACAGTTATTTCTGAAGACTAAACTCTGGCCCTGGTGATCAACCAAGCTTGAACCCTGCAACATTATCCTGTTATCCATGTATATTTGCCTTCATTTGAGAGTTATTTATTCCCACCCACCTAATTCACCAATTTGTTGACACTGATTACCAATAGAAGATAATATCTGTGACTCAGAGTTGAACTGTGAAGTCCTTGGTGCTGTGTGAACTTGGTGGTTTGCTGGTAGACATTTCCAATGAGGCAACGTCATTAGTTAGAGAGCGTGTTGGGTTTGCTGTCTGTTTATATACAGTAGCTTGCCCACACCAGTTATAAACAGGGAGCAAACCCCACACTCACTCTGACTGATAATGTTGCCTTGTTGGGTAATGAAATGTCTATGGTACAAGCAAACTACCAAATTCAGAGAGCACTAAGAACTCCACTCATTACAATCTAAAATCAATCCAACACCGGGGTGTTTCTAACACAGGATGGCATCCCCAGAGAGCATGTTTGCAGTCATCACTTGCCCATGAAACAGCTTCTTTCCCATTCTGCCCCCCCCCCCCAAATGGTTGCTTCTCCTCTTCAGCCCTCTGTGGATTTCCCAAGTTTCCTCAGTTACAAGACCAGTGTCACTTACGAAAGAGATGCAGGCTGCGAGCAGGAGAATTCGCACAAGCAAGTCTTCAAATTGTTCCGCCACCAGCTCCCATATAGTTTTGCCTGATAAGCAAGAAAGGGTGGCATGAAAGGCACAAAGGAGACAGAGACTGCAGAGATGGGGTGGGGGAAGTCAGCCTGCCTCCCCCGCAAAAAAAAAAAAAATCAAGAAAGCAATGGGCTGCAAGGAAAGAGAGAAGGGATAGCGGGCCTGCACACATCTATGATAGACTTTTTCAACAGGTTCCAGCTGTTATGCTTGGTGGGGAAATTGTAGGTTCTTCTCTGCAAGTCTATCTATGAGTTAACAGAAGCTCCATAGCAATTATTAACCTGGAGAAATGGCAATGTATACAAACCTTTTTTTTTTACTCTTGCCTTTTCCCAATTGATCTGTTTCCTAAAGCAGAGGTCTTTGTTTCATCCAAAAAAGGTGTGTGTGTTGGGGGGGGGGGGGGTTAGCAAGCAGCCTCCATTACTTGATCAATAACATTTCAAAGAACCAAGCTATCTTTTATCACAGCTATGCCTCTTATAAGCTTTGAATTAGTTCTAAGGCCCAAGAAAGGGAAAATGGGTGCTGGGATGATACATGGCAAATCAGAACATGGATCTGAATAGAACAACATATAGCTTGGCAGAGGCATAATTTGGCATCTGATTGGTCAAAGGAAGAACTCCGTGACTACGGATCATGATGGAACGTGATGGAAATGATTGGGACAAACCAGGTGGCAATTCACAGGTTAGCCTGAGATTTTATTTCTAAATAGAAAGTTTGAGGTCTCATTTGGAGACCCAATAGCCACCGAATGAGTGTTATGGTCTGTAGGAGTCATATGGGCCATACTCATTCAAGGTCGAGGTTTTTTTTTTCCTTCCTAACACTTATGTATAATCTTTTTTAGGACTCACCTTCTTCAGCTGGGAGTTCTGGGGTTCGGAGACAACATGTTGAGAGAGGAAAAGAAAAAGAAAGAAAAGCTTGTTAGGGTTATTGCTAGTATGACTTTTGCTGAGTGGTAAAGCAAAGGTGGCAACAGAGAAAGCGAAACTATTCTGGATTTACAAAGAAGTTGGTTCCGCCCATGAAGTTTAAGGTGAATTTTCAGTGTCATAAGCGGACAGTTAGAAAGAAAGAAGTTATATGATCATGCTTAGGTTTAGAGAGCAATTGTGAGTTGGATATGGACATCTCTGCAGAAATGAGTATGCTTTTCAATGACTTCATTAAAACTTTGTAAGCCACGGCCAAAGTGATTGCAAAATTGGTTTGAGCATAGGAAATCTTTGGGGGTAGGACTTTACAAGGAGACAGGAAGGAACAGGTCATTTAGAGCAGTTACAAACTTGTGCATGTCCCATAAAATAGCACATCACACATTTCCACCCCCCGTCTGATAAAATTCTTGTTATAATCCCCGTCCACCGAGGAATCCAGAACTTTTGACCTTACCCCATGTGTTTGAGGGACATTATAAAATTTGGAAATCGGACTATCCTCTCAATTATCTGCATATTTGGCAGCATGATATGTCCACTCCTCACAAAACAAGCTTCTCCAGATCCACCCACTCAGCAGCATCACAACCAACCAAGTATTATATTTTGTTCCCCAAAGACATCTCTTCCCAAATCTTCTCAGCATCTAACTAGCTCACTTTGCTGGCCGTGTAATATCAGTGTTTCTCTTTTGTTTCAACCTCCCGGCTGCTCCTACAAGTTGCCATCAGCAATTTTGATATCTCGTTCATACCAAAGGGAATTTACTGAGTTATTCTTAGCAAAGCAGCAGCAGCTGCCCTGTCCCAGCATGACTATCTCCCCCCTCACCCCGCAACTTTGCAATAGTCAATTTTCCCTCTTGTGCTTTGCTTCTACCTTCATTCTTATTCCCCTTCCATGGCCAACTTTAGACTCTGCTAGAACATCTCTATCACCTCCTTCCCGCTTTCCAATAACTACGTGACTATTTTTCTTTGATAATAGTTGATTCCTCCTCTTTTACTTCTACTTATTGCTTCTGTCCTTCCTTACATTTTAGAATCCATGTCCCTCCATCACTGTGCATCTCTGGTTGGATTGCTTTCTTTGCTTCTCATATCTATGTTGCTCTGCACATCCTTTCAGCTCTCTGGCTCTCCAGTTCCCCTGCCTTTGTGCATCCTGGCACCTGGCCAAGTGGGTACCAAAAGGGTTGTTATTTTAGAAAGCACTTACCGTTGGGTCCATATTTTTCCATATGCCTTTTCACCTGCTCAGGAGAGAGGCCTGTATGCTCACTTACTCCAAAGTAAGCCAGGCATTCTTCTCCTGTTTTGGCATGGGCGTTTTCCATTTTTGCCCTACCGCACCTGTCCTCTTGTGTGTTTAAAGCTGCTTCCCACTTCTTCGGGCTTGGCCTGCTTCTGCTGTTCCCCTGCTGTGTGTTTAATGGAGTGTCACTCGTGCCCCCGTGGAGTTCCTCCTCTTTCTCAGCAGACCATGGTCCTTGGAGCACTGTATCCAACGATGGAGGGAAAGCCCGATGACCTGTCCTTGAACAGAAGCCTTCGCCAAACTCTGAGGCTGGCACACGTCCTTATGAGGCAGCCTGGGGACCAGATCCTTGGACATTCTCCGTGGGCCCTCATTGGGTGGCCGGTGCTGACATCACTTCATCCACCAACTCACATATGGCCTTCTGCGGAGAGAAAGTATTTTTGCTGACTTGAAGGGAGAAGCCAGGAGGATGGTTGGCTTAGGATGGGGGGAGGAGGAGAGAGGAGGCTGAGTGTCCACAGACCCATGTGTCACTCAAATGCTTGCCTGTTCCTTTCAAGAGTTCTCGCCCTAGCTTCCCCCTCCTGCCTCCTACAGATTTAGGGTTTATTTCTGTCACTTGTCGTTTGTAATGAAGATACACAGAGAAGTGGGCTGCCCTCATTCCCATATATGCAACTAAATCAATCTTTGCCTTGTCTCTCTTATTTGCATAGACTTTAAATATTATTTAATAATCATCACATGTGCATTTTACATATGTATCATAAGTATATAATTTTAGGGTTTTTTCCTCCCTCTTTTTTTCACTCTGTAAATTTTTCTTTGTTGGACCTATCATCCCTCTCTCCCAGTTTGCAATCTCTGACAGCAACCAAACGGATGACCAAGAGAGATTCACAAGCTGAAGAGGTCCTGTCACTTGTCTTTGATATCTGCTACTAGCTCTAAGCATGATTTTTGCACTTCTAGCAATCATGGCTTATGGCCACAATTCCATGACCAATTGTTGCTTTTACAAGCCCTTTAAAGTACATTCTATTGCAATTTCTTGCAGCAACGGACTCTCTGGTGTTATTTTTTTATTATTCATTGTACAAAAAAACACCCACCTGAAATTATCACAGTGGCATAGGTATTCAGACCCCTTCACTTGGTACTTTGTTGAAGCACTTTTGGTAACAATTACAGTCTTGAGAGTTTTTGGGTATGACATGACAAGCTTTGCACACCTGGATTCGGGGATTTTCTGCCATTCTTCCTTGCAAATCCTCTCAAGCTCAGTGAGGTGGGATAGCGACTGTTGGTGGACAGCCATTTTCAGGTCCCTCCAGAGATGTTCAATAGAGGCTCTTGCTCTGGCTGGGCCACTCTAGGAAATTCAGAGCTGTTCCTAAGCCACTTCTGTGTCATCTTGGCTGTGTGCTTAGGATAGTTGTCATGTTGGAAAGTGAATCTTCAGCCCAGTCTGAGGTTCTGAGCTCTATGTTTTCACTGAGGATATCCCTGTACTTTGTTCTATTCAGCTTTCCCCCAACCTTGACCAATCTCCCAGTCCCTGCTGCTGAAAAACACCCACACACATGATGCTGCCACCCACATGCTTCACTGTTGGGATCATACTGGACAGGTGATAAGCGGTGCCTGGTTTGCTCCAGATATAACGTTTAGAATTGAGGCCAAATAGTACAATCTTGGTTTCATCAGACCAGAGAATCTTGTTCCTCACATTCTGAGAGTCCTTCAGGTGCTTTTTTGCAAAGTGGAAGTGGAATTTCATGTGTTTTGCACTTAGGAGAGGCTTCCATCTAGCCACTCTGCCATAAAGCACAGATTGGTGGAGGGTTGCAATGATGGTTGTTCTTCTGGAATTTTGCCCCATCTCCACACAGGATCTCTGGAACTCAGTCCGAGCAACCATCAGGTTCTTAGTCACTTTTCTTACTAAGGCCCTTCTCCCCCAACCAGGTCTGACCAGCTCTTGGAAGACTCCTGGTTGTGACAAACTTCTTCCATTTGAGAATTATGGAGGCCACTTAGTGCACTTCAATGCAGGAACCTTCCTCAAATCAAAGGAGCTCTATAGGCAGTTCCTTTGACCTCATGGCTTTTGCTCTGCTACAGTATGCATTGTCAGCTGTGAAGCCCTGTATAGAGAGGAATGTGCCTTTCCAAATCATGTCCAACCAATTAAATTTACCACAGATCAACTCTAAACAAGGTGTAGAAACGTGTCAGCAATAATCAAGAGAAATGGGGGCCACCAGACCTAAATTTCAAGTATTGTTGCAAAGGGTTTGAATACTTATGCCTATGTGATATTTCAGGGTTTGTTTGTTTTTTAATAAATTTATAGACATTTCTAAACTTCTGTTTTCACTTTGTCATTATATGGTATTGGATGTAGATTAATGAGAAAATAAGTGAATTTCAACAACCATGAAATCAGGCTGCAGTATAACAAAATTGACAAACGTGAAGGTGGCTTGAATACTTTCTGAATGCCCTATGAATCTCTTTTGCTTCAAGGAAATATATTACTTAAAATTAATAGAAAATTGCATTCGTAACTGATTAGACATGATAAATTACAGCTTGATCAAAATAGACAGGTTTTATTTACTTCAGACTTTATTTGGGATCCAAACTTTTTCAATATTAGTATGAATATTTGTAAGGATATCAAAAGGTATCCATCCACTATATGGATATATACTCTGTTGAAATATTAAGCTATCATAATATTGAGGGCAGTAGTGAAGAGAGATCTTTTCGCATCCCTTTAATTCTGAAGCTTTTTACAGAGATGTGAGATCATCTTCTTTTAAGTAATTTTATTAAGAATATTAAACAGATAAAATGTGCACACACACACACACAGACACACACGCACACACGCACACAGACACACACACAAATTTCCATCAAAATACCACAAAACATGAGAAAAAAATATACCAGCAAGTATATTCAGCATTAACAACTTATCACTATTTCTTAAAATAAAAACCCAATTAGATCTTCATCCCATACCTCCTAGGTCCTTGCATATAATGAAATTGTCATCTTTAGTTGTGTTCATAAGAAATTGTCTGAACTGAGTGCAGATAATATGTGGATGGTTACACAATCTGAAGTGAAACATTAAACATGGTAAACAGATTAAATAAATGTAATGACTAAAATTAACGCATTGGGAGTTCTTTTGACTTTTCTTCCCACGAGGAAAGAAGGACAAGACTCAGTTTCTCTAGAAAGTATTTGGATACCATTGGACAACTGCCTTCCAAGAAACATGCAAATTCCACCATTATTTGAAATACAGGCGTTATGAGAAGATGTTTGAAGTGAAATGTCATAGGATTAGGGATAGAAGGACAACCATGTGTTCTACTTTACAAAAAGTGGTCCTCAATTTAACCTCTTTTATCTGAAATTTTCTACTTCAAATCTAAAAGCATTGGAGAAGGAAATTGCACTGACCTCCTCGTACTGAGACAACCCCATCCAAAATATGATTCAGGCTGGAGGAATGGTGACAGATGACAGAACTTGCAGAGATGGCAACATTGATTTTTTTTCCCTCTGAGTAAAGACAACTACATCTGTTAATGACTGGAAATTTTTTATGGACTTTTGAATGAAAACAGGAAAACAATAAACCTGTGATTTATGGATTTGACTATTAGAAAATGAGAATATGGAAAAAAGTGAGCCATGATATAACTGCAGAGGTGATAAAATATAAACGTCAAGATTCAAATAATGCTTTTGGTGTTACAATCAGCTTGCCAACGAACCAGAGGGAAGGGAAGGGGAAGACGGAACGTAAGCTTCAGACATCAAGATAAGCATAAGAGCCAAGGACACTTCAGCAGGTATTTACCAAAGTCAAAGACTTTTCTCATAACAATACAATGAGACTCAATTGGACAATGTGACCTGCCCTAATGGGGGAGGGAGAATCCTATACTTGATTATGTGGGTTTGCGCAAGAATTAACTAGATCTGGTTTTGCCCTCATCAGTGCCAAAATGATGTACTCAATAAAGTTGTGCATTAAGAGATTGGATCGTCTCAATTGTGCCTGCTTTGGTTGGGTTTGTCAGTCAGAACATTGACAATAAATCTATAGTTGCTATAACAAAAGATAGGAGTGACTTCTTTATATATATTTTCTTTTCTTTATTTACTTATCACCTTTTCTTTCCTTTTCTTTAAAAAAATATGAATTGCTTTTACTCTGTTAAATATGTTATCCAAGAAAATTAATTTTTAAAAAGTATAACTCAAGCTTTACAATGCTCAATTTATTCAATAGTATTTTTCTTCACACCTCCCAGTTGGTAGTCATCTGGTTTGAATAGGGATGGAGGGGATGATTGTCACAAGTTTACTGACGGCAAGAGATTTTGTCGCAGCTTTTGAAAGACTCTGTTTCAAGATAAGGAACCGGAAAAAGAAGAGAAAGCAAAGGACTTGAAGTGCCTATCAACAACTAATGCCTGAATAGGCAAGTGAGCCATTCCAGGAAGTCTTATTCTTCCCACTAGGGTTAAACATGTCATTGTTGCCTTAAATCTAATAATTATTTATAAATTTGCCTATAAATGATCACATGCAAATTTGAGGCAGGCATATGTTCCAGTTTATCCCATGAAGGTGTATTATTCTTACCAGCAGCCAAGCCAAAATTGGGGTTAAATGCCTCAGAAATCTGAGTAAGTGGAAAGAGTCCATTTTTCCAAAGTGTCTTAACTTAGTCTTTGGTAAGGGAGATGGGAAAAGGGAACATCTCTTTTTCCTCCTTCTCCTTCTTTTATAATAACCACAACAACTTTCAGTTCTTTAGCCATTGTTGTTCTTCATTCATACTGACTTCATCCCCAAAATTTGGGATGTTGTAATTTATCAGTATAGTATATGTGCCAATCCAATCACTGTGGCTTTTTTGTAATTGACAGAGGGAAAATTTTGTCAATGTGCAGATTTTCTAAGTGTTACCCAAGGCCTTTTGATATGGCACCCAATATGCTGATAATCATTAGGACTACCATTTCCATTTTTTTATTATTTAATGTAGTAATACATTAATAATTGTTAATTGTAATTTTATGTATTACGTTTCCTTGCACAATCAACCAGGCGTTTAGACTGGATTTGGCATTTTTATCCACAGGTGGCAGAGGCAGATTGTGTTTGTTAATATTAAAGGTATCGTCACAAAATGTAAGCTGTTCCAGATAAAGCTGTAATTGACTGGTGGTGATTTTGTCAATTCTGCTGATGTTCGAAAGGCATTACAAATATTTTGGTTGCACCCTAGGCACCTATTACTATTGGTATTATTATGATTTTAAAAAAGAGCCCCTGCATTTTATATTTATAAAGAAGTCACGTGTTTTTGCCAAGATATAAACCCAGGAGTGATAGATAGAGCTCCCTTCACTCATCAAGTAAAGAGGTGTTGAATGTGTCTGGGTAGAATATCTAAAAGCTTGATGAGGGAGGAGGAGAAGCGGAGAAGCAAGAAAGGATCTTCCATTCGGAAAGGATTTCCAAACTGGCAACGAGTGAGAAGAATAAGAAGAACAATTGAAACCATCATAAACCAGTAAAGTGGGATGTTATCTTCCAAGAGAAATATTCCTCTTCAAATTTGATAAGATTTCTGCGTGACAGAGAGCTAATCATGATCTGTGGATACCCCTGAAAGTCAAGAGTAGGAAGGGCTGAACGGAGCACTGTTTGATTGCATCTGATCAAAAGTAAGATAGGCAATTATCAATCCAAATCCAGGAATTTTAAAAAGTCATTAATATAGCCACAGAAAGAGGGACAAAAAAAGTCAAATCAAGCATGACATGCAGAAAAAAAAGATGGATTTCAATCACATGGTCCTGGCTGACATTTTTGATTCCTTAGCGAACATCCCTAAAAAATAACATTTAGGTTTTGCTTTTATAAACCTAACTGCTCAGGTTTATAAAATCCTAAATCTAACTCCTCAAGCCAAATTCCACTAGCGTTACAATCAGGAATAAAGTTACAGTTCTTGCAATGCACAATAGCCTTTTCTACCCAGGATCCTAGGCAACAAACCCTGCAAGGAAGCATCCAGCACAATAAGGCCTACTACGGTAAGTGACACTTAACAGTTTCCCCAAGTCCAGCTTAAATGGTGAACAGGATGCCTGGCTTCACTTTATCTGCATGTATACATCTTAGCCATCCTACCGTCTGCCAGTTAATTGAAATTGCTCTTCGTAGCAAAGGGCAAATTTAGGTGCAATTTTTAAAAACCTGAAAAAGTTCTAATTTCAGTTTCTCTGCATTAAATCATGTGTGAACACGAAGAATTGTAAGCTCTTTAGACTTCCCACAGTTGTCCTATACTTAACAGTAACTAGATGGCCCTCTCTACCTCTTGCACCAACATGTCCCTGATGAAATTTCTTTTTAATGTCGTTCTCAAGACGTCAGCTTCATCTCATCCCTAACCCTCCCCAAGGGGCTCAAAGTCATCCTTAGCTGCTCTAGTGTTAATGTAGTGTCTCTGATTATGTGGCCGTTGCTTTGTGTGTGTTGCTTTGTGGGCATGGCAGGGGAAGGATCCTGCAAAGTCCCCGTTCCCTCCCCACCCCACCCCACTAACCTGCTTTCCAGCTCCATTCTCCCGTTCAGGGCAACAAAATAAGATCAGCGGGGAGCCAGCAGGGCGGGGCCAGTCTATTTGCCTGTTCTCTGAACTACTCAAAATTTCCACTACCAGTTCTCCAGAACCTGTCAGAACTGGCTGAATACCACCTCTGGTTTCCCCCCCTTAATCAGACCAGCCTTAGCAGTTTTGCCACAGACACAACTTGACACAATTTGCCTGGCACCTAGTTGTGTATTCCCTCGATGCCGCGTTACAAAGCCCTTCTGTTTTTCCTCCTCTACTCAGGACGTCTCCAGATCAATCCCTGGTTTAAAGATCTGGATCAGCCTGAATAGCCACTCACCCTGGGGACAGCCAGGGAGGGTGTTATAGCACAATAGAGGAGAGAGTCAGGTTTTTCTCTGCTCTTCCCACATCTGTCAGCTGATGTTCAGGTTGTTTATGAACATAGCATTGAGGCTCTCCTGGAGCAGCATTACACTTCTGTCCAAAAGGAGCTTGCTAATCTTTTGTTTGGCACAAATGTTTTGTGTGGGTGCATTCTCAGAGAGACCCGTGATCAGCTGGTATTTCAACTAACTGCAGCACAAAACATGCCCTGGCCATGTTTGTTTCTTCTGATGTGTCCTCATGACACAGCCTTCCTCACATCTCCAACTCAGAGATGAGGCAAGCTTCATTCATCTTTAAATCTTGAACCAGTGTTAAAGAAATATATTCCTCCCTTAGTTCAAGGTCATTCCCAAGGTGGGGCAAAATGTGAGGTGGGAGATTGAATAGCTAAATTTTAGGGGTCCTTGGTGCTTTCTGAACTTTGTTGTTTTCTTGCAGTCATTTCACTATCTAAATTAGGATAATGATTTCAACCTAAATATTCCTCTATGGAAGAGACATCTCTGAAAGGTTTTTTTTAAAAACAGCAAAAAAGAAAGTTATTTAGTTATTTAGCATATGGCAAAAGGAGAAAGTAATTTGGAACAACAGTCTTGTCTCCCTGCCAAGATGTATGGGCCTAAGTTTCCAATACATATATTCAGATATACAAGCACACACATATATTCCAATGTGTATTTACATGGGAAAGAATACAAGTCTAGGCCCAGCATTCTTGCCACTTGCTAAGACAACTTCACCCCCAAAGGCATGCAACTGGGAACTTCCTTTTCCCTCCATTTAGAACCAGTGCTATGATCACTATCCGAATTTACTTCTGTGTTCCTGAACATTTAAACTGAATCTCCCCAGCACTAATGGTTGCATGATTGCTGATGATGAAGCAGGCATTCCACTCAAGAACATCTCAACTTGGCACTGCTAGAATGGAAACAAGGGAATCTTGTTGGGCAATAAAGCCTCTACCCCTTTTTGCTGGGCATCTGAAAGTAGTCCATTGCTGCTTCGCACCCAGATGCTATGTGATTCCTCAGAACATTCAATCCTTTGACCTATGAACACCAAATCCTTGTCCGCGTATGATATGGGGTAGTAAAGGAGGAGGTAGGGTTTCTTGGTAGGTGCTTCAGTAACATGCCTTGCTTTGACCTTAGGTTGACCCCCAGCCAAATCCAAACCTGGCTAGCAGTTAGCACAGCTTCTATATCTTTTGGGACCATAAGAGGCCAGATCTTCTTCTCTTTCTACATCAGCCTTTTTGAGCTGGGTTCCCTGACCCATAATTCTCTTCAGCCTCAAAAGAAACACAAGGCTGGGGAAGGGGCAGGATATAAGCACCACAGCAGGCCAAGTGGAAATCCTCAGCGGTGACAGAATAACAGAGTGTGAAGGGACCTTGGAGGTCTTCTAATCCAACACCCTGCTGAAGCAGGAAGTCCTATACCTTTACAGACAAATGGTTGTCCAATCTCTTCTTAAAAACCTCTAGTGTTGAAGCACACACAACTTCTGGAGGCAAGTCCATTGATTAATAATTCGAACTGTCAGGCAACTTCTCCTTAGTTCTAGGTTGCTTTGTTTCCATCCATTGCTTCTTGTTCTGCCTTCAGGTACTTTGAAGAACAGATTGACCCTCTCATCTTTGTGGCAGTCCCTTCGACATTGGAATACTGCTATCATGTCACCCCAGTTCTTCTGGGTAAAATGAGGACCCAGATTGTTGGGGGCAATATGCTGACTCTCTGTAAACCGCTTAGAGAGGCCTGAAAGGCCTATGAAGCGGTATATAAGTCTACTGCTATTGCTATTGCTATTAAACTGGACATACCCAATTCTTGCAATCATTCTTCAGTCTCCAGCACTCTAATCATCTTTACTCTTCTTTTTCAAGTCTTTTTTTTAATATTGTGGCAACCAAAACTGATTCTAATATTCCAAGTATGGTCTTCTAAGATATTATAAAGTAATAATAACAATACTGGCAAACAACATTTTCTCCATTCCTTTTTAAAAGAAAGGCAACCTGCTTTTGGAGGTAACCAAAGCCTTAAAGATGTTTAGAAAATTTAGTTAAAATTTAGTTAGATGCATGCCTATCCATTAAAAAATATAATCAAATCAAAACATGCTAGATTAAAACACATATGCAGGCACAATAAATTGCATGAGTAACTGGAACAAGATACAACAAATGGAATTAATCAGAGACCCATATATTGCTAGAAGAAAAATTGGGATCTAAGAACCCAAAGGAACTCTTAAGGCCAAGCTAGGCCACTATAACAAATGCACGGAAACAAACAAAGCAAAATTATAATGTCCTTAAAGAACACTATCCAACCAGAAGTGAACTGAAACAAAAGACCAAAAATATCAGTCTCACTTCCCTGTCACACTTATTCTCACGTGCTCCAGAAACCGACAACAATAGTAATATTAACTTGTAGCATTGGTAAAGAAAAAGCCAAATCTGCTAGCCTTTCATAAGGCCTTGTTATATCCTCAGACCTAAGACTCCAAGTATGTTAAGGTTCCTGTTTCTTATATTAGTACTTACGTTATATTAAATATATATAGAGACAGAGCATATATGATATATATATAGAGAGAGCATATATAATATATATGGCATATATATTGGAAGGATAGATAGATAGATAGATAGATAGATAGATAGATAGATAGATAGATAGATAGATAGATAGATAGATAGATAGATAGATAGATAGATAGATAGATGATAGATAGATTTCTATTATGAACTTTATGAACTATTATGTTCATACTTGGTTTTAATTGATTTTATGATTGTTTGCATCCAGAGTCATTTGTTTGAATTGGGTGACTATAGAAGTGGAATGAATGAATGAATGAGCAAGCAGGATTATCCCACATTGTGCTTCTTTTTGGTCTTTGAGAATCAGGATCTCAATGAACAGCCTGACTAGGTGGTTAACAGCCTGACTAGGTGGCTCAGTGGCTAAGACACTGAGCTTGTCGATTAGAAAGGTCGGCAGTTTGGCGGTTCAAATCCCTAATACAGGTTTACTCCGTGAGCAGTGGGTTGGACTAGATGACCTCCAAGGTCCCTTCCAACTCTGTTACTGTTACTTGAGTCCTTCTTTGATCTGCTCAGCAATATTTGTGTTATGGTTATACGTCCAAGGATTTGTGCAGGAGCAGGCAAATGCTTACAGCTGAATTTCATTCTGTTGAAAAGAGCTTGCAAGATGAAGATTTTGATGGATGAACTTTGTAATGGGGAGGACATAATAAACCCAGCTATAATAATAGGCCTGTTACAGATATAGTGAAGGGGGGGGGGGAGTAAGGCAAAATGGCCAGCTTCGTTCCAGAATCCAATCTGTGAGGTTCATGTGACCTCATGTGTACTCCTGGAGAAATACAGCCCCATGAAGAATATCCAGACTCAATTTATTGTATTGTATTGTATTGTATTTAATGGATTTATAGGCCGCCCAATCCCGGAGGACTCCAGGCGGCTTACAGAAAAGAAGTAAATTATAAAAAATAAAGAATAAAAAAAAAAAAGACAAAGAAAACAGATTAAAACCTCACCATGCACCCAATCTGGTCAGGGCTGGACCTCAGTAATGAGGTCAACAGCCCCAGGCCTGCCGGAATAGCCAGGTTTTGACAGCCTTTCGGAAGGCCATGAGAGTGGGTAGGGTCCGGATCTCTGGGGGTAGTTCATTCCATAGGGTCGGAGCGGCTACAGAGAAGGCCCTCCTCCAGGGAGCCGCCAGCCGACATTGCCTGGCTGACGGCACCTGAAGGAGGCCCGCCCTGTGCAATCTTACCGGCCATTGGGAGATATGTGGAAGTAGGCGGTCCCACAGGTATCCTTTAGCCATGTAGGGCTTTAAAGGTAATGACCAGCACCTTGAATCGCGTTCGGAGACGAATAGGAAGCCAGTGCAGCTCGCGGAGGATAGGTGTAACATAGGTGTATATTGTTACACCCAGTATCGCTCGCGCGGCTGCGTTCTGGACTAATTGTAGTCTCTGAACGCTTTTCAGGGGCAGCCCCATGTAGAGCGCATTACAGTAGTCTAGTCTTGAGGTGACGAGGGCGTGAGTGACCGTTTGAAGTGCCTCCCGATCCAAGTATGTCCGCAACTGATGCACCAGGCGAACCTGGGCAAAGGCCCCTCTGGTCACAGCTGACAGGTGATGTTCTAATGTCAGTTGCGGATCCAGGAGGACCCCCAAGTTGCGGGCCCTCTCTGAGGGGTGTAAATTTTCATCCCCCAGGATTAAGGATGGACTATCTGGGCTGTCCTTCGGGGGCAACATCCACAGCCACTCGGTCTTGTCAGGATTGAGTGCAAGTTTGTTCACTCCCATCCAGCTTCCAGGCACCGGCACATCACGTCCACCGCTACACTGAGCTGGCACGGGGCGGAGAGATACAGTTGCATATTGTCCGCATATTGATGGTATTTAATCCCGTGCTGATGAATGATGTCACCCAGTGGCTTCATGTAGATGTTAAATAGGAGGGGGGACAAGACCGAACCCTGCGGCACACCATATTTAAGGGGCTTGGGGTCGACCTTTGCCCTCCAACCAACACTGACTGCGACCTGTCGGAGAGGTAAGAGGAGAACCACCGTAAAACGGTGCCTCCCACTCCCACCTCTTCCATCCGTTGCAGAAGGATACTATGGTCAATGGTATCGAAGGCCTCTGAGAGGTCAAGAAGCACCAGGATAGAGGAATGTCCTCCATCCCTGGCCTGCCAGAGATCATCGGTCAGTGCGACCAAAGCAGTTTCGATGCTATATCCAGGCCTGAAACCAGACTGAATCTAGATAATCTGCTTCATCCAAGGTCCGTCGGAGTTGAAGGGCCACCACCTTCTTGACAACCTTCCCCAAAAAAGGGAGGTTGGAGACCGGATGATAGTTCTTAAGAATAGCTGGGTCCAGAGAAGGCTTCTTGAGGAGGGGTCTCACCACTGCTTCTTCCAAAGGTTGCGGGAAAGATCCCTCCTGCAAAGACGCGTTCGTAATCATCTGGAGCCAGCCTCATGTTACCTCCCTGCTGGTCGAGACCAGCCAGGAGGGACACGGGTCCAGTAAGCAGGTGGAGGCAGTCATCGCTCCCATGGCCTTTATCCTATTCTATTCTACCAGGTCTTAAAATCCTCTGCAATATTCATCTGTTTATACAATTCAAACTAATGATCTCCATTCAAGCTGGAAAGAGTCACTCCCTTACTGCTTTTCCATCCTGACTCCATGATTCGGAGCAAGAAGTCATTGGCCATAGCAAGCCAAGCATTTGATTTGAAACATCAAATACTTAACTCAATGGCCTGACTTTGAGAGAGCTTGCTGAACCAGTTTTCCCTTACTATATTTTCTGAAAAAGAAAAATTCATTTAGAATTACGTGAAGTTGTTACCGCTTTCATAACAGGAATCAGGTGTTAATCAGAGTTATGTTCATTTCTATGAACAACTGCCTCCATGGGCAGAAAATGTGATGAAAGAGAAAATAATTTTTCATCCATTTATAAGGGCAAAAATAAACAGAAACCTCTATTTAGAACTGGTAAATGGTCAAAATCACAACCACTAAAACATAATGATAAAATCTGATCTCATAGTAATGGCAAGAGAAGGCAAAAGGATTTTGCAACCTTGTTCCATGATCACATAAAGTGAGAATAAGGTTTTATATTTAATATCACTTCCTTTTATTTCAGGAAAGAGTGGATTGTATATCAGAAAAGTGTATGGATCACATCCTGAAATCACTAATAATACGAATGCTCCAACAGCAACCATCACCAAGCGACATGGGTTAGAATTCTGGTGAAACCAGATCAAATAAATAAAAAATGCAGAGGAAGGCCAATGGTCTAACTGTAAACCAAGCCACAACCTCTAAGAACCCCAAATCTTTGCTGTCGAGTTTGAGCTCATTGAGGCTGTTTCAGAAATAAATCGGCTTAGCAGAGTTTCTGGTTCCAGAATGAGGCAGAAGAAACTTTATGTAGAAGGGCTGTTGGATAAAACCTGTTGATGGCAAAGAATGTCTCCCAGCTTAAACAATATGAAGCAATCATTAAATAAGAAATGATTGAATTGCCTGCATTTAAAAAAACTGTAGTAATTTTTAAGGACAGAGGATCAAATCAAATCAGAATGACTGCAGTGGGCTGAGGAATGGGAAAGGGTTGTTGTTTTTTCCTTCCTCAAAATCATTTTCCTTTCTTGAACTTTCACCTCAGGCCGACATTTGACTCATGCAATAAACAGAATTTGGGGATCAAAGTCCAATACTATGGCAAAAAAAAACCATAATTATAACTTAAATCAGAGGGAACAAGCTTTTTTTCTGACTGAAGGCTATTTTTTTCTGACTGAAGGTGGAGGCATGATGTAGGTGAGCAAGAAGCAAAATCTGATCTTTTTAATTTAAAGAATTATATAACACTAAACCAATTACAATTTAATTTGAGACCTCCCTACAATTTGATGCACTTAATATTAATATGTATGTTTGTATCTGTACACACATATACACAAAAACATTATCCACACATACATACACACTCCCATAGTTATTCTTTCTTCTTATCCTTTTTCCAAAAGAGGCATTATTTGTGTTCCTTTTCCTTCCTTCTGATGCTGTGCCAGTCCTCCATCAGTTCTCAAACACAATAATTAGTACCATTGAGATTTGACCAGCTGTCCTCTTCCGGATCCCTCTGATAGATGCCATCATGCACTGCTCACTTGAATTCAATAAAATATTCCAAGTATCTTTCTAATGTGTTCCTTTGATATCCCAGATTTCAATCTCCCCCAAGATTGCCCTCTTCAGCTGTGATGGATTACAGTTCTCATCAGCCCCAGGTAGAATGTCCTCTCATTTGCCTTGACAAGCTGACTAATCAAAGGACGGGCACTGGAGAACATGAAGAGAACAAGAAATAAATCCAATTAGGACTAGGAAAAATTGTAATTGAAATTTGGAAAAGCAAAACACTCATCCAACATGTCGAAGGTCAACCTCATATTCACATTCATCTCTCCTTATTTAACCAAGCTATCTTGGTGAATTTGTATTGCAAATGAGTGTGGGATGATAGTTGCATAGAGAAGCATTGAAACCCTCTCTCCTAAATGAAAAGCTGCAGATTCTTCAACGCAGTATTTTATTTGGGGTGGGAAGGTCATTTTTATGTTTGACCAACTACTGAAGCCCTCATACTGACAAACCAAAAGGAAAAAATAATACTTATTTATTCTTGCAATCAAGTACCTCTAAAGCAAAACACCATGGTAAAAAGTAAATAAATAAAATCAGAAACAATTTAAAGCAATTAAAATCCACTAAAATGGTTTAAGAGGGCAGATTATAATCATGTGTCTTAAACCCTTCTAAAATTCGAGAGAGGGAGCGCCAAGTGTAACATTATAGTTTGGGAACAACCCAGGAGAAAGCCCTCCTTCTCAACTTTCAAATATTACTTCTCTTCCTCATGACAGCAAAGCTATTCAGAAGGGAAAAAAATGGATTGACTAGGGTGACACATTGCTATATCAGATACTTACCACATACATGAGGGTTTCTTAGTAGAAGAGACGTTTTTCATCTGTTGTGTTGAGAGACATATTTTACACCTAGCCATCATTAATTTGTTGTCTGTCTGGCTTAGGCCTAACATGTTGCATGGACTCAGTTACTGGCGATTGTACATGGTGGTTTCTGGTTGTCAGGTTGTGTAACCCTGCCAATTGGCTTATTCCAATTGGTCCAGGGCAATGGGGAAACTGAGGCATTGCCTTGATCTATTTATTAGCTTGAAATAATGGTCTGCTTTGTGGGCACAAGGGTGGGATGCAAGGAATGGAAAGGAATTAGCCCATGTTATAACTGGAAAGTGTGTTTTGAAACAAATATCCAGAAGTGTGCTGGATGACTCTTCCAGGAGCCTCTTGTTATATTCTGGGAGATTATCAAAGCCCCTTGTTAAAACAAAATAAAAAAATTTGATATGAAATTAACATTGTTTCTTCTAATTTCTGTGGTTCAACTCCAGAAAAAGGACTGATTTGAATCCACAGGCTATTTAATGGTCATTGTGGTGCCACTCTGAGAAAGAGAAGCCAGAAGCCCATCTGTATGAGGCTCAGAGTCAAGTTATGCAATGGACCAGCATGGGAAACCCATGAATTTTATGTGCTGCATAGAGAGGGTGTTGAGTTCCCTAGGGCTAATAACAAGCCCAGCTGCTGCATCCCGCGTGGCTTCAGTTACCACTGCAACCTTTTGGGATTGGCAAAGTCAGCGGCCACAAGAAAGAATGGAAAGGAGTGGGAGGCATGGAGAAAAGAAAAGAGGATTGGAGAAAAGGGGTTCTGGAAGGGAATTGGGGTGTTCGGGGCTCTTTTAAGAATTGAAAATGGGAGCATTGGTATAGAAAACCAGCCCCATGGCAAATCTACTAAGATTGCTACTTATGATTTTCTTTTTTTGAAATAGTAAAGGATGGAGAAGAAAATAGAAATGAGGTACAATAGAAAATCTTTCCATCCCCGCTTCCCACAACTACCCAAGTTCTCCTTGGGAATTTTGGATATCTATTCATAAACCTATTTCTCAAATCTAAATCTAACCTCTGTCTTAATATTCTCATGTATGGTGTTCAAAGTGAATTTTGACTTCTAGTGATCCACTTTCCTCATATGTGATGCTAACAGGAGACAGAAATCCCAACATCAGAACTGCATTCTGGCTGCTGTAGGCATCATTTTTAGTATATATATCCACATATATATATAAGAAAGTTTCAAACAAACAATTTCGGAGTCGCCTGAGGGAGAACTTTATGCAGCCTTAATAAAGCCATGGACAGCAGTTACCTTAGGTAATCCCCGAATTATTTAGTTGCGGGGAGAGTGCACATCAGAAAGTGCATGGGGCTCTGACTGGGTTAATGGCCTGGGTTCCCCATCATGTCCTTGTTTCAACTTGCAGTGCCAGGAGCTGCAGCTGGTGAGGTCAGTTACCCCATCCCATCTTCGACTTATCACCCTTCTCCAGAGCTTCTCCGCAGAGGGATGGGGTTACCTCAGGCCATAATGCCAGGCCCACATGCAATGACTATGGGACCAACCCAAGGTGAGCAGAGTCTGTAAATGGTGGGCCTGGAAGCTCCTTGTCATTGAAGCCCTATTCTGTTCCTAACAGATATTCTCTTAACATCTGAGAAGATCAAGATAAACTCTTTATTCCCCAGTCTTAAAGATCTGAGGGAGGCAGAGATCTGGACTTTTTGATCACAGGATCCCCAAATCCTGAAGACCACTGTATTTTTGCAAAGTTTTCACTATCAGTTGCTTAATAGAGGCAACAGCAAAGAGGAGGGGACCTCCAACACTGCTTTTTGTTGAATTAAAATTTTTCACAATGTTAAATTTGAAATGGCATGAATAGTGTTCTGTATCCTTCTTCCAGTCCTTCACCTCTGCTCTTTCCACAACTTCAAATTATTTTCAATTCTATCTAGTTGTGGCCTCTCACAAAACTATGGTAAGTTGTTTGATATTGATTATAATAGTTTTTAGCAACATTTTTCATTAGAATTCCAAAACAGAGAGGAATAAAATAAATTCAAACCTTAAAGCCATACATAATTACAATAATTGAACCATAAATCAGAATCAAAGCAATAATTATCATATGGATAGATAGCATTTTTATAGAGAAGGAAGGCATTCATGCCTTCTGAAAAAGGATCAGAAGGCGGTTATTTGCTATGGGAGTAAAGTGAAGTGGGAGGGCAGTGTCATAATTTTTTTAAAAATTTGATCAAGCTTGCTGAGGCCAAAATATTGTCAACAGGCATTATGGCTTTTTGCTCAGTGCATTGCTCTTGCACACTTACTCAAGCTTTTTCAGCATGAGCAAAGCGGGAACTCTGTCAAAACTCTCAACTTTGCTCATCTTGCACATGCAAGTCTACAGTAGGCAGTTGTGGTACCACAAAGTTTGCAAAACATGAGTAATATTTATTTAAAATAACTGATATATTTATTACTTGTCCAACCCAATCCCAATGGATCCATTTAATTTATCTGCAGGAGATCCATGCAAATTCATTTATCTTTTTAGGGATTGGGGAACCATAATGTTTGAGAATCACTGCAATACACAAACAGTAGCTTAACATAATTGATGAACTAGGCCAGGTTTCTGCTTCTAAATATATGGCTGCACCAATATATGGCTTGGGAGTACAATAATTATGAAACTCTACCATTGATTTCCTATTTTGTAATAGACCCAAAACCCAATATTGTAGTGAAAACCAAAAATAAAACAAAACAAATCCAAACGATATCATCTATCAATAGTCTGCCCCAGGGAAGCTGTGGATAAGATGATGAAGAATCAGGATAGACTTCATAGAGTTGGAAGGGCCTTGGAGGTCTTCCTCTCCAACTGCCTACTCAAATCAGTTGGAATTTTGAGAACTGCAGTTCCAGCACTGAAAAATGCCGCAAGAGGGAAGACTGAACTAGGGAACAAAATGAAAGATATGACATCAGTTACAAACTTCTTCCTTTTGCTGGATTAAGAAATTCATTTGCACCCTGATATCCAGTAGCCACCTAGTGCTTTATATCAGCAGCCCATCTCTTAAACAACTTGAAGGTTCTTGAGGGCAGAGGGAAATTTCATGAGAGCTGTGCAGTGTGTGGAATGGATAAGGTTGGAGTGGGTCCAGAGAGATATGGCATCACAGCTTTGCTCAGTTTTGAAATTCAGTGTTATCACACTTCTCAGCCTTGATAACAACATAGTGTACTTGTATGGTTTAAATGGGATAAGCCTTCTCAGTTCATTAGAAGTATGGGATACAGCTGTTAATGTTTTCTAAGTCAAAGAGAGAATGAGATTGTTTTTTAAATTAAACTAAGAATCAAAACATGCATGTCCATATCTAGATATTGAAAAACAATCCTCCCCCACCCCCCAAAAAAATCTGAAGATAAGAGAAGAACTTGAGGTTTGGAGATCCACCAGTTTAAATATTCAGTGATTTCACACTTGTGTAAATATAAAAAGACTTGTTGCGCATCATCAAATTTATTGGCTCATTTCTACCCTGCCTACATAACCAGAATCTCCTGGCTTTCCTGTAGGATTTCAAAATCTTCAAGATGAGGTGGGAGAACTCCATCCAATATGTCATATTCAAGAAGATTTATACCTGGGACTCAGACCACACTGGAAGGTACATACTCTATTGTATTAGCTTTTGTGCAAGTGAACTGATTTTGTGGATCTCTTTTGGGATCAGACAGAAAGCTTTGAACCTATTCAGAAGTCCCTCCTCCTCACACAGAAATCTAGGTTTTCTCTTCATAAACCAACACTTCTATTAAGACCTGGTTGTGTCCTATCACTAATAACTTTTATCAGATTCACTGGTGATGTCCATAAGGAGTGGTCAAAAAGTCGATGTAGGCAAAGCTCACCTGTTTTTTTTAATGTATATCATTTAAGATAAGAGATTCAAGTGTTCTTTGATGGCTATTTCAGGTCTCACAGTCTGTCCAGAGATCTGCTTGGAACAAAACCATCAGTATTGATGGTTGTTAGTAATCAAAATAACTTTTTTTCTGTGCCTGGAAGAGAGTGAAATTAGATCTGCCTGCCAGGAGGAACTGAAGACACAAAGCACCAACCAAAAGCAAAGGTAAAAATGTCCAAGGAGAGGAAGGTAGTGTCAAAAAACTCAAGATGATAACTGTGACCAGGATATTGAAACCTGGTACGTTTTTACATATGTCTTGTAATAAAAAGATGGTTTTGGATGAACAGGAGGTGAATCTACAATCTCATGGTCACCATCTTGCCTTTTGGAACCTCCCACCTTCATGGGGACAGCGTGGTGGCTCAGTGGTTAAGATGCTGGGCTTGTCAGCTGAAAATCCAGCAGCCTAGGTTCAAGAACTCCATACAATGGGGTGGCTTCTGTCTTTGTCCAAGTTCATGCCAACCTAGCTGTTTGAAAGCATGGAAATGCAAGTAGATAAATAGGTACCACTTCAGTGGGAGGTTAACAGCACTCTGTGACATCATGCTGGCCACATGACATGGAAATGTCTTCAGACAACATTGGCTTAATGGATTTAAAATGGAGATGAGCACACACACACACACCAGAGTCAGCAGTGGCTAGTGGAATAAAATCTGCAGGGACTCCTTTACCTCTTATCCCCTACCTTCGTATGAATTTCCCTCAACAGTTAGGATCCTAGTGATGACTGCTTAAAGCCAATGACAGCTTGTGAGTACCTTCCTTGAAAGTAACAATTTAATTGTCAATTACAAGTTACATCTCTTGTAATGTTTTATCCACCTAACTATCTTGCAAGGTATGTTAGGCTGAGAAATAATGCTTACCTAAGAAGCTTCACAGCTCAGTAAAACTTTGAACCGAAGTGACCTGATGCCTAGTTTAATATCTCAGCTGTTGTTCTCCGGATGTGACGGACTACAATTTACAAAATTTCCATGTAGACCAGACAGTATTACACCAAGCGAGAGGACTGCCTGAGGCAAATTATTTTGGGTTTCATAAAAGGACAGCAAGTGGTTAGTTGCTTAATTTATTACACATTTAATTTCCAGGCTCGGAAGAGAAATGCATTTGGGATCTTTTGCCTGGGGTACCAAGACACTATATCAGTGCAGAACTGGCATTTGCTGCTAAAGCAAGCCCAATACTGCTGTTGACCAATTGTAATGGCATGTGGGAATGACCTTGGGAGGCAGAGGGAAGAGCCAGAGCCAAGGAAACTGTTGGATAAAAGGCAGTTTAGCCCACAGAAGGGATATGGGCACAGCAAATGTCTCAGAGAAGGGATCCTCCCTTGTTGTTGTTTTTTTTAATTGTAAAGGCAATGGGGAAGAGATGTACTTTCAAACTTGTAAGATTCTGTTTATATAATCTTACAATAAAGTAGAACTAGTTCATCAAGATATGCTTTCTGTCTGGACTACATCACAAACTGACAGCAATCTTGCAAGCCTGAAAGTCTTGCAACCCCCTCACTTTGCAGCCAAAGAAACTAGGAAGAGTCTCTTCTGAGATGTTTGCCACACCCACACATTTCTGTGGGCTAAGCTGCCTCTTATCTTACCGTTGCTTTAGTTGGGATTCTCCCTCCTCTTTCCTAAGGTCATTACCACATACCATTACCCCAATGGACCCTCCGGGCCATTTTTAGCAAGGGTAGAACAGAGGGCAAAAGATGTCCATCCATGATAGGTTTCCTACAAATCAGATGTCTTTCCAAACAGGTTGGGCTACAATTTTCAGATTTTTAAAATCCAGAATGGCTAATAGCCCTGCTAATGGAGAATTCTAGGTTTGTATCCCAACATGTTGGGAAGGCTGATCTAGCCATCATATTTCAGGGAAATGATATTAATTCTGTCTCCCTTTCTTTACTCTTTGCCTCAAAGCAAACACAATTTTAAAAAGCAGTGTATGATCATTCTGTAATTCTAATCCTATTTCCTACCATAGAAACATTATCCAAGACATAACGAGGGAGATAAAGGTTTCTATTGTTATAAAACTTTCCATGGCCAAATTCTGTAGCCACCAGTAATTTCATTAACCCATATTTCACAAAGTAATTATGAGAAGATAAGAAGGGGAAAACCTGTATCTTCCACAGGTTCCAAGCAAGACGGGGAGTATCAAAAGAGTCAAGTTGGCACCTGCTACCATTGGATTGAAGTCTTAGTCTTTTATATTGACTACATCTTGACTACCCTTCTAAGACTGCATTTCTATAAATCAGATTTCCTAGATTTGGTGCCCTGCAAATAAATTGGCATTTACACTTCCACAAAGTATCATCCTAAGCCAACCCTTTCACTAGGTGTCCATCCTTGGAACATTCATGGATAAGATTGTGTGACAAGATCAGCCCCTTTATTGCTAGAGGCACCCTCTATCTTGTCATTTATCAATAGTAGTTTTCTTGTGAAGCATCCATAAGAGGCAATGAATGACTTTTGCACCCTTTCAAGTTTTCCAAAAGAACGGTATATTGTGGGGAATGAGTGGACCTCTGGTTCGGTTTCCCCATTTGTCTTTCCTCTGGGGAAGCTCCAAAGCCCAGTCCTGAGGCTGAGTGCTGCAGCTACCACTCTGTCTATTAAACACATATCTACATTTTCTTGAATTGCTTTTGCACCAATGTGGTCTTGAAGTCTGTGCGCCAAGCACTTTGGCACCATAGCTGCATGCGCAGGGGACAAGGTTCACTGAGGTCTTGTACCTTGGTGTTGCTCTCTTCCCCCCACCCTGCCTGAATGACAGGTCCCCTTACCTCCCCACCCACCTTCTCTAGCCACAAGATCCGTCTTGAAGGAGGTGGTGTCCGTGTCTGTCCCCTGCTGGGGCACCGGCTTTTACCCTATATGGGGAGCAGCTGGGAGCTCCTTGGGCCCAAAATAGATGCAGCTGCCTCCTCTGGATTAGAGAGCTCAAGAGGAGACTTTCAGAGGGAAAGGGGAATTAAGATGGGAAGGGGGGCTGGGAGGGAGAGGAATGACAGAGAATGGAAAGGTAGGCTAATAAAGGAGAGTGAACGGGATTTAGAATGCATGAACCAAAAGCCAGGTAGATCTCTATGTGGATTATTGCTAAATAAATGCACATGGTTGGTTTTGCATGGCGTCATCTAGTTTAAAATGGAATACTGAGGTTTAAAGTGAAAAAACAACCTAATGGGGTTTAGGAAGGGTCATGTGCAATCAGCATCACATTGCTAAGGTTGCCTTGGTAATAAAAATTGAGATATCTTAAGAATACTTTTATTGGCTTCCTGCAAGTTTCTAGCCCTCATCAATGCATAGATAGGCTTCTTACAACAGGAACAACTGGTTTTAGTTTTGAAGTTTAAGAGAGGGTGGATAAGCCAGATTTCCTTTCATGATTCTGTGCCTTGCCTCCCTGAATAAAAACAAAATATTATAGTTCTTTCTAATTGCCTTGCCCCCTGTAATTCCTACCCCCAGGCAGAGCATTTGGACTGCTTTGATGGTGTTTGATGGTGAATTTAAGCACAAAATATAAATTTATGTTAAACATAATCTGCACAATTTTGGGCCTGACAAAAACAGAAAACAAGTACATATCTTTAGTAACTGTGAATGTGCACATCTATTCAAAGGAAAGTTTTATTATGTTTATTGTCAGGCAAGAGTGCATAAAATTGAAATCCTAGTACAGGATTGATAAATATTAGTATTATAAAACGTTTGTAATCAGATTCAAAAGACCCATCAATTATGGCCACATGCGGTAACTATGGGAAATGGAATAATGTTTTGAGTATTCTTAACAATTTGTTTCCATTGGAGAACTTAATTCTTCACTTAACAGTTTGGGAACTTGAGATCCTTACAGGTCTTTGGTAAATCACACAGACTCCAATACAGCTTGGCCTTGATTTAGTTCACAGTCTGACAGCTGCCAGTTTCCTCTGGATTACATTTGTCACTAGAGCTGATCGCTGCATCTTTCCTATTGGTATTAGAAACATTTTAGTGAGGGCTGCAAAAACATCTAGATGATCATAAGGTTCAGGAATTGGCCATTCTACATCTTTTTGCTGACATTTTGAGGTGGTCCAGGTTTTAACAATCCTGCTGCTTTGTATTTTAAACTATGGGACCCATGGATTCAGAGAACAGCAGTCTAATTGTCCAAGTTAGGCAATTCTGATTTAATTAAACATTATAAAAACTAATTCAGGACATGTCTAGAAGAGATGCATCAATTCTACATAATGCACATTCCATATACTCTAAAAGGGATGAAGTGGCAGCTTTCAGCAAGCCTCCTGAGGACGCTAGATATAGACAAAACTTAAGTAACCAAATGAAACTGGGAAGGAGAATGCAAAATTTGGAACGTTTCTCCAAATATTGCAGGACTATGTTGGATTGTTTTGGTAGGAATTATTCAGCAACATCTGGATCCCTTCCCAGCTATACTTTTTTTTCTGGGCAACCTTTGATCAACCACCTCCTGTTTATCTAAACTACTTCAGGAGATGAAAGGAAAGAGGAAAACTGAAACCAGTATTATCATCTTGAACTCCTAAAAGGAAATCATGAAATAATTAGCAAGTTTAACAGCAAGATTCAATAAAATTATCTACTCAAAATGATGAAAAGTAGGGGATTATATAGTCACCTAGTCCATTCCACTCACTAACCCAAATATAGGCTATAAGAAGCAGCTATTTGTTGCAGCCTTGAGCCTTTTCAGCAAAGTGTCTTGGGGCATAGGGGAGCCTTTCTCAATCAACCTGCTCTACTGGATCACCATCTTTGTAAATACGATCCCTAAACAGCACTGCATAGTTGTTCCTAGCTCCAAGTTCCCATTACGGCTCAGAATGATGGTAGATTGGGGCATTGTGGGAAATAATCCTAATTAGGTAGAGAAGTTAGAGAAAACAAAAAATCGTTATAGTTGCCCGAAAGGACTGCCCCAAAATGTTCTCACTTCATCAGAATGGAATATTTATATGTATCTAAGTTATTGTGTCAACCATGATTTCCCCCCTTTTAAACTGAACCTGAAGAGAGAGCTAATTCTTTCTTTTTTTTTCATAAGCTATTTTAGGAGTCTTTGGACTGAAAACCAAGGTTAGATGGCTTATATAAGACTACATAGACTGCAAATGATGTAACTCTTCCTTAGAGTCCAAGAGTAGAATACAAAAGCTAGCCAAATTGTTTTGCCATATGAGGTAGAAAATTTTATGAACACCTCACCCAATCTCTAACTCAATAGTATATAAACTCCAAAATTCCCTGTACCAAATGATTAAATAGGTAAATTACCCTAATTCAATTGGCATTTAAACATTATAGCTAGTAATAAAGAGGTTACAGAACTAATATGTTTCCCCAAAGCTCAGGTTCTTATCCAGAAATTAAAGACTTAAATTCCTGCAAAATTTCAAAACAGAATTTTGATTGAGGATGTAGGCTGTTTGCATTTGGATTTTATCTGTTACCCTACTACTTTGCAGCTGCTTCAACCTGAAATGGCTGGACTGATTAGTAATTTGAAATTTAGCCCAACTACTCTAGAAGGTACCAGATTGGGAAGGTTATTCTAAAGTTAAATTGCTAATTAACATGATCTGATTAAGTGAATTAAGGTTCACACTTACAAAGACCAACAGCACCCCCTTCTGGCCAAAGTAGGGCTCCATGAGCTGGAATAATTTTACTATGTAGTCTCACTTCAACAAATTAAGAAACATTTCCCATTCCAGATTTTCCATGCTGTCACCTGGCCTCCATAGAAATACAAAATTCTGGCAAAGAAACAGTGATTAGTGATTACTATTGAAGCCTGTTCTCTATTAGCCTCGATCCATCTACTATTAATATTCTGCTTGAAAAGATGCTACGATTTATAAAATTACTTCCCACCGACTATAGCAGCAAATAGCTCACTTAATTAACATGATATCTATAGTAAAGGAGTTTTAAAATAATGCTTCCTACATGTCTGTAGTCTGAAAAAAATATAGAAAATGATAATAATATTGTAATTCACATTGTGCCACGTTTTGTTGTATAAATTATAGCTGTCTGGGTTCATACTTTGCCCTTAGAGTGTACATCATCATAGAGTTAAGGTATGTTCCAGTCATTACATAGGAACCACCATAATTTTCTTGGCGGCTTGTTTCTGGAATTTTGTTTTTAAGACTGTGCAATGTTTTAGCTTCAAGATCAGAAATGAAATAACTTCATGTTTTGGAGTATTCAAAAGCACATTTTGCAGATTTGAACATTCCCAGTGTAACTTAAGACAAGGTTTACCAACCTTGGCAACTTTAAGACTGCTGGGCTTGGGGAACTCTGGGAATTAAAGTCCATGCATTTTAAAACTGCCAAGGTTGGGAAACTGGCTTACAGCCTTGGTATTCATTCTCTAATCTAGTGCAACCCCATTGAGGGATTCACCAGACTTGGATGATCTTAAATTTAATAGATTCCTTCTTCCAACTCTGTATTTTAGCTCTTTTTTATAGATATTATATTGGATTCAGATCAGGACTTATAACAGGCCACCTCAGAAAAATCCAATGTTTGCTTTTTAACCATTTTTGAGGTTCTTAGATGTGCACTTTGGGTCATTTTACCTCCTGGAGGACCCAGGATCTGTGGCTGAGACAGAACTTTCTAACATTATATTGTTTGGCTCTGGAATATCTTGATAATCTTGATTTCAATGCCCAGCAGATTCAAAACATCTGACACTGGAGACAGAAAAGCAACCCCATAACATTTATAATGGACCTTCCTTCATGTTTTACTTTTCTTTAAAAATATCACTTGTTTTGTGAGCCTGGATCTGTTGTGACTTACCGAAAAGCTCTAATTGTGTTTCATCTCTCCAAAGAATATTCTCCTAGGATTGTGGCTTCTCAAAGTGGCATTTTAGCAAACCCCAATCTGTTTTTTGTTTTGTTTTTGTCTGCCTGTCAAAAATGGGGTCTTCTATCATGGATACCACTTTCAGATATCAGTGGATGGTGCAACTTGATATTGTTGTACTTGATTGTGAGGGTCACCCAGGATCTTTGAAATTTTCCTTGGTTTTTCTCCACCATTCAAACGATCCTTCTGTTTAACCTGGAGTCGATTTTCCTCTTGCAGCCATATTCAGGGAGGTTGGCTACAATCCCAGAGACTTTAAATATCTTGATGTTAATAATCATGGTCACAGGAGCATATAGCCCTTTGGAGACAAGTTTGCAACCTTTGCCGTTACCATAAAATGGCTTCTCAGTCATGTACTAGGATTGTCTGGAAATTAAGTCATGGCAACTAAACTTATTTTCTTGTTTTCTGAGATGTTTCGCTGCCTATCCAGGCGGCTTCTTAGTTAGGGGAATCTGAGTAGGCAAAGTCGTTGGAATGTACCAACTCCTAAAATTCTTAGGGCTACTCCTGTACCAACCTCAGATTTCTTCACCAAGGTGTGTTGTGGCAATATGCCGATGATGATTCTGTGTCATTCAGGTAGAATTGCCATGCACTTTAAGGAAGAAGCCATAAGGGTAAAATTCTACCTGAATGACTGAGAATCTTTATTGACATATTGCCATGCGCTTTGGGGGAAAAAATCTGAGTTTAGTGCAGGAGTAGCCCTAAACATTTTAGGAGTTGGTACATTCCAACAACTCTCTGCCTACTCAGATTTCCCCTCAGCTCATACAGAAGAAGCGGTTTGGATGGCAAAACATCTCAAACTAAACAAAGAAAAATAAATACAGTTGCCATAGCTCAACTTCCCGACTAAGCCACAATGCTATTTATTATTTTAATTTGGCATATTGTGTGAATAAAGCCACTTCCTACTCCCTCATTGTTATTTGTATTTTTTTTAAGGAGGGACATATTTCAGGAGTAGGCAGTATCTTTTCAGATGTACCCTATTTCTTTATTCAGTCCCTGCAGATTGAGAAATGTCAATGAAAACCACTTTAGAACTGTTACTGACAAAATCAGAGAAATCTCCATTTAAGCAATCAGCAAACAAATTTTTTAAATTTTTTTTTAACTTCTCAGAGGCTGGTGGGAGGAACTGCTGACTGACTGTGAGTGCTGGAGACTGAGAGGTAGTACAGAGGACAAAGGTAGCGACCCACACACCTAACGGTGAACAAATCATATAACTATAAACCAAAAATAGCAATATTACTTCAGGGTTAGGACACTTGAGATTGTGATTTTATTTCAAAATGACTGGCTTAGTTCAGTGCAATACTTGTTTTGCAGCTGTATACCGCAGTACTCTTCAAATTTGGGTACTGTCTTCTTTGTAAACAAATTACTACATGGACAGAATCTCTAAGATGTGCTCTCCAAGCAGAAATTAGGTGACCAATTCAGCCATTCCACTCTATCGAGTTGCTGCACTATCAGCCCCCTCTACCACAAAGATCCTGCAGGAAAAGGGCAGGATGTCCCATGGACAACCGTGGGATCTGGCAAGATGAAAGCTGTGAACTACAAACACAAAGCTTTTGTTGTGTCCCAGCATAACAGATACAGTGCCCCTACCTTAACAGGTACACTAAAGTGACAAGTCAAGGTAGTTGTGGATAATGATGACTCAAATAAGCAGTAATGAAGAACCTACTTTGGAAAGGGGAAAGTGTGAATCAGGTATTACACATCAGTCACACAAGAAGAGCAAGGTATCCAAAAGAGAAGCCACCTTCTGATTGGTGATCAATTGTATGGGATATAAATTCAGAAAAAGATATGGAGGTTTTGAAAAAGTTCAGATGTCTGCCAGGTGCTGCTGCCAGAAGAAACAAAAGGCATATTCTTAAGATAGTCAAAAATGTCAGTAAGGACTGTGATGTTTATGCTATTATACATCTTGGTACAAATGATCTGTCCCAAAGCAGAATGATTTCCAGAACTTGGTGTATGAACTTACAATACAATACAATAGCAGAGTTGGAAGGGACCTTGGAGGTCTTCTAGTCCAACCCCCTGCCTAGTCAGGAAACCCTATACCGTTTCAGACAAATGGCTATCCAACATCTTCTTAAAGACTTCCAGTGTTGAGGCATTCACAACTTCTGGAGGCAAGCTGTTCCACTGATTAATTGTTCTGTCAGGAAATTTCTCCTCAGTTCTAAGTTGCTTCTCTCCTTGATTAGTTTCCACCCATTGCTTCTTATGATACCCTCAGGTGCCTTGGAGAATAGTTTGACTCCCTCTTCTTTGTGGCAATCCCTGAGATATTGGAACACTGCTATCATGTCTCCCCTAGTCCTTCTTTTCATTAAACTAGACATACCCAGTTCCTGCAACCGTTCTTCATGTTTTAGCCTCCAGTCCCCTAATCCTCTTTGTTGCTCTTCTCTGCACTCTTTCTAGAGTCTTCACATCTTTTCTACATCGTGGAAGTGCGGCCTTACCAAGGCATTATAAAGTGGCATTAACACTTCATGTGATCTTGATTCTATCTGTTTATGTAGCCTAGAATTGTGTTGGCTTTTTGGCAGCTGCTGCACACTGCTGGCTCATATTTAAATAGTTGTCCACTAGGACTCCAAGATCCCTCTCAGTTACTACTATTGAAGACAGTACCACCTATACTGTACCTGTGCATTTCATTTTTCTTGCCTAAATGTAGAACCTTACTCTTTTCACCATTGAATTTCATTTTATTAGATAGTGCCCAATGTTCAAGTTTGTCAAGATCTTTCTGTATCTTAAGCCTGTCTTCTGGAGTGTTGGCTATTCCTGCCAACTTGGTGTCATCTGCAAATTTGATGAGTTCCCCATTTATTCCCTCATCCAAATCATTGATGAAGATGTTGAAGAGTACTGGGCCTAAAACAGAGCCTTGGGGTACTCCACTGTATTCTTCCCTCCATGTAGATGCAGTTTCATTGAGGACTACACGTTGAGTGCGGTTGGTGAGCCAGTTACGAATCCATCTGGTAGCGATGATGTCCAACCCACATTCTTCTACTTTATCTAGCAGTAGGTTATTGTTTACCTTATCAAATGCCTTACTGAAGTCCAAGTAAACTATATCGACGGCATTCCTCTGGTCCACTAATTTTGTCACTTTGTCAAAGAATGCAATAAGATTAGTCTGGCATGATCTGTTTTTGACAAATGAATGTTGGCTTTTGGCTATTACTTTGTTTACTTCTAGTTGTAGGTGATATTTTAAGCAGACAATGCATTATGCATTGTATTTAGAACCTAGGAATGATCTGAGCTTAACTGCATATGCTGTTGCAAGTTTTGCTACAGATGTATCTACACGGAAATCAACATCAGGGTTTGTTGTATTCCTGGGAAAGTCACTAATTAAATAGTGGTCTATTAGACAAAAACATTTAAGTCTATCAACCATGGAGGCTGAATTCTCATGTTTGTCATTATTATGTACAGATGTAGCTCGTTACAAATAACTCCTACTGGATATGGGAATTGACATACAAAAAGCCTATTGTTGTTTACGAAGACAATCAAGCAGCAATTCAGATGGCATCCAATCTTGCTGTAAAAACTAGGTCAAAACACACTGATATAAGATATCTGAATGTACGGCAAAGTGTGAATAGTAAATTAGTTTCACTGGAGTATTGTATGTCTGAAGACATTACAGATCACTTTACCAAAGCCCAAGGTACTATAAAGCATAAATGTTGTAAGATTTATATATTGTCCTACCCAAAGGGGAGAATGTTAGGAATATAATCTAACAGTTGGGTTGACAATGTATAAATCATGTAACAAAGTTGTACCTGTTTCTTTAAAGCATACTGTAAAATGTGATTGGTTGCTGTTTTCCTCAATCGGCCATAAGAGGGAGCCAGAACGACTGTTAGCTCTCTGTTCTTTAGATGCTGGGCTGATCTGAACTGAGTGCCATGAGCTATTGTAAGTTTTGCAACTGCTAGCAAACTTTGTTTACTGAACTGATTATATGATACTGGACTATATTACTGGACTATAACTATATTATTTGGATTATCCCTTAACTGAAAGACATAGATGACTGACTGTCTTATCCGTGTATGACTTGGACTGTTTGATGGACTCGGATACCTCTATTTCCACGAAAGTAAAAGCCTATTTAAACTGCAGTGTCTCTGTATGCTGGTGTGTGTTCTCCAACACAACTCTCACAATGCTTCGCTAAACATACTCGCTCTCCCAACATGGAGCTTACCTAACAGTGTAAAAGGGAAAGCTTTGGTTTTATTGATGATGACTGTAGCTGGTCCAATGAAAAACTGTACAAAAGAGATGGTTTGCATCCATCAAAGAAAGGGCCTGAGTTACTTAGCATTAAATTCACAGATTTTTGGATGAACATTTAAACTGAACAGCGGGGACAGAGAATTAATTGATACAGAACATTTCTGCCCCTAGCAATCTAAAATTAATAGGGTTATCAGTGCAGGTAACCTAAATGTTTGCGCGGGTAAGATTATCAATCTTACTGTCAAGCAAAACCAAGCATTTAATAGTGCAGGGGTCCCCAAACCTGGCAACTTTAAGACTCCAGAGCTGGCTGGAGAATTCTGGGAGTTGAAGTCCACAAATCTTAAAGTCTGAAGATCTCTGTAATAGTGAGCCATATCATGTGCACTAATCAAACAGGTGGCAAAAAAATACGGGCAGTCAGGCACAACACAGGTTATGTAGACAGTAAACGCAGGGTCAATCAAATTGGACTCAAATGTCTATACACCAATGCACAGAATATGAGGAATAAACAGGGAGAATTAGATTAGAAATTCAAGTAAATGAGGGCATATATGATATTGTTGCCATTACAAAAACTTGGTGGGATGAAACTCACAAAAGAAACATACAGCTAGAGAGGTTTAAATTATTTAAAAGAAATATACCAAATAAAAGAGGTGGAGTTGCACTTTATATAAGAAATAATTACATCTCTACAGAAATAGAGCACAACAATGATAAAAATTATCTTGAATGCATTTCGGTCAATATTAAAAGGGGAAAATGACATTGTCATAGGTCTCTAATATAGGCCACCAAATAGAGGAAATAGATGAACTTTTTTTACTAGTCAACTAACTAAGATATGTAGGAAGCACATCACAATAGTAATGGGGGATTTTAACTACTCTGACATCAACTGGGAGACAAACTTTGTACCAAGTGGAAGATCCAGCAGGTTCCTAACAAACATAGCGGACAACTTTGTTTCCCAAAAAAGAAAAGGGAACAAGGGGATCAGCCATATTGGACTTAATTCTCACTAACAGAGATGAAATGATAGAAGGTGTTGAAGCTATAGGAACCTTGGAGGCAAGTGATCATGCAATATTAGAATTCAACATTATGTAAGCACAAGCATAGAACAAAGTCAAACTAAAGTCTTGGACTTTAAGAGAGCTAATTTCAATAAATTTAGAGAGAGCTTGGGAAGGATTCCATGGATGAGAATCCTTAAGGGAAAACAACTCAAGAAGCTTGGGAAATTTTGAAAATTATAAAAGCCCAGTCTAGCATAATACTAATGAAGAAGAAAAATAACAGCTTTCAAAAGAAACCAGCATGGCTGCATAAAGAACTTTCTTTAGGACAAGTATAAAAAGTGGAAAGAAGGGCAAATAACTAAGGCAGAAAATAAGTAAAAAATAACAAAAAAGTTTCTTCCAACATGTTAAAAAAAATCAAGGAAACATTTGGTCCGTTGCTGGGAGAAAGTGGCAAGGTGACAAGCAACAATGAGAAAGCAGAACTATTTAACTTGTATTTTTCATCTGTCCTTACATAAAGAGAAAAACAGTCCAACTTATCAAAAACAGCACCACAAAAAACAGCTTAGGAACACAAATTAAAATAGGGAAGAAAATGGTAAGTGAAACCTGTCTACCCTAGACAAGTTCAGATCACCAGGACCGGATGGATTATACCCCAAGGTTTTGAAGGAACTGGCAGGCGAGAACCACTGAACTATATCTTTCAAAGACCCTGGAACACGGGGAGCTGCAAGAGGACTGGAAAAGAGTTGACATACTTCCCATCTTCAAAAAAGGCAACACAGTTCTAGGCTGCATAAACAAAGGAATAGAATCAAGATCACATGAAGTATTAATACCACTTTATAATGCCTTGGTAATGGCACACTTGGAATACTGCATCCAATTTCAGTCACCACAATGTAAAAAAGATGTGGAGACTCTAAAAAGAATGCAGAAAAGAGCAACGAAGATGATTAGGGGACTGGAGGCTAAAACATGGAGGTTGCAGGAACTGAATATGTCTAGTTAATGAAAAGAAGGACCAGGGGGTGATAGCAATGTTCCAATATCTCAAGGGTTGCCACAAAGAAGAGGGAGTCAAACTATTCTCCAAAGCACCTAAGGTTAGGACAAGAAACAATGGGTAGAAACTAATCAAGGAAAGAAACAAAACTGAGAAATTTTCTGACCATTAGAACAATTAATCAGTGGAACAACTTGCCTCCAGAAGTTGTTAATGTTCCAACACTGGAAGTTTTAAAGATGTTGAATAACCATTTGTCTGAAGTGGTGTAGGGTTTCCTGCCTAAGCAGGGAGTTGGACTAGAAGACCTCCAAGGTCCCTTCCAACTCTGTTATTCTATAAAATGAGACTAGGCTTATATGTGAAGCCTGATTATTATCAAGTATTGTACGGGTAATCCTTGCTTAGTGATCATTCATTCGGCGACTGTACAAACATACTGTACAAGGATGCTTGAAAAATAATTTTATAGCTCATTTACAACTGTTTATGACTTATGCCGTATCTCTCAGTCAAATAATCACCATTAGAGTCAAAAAGAATCGTTTTGTTCTTACAGATTTCCCCCACTTGCAGAACTGAGAAATTGGAGAGGGGTTTCAAGAGAGTAAGCTGTTTGCTCTTCTACGGATCGAAAGCAATGTGATAATATCTCTTTTGTCTGACCTTTTCTCCCACCTCCGAAGGGGAGATTGGGGAGGAAAAGATTTCAAAAAGGAAATATCAGTTTGTTCTTCTACATATTGATAGCCCAGCAACAGGAAAGGGTCAGGCAAAGGAAAAACTGCCTATGGAAATCACTTGCTTTTTTTTCTTTTCACCTTCCATCAGAGCAGAGACTGGAAACAAATTTCAAGAGAGCACTGTAAGTTGCTTGCACAAAACATCTTCAGCATTCAAATCCTGGACTATGACACAATCACATTACTTTAATGACAATAAGATAGCACTCCAGCATTTGGGGAGCAGTTAGGAGGCAAACAAAACAAACCCCAAAACCAAACCAAAGATGTGCAACTGATTCGTCTTGACCCTTTATGGCCGAAAAGCAATTGTAGTGATGTCACTTTGTGGTCACCTTACTTAGGGATCACTCTGTTTAGTGGCAGAGTTGCTGTCCCCAATTAGGTCTTTAAGTGGCTACTGTAAATGTAAAGTAACATCTTCACCTGATTCCATATTTGCCAATCAAGGCAGGAAAATTAGTTCAAAAGGACACCTGACAAATATTCATTTACCCCAAAATAAACAAGCCCCCCCCCCCCCCGCCTTTCAGTTTTTATTAATTTTACTTAATATATTTATTTTCTTTAAAAAGTTCACTTTAAAAAGGTAAAATGATGTTTCCTTTATTTTTTTATACAAACTCCCCCCATAAACAAAACACAGAACTGTATCCCGGAATAATTAAAAAAGGGAGAGAAAAAAATTGAAAAGGCCTGAGCAGTCCAACTAGTCCACAGTAGAAAAATAAATCTTAAAAGGAGGAGAAGGAGGGGAGCAGTGGGAATAAGGGGAAGAGCCTTCCCAAAAGTGTATTTCATAGCATGATGCAATTCCATGGGGTGTAGTGACCAGTTCCCATGATTTTTTTTTGGGGGGGGGGGGTAGCAGAAAAAAAAAAGAGTATAAATATATATATTCAAATTGCGGGGAAAAGCAGCCAACTTTCCCCCACAAGAGGAAACTTCAAGGGGAAAGGATTACATTCAGAAACTCCATACATTCACCAAGAAAGGCAGGGGTACAAATGATGGAAGTCAACATTTATCCTGGAGCTACAACCACTCCCATTTCCTCCAGGTAGTGTTTCTTGTGGACTATCCAACTGCAGAGGCTTGAAGAAAGGGAGGGGGTACGAGGAGAAAGAGGAGGAGGAAAGAGGGAAAGGACAGACCAATTTCTCAACAACCCAAACAAGACCAAAGTAGTGCAGACTAAGGGGTTGAAAGCAAATAGTAGAACCCCAAGAGGGTCATGTACCTAGATCGGTTGGGGGGGGTAAGCAAAAGTGAGGCTCGCTCCATACCCAGGGAAAGAGGGCAGGAAGAACTGAGGGGATGACTTCCATCCCCACCTCAAAGATTTCTCAAGGAAAGTCTAGAAGTCTGTTGGGTATTCAAGCCCATCTGGTACCTATGGTCAGCATCAGAACTTCCATATAGTAATGGTTAGAGTAAAAGGGCTTGTTCCCTTATGGTTTTTTCCCCCTCATAACCACTGGGTTCAAACAAATGAGTACTGATTGTTCACAGCCCTGGCTCGCCCTTCTGACTCCTCTGACAGAGGAAGGGATCCCCCAACTCTCACAGATGCTCCCTCATCCACCTCGGGCTCCATCTGGGCTTCCTCTTCAGTCTGCCCTTTAGATTCCGGCAATCCATGGTCCAGAGGAGCATGAGGTGGCCGGGCTGGAGGGAGAGGAGGTGGCAGTGGCAGGTTACGAGAGATGCTCGGCTCTGTAGAGGGAGAGAAGAGACAGACGGACAGAGAGAAAGAGAGAGAGAGAGATGGTCTGGGTTAAGGCAGGAAGAGGCAATAAACAATGAGAGCCAGTATTATTTCAGCAAGATACTCTTAATGAACAGATTTAGCATCAACTATGTTGTGGTACCCAATGCTTGTCAAATGCAATCATTCAGGAATTAATAAAGGAGAATGTTTGTAGCTCAGGGTTGACATGAGGAGTCCTTGATGCTCTCTGAGCTTGTGTTCTTGCTGACATTTGATTACCTAAACTAGGTAACTAGCATTGTTGATGCTACCTACTTTGGATAATGAAACGTCTGCAAGAAAACAAGCAAGTTCAGAGAGCATTAAGGACCCCTTCTTCAGGATTTGTTTGGAAATGGTTTTACTGTATTGATTTGGTTTCTAAAACTTGCGTTTTGCAGTAGCCCCTGAATAAAATCAGGTTATTATTGTTGAAAGCACATTTTAAAAAAGCTATACCAAAATAGATATTTTCTATAATCCATTATAATATGCAAAATTGGCATAAAACATTGTGCTTCTGCATAAAGTCAGCTTAAATCATTTGTAGGCAATCCTTTGGTTAGGCAGGTTCCAATTCAGGAACCTTGTGTAAACTGATTATACTGAACTTCACACTTTGCACATGCACAAAAGTACGTCAGTTTTACACATGTGCAAAAATGGGTGCATTATGTTTTGAACTCTATCCTTAGAATCAGGTTTACTTAAGCCAGAACCTATGTGGGCCAGAAATTGTTTGAACTGAATTATTATTAGGGATATTACCTACTCAAAAGAATCTTACCTATTTAATTTTAGGTGTTTTTACTGTCAGTTAGTGCATTTTAAGCATATAAAGCTCTTGGAACTATCATTCAACAGTTAGTTAGTGCATTTTAAGCATATAAAGCTCTTGGAACTATCATTCAACAACGTGAAATTCTAGGCTATTGTAATGTTTTAGATTTTTTTTCTTATTTGACACCATTCAGAGACTGCAATTCCAAATATTAATAGAAAAAGATAGATAATTATGGAGAGATGGGAGGCATGATAAATGCAGCATTGAAATTCCTATCCATTACTCTATACTAGCATGTGTCAACCTCAGCAACTTTAACAGGTGTGAACTTCAACTCCCAGAATTCCATAACTATCTGGCTGAGGAATTCTGGTAGTTGCAATTCATACTTCTTGAAGTTGATAAAGTTGGGAAGGAATGCTCTATACACTTCTCACAGAATATTGGCAACATACTGTGAAATGTGAGCATTAGGACATGATTTTCCAATTAAGAGAGAATTTCAAATACTTCTAAAATTTGAAGAGATTCTTCATGTATTTTATAATGGCAATATTAGATAATTAATTCACTACACTACTTTAAGGAAAGGCTACATATACCAGGTGAAGCCATAATTATTTCTTTTGTCCTAATATGCTGAATATTCTACTGTTTAAAGCTGGGAAAACTGATATTTTTTAATGAGCATAAATGTTCTAACTCCATTACAAATGTCATGTGCTATTTTAGAAACATGTTGTATTTTTCTTTTTTCTCCTCTATGAGACAATACCTATGCAATATACAGTACCTACCTTATTTCTATAACGTATTTGGGAGCCATAAGACTTTTCAATTATGGACACCTTCCTGTGCTTCATAGTGGGGACAAAAGTTAAGGCAATCATGCTGGCTATTTTTTCACTCTTGGTTGCCCTAATAATTTTTTAAATAAAGATAACTCTTTCTTGCTTAAAAGCTTGTGCTGACCAACTGGCCCGAATCTTCACCCGAATCTTTAATAAATCACTAGAGATGTGCTATGTTCCTTCTTGCTTCAAACATTCTTCTATGATCCCAGTGCTGAAGAAACTTTCTATCAAGGAACTGAATGACATCAGTCAGTTGCTCTAACATCTGTGGTTATGAAAACCTTTGTAAGGCTAGTAGTGCTGGCCCACCTGAAAACCATCACAGATCTGCTGTTAGACTCCTTACAATTTGCCTACTGAACGATAGCAATAACAATTAGACTTCTATACCGCTTCACAATGTTTTACAGCCTGTCTAAGCAGTTTACAGAGTCAGCATATTGTCCCCAACAATCTGGGTCCTTATTTTATCCACATCATAAGGATGGAAGGCTGAGTCAACCTTGAGTCTGGTGAGATTCTATCTGCCAAACTGCTGGCAGTCAGTGATCAGAAGTAGCCTGAAGTATTGCAGTCTAAACACTGTGCTACCACGGCCCTTAATAGATAGACAGATGATGCAAATAGACACTAGACACAAGGACAGTTTTTCCCCAAATGTCATCTCTCTGCTAAACAACTAATTCCCACAACGTTGTCAAACTATTTACTAAAACTATTATTATTATTCTCATCCTTCCTATTACCAATCTTCTCCCACTTATGACTATAACCTTGTTGCTTGAAACTCTATGATTTATATTGTTGGTTTCCTAGTATGATTTGATTGTTTATTTAGTAACCTATGACTATCATTGTTGTATCATGATTCTTGATTGTATTCTATTCTATTCATTTTTTTTCCAACCTAGAATTCATTTGATGTCTTGGATTATAACTCTCATTAATACCAAGCAAATGACGAAAACAGTCTAACCCAAACTACCTTGAACGATCTGGTTGGTGGAAAACTGGTTTAATAAATAGTATTCTTCATGTTACATTATAACCTTACCCGGAAGGTGAGGGGAGGGGGTGTCAAAATTGTTTCAGCCACCTGAATAAGTAAATTTCCAGAAGAGGGGAGTAAAAGAGGCAGCAGTATTATTATTTGAAGTTTGGGTAGATAATCTTTAACTTTGGGCTGTCCATCACAAGTGAGTATTTTCTGCACAGTTCTGCTATATCTAATACAATTGAATTAAATTATAGAAGGAGTTGTCCAAATGATAATTGAAACATTAGCTCTAAGATCTTTCTCTGCAGAATACCAGCAGCTGCCTTATGCCAAACCAGATTATGGTTCCATTCAGTTACAGAACCTATTAGTGACTCTTCAGGGTTCTGTACAGAAGCCTTTCTTAGTCCTACCTGGAAATGCCAGAAGCCCCTGAAATCTCTTCCCTGCCTCCTGGTCTCAGACACGGTGGATGGCGTAGACAGTGCATTCACATGACCCATGGATAGCGATGGCTATGGCGTAGGGGCCGTGACACACGCACACACACGGTCATATCTCTGCCTTCCTCCTGAGGTACCTATTGCACACTTACACGCAGTCACCCGCGGAGGCAGCAGCAAGGATGGAGATGAGGTTGGGGGGCGAGTCGGGGTCCCCACTGAACCCAGACACTGGCGCTCGGCTCCCAGCCCGGTCCCGGCCTGTGACAGAGATGCCCACATCAGAAATAGGGATTGGGGATGAGGAAGAGAGGGAGCAGCGAACATGGGGGTGAACAGGTTTATCCTCCCTCCTGCTATATGCATGCCTGGGCTGGGAAAGGGCTGGAAAAGACTGATGGATAAGGAGTGGGGCAACAAAGGAGGGGCAGACTGGAATGACAATGGAAAAATATGCAGGGAGATGGAGCATGATATGGACTAGCAATAATTTCTATGCTATTTCCACCCCACAGACCCACTTCATCCTACACTCACCATGCAGCCTTTGTGAAGCAACCACGTAGCTGACAAGCGTCACATCACTGGAGCCCCCTGATTCGAGGGGGATGGGGTGGACCCGGAAATGCTCCAGCATGTCAAAAATAGTCTGGAACCAGAGATGCTGAACACGGCACTGCCCTTCTTCATTCAGGGAGAGGCGCAGATGCTAGGAGTAGGAAAAGAAAGTTGGGTGGGAAACTACTCCTGAACCAGAATCCAGCCTATCTTGTCCCAAAGCCTCAAGTTTTGAGGCAAGATGGGAGGCAAAGAAATCTAATAAATAAATAAAACAAGCACCATTTGATAGATTCTCTGCCACCCCCGCTGCACTCACCTTGGCTTTCCCTTGAAAATTGAAGGTCAGGACGTATTCACCCCGCCGTGTCTCACTTTGACGCACTAAGAAGACGCCATGGCTGTTTGCTCCTCCTGCCAACACCAGCTGGGCGGCCTTGAGACGTGACAGGGTGCCATGGAACCATGGATATTCAGAGAGTGGGTGTTCAGTGTCACCAAGACTACCTCCACCTGGGTCGGGTTCACCTTGGAAGAGGAAGGAACCTGAGCAAGGAGAAAAACAACGGAAGGCAGCCAAAGCTCACTTAGAGGAACCTGGATCTTGTTTCCACAACATTCAACCCAAGAAGATGCTGAAGCTGGATGATCCAAGAGAAACCTTAACCGGGCGGCATGCAATTTCAGAGGTTATCTCAGAAAAAGAAAGTTCAGGCTAAGTTTGGATTTGGATTTTGGATTTTATTAGTATTTATAGGCCGCCCTTTTCCCTGAGGGGACTCAGGGCGGCTTACATAAAATAAGGAAGGGAGGGTACAGACAATAGACGCAAACAATACATAAAAGTAAAATAGTAAGCAACATTCATTCATCATTCGGGTGGGGACATATTATCTTTATCCCCAGGCCTGACGGGCTAGCCAGGTCTTAAGGGCTGCGCGGAAGGTCTGGACGGTGGTGAGGGTACGAATCTCCACGGGGAGATTGTTCCAAAGGGTCGGAGCTACTACTGAAAAGGCTCTCCTCCGTGTGGTTGCCAGTCGGCACTGACTGGCAGATGGAACTCGGAGGAGGCCTAATCTATGCGATCTAATTGGTCGCAGGGAGGTAATTGGCAGGAGGCGGTCTCTCAAGTATGCAGATCCACTACCATGGAGGGCTTTATGAGTGACAAGTAGCACCTTGAAGCGCACCCGGAGATCAACAGGTAGCCAGCGCAGCTCGCGGAGGATAGGTGTTATGTGGGCGAACCGAGGTGCACCCACAATCACTCGCGCGGCCGCGTTCTGGACTAGCTGAAGTCGCCGGATGCTCTTCAAGGGCAGCCCCATGTAGAGCACATTGCAGTATAAGTGATACAAAACCTGCCCACTTTGGGCTTGTTTATAGGGATTGTCAACTAATCCTCCACCATTATGCCATCCCCAATAGGAGCTCCAGCAAGGAGGCGAGGGGAGTCCTCTGGCCCTCCTCAAATCTAGACCAAGCACCAATTCATCCCACTTCAGAGCATTACCTGTGGTTTCAGGGGTTTCGGGGAAAGTTGTATGGAGGAAGCCAGTGGAAAATTGTCCTTCATTGACTGGCACCCGAGGCAGCAGCTGAGGAGGAGGAGGCAGCTCCATTGAATCAAAGTGTGAGGCAGCAATAGAGACTGAGCTGGGAGACATAGAGGCTGAGGGGCGTTCCATGAGTCCACCGTAGGCACCTGGAAAGGAAACATTACAAGCTGGGCTCAGCTGGAAAATCAAAATAATAGGAAGCCTGCTTCCCATTATTCAGAATTCTACTTATAAGCAGTATATGCTTTGAGCTCAAAGCATCATTACAGACCCCACACACTCACTTCACGGTCTCTTTCTGTTGCTCCCCTCTGGGAGGAGGTTTCGAAGCATTTACAACAGGGCTACTAGATTCTGTAGCAGCTTTGTTCCTTATGCTATCCGTCTCACAAACTCACAGGATTTCTTTTTTTCACCATGTACACATTCGAGCGAGACTGTGATGTTTCTCTGTGTCATATATGCGTTTGTAAGTGGGTATACGCATAATGGTTATCTTTTGAGGGATGTACGTAACAAAAAATCATTTTAATGTATTCTGATTAGTGCACATTTAAAGTGACAATAAAGTTTCCATTCTATTCCACTCTATTCATGATTACAGTGAGTTGAAACCAGAGTGGATAAAAATTGATGATTTTTTTTTTTAAAGAAAATTTCAAAATCAGATTTTTTTGGCTTAAATCATTTTTTAAAATTTAAATTGGATTTTAATTTTTTTTATCAAATTTATTTTAATAAAATGCTTTTGGAGTAAAAAATCTATTTAAATATAGTTTTCTATTTAAGATACATTAATAATTTATTTTATTCAGCATGAAATAGAACTTAGTTATATAGCATGAGATTGTATATTCTGCAATATTTATATTTTTGGTAAACTCGTTCAATGAATCTGCAAGCTGAGATAACATTCACTGCATTACTGAATTCACAATTTCATAGTAACCATGAGATAAATCATAAAACAAGGTTCAAAAATATTTCTTTATCCCATTGTTTTACAAATCTATATACACTACAAACTGTATGATTGTTTGAAGAGAAATCCATCTGTACTGCCAGGCTCTAAGTATGAGGAGGAAGGGCAAGCAGTAAAAATGAAAGTGAAACCTTCTAAGCAGCATATAAATACAATATTAAAGAGCACCAGTTATTTCAGATCCATCATGGCAGCACCTATGAGCAGGCATCCACTCACCTGCTGCCTGCCACATCTCTCACCTGGTTGTGTCACTGCTGCATCACCAGCCGTCCCACTAAAGTGAATGAGACTGTTGGTGAGTCAACAGGGGTCAGAGGAGGAGCCGCTGCAGGACAGAGATGACAGTCGCTCTTTAAAAATTATGATTTAAATCGAGTTGATTTAAATCAAGCCTTTTTACTAGTGATTTAAATCATGATTTAAATCGAGTTGATTTAAATCAAGCCTTTTTACTAGTGATTTAAATCATGATTTAAATTGACTTGATTTAAATCAAATCCACCCTGACTGAAACAGACAAGAAATACTGAATATTGGCAATGGAGACCAAACATTTCAGGCCAAGATATTTCAGCCAGTTTAGAAATGGTTGAAGAGTACATACACAGAAAGAACAGAGAACAGAGGTCCACAACTCCAGGTCCGCAACCCAGACGCGGTTCGTGGCCCGTTGGGAACCAGACCGCAAAGTGGCTTGCAAGCATGTGAAGCTCTAATTGCACAAGCAATGGGAACGTGTGCGAAACCATCCCTTCTCCCCCTTCCCCCGCTTTCACCACCATCGGTTCGAAGAGCCAGAAAGATTGGGGACTGTTGCTCTAGAAGCTATTTCTGCTTATATTGATAGTTTTCTTCTTATTTCCCTATGTATCTTCTCTGTAAGTGTTTTGGGCTCCTTCTAAAACAAGTATAGGCCCTTCCTTGGACTTTCTGAATGCCTATAACTCCTTTATGCTTTTCAGTCAGAGATAAAATCTTCCTTCTCAATCCATGCTACTGCCTTATATTTCTTTTCTCTCTCTTATATAGATATCCTCAACTTACAACAGTTTAGTGACTGTTCAAGTGCAACGGCAGCAAAAAAAACAACAACTTACAATTGGTTTTTGCACTTACAATGACTGTAATGGGATCAGACTTTAGGTGCTTGGCAATCAGCCTGTATTGAGCCCACTTGCAGCCTCCCGGGGTCATGTGATCACCATTTGCAGCCTTCCTAGCCAGCTTTCAACAAGTAAAGTCAATGGAAGAAGCAAGATTCACTTAATGACTGTGTGATTCATTTAATAATTGCAGTGATTATTTATCAACTGTAGTAAAAGAAAGGTGATAAAATTCGACATAACTCCTTAACAATCGCCTTGCGTAGCAACACGAATTCTGGTCTCAGCTGTAGTAGTAAGATAAGAACTACAGGTAGTCCTCAACTTACAACACAATTGAGCCCAAAATTTATGTTGCTAAGTGAGAAATTTGTTAAATGAATTTTGCTGCATTTTACGACTTTTCTTGCCACATTTGTTAAGTGAATCACTACAGTTGCCAAATTAGTAACATGGCTGTTAAGTGAATCCTATGAACCCTGTTCCAACTTCTTAAAACCAGGTCATTTCCTCTTCCAAAGTTCATAACTGTACCTAAACCGCAAAGGAGGGAGTGTCTTTGCCATCTCCTCAAGAGAGCACATGCTTTGTGCTCATTTCCGTTGTTCCTAATCTACAGCAAACAGAAGCACCTAGCTGACCTTGACAGATTCTGAAAAAAGTTACGTGAGGACAGATTCAATTACTTGGCTGGGAGACCATCAGGAAACTCTACAGTTGTAGGCTTGATTCGAAGTTGAACATACACTGCAGAAGACAACTACAGAAAAGCACTTCTATATTGTTGAACAGTAAGCTTGATTTCAGGCATGGTTTTTTTAAAATCTTTACCTATTTTTCTTGGGAAATTAGTAGTGTTTATCTAAGTTTTACTTGGTTTTCTTTTCATAAATATCAAATCCTGGATTTAATACTAATTTACATTATTTTTCATGTGTTTATCTTGAATGGGTAGTTTGTGCCTGAAAGCTGGTTTTGGTTTAATGTGTTTAAAAAAAATGCTAAATAAATTTTACTGGCAATCAGTTATTGCTGGATTGCCACAGTATCCTATAAAGTACAAAGATTCAGTTGAGATTTACTGACTAAAGGTCACGCAATCAGCTTCTTATCTTGCCTGGGATTTGAACTCTGGTCTCCCCAGTTCTGATTTGACAGTCATGCCCCATGATGATTCCACCTACTTTTTAAACAATTTAGAAAAATTTTCTTGTTTAAAAACCCTGAAATTTCATCCAATATTTAAATGGTTTAAGATAAATTTCTATTAGCTGGTATCTTTGCTTAGTGTAGCTGGTTAACTGATCTAGACAGAAGCCTCAGAATGCTATTATAATACTTCCTCTGTTTAAGATAATTTACACATTATCCATTTTTCATCCATATTGGTTAAAAAATTGAGGATCAGCTTATCTGTAGATGGGCTTATACACGTATAATTGGGATATACACAAATAAGTTGTATTACCTTATAAGTGGAATTCAATGAGCATGTGGAGGATGGGGGTTTAGCACCTACAATTCTTGGCTTCTTTGTAAGTATATATGGTAGTACTTCTATGCCTGCTGACTAAGATATTGCATGATAGAGCTTTTCAGAGAATGTTGTCTTTGAGAGAAGCATTCTGCAGCATACAGGTAATCCTTGAGTTACAAAATTATGGAGCCTGCCAATTACATTCATAGCCCGAGGATTCATTGGAGTGAATCACATAAAACAAATGTGATCACTCCCTCCTTTCACCCACACATTCGCTAATCGAATGTGTGGCTAGTTAAGTGCACATGAGTTATCTCAGGGTGGAGAAAGCCATGGGGGTGGGGGGTGGTAACGATGGAACAGACCACCTGCTTCAGACCACCCAAAGCCTACCCCAACCCCTGAGATATCTCATGCTCCCTCTCCTGGGGTTCCCATCATTGCTCCACCCCCCCTCCCCCGCCATACTGGGTCAGTTACCTTGTGAAGATCTAGTGAGCTCTCCAGCCTCTCTGCCACAGTTTCTTTGCCTCTTTGCAGTCTCGGTGCGAAAAGTATTTGCAAACTGGTAAGACTTTGGGGTTGCAAAATCGCATTGCTTCAAGCCTCCCATCGGCTTGCAAGTGCTTTTCAGACTGGAAGCTTCTGAGGGCCAAGATCTTGCACTACAGTACTTTAGCCTCTGTTCTCTATGAACGAAGGCCTGTACCAGATCCGTGGCAAAAGGTTTTGCAAACAGAGGGAAGGCCTCTCCGTTTGCAAAGCCTTTTTCTGTGGATCTTGTACAGGGCTCAGTTCACAGAGAACAGAGGCTTAAAATACTGCAGTGCTTGCCATTGGTTTACATATTTACAACTGAAAGAAAGACTTAAATTAGATAAAAAGAATTATGGGTTTAACTTTGTTAAAAATGAACTAGATATTCTACTGTATGGCAGTGATGAGCATATTATTGCTAAAATCAATAAAGTGTTATTGAATTTAAATCTGGAAAGTGAACATGTAAAGCATTGTATGATTCAGTGGGCAAGGAATTTTCCATATAATGGAGTGGTGGGTTACGGTACGGTGCAACGGGGCCGTGCATCCACCACATGAACGCGCACAGTGCGCACATGCATACTTATTGCCCACGATGCTCCATGATGCCTCTGATGCTCCAGCTGCTCAGCGGAGCATCGTGCAAGCGGCGTTTGCTTCGTGCATGTGCGTGGAAGCCCCAAAAACTTCAAATACCAGTAAGGAGCGCAGGCGGGCCCCTCCGGAGCACCATACCAGAACGGTAACTGGTGCTCCCGGCATGCACCGGTACACCCGTACCAGAGCGTACTGGTCGTAACCCACCATTGATATAATGTAATGCTTGAACAATGGAAGAATATATGGAATAAAGATTTAAACTTTACATTAAATTATAATTTATAAAAATGTCTATAAGTTGATGTATCATTAGTATTTAACTCCAGATAAATTGTCAAGAATGCATAAAGGTACCTCAAATTAATGTTGGAAATGTAAATGTAAGGAAGGGACTTTTTATCATTTATGGTGGACATGTGATAAAGCAAACCTATACTGGAATAGGATTCATATCTCAGTACAGAAAATTCTTAAAGTGAATATAGAAAGAAAACCAGAAACTTTTCTTTTGGGTTTAATGGAACAAGGCTTGGAAAAAAATTCAGAACTCTGATGTTATATATGTTGACAACAGCAAGACTACGCTATACACAGAAATGGAAGATCACTTCGATCCCCACAATGGATGAATGGCTACAAAAATTGATGAAGTTAACTGAGATGGCTAAATTGACTGTTTTGATTAAAGAAAAAATACAAATACCTTCATTTCTATTTGAGAACCACTTCTGGACTTTATGCTTGAGGTGGAAAAAAACAAACTTTGAGTTTGGGTTTTACCAATTAGTTAGATTTGTTGTTACATAAATTACTATTTTTTATTATTATGAAAAAGTTAAAAAGTTGAGAGTAGATCTTAATGCCTTATTTTATTGCACCAATGCCTTTTTTTTAATTTTTCCCTTACTTTCCCCCACTATCCATTTTTCCTTTCCTAATTTCCCTAATATTTGCTTTTGTATTGTCTTTATATGTCATATTATAAATTAATAAAACTATTTAAAGTGAAAAGGAAAAGTACTGTACAAGATCTAGTACTATACTACTTCAGGTCTCTGTTCTCCGCAAATGCACTGAAGCAGGTAAAAGAACCAACGGCTCGCTGGATCGTCATAAGGTAAGTGAGTCTCCACAGGCCTAAGTGTGAATGATTGCCATGGTGCTGCAACGTTCTTAACTTTGGACTATGTTGTTAATACTTGCGGTGGGACCCAGGGTGGGGTGGGGGGTTATGTCATAACTTCAAATGGGTGCTAAGTGAACTGTTGTAACTCAAGGATTACCTGTATTCTATTGCAAACAGATTGCCTGCACACACAAAAATCATTGGAAAGCCTTTTTGTCTTTATCAAGAGATCAAAAAGGCATAACAGTCTGGGTATACATTGCATCGCATACACACCTTGGCTGAGCTGTTCATTGCTCTCACTCGGCACCAGGGGAAGTTCCCGGCTGGGCATGCTATCTGAGTGGTTCATGCATGGCTGCTCCAGGCTATCAGTACTTTCTCTGTGGAGACAAGTATCATTAGCAATGTTTTCATAGTCCAAGATCACATATATCTAACCATTTGATGTTACAAAGAAAGATTCTACTTCTTATTATATCAATCAAATCACACTATGCACCTGAAAAAGTGAGCTGAAGCTCACAAATGCTTATGCCTTTTAATAAATGATATTAGTTAGAAAAGGGGCCACCAGACAACTTTTAATTTTTGCCACCACACAGCACTTGCCACACAACATTTTTCCTATACCATTAAACCCTATCTGTGAATTTTCTGGAGGAATTAGCTTTTTCTGTTGGAAGCAAAAAGTCAAGCTCTTATCCAATTGCTTGTTTAAAGGAGTAAGAATCATGTACCTGTTCCACAGCCATCCAAACCTCAGGGTTGCACCACTGTTCAATTAAGGTAAAGTAAATATTGTTGTTAATACCTGCATATCTGTTCTCTGTCTCTCTTACCCTAATCTTCCTTCTATAAGCTGTCATGAGAAACTGCTTCATATAAAACTGGGTAATGAATCATTGTTTATTATATCCCAATCTGTGGAGAAAAGACCAAGCCAGCATTGCCAATAATGAGAAATGATAGAGCTGTTGTCTAAACTTCTGAACAGTTACACATTTTTCACACCTGGTCTATTGTACAGAACCAGCTACTTCTCAGAGAGAAAGTCTCAGTCCATCAAGTTTTTATTAGGCCATATAACTTTTCTCTCTTTACTTGTTGACTGAATCTGGGACTTTAAACCTATAAACTATGTATTCCACCACTGAGTTGTGGCCTTCTTTGATCCTTAGGTTAACTTACCCCAGGCCCATGCATTCCTGAATGTCAGCCAACCATGATCGCATCTGCAGTGAGTCAACAGTCTCAAGGATGTACTCCAAGGAACTTGACAGCTTGGAGGAAGGGTGGGGGGGGGGGGAAATAATAAATATACAACACTATAGGATGGATTTTATTCTAAAGCCCCATTTCCCTCTGAAATGATGAACTCATATCAGTGAGGGTGGACTTGAAAAACATCAGAAGATCTGATCCCCATCCCATTCATTTCCTACCTCTCTCAGCTTTGGCTTTAGTACAGCTTTCAATAATATTTCAATCTGTGTAGTTTTCAAAACTACACAATGTACACAACTTCAAAATGTGTAGTTTTAATGTTTTAATTGTTTTTATTTGTTTTATACCTTGCAAACTACCCAGACTTATTTTTCAGGAGAGACAGGTAGCATAAAAATTTAATAAATAAAAATAAATAAATACATTTTCAGGTATCATGCATGCACATAAGCAGAATTCAAATCCAAGGGCTTAATCCATCTGTTCCTATCAAGGTGATTACATACACACAAAAAATATCAAGAACCTTCTCTCTGGCTTTTGATAGAAGGGCTCCAACAATCAATATCAGCAACTGAAAAGATCTTTTAGCAGCTGATTACCCATCCCCTCATTCAGCTTTGAATTCTTTGCTAGATGTGTTTGTGGTTATCTGCTTGAATTCCCAATGGTTTTAAATTTAAGAATCACTGAGAACCCAAATCCCTTTCTCCAACATGCATATTCTCCAGCACATTGTTTAAGAAGTCATTTTATATAAAAATAGATGGATTCTCTCCTCCCAAAGACATAAAAAAGTTTGGAAGGAGTATATCTGCTCAGAAATATCACCACTGCCAAATGTAGGAAACATTGCTAGAGAGGGAGGCCAGAAAGGACCATCAATTTTCTCTAAATGAAAATGCAACAGGCAAGAAGCAGACAACTGCTAAAAACAAACTCCAGCCAGATGTTAGTGATGGATTCTGATTCAACGGAAGAGGAGATTCAATTCTACGCATCCCTTGGCTATAGATATATAACTACTACTGTTTCAATTATTACCAAATCTTAACTCTACCCCATCAATCTTTTTCTGACCTTCAGCACAAAAGTGTTCTCTTTGTCTGGCATCTCCAGTGGAGTTGTTGTCCGCACATCCATTACACAGGAACAAGCAATGCTGACCCGTGGCTTTGTTGCCTGATGGTTGGGGTAGAAAAAAAAGACTGTCAATGCTTAAATTAGGAATCCCAAGTTTTTGACTTTTCCCCACGACTTTTCTCTTGCCTGAACACAATGACTCATTGCTCACCTTTGGTGGGATGTAGAACTCCAACAGGTAACCCTCCCCTTCTCCCTTCCCTGCTTTGCGCAGGAGAAGACGGCATTTCTGCCAGCGTGTCCTACTGCCCCCGCCTGACCCATCATCAGCCACAATGTAGTTCAGTAGGCCTTCCCGGCGCACACTAGCCAGTTCGACTCTGAGAGTGGTTGGAGAGGCTTTATTGAGCCGAAGACGTTCAAATCGGTGAGTCCAACGGTCTGAGTCACCACCACCCGAAGAATTAGAATTACTGTTGGCTCCAGTGGGTGTCCCATCTCTGCCACCAGAGGATGATTCAGCCGAGGTCTTCCACTGAAGAATGCCACGTACACTACCTCGGACACTACGGCTAACACTGCGCAAAGAAAAGCGCTTCTTCAGCTTTGGCTTCGTAGCAGTAATGGTTGCCACAGCAGAAACATCTTCCGAGCTGCGGGACTGGCTGCTAGAGAGGCCAGAGGGTGGGCCCAATGGAGGTTCAACAGGGGAAGCCACCGAGGAGTCACTGCAGGTCTCAGAGAGGTCCCGTGCAGAAGAACAACCAGTGAAAGGAGCAATGTCACAGCGGGGTGGCGAGTCACTGGTGTAAGCCCGGCTCACCTCAGCCTCAAAATGTTCTAGGAAGTGCTCTGCAAAGCGGTGTGAGAAAGCAGCTTCGGCTCCTGGGGTGGCAAACTGGGGGTTCTCACCAAGGAAGGTCCGGAAACGACGGGCAAAATCAACTGCAGCAGCACGAGCATGGACTTCGCAGAATTCCCGCCAACCAAAGGAGGGGAGAGAGGCAGGTTCTCCCACCATCCCTCCACCAACTGGTGACAATGGCACTGCGCTTCCGTTCATGATCACCCAGGTGGGACTAGGTAACAATACATCCAGTGCCAGGATTAAGTTGCTATTAGTATCAGTGGTTTTGTGACCTGAAGAGGGAGAAACAGAAGTTATTGTAAGTTTTATAGTAGAAACCATCTACATAAATAATGTCTTTCAAGGATTTTTTATGAACCAACCATTTCCTTTTTATGCATGTTTCTTATTAATCAACAGAGTGTGTGTGTGTTGCTTTGTTTGTTTGACTGATAACTATAGCTGCTAACTTCTTTACACTTTTGAGCCTTTCACACCTGCTTAAAGGATTAAGATACCACTCTTAAAAACCAAAATAATAGAAGAGTCAGATTATTTTTTTAAAAGGGCATAATGAAGAAAGCCATTTTTCTATCAGAAACATAATTGAAGAAACAGTGGAAACAAGGTAGGAACAATTGCATAAAAAATGACGTCGAGCTTGCACATTTTGGGGTGGCAGAAGCATGTTGCCTAGATAACTGGACTAGCTAAAAATAAGTACTGTTCCTTAGTGAAAGCAAAGCTAAATATTATTTTCTAGACAAAATAAATTATCAGATTGAATCAGTAAGCCAAGTGTCACCCTATATTTATTGTATGGATGAGGAGATGATTAAGTCACAATGGTGTGATAAATCTTATTATTAAAACTGAACCACCAGGCTTCTGTATAATTAATACAGTCTCAGGGAATAAACAAAGATTGGTAAAATATAAATTGCAGTACATTGGCAAGTTTCCATTGGATGAACAATCCTTTGCTGGATATTGAGACGTCGAAAGAATATAGAGACGAAGTACATTAGAGGGTGATCTTAATTTGCAAGACACAGTATTTTTGATAAGGATTGCATACTCCTGAAAATTATACTTCTTCTGCAAATCTAAATATCTGTTATCTGTTGAAATGATAACAAATTTAAGATTTAGTGAACCATCCCCTAAAATAGATAAAACAAAAAACTATGCTTACCTCATGAACATATGCAGTACAGTTCTTAATATAGTATTTCCCAAGCTTGAAATCATTTTTACACAGAGCACCTGTATATCAAGGGAAAAACGTTTTATGTTTTACATGGAGCGAGTTTTCAGTCTTGACATGTCTTTTCAAACCAGTGACCTATTTGCATTTCCAAAATGTCAAAACCTCAAAAAAGGAACTCTATAACCTCAACTATCAACTCATTTGGTAAAGCATACATTTGTAAATATTTCATGCAAGAACCTAACTCTTTCTACAGAATAGCTAATTCTCAAAAGCTATTCTATAATTATGCAATTAAATCTTCCCATATTCTTTGAGACTAGTCAAAATTTTGTGGTCTCACAAAAGAAAACATGCTTATCTCTGTTCTCTCTTAAGAAACACCTAGGTCACTTTATTTATTTTCATCTCATCATTATTTTTATATAAGTAACTCAAAGCAGAAAACATACCTAAAACTGCTTCCTGCTATTTTTCCCCACAACAATCCTATGAGGTAGGTTGGGCTGAGAGAGAGCATCAATGGCCCCAGGTTACCGAGCCAGCTTTCATGGCTAAGGCAGGACAAGAATAATTGATTAGATTTGATAGTACCTGAACTATTTTATAATCTATTCTCTAGACTTCTCATTTTTAAAATGAGAGTAAATACTATCCAGTTCAGCAAACATGCTGAATCATCCTTGAAATGTGCATTTCTTTGAACATGGATCAGCATAAGTAGGAAAATATGTAGCTAATGAAGAACAAAATAAATATTGTGGGATGGTCCTATATGGAAAAAGGTCCTACAACTGAAAATTTGCTGTGGCAGTATTTTTTAGGCATGTAACCCAGGACCTAGAAATGCCATTAAAATACAGGGCTCCTCCCCCCCACCAACTCATGAAAAGCAAAAGATGAGGTGGTGTACTTTTTCTGTGGTTTAGGCACTAAAGCAAAAATTGACAGAGGAAGCAACAAAACCAGTTAAAGATATTGGAGCGGAACCAGCTTATTTTTCTGCAAGAATTTGTGTGCAGACTGGAAACGCGGGAGTTGCTTGTCAGATGCATTTCAAAGGCGGGGCGTTACACTCCGTAAAGACCTCCTACATCGGAGTGAACCGATTCACATAACGTGGCTCCTTTCTCGTCACGCTCCTGCTGACGGGAAAAGCCCCGCTTGGCGACACGCTGCTGCGCTTCTTCAGAACTTGCCCGCGCGGCCTTCCGAGCGCCGTTGGTGGGAAGTAAGGAGCCGCTTGGTCGACGAGCCTCACCGCCGTACCTGCGAAGGCTGCGAAGTAAAAGACACCCCCCCTTCCCCACCTCCAGATCCTGGACCCCGCAACCCAAGGCTTCCCACTCGAGGGAGGACAGGGATAGAAGACGAGTCTGCTCTCAAGGCGGACAGGGGAGCTGAAGTGTGGGGAGGGAAGGTCTCCGCGCGAGCGGGAAAAAGAAAAGGGGCCCCGATTCGGCTGGGCGCATCTGTCACTCACCATCCCGGCCTTGGGTTCCTTCCAAGAGAAAGGGTTTGTCTGTCTCCCCTCTCTCACTCTCCCTGGCTTTCTTCCACTATTTCCGCTTCCGGGTTTCTGTGTGTGTGTTGTTGTTTTTTGTCGTCGGTGCCAATTGTTTTCCTGTTTTCATTTCCGTCTTCGTCATCAACTCCGGAGGAGGAAAAGGCCGAAGCGATGAAAAGAACGAGCTTTATCATAGAGAGTAAATGGACCTGCGGCTAGAAGGGTCACGGGAAATTCAGAGGCTCTGTTAACGTAAGCTGTCCCTCTCCGTTGGAGGCTGCGTCCAAGTCGTTACCATGGCGGCCCGTGACGTAGATTGACGAATGCTCGTGGGACGCGGAGGGAGTAGGGATGTTCTTTGGTGGTGAGCGTCTTGCTTCGGTTGCTCGGGCAACGGCACATGCGGAACTCCCCGCCTTTCGCAATTCCCCGAATGGTAACGAGGAAGTACAGTAAACGCCACGCCGTTCAACGGGGTTGTTCTAATGCTAAGGCTGGAAGCGTTTATGTGCGATTCTTGAGCATATGCAGAGTGCTTTGTCTAAGGAAAGCCTTCTGTCAACCTATATTGTGGAATTTCCACACCAAAAATATGTTTGGCAGCTAGTTCCAAACCTTGCCATCTATCTATTCTTTTTCCCTCCCACTTTTTTATGATTCATGCCTCAGTTCGAGAGCCCACTTATTAGTCACAATTTGGTCTTGACAGGAACATACAGTCCTCAATTAGAACAGTTCATTTAGTGACGTTCAAATTTACAATGGCTCTTCTCTTTTTGTAGACAGGTAACATGACTAGAAGAGACAGGAATGAAAGAAAAAGCTTTTTAATATAGGATGAAAAGCTAGAGTAAGAAATAGAAATAAAGGGAATATAAATGTATTACATTTCTATTTGATAAAATGAAATTAATAATGAGAAATAGATGGAATAATTGAATAATGATAGACTGTAAACAAATATAGATCTATATTGTTATAGGAATTTTATGTTGATTGAATGTGTAATAATTTTAATTTGATTAGTTTTGTTCATACTGGAATGTATGGCGCCACTGTTCACGCATTAATTTGACATTTTTATTAAAAAAATAAAACTTGAAGGAAAAAAATTACAACTGCACTGAAAAAAGTGACAAAAAGTGATCACACTTATGACCACTGCAACACACACACACACACACACACACACACACACACACACACAGCATATATCACATGGTCAAAATTCAGATGTTTGACACCTGGCTGATATTTATGGCAGTCACAGTGCCCCTGAGTTATGAGATCACCTTTTGCAAACTTCTGATAAGCAAAGTCAATAAGGAAGCCAGACGACTGTGTTACTAACTTAACAACTGCAGTTATTAACTTAATAACTGTGGCAAGAATGGTTGTAAAATTGGGCAAAATTCACTTAACAAATGTCTCAACATATATTTTCGGCTCAATTGTGGTCATAAGTCAAGGACTATCCCGTATGTTCTGATAATGTCAGTGTTCAGCATAACATCCAGAACCAATCAGTCATTGGGGCGGGGGGGGGGGGGGGGAGGAGGTGAAAGCCAGGGCCAATTGTGCGAGGGAGAAATTATAAGGAGATGGTATAGCAGGAGTATAGCAGTGCCATGGAGCACAACTCAATGGCCATGGAAGAGCATTAGAAACCTGCCTTCCATCCAGAATTTATGTAGGGAGAGAGTAGTCACCCATCTTCCTCTTGAGATCTCTACACCAATAACAGGGAAATGCAAGGAGACCCTCTTTGGATAATCTGTGGTATACAGGTGGGAATATGATAGTGATATGAGCTAAGATCTGTGCTCTGGCTCCCCATCTGCCAGTTGTAGTTTCACTTGGATACAATCTTGCATTGACACCTGAGGCAGAACAGCTGCCACTGCAGCTGAATATCAGCACCTGCCATAGTGCCATTACTGCCAAAAGAAATTTTTTTAAGTGTGTGGCTGTCTGAGAGAGAGTCATGCAGACAGAGACAGAGATATACTAGCAAAGTGTGGAAAGCTTGAACTGTATATATAGAATGCCTAGGAAATGTCTGTTATTTTAAAATGCTATACTGTGTGTACTTTCCCTAGGTATTCTATATATAGGTAATCCTTGACTTTGTTTGTTTAGTGACCGTTCAAAGTTACAGTGACACTGAAAAAAAGAGACTAATGACATTTTTCAGACATATGACTCTTGTGACATCCCCATGGTCAAGTGGTCAAAATTCAGATGGCAAATGACTCATATTTATGATGGTTCAGTGCCCGAGGGTCATATTATCCCTTTTTGTGACCTTCTGTCAAGCAAAGTCAATGGGGAAGCCAGAATCACTTAACAACTGTGCTACTAACTTGACAACTGCAGTGATTCATTTAACAAATATGGCAAGAAAGATTGTAAAATAGGGCTAAATTCACTTAACAAAAGTCTCACTTAGCAAAATAAATTTTGAGCTCAATTGTGGTCATAAGTTAAAGACTACCTATAAATGCATAGGCATTATGCAGAATGGTAAGAACTATTTAGGCAAAGTATGAAATGACAATCATAAAAAGGGTTAGAGACTAATCCTAACCCTAGCCCTTTATTGAAAAGATGTATATGATAAAAAAGAAGAAATGCAAAATAAAATATAGGACAGAACTTTCTTACTAAAAAAACAGAATAAAAAGATGAGTATTGGCCTTGCTTCCACAAGGAAAGCTACAATAGCATTTTAGTGGGAGTATTTTATACTTTATTGGTTTGCCTTTTGAGATTTCATAGAATCCCTAGGAAATGTCTGAAATTTCATGATTTGATGTCCCAGTTTTGGCATTCTATAGGCTTTCTAGACATTCTATAAATGTCTAATTTAACACATTGATGGTTTTATGTATAGTGTATGTGTATGTATATGTACATATGTGCATATACATACACGCACACAGAACTGAAGGTGGAAAACATACCTAACACTCTCTTTTTCCCCATAACAACTCTATGAGTTGTGTTGAACTGAGAGATGGAGAGAGAGATTGGCCCAAAGTCACCCAGCTGGTTTTTCATGCCTAAGGAGGGATTAGAACTCAGAGTCTACTGCTTTCTAGGCCACCACCTTAACCATTAAACCAGGCTGGCATATACTGTCTCTCCTGCCTTGTACATATATTTATCTTTACTTTTATTTAGAAAGTTTATATTGCTGCCTACTCACACATGGCGATTCAAGGAAACTTACAGGAATGTAAAATTACCATATAAAATAAAGAAAAATAATAAAAAGAAAAATAATAAAATAATAACCCCAAATCCCAGCGACAATACGCATAGTAGCCATTTAATAGGCTCCATCCTGCTCTGGGTTCCCAAGGCTTCTGATAGAACCATGTCTTCAGGGAGTTCCAAAGGGGTGTTACAGTGGAGGTCAGTCTAATCTCAGGAGATGTTCCAGAGGGAAGGAGCTACCACAGAGAAGGCCCTTCTTCCCACCTGATGTATCTCCTAAGAGGACGGGACCCACAACATTCCTTGCCTCCCCAGTCTAGTGGGTAGGGTAGATGTGATCAGCAGATAACCTGGTCCCAAGCCATGGAAGGGCTTTAAAAATGACAACCAGCACCTGAATTGTACCCGGAAGCAAATTGGCACCAATGCAGTTCCCGCAGGAGAGGTGATACATGTGCGTACCGAGGTTCACACAAAATCATGTGGGCCGTTGCTTCCTAATAGCTTCTGCAACTCCCTCACAGCTAAGATGAGCCTCTCACAGCTCACTCACTCCCAGTCCCAAGACAGGTTGGCACTACCTTCCATGCGAAACTTAATGTAGGTATTTTTTTGTGATTTTGTGATTTTATTGAGATTTGTAGGCCGCCCTTTTCCCTGAGGGGACTCAGGGCGGCTCACATAAAATCGGGGAAGGGGAGATACAGACAATAACAAAGACACATATAATAAAAACAGTAACCAACATGCATTCATCATTCGGGGGGGGCAACTATCTTCATCCCCAGGCCTGACGGGCTAGCCAGTTCTTCAAGGTTGCGCGGAAGGCCTGGACGGTGGTGAGGGTACGAATCTCCACGGGGAGTTCGTTCCAAAGGGTCGGGGCGACTACTGAGAAGGCCCTCCTCCTTGTAGTTGCCAGCCGACACTGGCTGGCCGATGGAATACGGAGGAGGCCCAATCTGTGTGATCTTATCGGTCGCAGGGAGGTAATTGGCAGAAGGCGGTCTCTCAAGTATCCAGATCCACTACCATGTAGGGCTTTATGGGTGATTAACAGCACCTTGAAGCGCATCCGGAAGTCGACAGGTAGCCAGCGCAGCTCGCGGAGGATAGGTGTAATGTGGGTGAACCGCGGTGCACCCACTATCGCTCGCGCGGCTGCGTTCTGCACTAGCTGAAGACGCCGGATGCTCTTCAAGGGCAGCCCCATGTAGAGCACATTGCAGTATTCCAGCCTAGAGGTCACGAGGTATGGGATGGGTCCTGCTTCTCTTTTAGGGGTGTTCTCTATCTGACTTACATCTTCATTGGACAGAATACTTTCTTGCATGTCTGTCCAGATGGGATGGTTTTGGAGTTATCCCCCTTTATTGCCCCTTCCTACTGATGTAATTCCAATTCAGTATGTGATCTCTCTTTTTCATGCTACGTCAGCTCTTCCTGAACAATTGCTATTGCTCCTTTAATGATTGCCAACCTGCTCTGGAGAGATATTTTGTACACGCTGGAATCCCCTAGCACATACCATATGCTTCCCAGAGAGAATCCTACCAGACCTCTTCAGGTATTCCAACAAAAATGATGTAGTTTGGGTTAGCTGCTCAGCTTCTGCAGATTTCTGTCTCCCCCCCATTTGGCCCTTGCCAAATGCAAGCCAAGAGACCAAAATATGCCCCTGCTGATCTGCCAGCTACTCAACTAAGGAGCATTTCAATAGTATGCATCATGCATTTCATCCTTGCCACCTTCTTCCCCCTCTTCCTAAAAACTGGTTCATTATTCCACTCCTGCACCCCAAACATCCTGTTTTCATTGAGCGAGCAGAGACTGGAGAGACTGCTGCCCTGAATCAGCCTGTTGTTGCTCATTATTTGGGATTCCATGTTGCTTCCTGGATCTTAGCAGTATTTGGGAAGCTAAAACAAATGTGGTTCAGTGGGTTTTATAAACCCAGCCAATAACTGTATATTTGAATTCACATGGCATGCATAAGTCATAGTTTCAGATAACAACGCTGAAGTCAGCATGCTAGGTCAAGATTATACCAACCATATTAGGCCTTAACATGATGAATATAGAATAGTGTTATAAGGGATATGCCTGAAATTCTGAAGTAACATATCAACTATATTTTAGGTATATTTTAAGATGTACATAAATGTCCATATGAATTTTGGAAAGTCAACTTTTTGAAAAGTGTTCCCTGTTTATGTTGCTGTGGAAACTGAAGCATAATTTTTGAGGGGGAATGCTACAGTATTTCTTACTTGAATACTGGACAAAATAGACAATGTTTTCTAAAAAGATCAGGATCATATCAGTTCCAGACATCTAGATAATAAGTCTAATGTCATTAAAGCCTATGTAAAATACTGTAATGAAATTCAACACCCGCTGGACAATTTCCTTGATAACTGATTGCCATGGTAATTCAACTGAGCTAATGCATTTGTCCAGGGAGGGGGAAAAAACCAAAAAGTACTCAGAAAGTGTCAGTCTAAATTGGGAGCTTAGATTGCACATTCACATAATGGATTGTTAAAAAAAAAAAAAAAAAAGCCAAGCCAGGAACGCTGAAGAACATGAGGGAAGTTGTGGCCGTACCTGGAAATCACAGTCTTTACAGAATTACACAAAAATATTTTCAAGGAAACGTAAAAGGAAAGATAATGGTAAATCTTCTATCAATATTAAATTTAAGAATTAAGATTAACCTTCCTTAAAGGATAGTTCAGTGTTAAATTATAAAAGAAAAAGAAGTCTGGGAAGTGAAATGTCTTGTTTCTAACAACTTACCATAAGCATATCCAGGAAGTAATTGCTAGAAAGTAATTGCAACTTTTGGTAATAAACCTCAGATTTATCTATGCAGTTCAGACTCCTCAAACAGTTTTTTTGGATTAGAACTACCACCAGATCCAGTTTAAATAGTGAATAGCTGTGCCATGGGGATGAAGGGGATTATTGTCTAGCATACCTGGAGAAATGCCAGCTTTAACTGTCACTGAATTATAGACATCGATTTTTAAATTTATATTACATTTATATCCTACCACAGTCAAATATTACTTACAGAGGTTTACTAAACATACAGAAAATAACTAAAACTTCCACAATAGCCCTAATTAAAAGTAGGTAAAATCAATGAAACCATAAAACAAACATAATGAATTAATGTTAATTAATTAATTAATTAACTAAGGAGGATCATTTCCTCCTTAGGCTTGACTTCCATACTGCCACCTCTCGCCGCAGGGATGTGGAACCGATTAGATGGAACCCTCCCCTCACGCGCAGGATGGACCCTGAAAGGTTCCTGATGGAGCTTGGGACTTTTCCTGAATCCTTTGCTCACAGTTCGACCGAAACCCTAGCAGAAGCCTGGGATGGGGCGGCCACTGGGGCCTTGGACTGCATTGTGCCTTTGTGGCCTCTGACCCAGTGCCGATCCCAGGTAGCTCCCTGGTTTACCAAGGAGTTCCAGGAGATGAAACACCAGAAAAGACGCTTAGAAAGTGATTGGAGAGCCAGCCGGTCCGAATCCGACCGAACACTAGTAAGAATTCATATTAAATTCTACTTAGTGGCGATAAAAGTGGCAAAATGGCAACATTTTTCCGCTCTTAGTGCGTCCGCAGATAACTGCCCAGCCACCCTGTTTAGGGTGACCCGTTCTTACTTAATCAAGGAACTGGGAAAGACCCCATGCAGGGTAGGGCTGAGGAATTTGTTCAGTATCTGCAGGATAAAATTGCTCAGATTCGGACAGGCTTGGAATCTGACTGGGTAGATATGGACGACTCGACGGGGATGAATCTTGTGGAAAGTATCTGGGATGAGTTTGACCCTGTGACTCCTGAGGGCATGGACAGGATTATGGGGAGACTTGGTGCTGCCACTTGTGTGCTGGACCCGTGTCCCTCTTGGTTAGTTTCGGCTTCCTGGGAGGTGACACGAGGCTGGCTCCAGGTGATTACCAATGCTTCATTGAGAGAGGGGTTCTTTCCCACTGCCTTGAAGGAGGCAGTGGTGAGGCCCCTCCTTAAGAAGCCTTCCCTGGACCCAGCCTCTTTAACAAACTATCGTCCGGTCTCCAACCTTTGTTTTGTAGCGAAGATTGTTGAGAGCATGGTAGCACGTCAGCTTCCCCAGTACCTGGACGAAGCTGCCTATCTGGATCCATTTCAGTCAGGTTTCAGGCCTGGGTACAGCACAGAGACAGCATTGGTCGCATTGGTTGATGATCTCTGGCGGACCTGGGACAGGGGTTGTTCCTCTGTCCTGCTCCTATCGACCATGGTATCCTACTGCGACAACTCAGGGGGTTGAAAATGGGGGGCACCGTTTTACGGTGGTTCTCCTACCTGTCAGATCAATCACAGTTCGTGTTGACTGGAGGGCAGAGATCGACACCGAGGTGCCTCACTTGTGGGGTGCCCCAGGGGTTGGTTCTCCCACCCCTCCTATTCAACATATACATGAAACCGCTGGGTGAGATCATCTGTGGTTTTGGGGTACGGTATCTTAAATATGCTGATGATACCCAACTTTTCATCGCTACCCCTAACCACCCAAATGATGCCCTCGATGTGATGTTCTGATGCCTGGAGGCTGTACGGATCTGGATGGGACAAACAGGCTCAAGCTCAATCCCTCCCAGACTGAGTGGCGGTGGTCCTCCTGGATATGCGGCTTAGTTTAGAAGAACACCTGACGGCCGTGACCAGGGGAGCCTTTTACCAGGTTCGCCTGGAACGTTAGTTGCACCCCTTCCTGGATCGGGATGCCCTGTGCACAGTCACTCACACCCTTGTCCTTTCTCACCTGGACTACTGTAACACTCTCTACATGGGGCTGCCCTTGAAGAGTACCCAGAGGCTTCAGCTGGTCCAGAATGCTGCTGCGCGGGTTGTCATGGGGGTACCTATGTGCTCCCATGTTACACCCTTTTTAGGCGACATGCGCTGGTTGCCGGTTGTTTTCCGGGTGAGATTCAAAGTGTTAATTATGATCTTTAAAGCGCTCCATGGCTTAGGCCCATGCGAGACCACCTACTGCCACCGGTAGCCTCCCACTGTCCAGTATGATCCCACAGAGTTGGCCTTCTCAAGGTGCCGTTGGCCAGGCAGTGTCGGCTGGCGACCCCCCAGGGGGAGAGCCTTCTCTGTGGGAGCGCCTTCCCTCTGGAATGTGCTGCCCCCGGAGCTTCACATAATTCCCGACCTCCGTTGCTTCCGGCGTGCCCTAAAAAGTTCGCTTTTCCAGCAAGCCGGCCTGGCCTGAATAAAATAAATTATTAATTTTAATTGTTATTTTTAATTTAATTTCTAAATCTTATTGTAAATGTCTATTGGATTTTTTGGATATTCTTTTTAATGTTTCTTTTAACGTTTGTAATATGTGTTTTTATGTTGTACGCCGCCCTGAGTCCTTTGGGAGAAGGGCGGCATATTAAGTCCAATAAATCTAAACCTAAACCTAATGTAGAATCAATGCATTTTACATTATAAACTGTCCCTGTACACATATTTACATTGATAGATATGCAAACTTAAATATAAATAAAAGGATTAAAAAATACCAGGACCAATAATACCAGGGCAAAATACCAGGATTTTTATCCCAGTTTTCTGTTCCTCTTCTCACAATGCAGTGTCTTGTAATCACTAACCATTCTAAATTATCACTATTTATGGGGCTGTTTCAAGGCCCATGTTTATTATTTTAATGTTTCTGAAACTCCTGAAGATGTCAAGAACAATACTGAGGGTGGAGAAGGCAACAGCTTTATTGTTACTGAGAAAATAGTTTCCTCTTCTTTCACAATAGAAGTGTCTTTATATTCTGATACTACTGCTGTTAACATAGGCAGTGCTGTTGGTGTTTCAGTTTTGTCTGGACAATTGCTTATTTTTCTTTCTTAAGGTTTTTTGCAGCTATTTGTATAGCATCAAATTCATTCATTGGATTTCTAAACTTCATACCACATTCCATAAAAGAATCAATCTCTTAATGCCTCATCAATCAAAATAGCTGGAGGCTATAGTAGCATATCTAAATTTCATAAAAGCAATTTCAGTTCTTCCGTCTTGCTTTTCTTAATTATCACGTTCATTGATTGATGATGCAATCAATTGTTAGATCCTAAGAATGGAAATACAAGAGGTGGTAACATTTGTTTGTATGTCTTCACATCCATCACCTATCTGCCTTCAAGAAAGCAAATCATCAACAAACATGAAAACCTATCAATTCACTAACCATCTTGCACCACCATTTCCTCTTCAGAGCATTAGGGTTGTTTTGTTTCCTCCAAAGATTCCTAGAAGATACAACTTGAGCAATGGTGTATCCTTTCCATGAACACTCAAAAGCCAGCTTTGGAATCAATTAAGCAACTATATTAATCTGTAGCATATATAATGTAATAGTTTTTAAAAGCTTTCGCAGCAGTTTAGCCTGAAGGAGTGAAGTGATATTTGGAGGGGTGGGTGGGAATTACTTGGGATGTGCAAAATAGTATGGCCATTATTGGGGACCTCGAAAGCTATGTTTTTTTTTTTAAAAAAATGCTTTGCTTCATTAGCAAAACAACGCTTAACTAGTTATGCATGCTTGCCTATTTCCCTTCCAGCAAAGGGAGAGAAGTCTTATTCCCGTCCTTAAAAGTACCTGAAGCTAAGAGTGCAATATAAAGGAATGGGCTGCACCATGAAAACTCATGTAGCATTGCCTCACAGCTGTCTTGGCAGCTTTCCCCTCTTTCCCCCTCCTTGCAGTTTCTGTCATGTGCTTCTAGAAAGGGCAACTTTCGGAAAGGATGTTTAAAAGACCAGACCCCAATAATTAATTATTTATTTCACTTTTTTTCGTTTGGCAGGAAACTTGGATGCTGCTTCAAACTCTACTAAAGCCATCTCTTCTGCCAATTTTATGTCATGAAAATTATAGCATTTCTGAACACTTTCAATCCTGCCTTTGGTGGACATAAACATCCTAGCTTGACCCCTTTATGTAGTGGCCACAAAAATGTTGGTACATTGTAGTTTCTTTACTTTATTCATGATTATATTCACACTCATTGTCATTTTCTTCTGGTTCTGTTCTTCCACTGAAAGGCTGAGACCTATTTTCTCGGTTCCACCACAAAACCGCGGTCGACTAAAGCGCGCTCGACGAAACCGCGTACCTGACGTCATCACAGCGCGACGAAAAAAGCACGCTGTGAGCAGTAAAGCTAAAATTAACGCGTAAACCTAAACCTAACCCCCCCAAACCTAACCCTAAACCTAACCCTAACCCTAACCCTTAACCTAACCCTAAACCTAACCCTTAACCTAACGCTAAACCTAACGCTAACCCTTAACCTAACCCTAACCCTAACCCTAACGCTTAATGTAACCCTAAACCTAATCCTAACCCTAACCCTTAACCTAACCCTAACCCTAACCTTTACGTGAATCGGCTTGCTTTAAAAGTGCTTTTTAAAGCGCCCTTTTTTCTCTGCGGTCATTGTTGTCGCGCTGCTGATGACGTCAGCGATGCGCTTTAATCGGGCGCGCTTTAGTGGAACGCAGTTTTGACGTGCCACGATTTTCTCTTGCTTATGTTTGGATCATATCTTGCATAAAAGACCTTAAGAACCATTGCTGCTCTATTTTTTAAAGATTTTTTTTTTACAGCTCCTCATTTTTTCATTATACCGATAGTGGATTCCGAATCATCAACTAACAGTAATATTTATTTCTTCATGCAACTTATTCAACTCTCCCCCCCCCCTTCCAATATTCTACAATTCGTTTTAGGAATATGCAAGACAAATTGATTTACAGAACCTCCGCCCCCCCCCCCCCCCGATAATCAGATTTGTGTATGTGGGGGATTACTGTACTGAGATAGCTACATCTGCATTCATGCTTTCTTGTTAATCAAAGTCATGTCATATACTGTATCCGTTTTGGGCAATGCTACCTGGCCAACTGTAAAAGTCTAATATGGCAACAATAGGGCAGAAATGACACAGATAAGTTTTCATTATGCTAATCATGTTAATCCATGATTTGTTTTAACAGTAATTTGTTGATTGAGTCACAAAGGCTGGATTCACTTAACATGCTAAGCTAAAACCAATCTCTTGTTAAACTGTAAAAGACAGATGTGGAGCATATTAATGAAATAATTTATTTTATATTTTCCTGCAATCTGCATGGACTCCAAATAATTTATATAGTATAACAATTAAAGATGAAAACACAAACCAAAAACTACATTATACCAATATAATAGATGAGATGGCACCCTCCCCAATCTTCCTCAAAACTCTACATGGAAAAACTCTGTACTAGTTGCCAAAAGGCTGTTAGATTGAGCACTAATCTTATTCAAGCAGGATACGGTTTTATAATATAATAATAAGGATGTAATTTTAAAAGTCTATCGTTGCAACCCTTTTAATGACTTGGTAATGGGGAACCACTAGCAGATTTTAGGCTTTATAGATTAAAAAAAACCTTTATGAGTGAATTGATGGGAACATCAATAAAGCAACCACTGCTGCTTTCTTAGACTTTTAAAATATTCCAAATGGTTGTTCATACTAATTACTTATTTATACAGAGTAGAAAAATATATTTCTTACTAGTTGGTTAACTTGACGACCACTGTATTAGCAACCATTAACAAAAGCCCCTATAAAACAGCAAAAACTGTTTTACCCTTGAGAATAAATCTTAATTTAATAGGCTTTTACCCAAATGAATATGTTACAATGAGGCAGCACTAGTCTTCCAGAATATCAATCCATGAAAGTTTTGGGAGAGAGGACAGAGGTTTTAAAAAGCTGATCCTGGTTTGAAAGAGAATTGTGAAAGAACAAAACAAATATGGTAGATGTGATGCCACACATAATCTTTATTTTGAGAGAGACTGTCTTGGAAATACAGTAATAGAATTTGATGTCTTTATACCAGGAGAACTCAAAATACATTACTTTCAGGATAATGCCTGCCTGATTCAGTTTCCTGTGGCAAACTTGTCAAAGATACGTCCTACTAGAATGACAAAATTAGAGGCAAATTTTGGACAGAAGCAGGGGAAGATATTTATATATCCTGTATCTATTTAATCCATGTCCCTTTTACAGGAAGAAGAAAAAATGTTAAAATGAAAGACCTTCTTCATATCAAGAACAGTCCTACTCTATAACCGAGCATGCGGATCATCAACCAATTGCAACTTTTCAAAGCTAATATGCTGTATAAATTCCAAAGTAACTTCTGCTGAGATTCAAATTAGTTGAGATCATCTGCATGATTTGTATTATCATGGCTTATTGACCAAATAATAATTTGATTATGTTCATATAATATATTAATATTTATGTATAGGTAGTCCTCAACGTATGGCCACAATTGAGCCCAAAATTGTTGATGCTAAGTGAATTTTGCCCCATTTTATGACCTTTTGTTCCACAGTTGTTAAGTGAATTACTGCTATTATTAAGTTAGTATCATAGCATGATTATTAAATGAATCTGGCTTCCCCATTGACTTTGCTTGTCAGGACACGAAAAGTGAACAAATGACCCTAGGAGACTGCAACCAACATAAATATGAGTCAGTTACTAAGCATCCGATTTTTGATCATGTAGCTATGTGGATACTGCAATGCTCATAAGTGTGAAAAACGCTCATGTCACTTTTTTCAGTGCTTTTGTAACTTTGAATGATCACTAAGACAACAGTTACCCGTATTTAGCTATTATATTTATGCCTGCATTTATTTTGTGTAACTCTAGGCTGCATATATATTTCCTTTTCCTATTTTCCCCACAACAAAAATTATCTAAGATGAGCTGCACTGGCAGAGTGACTGACCCAAATTCATCCAGCTGGCTTTCTACATTTTAACCACTATCTTAAAACTGGCTCTCTAAACAAGTGAAGTAATCTGCTTTTAGGCCAAATAAAGGAGTCATAGTTTCACTTCTAATGCAGTGTGAATCTGGTCAATATGTGGGTCCAGTATTTTATCTCTCTGGTATTGTTTCATAAATACTTGAAACATATGAAGAGGAACTTGGGAAAGCAGGAGACACAGTCATACAAAATGCATCAAATGATCTATCCCAGGACACTCGGGAGGCTAATGCAGAAAACAAACAATAATACCTAGAAACCTGGGTGTTTTTGATTGAGTATCAAATCCCCAACTCTGCTCTAATAGAAGATCCAGAATAGAGGACAGTATCTCTTTCAGCAATAGATAATAACTATGATTCTCCCCCAGGTCTCCTATTGTTTTCTGTATAAATACTAACTCTGAGCCAATTTCTACAAAAGAGGCTCCAATTCACAAACATATAGCAATAGCAGTTAGACTTATATACCGCTTCATAGGGCTTTCAGCCCTCTCTAAGCGGTTTACAGAGTCAGCATATTGCCCCCAACAACAATCCGGGTCCTCATTTTACTCACCTCAGAAGGATGGAAGGCTGAGTCAACCCTGAGCCGGTGAGATTTGAACAGCCGAACTGCAGAACTGCAGTCAGCTGAAGTAGCCTGCAGTGCTGCATTTAACCACTGCGCCACCTCGGCTCTAAATTCCCTGTAGACAAAGACTGTTACCATTCTTGGCCAAGTGCTCATGAACATTTTTGCTTAGCAGAACATAATTAGAGAAATGAGAGAAATTGTTATGGAGGGCAGTATCATTTAGTGCAGTATTTCTCAACTTTGTTTGGATTTCTAGTCCCAGAATTCCCCAACCAGCACGGGAACTCCAATCCTGGGAGTTGAAGTCCACATCTCTTAAAGTTGCCAAGGCCTGATTTATTCTCAACTTTGCAAATACAGGTGCTATGTACCTTGTATTTTTCCTTAGTTTATTTCATCTTTGTTTTTCACAGATTATTTTTCTACAGATAGAGAGTGAATTCCTCATGCCATTTCCCAAACTCATATTTTCAATAAAGTGTAATGCTCATTTCTCTCATGCCTCTAGGGACACAAGAAGTGTTTATTTTTGCTGCCATTCTTGTATCTCCTGTTGGATGCTTTGCAATTACTTTCCCAGGAAAGTATAAGAAGGATATTGCCTAGGTCAGCAACTTGGTATTGTGCATGTAATTTACTTTATGTTTATGATACAGCAACTGTGAGGAGCATGAGGGAATGAGAGCCTTTCTCTAAGAATGCAGGAAAATTTGTAACTCAGATGATTATGACCCTCTGCCATATTTCCCCACAACAGTCCTGTGAAATAGTCCAGGCTGAAAGTAACTGAGGTTAAGTTAAAATCCAGGTTTGCCTGTTCCTATCTCCAATCCAGTCTGTGGTAGTGGCTATCTTTCCAGTCACAATTACAACACAATAGACTTTACAATAGAACTTTTGTGATTGATAGTCCTGTGACTATTTTGCATTTTATAATTCCTCTTTCAGAATGCCAGAATTAGCAGTTTCATTATTTTCATATAATGATACCTTAAGAAGAATAATGGAACATATTTCAGAGACAATTTAAATAAAAATGCATCTAGTGTGTTTTCATGTACACATTTATTTAATCATTTGGGTTCTGTCTCCTACACATCTGTGGGATTGCAGCTTTTGTTGACTCAGAGTTTAAAATAATATTTTTTTCTTAAATATTAACATGGCTAACATATCACTATTATACATGAATGTAATATGTGCATTCAAGTCACATCAACTCTTGGCGGTGTGTATCTGACACAGAGATACATATTTTCTTTATAGTTTTTAATATTTCTATCAAGTCTCAGTCATCCCTCCTTAAGACAAAGTGCCCTTGAGGTCACAGAGGCCAAAGCTTTCATACTGAGAATGAGGTCAACCGGGGTCAATCGGGTAACCAACATCCTGGCATTTTGGACTCAATTGGCGATTCTCGTTTCCCCCCCCCCGTGCGCACGCGCATTTTCAGTGAAACTACCATTTGTACGCGTCCTCCACATGGGCGACACGTTTCCTTCCCCTCATTTTGCACATGCTCAGACCGGTCCGAGGGAAACGACAGGCGCAAGCCTTTGTTTCCTCTTACGCATGTGCACTGGTCTTAGCCATTAACCGGAGGAACGCCCCCTCTCTTCCCCCAAAGCTCTGTCAAGGAACTGAAGGGGCTCGCTTTTCTTTCCTCGATTGGCTAAACACGGAGAGCGCGCGCGCGCGGCGGCCGGCAGGAACCCCTCTACCGAACGTGCGCTGCAGGAGGGCGCGCGAAGAGCGCAGGCGCAGAGCAATGCCCCGCCCTCCCCAGGGACTCATTGTGCAGCAACCGGATTGACTTCTTCTCGTGCGCGCGGGCCAGCGGGATCCGTGTCGCCCTTCCCCTCCCCCCTCCTCTGCTTACTTCACAAGCAAGCGCGAGCCTGATAGGGGACAGAGCCGTCCACTTCCCTCGGCAGGAAGGGGTTTGAGAGCGCTCGCGTCGCGACCCTGAGCGCCAATATCACGACCGCCTCCCTCCCTCTTTTCTCTCTCTTTTGCGGCCTCGCTCTCCCCCCATCTTCTCCTCCCCCCCGTCTTCGCGATCTTGCCATTCCCCTCACGTTGCCTGAAGGGGTTCAAGGCTTGTTCCGCCCTCTCTTCTCTTTCCCCGAGGCGCCGCCGGCTTTTAACGGAGCGCCCAAACGGCGCGCGTCCTCCCGGAGGACTCATCCCCGCGGCGGCAGAAGCAGCAGCAGCAGCAGGTGGGAATCGAGGCCCACGTTCCAGGCGTCTGTTTTGCTGACGCGCGCCCAGGCGAAGCCAACAGAAAGCGGGTTGTGGGGGGGGGGGCAGAAACGCTGCCGCCGCCGCCGCCTCCTCTCTCTTTAGCCCCCCCTTCCAGTGTTTCGCAGCCTTCAACCCTTCCCCGTTTCCGCGACGGCCGGCCTGCCAGCCTACCCGCCAGCCAGTCAGTTTCCCCTTCCGGGCCGGCAGGAGCGCACGGGGTTGTCTGGCTTAAAAGAGTCTGAAGCGGCCGGGCTTCTTGACGTACCGCGACTGCCTTGACGGATCGCTTTTTTCCCCCTCTCTCATCTTCCCATTTTTCCCCCCAACTCGCCGCTTTAGCGGCAGCGCCTAAAGTCAAAGCCCGGGGGACGCGCGAACGGGGCAAAGGGTTCCCGCTTGCCTTCCTCCTCCTCCGCTCGGCTTTCTTTCTTTTTCTTTTTATATTCTTTTTTTTCCGCCCTCCTTTTCGCTCGACGGCCTTTGAACCGCGTGCTGCTGAGGAGAGGAGACAGAGAGAGCGAGAGAGAGCAGGGGCGCCCGGCCCTTTTCCTCGCCGCCGCCAGCGCCATGTTGAAACAACCGCTGCCGCCGCCCTCCCCTCAACCTGCTGCGCCTTCCTCGGGGCCCCCGCCTCCTCCGACGCAGCCTCCGGCCGCCGCCGTTGCCGCCGCTTCCCGCAAAGCCAACCCACCCCCGGCCAGCCCCAACGGGAACCTCAGCCCCGGAGCCGCCAGCGGACCGAGAACCACTATGGTGGCTCCCCTGGGGAGCGGCGGAGGAGCCCCTCCTGGGGGAAGCGGTACCAGGTAAGGCTTGGCCGAAATGCGGCTGGTTTCGTGTGACCGAAGGGGGGGAGGGGGGGAAAGCCGTCCTGGCGGCAAAAAAGAGCGAAAGGGAAGAAGGAGACAGTGTCGCCTTCCCGCCCCAAAAGGGTTGACGGGAGGACTCGGCAAGTTGGCGGGGGTGGGAAGGGGGGGTGAAATAAAAGAGAGCGTATGTATAGACCCGATAAGCGGAGTTGGGCTGCTTATGCCGCTGATTGGGCGCCACTCTTCTCGGCGCAAGCCCTGCCGAGACCGGAAGGCGGATGCCGCTAGACTTCCACCCACCACCCCCTGCCACGGGAGTCTTTCCCCACCTCTGGCCCTGTGTGCTTTTGGAAGAAACGTATGTGCATCTTTCGAAGAAGAAAGATCGGTCCCTGCTCGGCTGAGTTGCACTCCCTGTCGTGGAGTAGTCGGCTTTGACTGCTTAGGCAAGGATTAATTTCGGAGGGTGCCAATAGAGCAACAGACCGATGTTTTCTAGGAAGTAAATTCGGTTGACTTGATTGCACGCCAAAGGTACAATCCAATATATTTAAAAGACATCAGAAAAATCATGGATCCAACAGACATTGCAGCGTCCTGAGCTGGGTTGGTCTACTTAATTAAAATAACTTCCTAATACAGGTAGTCCTCCACTTAATGACTGCAATTGAGTCCAAAATTTATGTTGCTAAGTGAGAAATTAGTTAAGTGAGTCTTGCCCCATTTTACAACTTTTCTTGCCAGTTGTTAAATGAATCACTGCAATTGTTAAATTAGTAACATGGTTGTTAAATGAATCTGGTTTTTCCATTGACTCTGTATGAAAAATGGGCATAAGTCATTTTTTAAAGTGCCATTGTAACTTTGAACAGTCACTAAGCGAACTGTTATAAGTTGAGGACTACCTGTATATATGAGCAGGGATGCCTTCCAGAAATGACTTTTGCCTAGTGTGCTGCTTAAAAGGGGCGGGGGTCATTTCAGTAGCACATAAATCTCTGGTTTACTCTGCCATGTATCAATTTTATTAAGTTGAACAAGATCATGATTCTGACAGAGAACAAGACATAGCAATGAAGCAGCTCATCAGGCTATTTAATATAAAGAGCTCTTTTTGTTATTCTGATTGAATTATCACCTAGTTATCTCCCACTTATTGTAATTGGCTGAGGAATTTTAATGAATTGTGCAAAATGTTATTCTGAATTTAGATAAAGTAATGTAGAAAGCGCAGAAATTATGGATTTGAGGCAGCGCAAATCCATTCTAAGCTTCTTTTCATACACAGAAAATTATTGGGTGCATGTGCCAGTAAGCAACATCTACTTTTATATATTTGTAGAGGATGAGTATCCATGTATAGTACATGCACTGATTTCTCAGAAAGTTGTCTCCATGGAAAGGAAGTTATGTCTTTCTAAGCTGAATTAGGAAGTCTGTTTAATTATTTTGGTAATAAAATATGGGCTTCTTGTTAGTGGTGAGAGCTTCCTTGAATTAGATTCATAAGGAATGATGAATTTATGCACCAAATGAAGCCTATTGGTTTAAAGAGCTTACATTTTGAATTATTAATTACATTTGTATCTGATTTATTTTCAGGGGCCAGAGTACAGGCAAAGGACCTCCCCAATCTCCTGTAAGTTGTACTATAAACCATTTGGGATTGTCATATATAATCTGTATGATTTGTGTAACTGCTAGAAATTTGAGATTTCAATATTTGCCAATAAATATATCTGCTAGTAGGCTTCAGTTCTTACAGCTATAAATGAACCCCCTAACATAAGAATTGTTTAATCACGACATGGTAAAACACCCCTAGAATCTTATGTATCTGTTATGACTACAGTTAAAACCATTTCTGTGACTTTGTGTTCATTTGTATTACATTTCTTTTATTTGCAATTTCTATAACAATAGCGAAGTATAAATAATATCTGGAGTAAAATAATTTCTTGTAATAAATTTAGTTAAAAATTGTAATGGTTAAATTCCTGTAGATTTTCAGCATGATGTCATTTGACTGTTGTTGAGGTACAGCAAAGTCTGCGTATAAATACTTATCTCTCTTTTATCTAAATTTGCAACTTTGTTAAGATTAGTGGAGTTAAATCACTGAAAGGCACAATTTTTGTTTCGAAAAAGAGAAGTGTATTTTTCATATCAACCTGTATCATAAACCACTTCATTTTGATTTATTTTGTGACAAATATTTGAATGCTTCAATTTTAGATACAATTGTGAAAATTCCAATATAATTTCATTTTCAACTATAGACCTTCTATCCAAACTCTATGTAATACAGTTTGAATCTGTGCCAAGCCTCCTGAAGGACGCTACTTACTGAGAAAACAAATAACATAATGGTTATTTAAGCCTATATTGGTTACAACAGGTGTATACATTTTCTGAAATCTTTCAGTTGCCTACCTAATTATTTGGAATGTTGTAACATTGGGCAATGATGTCTTGGTGACACTTATTTTTTCATTCTTCCCAGGCTTTTGAGGGTGTTTATAACAATTCCCGAATGCTTCACTTTCTAACAGCAGTTGTGGTGAGTCTCCTAGTGATAAATTAAGGATGTAGGAAAGATAGATGTACAAGTACGTGTTTATAGGGTGTGGAAGGTATATGATGGAATTTATTTTAATGTGTTGTCCTGCAGGAAGAGTTGAGCATTTGTTTTATATAGGCATTGCTCATATGAGGTACTAATTCATGTTGTAATTTTATTTACATTATTCTTTGAACTCAGATCATCATGTTAAGAATTTTAGTTCCAGCTATTTTGGGTTGATTTTAAAATGGTAGACAATGCAAAAATTTCAAGGTTCTCAACCAAAGGAAGGTGGGATGCCCGCAAAGGCTAATAGTTTGCTATTTTCCCCTGCAGGTCTCATGGCAAAAAGTGCCTTAAGAATGGTGTGTGCTAAGCATTGTGCAAATGAGTCAGGGTTTTCTCTTGAATTTTTTTAGTTTACTTTGCTTTATTTTAATAGCCTTCCAAATAAGTAGATTATAGGTGTATGTTGGTGGGCAGATGGGCAGGGAGCCTTTGATTTTCAATTTGAAATATCCTTGTATCCTTTTTAAAAAGTATTCCTGCTCTTTGGTTCTCTTCCCAGGGATCAACATGTGATGTGAAAGTGAAAAATGGAAGCACATTTGAAGGAATCTTTAAAACCCTGAGTTCTAAGGTGAATATTTTTTTTGCTGACTAGTTTTCTTAGAATGTTAGTTAACAGGTTCAGTAATGTTTATTTCTTAATTGCATTTTAAGTATTTAGTTTTATTTTATATTGGAACTTTGGATATAGGAAGCATTCTTTCTCCCCAAATTTCGCAAAGCTTACTTAAGCACCCTGAGAGGACAAAGGTGAATATCTGGAAATAGATAGTGCTTAGTGACCAATGGATTGTTTTCCATATCATTTATGTGGTTTTCTATAGTAGGAATAGGCAGCCTGTATTTTTTTTTTACAGTTTGAGCTGGCTGTGGATGCTGTGCACAAGAAAGTGCCCGACCAGCCAGTAGGGCCGAGAAGGGAGGATATTGTAGACACTATGGTTTTCAAGCCTGCTGATGTCATGTTAGTGCACTTCCGCAATGTTGACTTTAACTACGCCACCAAAGGTAATACAGCCTTAAAATAACAGAAATGAGATGTGATGGGAGGAGGCATGAGGAAGAATTTGAATCCTTTCTATCCTGGACTTTCTTTCTCTCATGTATCTTAGATAAGTTCACAGATTCTGCCATCGCCATGAATTCTAAAGTGAATGGGGAGCACAAAGAGAAAGTACTACAACGCTGGGAAGGGGGAGATAGCAACAGTGATGATTATGACTTAGAATCTGATATGGTAAGTAACTGATAAGGCTTGAGTCCTCAAAATAGAGTTACTTAGAGCTGCTTCGCTAAGCTTTGTTGCAGCAAAGGTACTAAAGCATTTATCTGTGATTTCAGTCTAATGGCTGGGACCCAAATGAGATGTTCAAATTCAACGAGGAAAATTACGGTGTGAAGACAACGTATGATAGCAGTCTCTCATCATATACGTAAGTTAATTATTTAGCTCTGTGTGTGCCGTGTGCGCTTTTGATAGGTTATTAAAGTAGAGTCTAAGTTGTTTTTCTTTCTCTTTCACTTAATAAATGAGACTTGGTTAACATACCAGGACTTGTAAGGCTTTGATTTGTTGGCAGAAATCAGTGGTTAAAAAAAAGCAGACTCATTGTCAAGATAATTCAGAAGTAATCATCTCAACCCTTTGAATGTCAGTATTTAATAGTTTCATCCTTTATCCTCAGTTCCACCTGTTTATTACAGGATGTTGGCAACTGCTTAAAAAAAATGAAATATTTGATAGCAGCAACAGTGAATATTCTGTGATGAGACATGTCCATTGGAATATTATAATGCTACCCTTGCACTTGAATTCCAGGATTCAATTTAGTTTAGGTGCAGGACTAGGAACTGAGAGACCATTCTAGTCCTTTCTTAGAATGGAAGCCAGTTGGATGACTTTGAGACAGAAATACCCTCTTGCCCAATTCACCTCACAAGGCTGTTGTTATGGGAATAATAATAAGAGAGCATTACGCATGCCTTCTTGAGTTGCATGAAGTAGTGCACAAAATATAGGCAATACAAATCTAATAAATACTGAATGCAGCGAATATTAGGGCTCACACATTTGGACTAAACCAATTCAGTTGTACTTGATGTAGTTAATATGCAGCTTGTCTCACTACATTACTAGTTTTTGTTACGCTCCTAAAATTTAACAGTATACAGCAGTAGTAGAAGCCTGTACTTGATTTTTCCTTGCTTGCTTGTTTATTTATTTATAAAAATTATTGGCTGCCCATCTTACCACAGGATAGCTGTTGGTGACTTTGATAGTTTTTTTTTTGATAGTTTTATTAAACATTTATAGGCCGCCCTTTTCCCTGAGGGGACTCAGGGCGGCTTACAATAATAGGGGAGGGGAGTGCAGGACAAAACACAAAAAGAAAATGTGAGTAAAAATAATTAGCGGTAAAAACACAACATTCATTCAACATTCGGGAGGGGCGAGAGTAAAGTCTTATCCCCAGGCCTGACGGGATAGCCAGATCTTGAGAACTGTGCGGAAGGCCTGGATGGTGGTGAGGGTGCGGATCTCCACGGGGAGATTGTTCCATAGCGTCGGAGCTGCAACTGAGAAGGCTCTCCTCCGCGTAGTCGCCAGTCGGCACTGACTGGCGGATGGAATTCGGAGGAGGCCTACTCTATGCGATCTGATGGGACGGAGGGAGGTAATTGGCAGAAGGCGGTCTCTCAAATAGCCAGATCCACTACCATGGAGCGCTTTGTGAGTGGTAAGTAGGACCTTGAAGTGCACCCGGAGATCAACAGGTAGCCAGCGCAGCTCACGGAGGATCGGTGTTATGTGGGCGAACCGTGGTGCGCCCACAATCACTCGCGCGGCCGCGTTCTGGACTAGCTGAAGTCGCCGGATGTTCTTCAAGGGCAGCCCCATGTAGAGCACAACTTATATTCACGACTTATATTCATTCATAAAAGATATATATACACACTCAAACATAAATAAGTTAAACAAGCCAAAAGTTATCAATTAAACATTAGGGGAGGGGGGACTGTGAATATATGTGTGTGCATGCGCAATATACACACAAATACATATTCAATTATTATTTCTTTTTGTATTAAATGTTTTATAAAATATTAAAAACAAGGAGTAATGGTCAAAAACATTAAAGGAGGAAATTAAAAAATGTTACTCTAAAACATAAATAGTCACCATTCACTTTTCAAACCTTTCTATGTTTGCAAACCACTCTTGCTTTCTTTGCCCTATACATCAGTTTATATGTTCCCTTTGTTTCTTAAATTTCTCCCTTCTGTTTTTTTGAGGCTTACAAATCCAGGGCATTACTTTCTCAGTCTTTCCCTACACTTATTCGTTCTTGCTTTATATATTTATTTTTTATTAGATACTCATTTATTTTCGCTATATAGCGAAGCCACCTCAGGGTACTACTTTCATACTTCTTTTTGATTTTTGTATCAAGTCTGCTTGTTCATTCTTGACCCTATCTTTTTTTGCTTTACTACATTCAAACATTCAAAGAGCCTTGATGGTGGCACAGGGGTTAGCATGCATTACTGCAGATTTAGACTTAGGCTAACTTTATTGTCATTTTAAATTTACACTAATCGGTACATTAAAATGAAATTTCATTGCATATAGCTCTCAAAGGGCCCCCATCTCCAATATATACTACATAAACATGACAAAATATAAATAAATAAAAATGATGCACATACCCACATATATTATATGACACAGAGAAACAACACAATCTAGACTGGATGTAAAAACGAATCTTGCGAGTTTGCCAGATGGATGCATGGGGAACAAAGCTGTTACCGAATCAAATAGTCCTGCTAGAAAAACATACTTCAAAACCTCCTCCCAGCGGAGAGCAACATAAACAAGACTGTAAAGTGTATTTGTGGGATCTCTAACAATGCCTTGAGCTCTGAGCACATAGTACTTATAAGCAGTATCCAGTACTTATAGGAAGTGAACTTCCTATAATCTTCTCAGTTGTCTTTACCACTCTCTGTACGGACCTTCTATCTGAGGCACTGCAGCCACCAAACCAAACAGTGATTCAGTTTGTTACTTCTACTGCTGTTTGGCAGTTCAGTTCTCATCAGCTCAAGGTTGACGTAGCTTTCCATCCTTCTGAGGTCGCTAAAATGAGGACCCAGTCGCTAAAATGAGGACCAGATTGTCGGGGGCAATATGCTAACTCTCTAAACCGCTTAGAGAGGGCTGTAAACAACTGTAAAGTGGTATATAAGTCTAAGTGCTATTGCTATCTTTCAACAAATATTTATTCCTCTTAGCAGATATAGTACACTATATATTACCCATCTTTTTATCAGCATTTATAAATTTTAATGTTTTTCTATCTCTGTCCCCTTCTTTGGAGATATACTTCTGTTTACTTTTTTATTTTTATTGATTATACAAAGATATACTCCTAAAGTGAACAGTGTCTCCTGGCTGTAATATTTTGCCATTTATGTGTAAATGGTCATTCAATCTTTCCTTTAGAGTCTCAGACTACAAAATGGCACTGTCTGCGATCAAAGTACATGTACATTCATATCTCCAACCAACCCTAGCTGACCATTTCAGTTTCACTTTTGACTATGTTGTCATTCCCATTTAGAGTTTAGAGTTTTATTTCATTTGTATGACGCCCTTTTCCCTGAAGGGACTCAGGGCGGCTCACAACTCAAACAAGGCAAGGGAGATACAGACAGTTAACAACAACACAAAAACAATACATAATTAAAAAACGCAACAATCATACCATTCAAGAGGGGCAACGATTCTTTAGCCCCAGGCCTGTCGGAACAGCCAGTTTTTAAGGGCTATGCGGAAGGCCTGGAGGGTGGTGAGGGTACGAATCTCCACGGGGATTTAAATTTTTAAGTACTCTCCAAACTTCACTAACTTTGGATTTATGTCAATATAGCACCAATTCATCCTGTGTGACAGTTCTTTTGTTCATAATTAAATTCACATTTTTACTTTATGCCAATATCCATCAGTACCTCACAGAGTTAGATCAATTACATTATCCCCTCCTCCCCCCCCCCCCTTTATTTTTTAGTTTCACAAATACAGTTCACCTAATTTTCTTCCTTTGGTTAGTTAATTTATTTTCCTGTTATATTCCAAATCAGAATTTTTATATTTCCTGGTCAACCAATGACCTCATGTACCTGTTATGGCTTTCATCATTTAAAGCTTTTACATAGTACCTTTTTATTCAAAGAAGGAGCAAATTGTGTTACCATCTGTTGTCTCTGTTAATGGTAAGAACCATTAACAGGTGGCGCAGTGGTTAAATGCAGCACTGCAGGCTACTGCTAGATCAGCAGTTCAGCGGTTCAAATCTCACCGGCTCAGGGTTGACTCAGCCTTCCATCCTTCCGAGGTGGGTAAAATGAGGACCCAGATTGTTGGGGGCAATATGCTGACTCTCTGTAAACCGCTTAGAGAGGGCTGAAAGCCCTATGAAGCGGTATATAAGTCTACTGCTATTGCTATTGGTCAGTTTGGGCACCAAAAGTTTGAACTATTAGGTGCTGAGGTGTTTTTTACCATGTTACAAATTAAGAAATGTTGGTGCATTTACAATAAACAAGTTTATTTTGTTCTTTTGTGTAGATCAGAATTTATTTGCTGCATTTTCTCCCCCTATCCTTCCAATGACCCATTTTTTCATGACAGAGTCCCTCTTGAAAAAGATAATACAGAGGCTTTTAGGCAACGAGAGGCCAGAGCTGCACAGCTAGCACGAGAAATTGAGTCAAGCCCACAGTATAGACTGCGTATTGCAATGGAAAATGATGATGGGCGCACAGAAGAAGAGAAGCACAGTTCAGTGCAAAGACAAGTGTCTGGAAGAGACAGCCCCAGTTCGGCTTCCAGGTAAGTTTGCAGCATTGGTGAAATGAATAAAAGTATGTATTTAATTCTATTCTTATATCAATGATATCAATTATTTTATAATTGGTATATTAGCTATTCTGGATAGCTCAGAACAGCATTTGTTAAGGTGATTCAAAACTGTAAAACAAAATAACCTTTGGGTAGCCATATGCCTCTCTAGTATAAAACAGGTACTAATTATGGCTAGTGTACCCTATATATTTGGGGAAGAAATAACTTTAAGGTTCCACTGTAACTTAGAAACTGCTTCACCTGTTGATTGACAATCTCTTTGTTTCAAATGTTCCCTTGCATTCAGCTTCTGGGATGAGGAAAGTTATGGTGGTGTTCTTTGAACTCACTTGGCAATTTTTTTATTTTTTATTTTGTAGAGAGGGCAAATACATCCCACTTCCCCAACGTGTCAGAGAAAGCTCCAGAGGAGGCATACGCTGCAGTAGTTCTAGAGGAGGGAGGCCAGGCATGAGCTCCTTGCCACCCCGTGGGAGTTCACATCATTCAGAAAGCAACACTGGCTCTGCTCCAGAGCAAAGAGGTATCAATGGAGGTAAGGCTGAGGATCTCTGGTTTAAAAGAGAAATACTTGAATGGATTGAAACAATCACTTTAACAGGCAGAAAAGCTTTGGTGAAGGTTGGCTCATCTGACTGGAAGTTCACATGACTCCCCCACCCGTGTTTCCTGTGTCTATTATGATGTAATTTTAAGCGGTAATGAATCAGATGAAAAGTCAGAGTAAGGAAGTTTGTTCTGCTTTACTTTTTCCTCTAAAGCAGTACTTAATTTTTTTTTTCTCCCAAGGGCTGTTTCACATTTTTAAAAATTGTAGAGAACCTCAAAGCTTTTCTTTGCGGGTTATATTTATCATATTAAAAATTAAAATTGATACATTTGCTACAATTGTGATTATTCATGATTGATGGGATTTTAATATTATTTTTCAACATAGACTAGCAAATAATTTTGATTTTAAGGAAACCAGATCTTGGTTCTTGAGGACCCCCTCAGTATTTAAGAAATACTGCTGTAAGGGAAATGCATTTTGAAATGAGATTGAGAAAGTTGAAGATAGTGCTTGCAGAAGATGACAGCAAAAAAGAAAATAATAGCTAAAGCTGACATGGGCAACCTGAGGGAAAACACTGGAAAACCAGTAAAAAGTCAATTGGGGAAGAATTTGGTTGAAGGGATTCTTCAGAAACCATTGGCTAATAGTATAGAGCTCCTATGGGAAGATAAGAGACCTACATGCCATGCAAAATTTCCTAATTATTTAGTAAGAAATGAAATACTAGTAACAATTACAAGCAGTCCTCTTTTAACCTTAATTGGGACTGGAACTTTTGTTGATAACCAAATGGTCTCATTAGGCAAAACATCACTTAACTGTATCACTTAGCAATCACAGCCTATTGTGCTTCCCTCCACTTCAACTCCTCTCCATCTCTCCTCTTTAGCGCCTCAGCAGCAGCAGGAGGAAGATAAAGGCAAAGGTCAGCTTAGGGCATCTGAGGTGAGGGAGTGCAGTGCAGCCAATAGGGCAGAGAGGTATGGGGTAAAACTGGTAAACCTGTGGGTGAAGTTAAAGTGCATAAAGTGCACCCAAATTCTGATCATACGGCTGTGGCGGCGCTTCAATGACCATAACCCCAAGGATTGGTCATAACTACTCAGTGCTATTATAACTTTGAATGGTTGCTGAACAAATGATCATTAAGCAAGGACTACTTGTACCACCAATACAAATTAGGTTTAGAGAGAAGGTTACTTCCTGGAATGAGGAAATGATGATTTTCTGTCTTCATTGCAATATCAATCTGTTTCAAGTTACCAGGACTGAAAAATACTGTTAAGTTAATGAGTAGACAGGCAGGGTGGGATGAACGGTACGGACAGGTTGAAATAACAAAGTGTAACAGACCATAACTAGGGAGAAAAATGGAAGGACAAAGGTTATAATGTCCGAGGTGGCGCAGTGGTTAGGGTGCAGTACTGCAGGTCACTTCAGCTGACTGTTATCTGCAGTTCAGTGGTTCAAATCTCACCGGCTCAAGGTTGACTCAGCCTTCCATCCTTCCGAGGTGGGTGAAATGAGGACCCAGACTGTGAGGGCAATTTGCTGACTCAATTTGCTAAAAATCTGTAAACCGCTTAGAGAGGGCTGAAAGCCCTATGAAGCGGTATATAAGTCTAATAAATAAACAAATAAATAAATAAATGTGCTATGGAGAACAGTAACAATAAGAAGGTAGTAGCATTGAAAGATAAAGAAAAAAATGAAGTGACACAGTTTATAGTGTATGGGATCAAAAAAGGATTCTAAATTGAAGGAGTCAAAGAAGAAAGGAAGAGATATAGTGCAAATGGGGAGACATTAGATTTGAGGCCCAAACAGCTTATGAAAGACCTCAGAAAAAAATGATCCAAGGCTAATTTCTTGCAAAAGACATTGCTCTGTTGGTCTTCACAAAGTGCCTTCACTGAAAATGCTGGCTGAAAATAAGGAGAAGCAATAGGAATAGCACTTAGGCTTGTATACTGCTTCATAGTTCTTTTACAGCCCTCTAAGAGGTTTACAGAGTCAGCGAATTGCCCCCAACAGTCTGGGTCCTCATTTTACCAACCTGAGTCAACTTTGAGCTGGTGAGATTTGAACTGCTGAACTGCAGCTAGCAGTAGCTTGTAGTAGTCCACTCTAACCACTGCACCACCTCTGCTCGGTGCAGTAACACTGAGCAATAACAATATCAGTGACAACTTTGCTCAGTTTAGCTGTGTCTGAAGCAGCCTTCTACTCTTCCACTGATCTCATGCTCACCTTCAGTTGCCCCTGTTCAGTCTTGCTATCCTACAACCTGGAACCAGGATTACTGCATCTCATCCTGAGTCCTTGTGACCTTTCTTTTCCCTTGCCTCTCTTCTCTGGATAGGGTGCAGCATTTCCTGCCTCTTCCCATTCATCCCCATATTTGTACAGGCCATAGGATCAGTCACTTAACCACATTCATTAGTTTGTCTCTTGTAGATAAGAGTTCCATTTGGTGGATTGACTTAATCACCATTCATTTATTTTAAATTTCTCAATTAGTCAATTTGTAAATGCCAGTTGCAATTAGGTACCTGCTAATTTCATTGGCATGATAGGATTTCCATTGTTTACTAGTAAGGGAGAGCCATAGTTGTCAAAAGAACATTTTGTTTTCTTTGTATGTGTCTTGTTTGATTTAGGTCCATCTAGAATGTCTCCAAAGTCTCAACGACCCAATCGAGGGGCCAAGAATATGTCTTCCCCAACCAGCCGACCCATGGAAGTCTCTGCTGCATCTCCTACAGGTAGAAGCACGTATAAGCAATGAACCCGTTGTTGTTTTTTTTGTGTGAGCGCCTTGATTAAAAAAAAACTTCATATATTAGCCCTAATCTAATGCATCTTTACTGTATAGTGGGCCGTCTCTATCCTCCTCGTTCACCGAAGTCTGCCTCAACTGTTCCAGTCTCTTCCCAAGATCCCCCTGTGGGATCAGCTATCCCTATTGCTCCTGCATCACCTTCTGAGTCAAGAACTACCATGGAATCTAGTGCTTCCCCGACCCCACCTTCACCTAAAGTCCCAGCATCTAACCCAGTAGCTGCTGTTGAAGGTAAGTACTTAAACTGGGAAGTAAAGCAGGTTTGGTAGAAGGAACTAAGGATGGACCTAAACCAAAGCAACCTATAGGTGTTAGCTGGCCAGATAATCCCAGATGTGCTGCATCAAACTCCTCAATGTGTCATATGATTTAAATGTTTCTGAGACTGTTGCGGATTTTGTTTAGATTTTTGAAACTTGCTGCTTGGAAAGATTGTTGACTTATAAACTTCTCGCTGTTTTTTCTTTCTTCCTGTTTTATCCTAGTAAGAAGAATATTTGAGATTTTACAGTTTTTAATTATTTGATAGGTTTGATCAGTTGAAAAGATTTTAGAATACTAAACAAATTATTGTCTGTCTGAAGAAAGAGAACATGGGATTTGAATAAATGGTGAGGCTCTGGAAAGTTGCCATATTTTCCAAGTGCATTTCAAGTTTTTGTCCTATTTCCTTGCCCTGTATCTGGTTGTAAAACGTAGCATACATTTTGCCTCCTAACCCTTTCCTTCCTCTTCTAGTTAAAGAGGTGCCTAACTCTGCCACCAAAGAAGCTGGCAGGACTGTAGAAATTATGGGGCCCTCAGACTTGGTCAAGCAGACTAGCAAAGGTTTGTTTCTTTTGACTCTTTGAGCTTTTTGCTTGTTACGCTAATTGTCAGATTGGAGTTGCTTTGCATATTTTCTATGATACATTATATTTTGCACATTGCTGTTTTTTAAAATTATGAACTAAGTCAGGCACAGTCCACATACAAGGAGACAAATTCCTTGTGTGTGCAATCATACCTGATCAATAAAGAATCCTATCCTATTCTAAATGAACTAAACAGTTAATTAATAAACTCAGAATTCACTGGTTGACTTTGAGCCAGCTACTTCATCTCAGTGTAACTTATAGGATTGTCCTGGGGATAAATGAAGGAAGACTTGATTACACCATCCCCACCCCAATAATATCCCCTTACTCATTCAGAAAAGTGGAATATTAATACAAAATTGAATAATCACTGCTAAGTAAAAAAAAAAATCTTATCAGGTGCATATAATTCAGTTGGCCACCAGAAACCAATACCATCTGTATTTATAGGAATACAGCTCCCTTAATCCTCAGCCAATTACTCCCATTAGAGTATCAGATTTGAGAAATTTTAACAGAACTTGGAGATTGATACAAAAATGCTCTTCAAGGTTTTGAGTTCTTACTCTTCAATTGTGGCAATTGCACTGCTCTAGGTCTCCAAAATGAGCAAAAGAGGAATCAGCTCGAGGAGTTGAGGAAGTTTGGAGCTCAGTTTAAGGTGAGCACATTTTCTTATCCCCCTTCATTTAAAGAGGAGGAAAACATTGAGCACTTTTAAAATAGAAACATAAAATAAAAGCAGTTTTTCTGATCATGGTTGTTTACCTCATGTCTCTTCCTAGTTACAGTCCAGCTCCTCTCCAGAAGCCACCCATGACCCCTTCCGGCCAAAGGAGTCTCTTGAAGGGAAAATAAAAGACAAATTGCCAGAGGTATTGATTGGGTCAGGCAGTTCGTGTGAAGTGTCTGAAGAGTCTCCCAAGCCCAATCTGGATTTCTGTGAAGGCAGCAGCAAAGAGGAGAAAGGATCCTCTGAGGGCATGGAACGCCAGACCCAGACTGCCAGTCCCCTGGGAAAAGGAGAAGCAGAGGACAAGGAAGATGGTCCTGTCTCAGAGTGAGTCTGGGGGGAACCGGGGTACATTTAGTCCTCGACTTACGACCTCAGTGGAAATTTCTGTTAGTAGGCGAAAGTGAGTTTTGTTCCATTGTATGACCTTTCTTGCCCCAGTTGTTAAGCGAATCAATGCAATTAAATTAGTAATACAGTTGTTAAAGTGAATCTGGTTATCCCATTGATTTTGTCAGAAGGTCGCAAAAGGTGATCACAAGGTCCCACATGACACGGTCATAAATATGAGTCTGTTGTCTGAATTTTGATCACGTGATCACAAGGATGCTGCAATGGTCATAAAGTCACTTTTTTCAGTGCTGTTGTAAATTCAAGCGGTCACTAAATGAACTTTGTAAGTCGAGGACTACCTGGAGATAAGACAGCTGCATGTTTGTCTTTGTTCCTGTCTCATTTCCATTGTACTCCCATCCAGGCAGGTGAAGAAATCAACATTGAATCCTAATGCAAAAGAATTCAACCCCTCAAAAACACTTCTTTCTGTGGTGCGTAACTATCTCTGGGGATAGTGTGGGTTGGCGTGGTGGGTTTTGGGATAACAGCACCTTCTTAACTGGCTTTCATAGTCAAATATCTAATAACTGCTGCCTTTTTCCCCAGAACAAATCAACAAGTACGCCTACATCACCAGGGCCACGCACCCATTCTACACCCTCGATCCCAGTGATTACCCCAGGGCAAAGTGGCATGTACAGCACACAATATATTTCTTACATCCCACAGATTCACATGAGCCCAGCTGTGCAGGTGAGGTGGGAGGAATGAGACCTAAATAGTCCTGTATATTATTGGTTCTTTACAAAATGTATCAGGTATAGTAATAAGAATACCATTAGAATTAATTAGTTTGTCACTATTCTCTGCAGACACCTCAGATGTACCCCTATCCTGTTTCCAATTCTGTGCCCGGACAGCAGGGGAAATACCGAGCTAAAGGTGAGGAAATTCTTTGCCAAAGCGACATTGATCATGGGAAATTTGCCCGGAAGGCTCAACTATTCTGCCACTTGGAGGAAAAAAAACCCAAGAACATAAAAGGCTTTTCTTAACCCATTTATTTTTCCTAAACAGGGTCTCTACCTCCCCAGCGTTCAGATCAGCACCAGCCCACCTCAGCTCCTCCCATTATGCAAGCAGCAGCAGCTGCAGGGCCTCCTCTGGTAGCTGCTACTCCATACTCTTCATACATCTACAATCCCCAGCAGTTCACAGGACAGCCTACTATGATGCAGCCCATGGCTCACTATTCTTCACAGGTAGATGCAATAAATTTCAACGGAAAAGAGAGACGTATGTTTTATCTATTTTGCTCATATATTCTATCTTTTTTCCTTCCTTCTAGCCTATGTTTGCCCCCATGCTGCAGAGTAACCCCCGTATGATGACATCTGGCAGTCACCCCCAAGCTATTGTCTCATCATCTACACCACAATATTCACCGGCAGAACAGCCTACACCCCAAACTCTTTATGGTACCTTTATTGTTAGCTGAAGTCTGAGCTTTTCTTTCTTTCTACTGCCACGTTGCCTTGTTGACTGCTGCTTGCTGCTTCTCTCCCCAGCCACAGTGCATCAGTCGTATCCCCATCATGCCACACAGCTGCATCCGCATCAGCCTCAACCAGCTACCACACCCACGGGCAACCAGCAGCAAACACAACATGCCGCTCCCAGTCCTGTGCAGGTACTTGGAGAGAGGGGGAGGAACCAAATATGGAGTTACTGCATAGGAGACACTTAATGCTTGACTTGGCACCCTGCTATTTGATTTTATGTTTGAAGTTGGTCCTAGAGCACCATAATCCTTGAAGCTCTAGAAGTTCTAGGTTGGCATGAAAAGCAATCTTGCTTTTAAAGTGATGTTCTGTTTATCCCGGTTCCTGAAACTGCTGTTACGGAATGGAAGCATCAGGGATAAACTTTATTAATCATTGCATGCTTTATTTGGGGGAAAGGCAATCTAGGAATTAAATAAGATGCTGCTTTGCAACTACTTTTGATTTGGGTATTAATATAAGACAAATTGGGGTGGGCGTTTTCTGCCATTGAAATGCGTAACTGAGAACAGGTGGGTGGTTGGAACCTACCCACCATAACTGACAAGTAGCTTTTTTGGATATGATCTCTAAATAAAGGTACTTTCTCTAGGAATTTATATTCAGAATGTGAATAATTTAAATCTATAACATGATCAATGAGTGAGAGGGTTATGTGTTATATAAAGAAGATCAGAGAACCGGAAAGCTAATTTAATAAGAATGTTAATGTCATTAAAACATTTAGTCATTCCATTTATCCACAGATAAAGTGTATGCTAACCTAAGTTTCAAATCTTACTTTTCTCTATAAAATACAAACATATTCTTTTGAAATAATATAAAAAGAAAAACTAATGCAAACTCTGGTAATGAAAGTGTGACTTGTGTTTTCTACTATAGCACCAAGGTGGACAGCCCCCTCATTTGGCCAGTGCTCAGCAGCAGCAGAACTTATATCACACAGCTACACTGACGGCTACACCACCATCCATAACCCCGGGGCCCAGCGCTCAGTCTCCACAGAGCGGTTTCCCACAGCCAACAGTTTATGCCATTCATGCCCATCAGCAGCTGCAGCACGGATACACCAACATGGCCCATGTCACTCAGGTGATTATGCCAGACCCTGGGAAGGGAAAAGGGGCAGCTTTCTTGACCATGGAAAACATCGCCCGCACGTGCGCGCGCATGCACACACACACACACACACAGACACTTTTTATTTTTTACAAACATATCAATGCGTGAACAGTGTGGTACCTGGGTATAAATCATTCTAATACAAATAAAACTAATAGCATTAGTCATATTTATTACTTTCAACCAACTTATATATGTATTTTTAATAGTTTCCCCAAAAATAAGACAGGGTCTCATTTTCTTTTTACCCATAAAATATGGCTTGGGCCTTATTATGAGGGGAGGGTTTATTGTTTTGGGGTTGCCGGGCGGCTGCTCTCTTGCGAGCAGGCTCCCGAAGAGCTGGGCACAGCCTCATGGGCGAATGGTTGTTGCGCTGTTGCAGTAGTGCAACACAACAGCCATGAAGTGACCACACTCACGAGCAGCCACCCGGCAAACCCTTTCCAGCCAGGCACAGCGCCATTCACTGACCTAGGGGTATCGCCAAACCATGTGAGCGCCTATTCACCACCGGCCGGCTCCCACAGCTTGGCGCCTTCAAAATGCCAGTGAATGGCGCTCTGCACGGCTGGAGATGCCCTGGCCCAGCTCTCCCTGCAGAGCCAGAGCACTGCCGCCACCTCCATCCCAGCATGGCTTTTTTGGCAGCTTCCAAACTGAGTCTTCCAGCAGTGGCCGCTCTGGGCGTACGCTCTATGGTTGTACACTCTGCCGACAGCTGGGCCACAACCATAGAGTGTACATCCAGAGCAGCCTGTGCCGGAAGACTCGATTTGGAAGCCGCCGAAAAAGTCGTGTTGGGATGGCAGCGGAGGTGCTCTGGCTCTGCGGGGAGAGCTGGGCCAGGGCATCGTGAGACTGGGAGGTGCGCGAGCGGGAGTGGAACAGCCGCTCACGCAACTCCCCTCTCCAGCTGTGCAGAGCGCCATTTACTGGCAATTCGAAGGTAGCAAGCCACAGGAGCTGGGCGATGGTGAACAGGCACGCGGCTTGGCGATACCCCTAGGACAGTGAATGGCGCTGTGCCCGGCTGGAAAGGGGGTTTGCTGGGTGGCTGCTCGTGAGCGTGGTCGCTTCATGGCTGTTATGTTGTGCTGCTGCGACAGCGCAACACAGCCATTTGCCCATGAGGCTGTGCCCGGCTTTTCGGGAGCCTGCTAGCAAGAGAGCAGCCGCCAGGCACTCCTCTTCAGCTGGGCACTGCACTGCTCACCAACCTAACGGTCACCTTTGCCCTCCCCCCCCCCCAGTTCCCGTAGCTTGGCACCTTCAGGATACCTCTTGGTTGGTGAGCGGCACTCTGCCTGGCCGGAGGTGTTGCGTTGTCCAGGGAGCTTATTTGCGAGGGAGGGCTTATATTTTGCCCACCAGAAAAATGTGGCATGGCCTTATTATCAGGACATGTCATATTTTGGGGGAAACAGTAGTAATACATATTTATATAACATTGCAATCTATCATTCAATTATTCCGTTTTTTTACTATTGCTCTTATTTTATTAAGTGTATACACTAATATTCCCCTTTTCTCTTATTTCTATTTCTTATTCTAACTTTTAATCCTGTCATCCTTTATTAAAAAGCATTTTCTTTCTATCCTATCTAACTTCTAATCATGTCACCTACCTACAAAAAAAAAAAGAAAGAAGGGAGAGGAAAAGCAAAGCAAATCAAAACAACACCAAAAACATAAAATCATTCAGCCATTATCTCTTGCCCGCTTCAATACTTTAGTTGCTATGCTTTTTTCTTTTTGACTTATCTCCCACATTCCTCTCTAAGATCTTTATCTCTTTCTACATGTGCTTCTTGGCTGTTCAGTCTAAGTATTTTTCCCACCTTTAACCTCCCCACTGCCTAGTTTCATGGAAGACATTTCTGAGTGTGTGTCCCCATAAACACTCAGTTTAACAACCCAGGAGATGGAGATGACCAGTAACATTTTTGTGGCAATTGATATATGAGAAATAATGCTTTTGTCTACTAGGATTGCTTGGACAAACATTTAAAAGTCATCAACAGAGTACTATATAAGTTTGCAACAATTGTGACAGTATTCGTATCAAGAATGGCAATTGTTTCCCAAATTTTTTGTTATTTAATAAAATTTTGTTATTAAATATTATTTGAACAATACTTGGTATTAGGTTAAGTGCCTCATCTAAATTTCTTTGGAATGAGTTACATCAATTGCTAAATGTATGTGCTTAAAATTAGAAAATTTGTCATTTTCTCTGCTGCACTAATTAGTTGATAAATTGGCATATCATTTATTAAAATTCCTCAAACCTCTTGTCTACTACAGGCCCATGTCCAGACTGGAATTGCAGCTGCCCCACCACCTCACCCTGGAGCTCCCCAAGTCATGTTACTGCATCCCTCACAGACTCATGGTGGACCCCCTCAAGGAGGTGTGCCCCAGAGTGGTGTGCCCACCCTTTCCGCCTCCACACCATCCCCCTACACATACATAGGGCACCACCAAGGTAAGCCTGTTATTTAAAGCCAGGGGTGGGGAGGTGGTGGAAAGATGAGCCCTCTGATGTACCAACCTGATCCCCACCTAGCATGTCCACACTGCTGGAAATTAAAAGGTTTTGTAGTCTCGGTATTTCTGATCAGAGTTGATTGAATGTTGATGGCAATTGGGCAGGGCTTGCACTGCAGAGAACAGATAATACTGTTTTGGATTTTGGTGTGCCTTTGTGGTCCTCACTGTCTCTTTCTTCTCTTTTCAGTTCAGTCTCATCCCTCCCAGCAGCTTCCATTCCACACCCCTGGGAATTGATGTCCACTCTTCTCCCTGTGATCTGAGACCCCAGCCAGCTATGGCTCTGTTGCTGATCCCCACCCCCCACCCCCAAGCCTGGGCCATCCCTTGTGCCCAAGGCAGAGGCCCCTGAAGGGATGCAGCCTGGCCCAGTCCCTTTTGGCAAGCACCTTCCTTTCCGTTGGTTTGGTGAAGCCTGCCAGGGCACTGTTGACCAGCGGGATGGAGCAAGACCCCTTTCCATTGCCCAGAGGAGGGCAGGGTTTATTTTCTTTTATTTATAACTCCATTGGGGTTTATAGAGCAAATGCCACTTTCCCACATTAACTTGACAAGGACATGACCATATGGACAAATCTTGACTTTTTATTAAGTAAAAATATTTAAAAAGTTAAAAAAATAAAATTTTAAACTAACTAATATTGGGCTTGGGGTGAATGTGTGGGAGGGCCAGTCTCTAAGCAACAACCCTTAATTGTGGTTCTGCAGCATCAGAGAGGAAGAATTTGTGACCTGTCCAGCATACATAGCTCAACCAGACTTGAAGAACAGTTTTGGAATTCAGCATTGTTGTCTAGCAGCATAATTTTCCTCTCTGAAAATAGATCACCAAGGATTAGTAGTTTCAGTGACAGTGAAACAGATTCTAAAGCAGTAGTTTTTAGTGCTGGGTTATCCCATGAATGTGGTTACACACCAAATTAAAATTTTAATTGAAGCTTTTATTGGAATCAATGACACATTAAATTTAAGGACTGGATATGGGCAAAAACAGTATATTTGTGCCATAATTCAATTTGGCCTCTGCAGGACTTAGTTGCTATTGTTTTTTCATAATTATAAAAAGAGAAGGATGATAGTGTGACTGACAGGTTAAATCTTTTTTATTTGTAGAGACCACTTTGAATCACTCAGTCCTGATTTTATGCCTCAGCTGGTCACCATCTGAGAATTCTTTTAAAATGAGCACAGGTTAAGTTCAGTGTTGTGGACCATGACCTTTTTGCTGCTCTCCAATGAAATTCAGTTTTCATTCGTCAACCTGCTTACAGTGTCAGTCTTACTTTGATCCTGGATAGTCAATCTAAGGCAGTGGTAGTCAACCTGGTCCCTACCGCCGGCTAGTGGGCGTTCCAGCTTTCATGGTGGGCAGTAGGGGTTTGCTGTAACTCTGCTTTATAAATTTTATAAATAAAGTTACTTCCCTACTTTATAAATCACCGTTACTGTGGAACCGGTAGGCGGTTAGAAAATGTTACTACTAACAGATACAAAAGTGGGCGATAGGTATAAAAAGGTTGACTACCCCTGATTTAAGGTATAGGGCAATGATGGCAAACCTTTTCAGCACTGAGTGCCCAAACTGAAATGTGTGTGTGTGCATGCGCCGGGGCCCCAGAAACTCGAACAGTTGGCTGATGCGCATGCATGTGCCAGCCACCTGGTTTTTTGGTTTCCAGCATGTGCACTGGCCAACTAGTCGAGTTTCTGGGACTGCAACACGTGCATGCGCATGTGTGTTCCGGTTTGGGCACTCTGCGCCAAAGAGCTGCTGGTGATGGCACATGTGCCCACAGAGGGCTCTGCGTGCCATCTCTGGCACGCGTGCCATAGGTTTGCCATCATGGTATAGGGGATCTGGCATTGTATATGTACAGCTGTAATGTGAACCAACAGTTGTGAAGTGGTGAATAAAGGAAATGTCCTTTTTTTTAAACAGGAAAAACATTTAAGTATAGAAGAAAACAAACTTTAGAATTAAGGATATTAGTCCCTTCTCAACTATTATAATTCTGCTGATCATATTTGTGAAACAGGTTGGCAATGCTTAATCAGGCTAAAAACTTGTACATTAAATTTTATCAAACTCTTGTTAGTGATTCATGTAATTAGTTGCAAAAATAAGACTGTGTATGGTTGATAGTATTTAAAATCACTTTTAAAAAAAACCACCGTCAATGCATAGTTAAAATACTGCTGGGGAACAAATAGTGATTTCACTCCTTCCAATGAACACTTTAGTTTCCAGATCATCTGTGCATCACAAGCACATAAATAACCCTGCTATGCAACCTTAATCCATTACAGATAAGCAGCATGCAAAAGCAGCACATTTCCAACAGAAGATATAAGATAATATATGTAGTTTGGGGTTGAACTGTGAGCTTCTTGGTGCTCTGGCCTTTGTTGCTTATTTGCAGACATGTTGTTACCCAATCAGATAACATAGTTTTGGAGTGCCAAGAACCTCACAGAAGCTTTGTTATGTTTTTGTGCTGCCACGCATAGGAGAAAGGAAACATGAAATCACAAAGTCAACATACTGAAAATATAAGGGGAAAAAATATCTGCGTTTAAAAAATGGAAATAGGAATTATTGTCTTGATGAGAAAGAACTATGTTTTGTAGCTTCATCAGCACACTTGCATTGAGCCAGGGATGATTCTGGAGGGGAGGGGGGAAAAAAACTTCTGCTCACTTTTGAATTATTTTTATTTAAACAATTTTCACCTTTGCTCTCCCACCCCCTGGTGGAACCCTCTTCTTTGAGCCAAGACTGCCACCTTCATCTACTGTACAGACATGGATGCAGTGTCGTCAGTTTTCTAGGAAGTATTCATGTCCATTTCCAGCTACTGCAACTTAACTATCCCAGCAATCATCCCCTGGTTCTAGCGGCAGTATCTTAGTGACCACTCCAGTGCCCATGGTTCGAGATCCATCCCGGAGAGTGAACCGTTGTCCTTCTTCCAAGACCATGGGGTACTGCAGTACGAGCTTAAGGCAGACGTTCTCGCCTGGCATCACCATTTCCTACAGCAAAGAAGAGGAAAGGTATGAAGAGATGGCAACCTACACTTAGACCTCCACAACTACAAGAAATGTGGCAATCTAGAAATATTGAGATAATGCCTGTTCAAACCCCAGTACTCAGCAGTGATCACGCATAACAAATTGGAGGGGAAATGTGTGATACAAACCTTTCCCTCAGGTAATTCTAGGCGACAAGTCATATTCCAGGTCAGCGAGAACATAATTGGCATGAACTTAGACACAAAAGATGCTTGACGGCCACCTTCCTCTTTGGTCAGGATATAAACCTATGAAAGTAAAGCAATTTATTTTTCTTGTCTTAACTTTACATGGTAGGAGAGCATGTTTGGGGATAGTAGCCTACCAATGCCTAATAACGTGTTAACATGTGCTCCAGAGTTTTATGGACGTCTCTCTCTCAGCCCTCTACACGATGTGAAACAGCATGCTAGTATTCTGCCTTCCCACATACATTTCCCTCACTTACCTGAGCCTCAATCTTCTGATGTGGCTGGATGGAGCCAGGCTTACACATGACTAATCCCCGTCGTATATCTTCTCGTTTCACAGACCGGATCAAAGCACCCAAATTGTCTCCAGCCTGTGCCTGATCCAACTGTTTGTGGAACATCTCGACACCTAAAGCAAATTACAAACACATTCTATGCAGCGTCCCCAGTTCCACAAAATTATACAGATAGTCCTTGACTTACAACAGTTCTCTTGGTGACCATTCAAAGTTACAATGGCACTGAATGACTTATGACCCTTTTTCACACTTAATGGCCATTGCAGTATCCCCATGCACATGATTTATATTCAGATGCTTGACAACTGACTCATTTATGATGGTTCCAGGGTAACGTTACCCCTTTGCGACCTTCTGACAAGCAAAGTCAATGGAGGAACCCAGATTCACTTAACCATGTTACTAAATTAACATCAGAGTGATTCACTTAACAAATCTGGCAAGAAAAGTCATCAAATGGGGCAAAACTGACAACATATTTCACTTAGCAATATAAATATTGGACTCCATTGTGGTTGTAAGTTGAGAACTAATGTACTTCAAGGATTGCCTCAGTCATAATTTTCAGGTCATAATTGTTTAGAAACATACCAGTAACAGGAGAATAACTAAGCTAAAAACACACTGGAAGACCAATCTTGCAAAAAAAAAAGGGAGGGGGGGAATTCTACTTACCAGTCACAACTGAGCGTAAATGTGTTTTGTAACCCACAAATTCACATTCTTCCCCTTTCTTGAGAATCCCACGTTCAAGGGTACCTGCTACAACAGTGCCCCGACCTAGAACAAATTAAAACCAGTTTAAATAAAATAGTTATAGATCCCTACCTTTGGATGTGCAAGGTAGAATGTAATAATTTGGTACCTGGAATGGAGTAAGTACGCTCTATGGGAAGCAGAAAAGGTTGATCAAGGTCACGTTTTGGCACAGGGATGTATGAATCCACTGTATCCAGAAGCTTCATGACAGAATTCAATCCCAGTTCTGGATTTTGGTTCTACAAAAAAAAAAAAAAAGAACCAGAGGAATTAGTAATACCTCTTAAGGGAGGAAATAAAAGGAACAGAGTTAGTGCAGCATAACACTGACCTCTAAAGCGCACAGAGCAGACCCTATGATTACAGGAGCTGCTTCCCCATCATAACCCAACTCTGTAAGTAGCTCGCGGATCTCCAGCTCCACTAGTTCCAACATTTCTTTATCATCAACTGCATCAGCTTTGTTGATGTACACAACCACATGTTTCACTCCAATCTAGAATAGTGTGGAGGGGAAAGAAGGGAAATTTGCTTACATTTGCCCTGTCTGAGCAAATGTATCAGATGATCACTATGGTATTTTTTAGATCACAACCAACCTGTTTAGCAAGAAGAAGGTGCTCTCTAGTCTGTGGCATTTGTCCATCTGTTGCAGCCACCACCAGGATACAGCCATCTAATGGTGCTGTCCCAATGATCATATTCTATAGACCAAAGAATGGGAAACATGTCAGTTTCCAACACTAAGCTTAGAAAAACATTCTTTCATATTATTGTGGTTGGAATAAAAATATCTCAAACAGGAAAGATACTTCTGTGTGGGGTTTTTTTCCTTAAATCAACCATTTATTTAAATATATCTTTCAAGTACAATCGCTAAGAACCTTCTGCCAGGGATTCCAAAACAGGAATATTGAAATTCTTAAAAAGTTCCTTAGCATCTAGTTCCTCATGCCTACCTTGATATAATCAGCATGCCCAGGACAATCTGTATGACCATAATGGCGGTTGGCTGTTGAATACTCTACATGGGAGGCATTAATTGTAATCCCCCGGGCCTTCTCTTCTGGCGCATTATCTATCTCTTCATATTTCTTGAACTGGGCACTTCCAGTCTCAGAAAGAACTGGAAGAAAAAGGTAAATATGAACATGGCATCATGGGTGTGTTTAAACTGATGTATCTGAAGGGCTGGCACTAGTCCTTGTGTAAGGGGACAAGTCAGCCAAACATTGCTTAAAGCTTCTTTTATTCCTTTTCTGAACTTTTGAATTAGCAAAAAGGACTTACGCATCTCAGCCTTTTTTTCCTTATACAATTATAAGAGGAGTTAATAGAAAATAGCATCAAAGTTTTTCTCGCACTTGATAAAAGTGGGGGAGAACACACTACGCTTAATTCTTCACCTGAGCCTCAAGTAAGGAGAAAGCACTAAGTCTACGTGAGACTTTGAAATAATATACTTGGATAGATCTGAAACCCTCTGGAAGACTCCTGCTGTGTAACAGAGCCCTAACACCTTCAAATACATTGTGATAGCCATCAATCAAGATTATTATTGAAGGGTAACATTTTTATTCCAAATACAAAGGCTGAAGCAGATTCTAGATGTGAATCCTGATGACTGGAAACAGCCAGAGCACCCAATATAAAAAAACCCTAACCCCTGGCAATTTTTTTTGAATATTATGCTTTAATTTTAGAACATCTTGTTTACCAATAGCTCTGGATCAGCCTACTCAATTGCTTCAATACTTTACTGGTGGTTCTTTAAATCAGTGGTCCTTTAGCAAATAAAAAGGGAGGGGCTTAAGATATTTATTTGGTCTCCTTTAACAACTGTGCCCATCTTTCCCCAACACTTACTTTTAGTGATGGCTGCCGTTAATGTGGTCTTGCCATGATCCACATGCCCAATTGTTCCAATGTTGACATGTGGTTTGTCCCTTACAAATGTTTTTTTTGCTTCAACTGCAAAACATCGAATTGGGAATTCTAGTCCACCGAAGCTTGTGCCATGTACTGGTGGCTGCGGGGGGAAAAACAAATAGCATTACATCTCTATGAATTACTGCCTCTAACTTTTATCAACACATTTGTCTTTTCCACTCCCTGATGTAAATGTTTCTTACCTTGTATAGTACATTTTGCAAGTACAGAGGCAAGCAGCCACGTAGGCCTACAAGACATAAATACAATAATTGTGATAGGAATCTCATTAGCTTGTGGTATTCTGCTTTTACGCACTACACTGCTTCATATTCAAACATCCAAATTATACTTCACATAGCCCACTGAAATTGTTATACTTCCAACCAAACCATTATCTTTGGACGTTCTTGTTCTCAGTTCCATTCCTTCCCTTTTTGTATCTTTGCATACAACTCTCAGTATAGGCATTTAACAAAAATCATATACACTCAAAAATTTCAGGTAACTTGAAAAGCATATCTAGATCGGGCACAACTTTTATATCGCCATGTAATGATCTGGTTTATACTGCATTTAATCCAAGGAGCAAGTATAGATCAGGGGTCACCAACCTTTCAGCCTCTGGGACCACTAAATTCATAATTTTAAATCCCATGGACCACTAATATGAATCCAACACGCTTTCTCTCCCTCTTCCTGTTTCTCCCTCTCATCTTTCTTTCTCCCCATCTCTTCTTACACTTTTTTCTGTCTCATTTGTCTGTCTCACATACACACTGTCCCCCTCTAATCTTTCTCACATTTGTCTTTCTCTCATGTCTCATCTCTTTCTCTTTCATCCCCCCTTTCTCTCATGCACACCTCTCTCTGTCCCTGTCTCTCTCTATCTCATCTTTGATTCTGATTCTCTGGTGCTCTCTGGGTCTCACAGGCACTTCTTCGGACTTTGTTGGTGCTGGATGCACCTCAGTCACTTAGGGAGACGCATGACCTGCTCTCCACACCGAGACACTTGCCTGCCCCAGCTGCAGCCAATGCTCTGCATTGTAATGGGCTCCAGGAGGAGGGGACACATTGTCCCCATTGTGAAGCACACTAAATTTAATTCTGCTGTGCAAAGTGCTGCAAGAGCCATGGAGGCGCCAACAGCAGCACAGAGAGAAACAGCCAGGCCAGTGTCACGGGGCAGAGGAAGTTGTGTGTTTCCCTGAATGACCGAGGTGTGCATAGCATCAAAAAGGGCCAGAAGAAGACCTAGCAAGAGATGAAATACAGGTGTGCTTCACACCCACTCTGTAATATGCAGCGAGTCTCAATTCTCCCCCCCCCCTCTTACCTTCTCAGGCCAGGCAAGGAGTGACTGGGATGGGAAGGCGAGGCCAGACACTGGTCGGTTCAATTGACAGGAAGCCACAGCAGGGGATGAAAGAGCTGCGGATTGCCAACACCCGTTGCTTCGGCCTTTCTGCACTGCCGCCCCCCCCCCTTTGCTGCAACAGCACCATTACCTTGTTCCGCCTGTAAAGTTGCATGTTGCACGTACCACCCTCTATGGCGGAGCTTTCCAGCCCCATCACAAGCTGCCTGGCTGGTCCCATATTTCAGAGCTCTAGCCACAGGACTGGCCCATTGGTCATCCCGGAGCAGTTCCTCCACCTGGGTGCATTGTGGACCACTAAAATTTTTCCACAGACCACCAGTTGATGATCACTGGTATAGATTATGTAAAAATATGTATAGCATATTTAAAATCAGCTTGTATTTTCTTTCATCTTCTCTACATTAGACACATCAATTGTTTATTTTGTGATACTGGTCATGTAAATGTCAGAAATTCATTCAGAATTATCAAATTAATAGGCCAAAAATGAGCACACAAAACTTCAGAACTGTGTATCTATTGCAGAAAGACTCTTTTCAAAAGGAATTGGTTATACTGCAAGAAGGAATACAAAATGACTGAAACGTCCCTCAAGAGAGGAAAACAAAATTTATTTGGGATAAAAATCAATTTATCTCTCCCATAAAGTTGATAGATTCCAAATCATGTTAACGATGGTCCTTGAGCAGAAATGTAGACTGAAGTGTACACTGAAGTGTGTATGTATGTACACACACAATATATATATCATATACATATATGTCCGTACATTCACACATCAATCTGCACTTCAATATGTGTGTGTTTTTTATGTGTGTATATATAGTATACACACATATACATATATATGCATATAGGATCTCCTTATTGTCATTTTAAATTGTGAACACACTGGCATACATTCAAAATGAAATTCTGATGTCTGTCTCAAAAGAAACACAGACACATACACTACAAAGTGATTCAAAGTTAAAACCGGCATAAATTAAAATCATAATTATACAAATGTTTTTTTTTTTTAAAAAAAAACAAACCACTGAGTCAAGAAGCGAAATGCAAGATCGGTATGGTGGTAGCATATTCTCTGGTCTCGATCAAGAAAAGGCCGCCAAACAGCCTTTAATAAACTGCAGCGACGCCTCGCCCAGCCCCGGTGCTGGTAGTGCTTCCGCAACGCGGTGTCTCCCACGTGTACTGGAATCGATGCTTTACGCCAGGGCTCTCCAACCTTGCCGACTTTAAGCCTGGCGGACTTCAACTCTCAGAATTCCCCCAGCCAGCAGCTGGCTGGGGGAATTCTGGGAGTTGAAGTCCGCCAGGCTTAAAGTCGGCAAGGTTGGAGAGCCCTGCTTTTAACGCAGACATATAATGGGGACAAAGAAGAAATTTTTCATGCGCGCGGGGACAGAGGCCGCTGTTTCTCTCCTTCCCCTCGACCGCCTCGTGGCCGCCTTCCAGCATCCTCCGTAGCCCAGCACTGAAGACCAGGTCAAGGCGCGGAAGGTCAGGCATGCTCCGGAGAGAACCCGTGGAGGATGGGAAAACGTCGGGCTTCCTTTCTCGGCCTCCCATCTGGTTATCGGAACGTGCCTCCACCCCCCCCACCTCCCCCCCGCCCGCACCGGGTTCCCCCGCCCCCCTCAATGTCCGCTGTGACTGACTGACCGCTACCGCCGCACAGCCGCCCTCGCGCCAGCAGCAGAGCAGAGGCCGCCATCTTCCCTTCCTCGTCCCGGAAAAATCGTCACCAGACCGTGTGGGGAATGGGGAGGAGGGGGCACGCGCCAGATCCAACTTCCGGCTACAAATAAATAATGTATACATATATATTTTTAAAAAGGCGCTCATTTTGACTGAGGAGGATCGGCCTTTCCGCCCTGCAGCCGGTTTAGATTAAATTATCCTGCGTAACTGTCTTGTTTTAGAGGCTTAGCTTCCGGTTGTCTTTGCAATGCCTTTTTTTTTTGAGCGGCGAAGGAAAGACATTTTTTAGAGGCGCGAGAAAATTTATTGGAGGAAGGACCTTTGTTTCAAATCCCATCTTTCGCCATAAGGAATACTGAACTTCACCTCAGCCTACTACACAGGGCTGTTGTGGAGAAAGAATTGGAGACATGTACAGATACAAAAGTAGAAGTAGGGATATTTTAAAAAATGTCACCCGTCCTAGTAGAAAACGGGGAAAAGTGAATATTTCAGTTGAGTTGGAGTCCTGTTTAGAGCATGATCTAGAAGTGGGAACTATGTTTAGTCTAAAGCAGTGATTCTCATTCCTGGCAGTTTCACTTTCCAAAATTCTCCAATCTCTGAAATACACCATTACTACAAATTACTGTAGTAATGAGTAAGTAGTAAGAAAATCGCTGGCAAATAGATGTAGGCTAAAGATATTAAGAATTAATTTTTTTTGCAGCAAAAGACAGGCAGAGTATGACTATGCCACACTGGAATATTTAATTAGTTCAGCCTTTCTGAAATGTGGCACTCTCCAGGTGTGGTGAGACTGCAATTCCCTCAATTCCACATTGGAACAGAACACCTGAAAATCTTGAAGTTTGAAGAAAAGTAGAATTCTGCACATTCCAGGACTGCGGAATATGCACTCATCAGAAGACTGGACAAGATGATTGTCTGGAACCCATTCAGGTTAATGATTCTTCTTTCCCCACGCTAAATTATAAATTATAGTGGTTCCTTCTATTAGAGTTAGTTTGGTTTAGTATAGTGAAGGAAATGCATGACATGCATGTCAAAAGTGACATGCCATGATGATTTGTTACACATCAACATTCACCAGCACCCAGTAATTACCACGTAGTCTCCGATGTATAATATTAATGGAGACTGCCCATACATGTGGGAAGTTGGAACTACATTAAATGAAGCACCTAAGGATCTCCCTGTCCCTGCTTTCACCAATGCATTCATTAAATAAATGAATGAATGGGTCTTTAAGTACAGCTTGGGGTGACTCAGGGATGGGAGAAACTGAGGGAGGTCTAGTGCAGGGACAGGCATTCCCAGGAGGCATCCCCCACCCTCTAAAATATCCCAGGCTTTGCCTCCTGCACCTTGGTTTCCACAAAGCCCTATGGGTTTCCTCCATACCCCATCCCATCACCATTCACTTACTTAACTTTTTGATGAATTCAGGAAGTCTACATAGAGAAGGCCACTCCTTCACTGGACCATGTGGCATAATCAAGAAGAAAGCTGATTTCTTTTGTTTCCCTAGTCAGCTTAAACCACTACAATATCTTCTTAGATCCACCAGCGCTAGTCTGAAGAGGCTTTACCAGCGAGGAGGAAAACCCCGAGGGTTGCATACAGCGGTTCCAGCTTCCATCGTCACCAGCAAAGGGCTGAAGGAGGCCTTTGCCAGCAAGGACGGAGGCTTGGAGGGACGGGTGCGCCCCTTGGCCTCCATTCTTGGCGACAAAGCATTTATGCAAATATGGCAAAAGGGTTTGCAAATGGAGGGAAAGCTTTGGTGCTTCAGGCCTTTCATCCATGTGCAAAGCCTTTTGTTGCAAGTCTCGTCCAGACCTCCTTTTGCAGAGAACAGAGGCCTAAAGTAGAACCCTTGAGGGGGAGAGTGGTGAAGAAAATAGCCAGGGCAAATGTTGCAGCACCTCTGCGGTAGTTCATAAGTGTGAACGACTGTTGTGGTGCTGCAACATTTGCAATTTCAGGACTGTCATAAGTATTTGGGGTGGTTAGGTCATAACTTAAAACAATCACTAAGTGAACTGTTGTAACTCAGGAATTACTTGTATTCTCAAAAGCACATCTAAGTCTTGTGTGATTTTTGGAGGCTGCGAAGGAAAATGGGGAGTGCTCTTGCACAGTCTCAGATCCTGCAAAAGTTGTGTGAGAGGGCCATGATTGTGAGGCCTCCAGAGCTTCCAAAAATCATGTGAGAACAGGAAGTGGTTTCATGTACTTTTTGGAGGCTGCAGAGGCCACAAAAGAGCATTCTCTAAAGGCACTTCAAAAACAAACGCCTCCTGCAATCTGGAGCAGCTTTGGATAGGCTACACTATAGGAACCCATCAATGGAAAGAACACTGCAAAAGAACACTTGAAGGTGAGTGGTGCACAACAAAACCCGAGAATCACTGGGCTGCAGAGGTGAATGCTACTCTCAAAGTGAAACAATGTGAGATGACCCTTTGAATGGCAGCGTTGGTATGAGGATGAAATAAACCCCCAGGTTTCTATTTCAGACCCAGCTTAGCGCTGCCACCAAATGACACTGTTCAAGATGACTTAAATCAGTGGCCCCAATCTTTTGGGCACCAGGGAACAGTTCAACGGGCAAAGGTTTTCCGTGGACCAGAAGGCACATCCTGTGGATGGGGCTTTGCTTAGTTGCATAGTCCAATTGCTGAGATGCCACAGCCCATGCTAGTCCACAGACCGTGGGTTGGGGACCCCTGCCTAGATCAGGGGTGGGTTGCTATCGGTTTTACTACCAGTTCGCAACCCGCGCACAACGCAGAACAATTTACAGTGAACTGCACATACACAGTCACTAAAAACCAAAATGGTGGTGGCCCAGCGGCGGTGAGGGAACCAGTTTGGGGGCATGGCAGGCCTGGGTCACTGCCAGTTCTGTAACCCAGGCCTGAATTCCACTACCGGTTCATCTGAACTGGACCGAACTGAGAGCAACCCACCGGTGGCCTAGATGGTGTGTGTGTCTGTGTCTGTGTCAGAGAATTGTTTCTCTTTTGTTGGAGAGGAGTAACTGCCAGCAGAGTTCATTTTAGGCATTTTCTGAATTTTTGATATGCCAAACCCAAAAGGGTTTATCACCAGTCCAGTGACTAAGGTATCATGCTAGAAACCAGGAAACTGAATTCTAATCCCAACTTCAGCATGAAAACCAATTGGGTGATTTAGAATCAGTCATTGCCTCTCAATCCAAGTTAACCTCCCAGGTTTGTTTTGAGGAAAATAGGAGGAACGAGTATTCAATATGTTTGCTGACTTGAGTTATATATAAAATAATAAAGATGGGTTAAAAAATTTATCAAGATTTTGATAGCAGTTTCTTGTAGGTTTCCTACAGAACATGATGTTTATGTATCCGCTGTGACTTCAAGGAAGTGGATTTTTTTGTAGAAAGATCAAAGCTGAAACTGATTGTAGGGTGGAAGTTATTGAGGTCATGATGGAATTTGATTATTCTTTTCTATAGGTCTACAAAATGAAAATATTAAAAACCACCACTATTACAGAGCAGTGTGAATGTAATGTAAATGAGAACAGGTGTCAGTCACCTGCCCTAAACTTTTACAAAAGAGAACCCCCGAAATAAGACAAATAACATTTGGTTTCAATTTCCTCAGTCAGATATTTGCTGAGTCAGATATTTAGGCTTGGTACTATTTCAGGCAGGAGTCCCCAACCTCTTTAGGAAAGTGGGGCATGTTGGGAAAATATTAAAGAGTTAATGTCATAATGGCTATTGGGCGAATTTACATTTATAACAATCCAGTTATAAAACATTGTGTTGCTAGAATGATATCTGCTAGCCACCTCCGATCTCTACAATATAAAACAGTACAATTATTAATAGTATCAACATGTTTCCCATTCTTAATGTTGTAGGCTGCCCAAAGTTGCCTTAAGTGAGATGGGCAGCAAACAAATTTAATAAATAAATTCTTAACTCTTTTCTACAAGTCTGGTAGAAGTCCAAGAAAGTATCTCCAAATATCCTAGCATCTTGATATTGGAAACATCAGTTTTAAATCTAGTGGCACTAGAGAGATTTTGATTCCAGTCTACTCAGCCATGGAAACTTGCAGGGTAATTTCTGGTGAGTCATTCTCTTTTAATTCAATTTGCCCTATAGCAGTGATGGCGAACCTAAGGCACACGTGCCACAGGTGACACGCGGAGCCATTTATCAGGGCACGTGAGGTGCTGCCCTGCCAGCTGGCCAGTGTGCATGCGTGCGATAGCCAGCTGAGTTCACCATTTTTAAAAGCCATTTTTCACCCTCCCCAGCCTCCAGAAGCTTTATAGGAGCCTGGGGAGGGCGAAAATAGCCTCCCTCCCCCACCCTTCCGAGGCCCTCCGGAGGCTTCATGAGCTTCCCTGAAGCCTCCGGAGCGCAAAAAACGACCCCTACGGGCAAACCGGAAGTTCAGGAACAGACTTCTGGTTTGCTTGGAGGGTCATTTTGACCGCTCTGGAGGCTTCAGGGAAGCCTCCCAAAGGTCCCTGAAGCCTCAGGAGTGCTTAAAACGACCCTCCGAGCAAACCGGAAGTCACTGTTGCTCCTTGGTCCAAACTCCTCTTTTCTGATGAGAGCAACTTTTGCCAAAAGCACCAAAAACTAGTTCAATGACCGTGGGATTACTGTGCTTGATTGGCCTCTCCATTCTTCCTCCATACTCTGGGTCCTTGGTTTCCAAATGAGATGCAAAAGTTGCTCTCATCAGAAAAGAGGACTTTGAACCACTGAGCAACAGAACTTTGGACCACTGTGCTTCATTAAGTTCAGGGTCAACGCAGCCATCTACCAGGAGATTTTGGAGCACTTCATGCTTCCTTCCGCAGACGAGATGTATGGGGATGCTGACTTTGTTTTCCAGCTGCCCACGCTGCCAAAAGCACCAAAACCTGGTTCAATGACTGTTGGATTACTGTGCTTGATTGGCCAGCAAACTCGCCTGACCTGAACCCCATAGAGAATCTATGGGGCATTGCCAAGAGAAAGATGAGAGACATGAACCTGAACAATGCAGGAGAGCTGAAGGCCGCTATTGAAGCATCCTGGTCTTCCATAACACCTCAGCAATGCCACAGGCTGATAACTTCCATGTCACGCCGTATTGAGGCAGTATTTGCTGCAAAAGGAGCCCAAACCAAGTATTGAGTACATATGCATGCTTATACTTTTCAGAGATCTGATATTGTTCTATGTACAACCCTTGTTTTATTGATTGCATGTAATATTCTAATTTTCTGAGATGGTGGATTTGGGGTTTTCTTGAACTGTACGCCATAATCATCACAATTATGAAAAATCACGTCTTGAACTATCTTGCTTTACATGTAATGAATCTTATCTCATATATTAGTTTCACCTTTTAAATTGCATTACTGAAATAAATGAACTTTTGCACAATATTCTAATTTTTCGAGTTTCACCTGTAATTGATTAAAGGATGTTTCTACTCTCATGTAGCCTCTACATGTTTATAGTTTCCCCCTTTTTTGGTTTTATTTTAAAAAGTTCAATTTCTTCAGAGAAATTAAACAAAACACCCCCATGGAAGTACATGCTATTTATTTAATTCACAGAAACTTGATCTTGGGCTAATCACTCTCTCAACCCAACTTACCTCACAGGGTGGTTGTTGTTGTGGGAAAAGTAGGATAAATAACAAATGGCAAAGGTGAAAAATAAATGTTTACAACTTTTATAGTCCAAACTCTTAAATGTGCTTTTTTGCAGCAAATTAACTTTTATATAGTTTTTTCGTCTTTTCTTTTTCTGTTAAGTAAATTGTGGGCCATATGAGCACTCACCAGATGGTCCAATGAAACTGCCATCCTGAAGATCAGTTACACTGTGAGTTAGTTATAATCCAAGATGTTTAGGAAAGTGGGATTTGGATGGTTTTTGCTGGGGCTGTAAGCCTTCCTTTCATAGTTCCCAGTACTCTTTACTTACAATGTGCCTGCATATTTCTTTTTGATTCTTTAGACTTCCTCACAAGGAGCTGAGATCCGGATTGCACATGGGCATTGGGTAATCTCTTTGGCTTTTCCTTGTCCAGAAAAGCTCTGAGGACTGGACTCACCACCAAGTCAGAGTTCCAGCCTCAGTATTGTCTCCATGCTTTCAAAGATGTATCAATCTGCCATTTTCTTCACCCAGAAGTTCCATATAAACTGACTATTTTCAAGGATATAGTACAGGAGTACCTGAACCTTGAGTCAGACTTGAGCTAGGAGTTGCAAGTTTGACTTCACACATTGATTTCACAGACTTTTGGTGGGAACTTAGTTTTATACATCAGGCTAAACAATGTCGCTTATTTGGCTTTGATATAGGAATCTGGAAGATATAACCACTGTGATTTATTTAGCAATCTATAATTTGGTACACAGAGTGAAGCCACGCTGTGTGAGAGAGATTGCTAGGAGCCTCTGAAAAGAAGATAAAAGGAAGAAAGCAAGAAACAGTCACCACAGAAGCCCTTTCAGCTGAATTCTTTCCATTTGCCTTATATATAAGAGCTAGGATAGCATAGACACAAAATAGTATTTATTATAAATGTTTAAACTGCTTGCAAGCTGCAATTTTATCTTGAAACTGGAGGTGCTTCTGTTTATAATGCCTTTGTTTTGAGTAGGACACTTTGATGCTCATGTTGTGCAGTTTTGCCAGTCATAATACTTTGTGCTACCCCACCACCTCAACCTTAATTAATCAACCTTGAAAGAGAGAGGCAAAGGCTAAGAAAGTTACAAAAAAAGTCATATTTATTGTGCTCTGGAGGCTCCAGTATCCGGACAAGGGTTGGGGGAGAGTAACAAAAGAACCCAACCATCCCTACCTCCAGAGTTCTGATACTCCTATCCATGCAGAGAGAAGACCTGCAGAGGCTCTGGAGGAGCAAGTTGACCCATTGGTGCCTGGAAAGTCATGATTTCCCTGAGGTTCCTGGAGTGTCAGGGATAGGACGACAGAGAGGCCCAATTTCTTCATCGTCAGTCTAAGCCTCTGGCCTCCCTGGTAGTGTACTGGCTTCTCTCACATCAGGCTGCATCTAAAGTATAAAGAAGGAAGATGACTGAGTCCCACAACAATTTTGTTAATATTAAGACAATGCTTTCCATCTGAACGAGGCTTTGCCTTCAGACTTGAACACCATGAGAAAGGGCAATACTAGCTCTGCACCGTATCTCTGCTTTGCCTACATCCTTTCACATTTTTCTTCTCAAACTTTGCAATTGGTGAAACTTGAATCAGTGAAGGTGTTCTGAATGCAACACTTATGTCTATTGTGGTTGGACAGTCCACAAACTTGGGTCCTACTAAAGTGGCTGAGAGAATGTCAGTTGGTCTTACCTGAACTGCATGTCTCGAGGGTGGCGTGGGAGCAGTCACTTATAGGTATTAACATGGCCCATTTGCCTGGAGACTTGAGGTAGATCTGAGGACACTCCCTCTGCTCCTCCTTCTGACTCTCCAGATTAACCAATGGTCTAGTTGAAGTAGAACCTGGGAAGGAAGGGACAAAGACCACCCAATTCCCTCCCAGGTCCCTGACTGACCTGTAGCTAACCCACTCAGGCCCTGGTGCAGGGCACGCCTGACGGGCGGGAAGTGACTGCTCCCACATCACCCTTAAGATGTGCAGTTCAGGTAAGACCAACTGACAGTCTCCAAGGTGGGGCATGGGTGATGGGACATACCAAAACTAGATGTCCATGGGAAGGATCATTGTGCCTGAGTCCCCTGAGTGCCCAGAACACCCTGAAGGACCCTCCTCCCGAAAGATGCCTCAGCCCGGCATACGCATCTAGCCGGTAGTGCCTGATAAAGGGCAAAGGAGAGGACTAGGCGGCTGCCCTGCAGATGTCCTCGATAGGTGCCTGGGTGGCCCAGGCCGCTGAAGTGGCAGCACTCCGAGTGGAATGTGCAGTGGTGCCCTGCGGCACCGGCAGCCCTCAAGCCTCGTATGCCTTGGAGATGGTGGTCGGGGAGACCTTGGCTCTCCGGGCCAAGGGATGGAAGGAAACAAAGAGAGCCTCCGACCGCCTGAAGACAGCTGTGCACTTGAGGTAGATGCACAGTGCCCTTCTTACGTCCAGGCAGTGCCAGGACCTCTCTCTCTCCAATGAGGGAGAAGAACAGAAATCCGGGAGGATTACTTCCTGGCCCCTATGGAAGGGGGAATTGACCTTGGGCATGAAGGCTGGATCGAGTCTGAGGACGACCCTGTTGCTGTGGAAGGTGCAGAGGTCCACCCTGGTAGATAGAGCATTAAGCTCAGACACCTTCCTGGCCGAGGTGATTGCCACAAGTAAGACCACCTTGAGGGTGAGGAATTGTAGGCTCACCTCCCTGAGTGGTTTGAAAGGTGCCTCCAGGAGCGCCTGAAGCACCGTTGAAAGATCCCACAAGGGAAAACAGTGGATCACCGGAGGCTGAAGGTTAGCTGCCCCTCAAAGGAACCTCTTGATGACCGGAAGCTGGGACAGGGACAGGGAACACCCCCCCCTCCAAGGATAGTGGCTAGGGTGGAGACCTGCCTTCTGAGGGTACTGTGAGCCAGACCCTTCTCCAGTCCATCTGAAGGAATTCCAGAATCTGAGGGACTGAAGCCAATGACGGATCTACCTGTGCAATCCTGCACCATGCTGCGAAGGAAGTCCAGGTTGCATCATAGATGCTTGTGGTGGATCTCCTCCTAGAGGCCTCAATGGTCCTGATGACTCTAGAAGAAATCTGAGCATCCCTTAGTTGTTCCCGCTCAAGCACCAGGTGGTCAGATGGAGCCACTCTGGGTCTGAGTGCTTCAGGCTCCCCTGGCCAACTCACCTGTGGAATTTTCCAATGAGGCAGAATCGACAACTCCACCAGGTCTGCAAACCAGGGATGCCGTGGCCAGTGAGGGGCCACTAGAATGATCTGCCTTCTCTAACACTAGCATCCTCAGGACTCCGGGAAGGAGGGGAAGGGGAGGAAAGGCATAAAGAAGGCCCGCCGGCCATCTGCAGCGCAGGGAGTCGATGTCCAGCGACCCCTGTGTTGGAAATTGCGAGATGAACCTCGGAAGCTGGGTGTTCGACGGTGAGGTGAAGAGGTCTACAGTTGGACGGCTAAACCTCTGGCAGATCTGTTTGAAGATGTTGGGGTAAGGTTGCCACTCTCCATGGTCTCCCTGCTGAGCCAGACCGCCTGCTGGTTCTCCACTCTGGAGATGTGCTCTGCCCGGATCGGGGGGTTCCATTCCTCCCAACTCCCCAGACATCTTGCCTCGTCATGAAGCGCCACAGAGTGCATACCTCCCTGCTTGTTCACATGGGCCTTGGCTGGCACGTTGTCCGCCAGCACCAGAATGTGTCTTCTGCCGACCATCTTCTCGAACTGCCCAAGAGCAAGGTGAATCGCTCTGAGCTCCAGCCAGTTGATGTTCTTGCACAGGTCCATCGGAGTCCACCGGTCCTGGATTAACTGGGACTGCAGGTGAGCCCCCACCCACCCAACCGAACAGCTTGTATCTGTCGTTAAGACCAGCCTGTCTGGTTCCCTGAACAGAGAACCCCTGGCCAGAGCCGGGGACATCCACCAGCGAGAGAGAAGAAGCACCTGGGAGGTCACAAGGACCTTGAAGTTTGCATTGCTTGTCCAGTTTCTCTGATGTGGGAGGAGGAACCACTGCAATTCTCTGGTGTGGAGACATGCCCAGGGAACGATCCTGATGCAGGAGATGAACTTGCCGAGAAGCCTGGAAAGCAGAACTACGGGAACAGATCGAATCCTGCAAATCTCTTGAATCAATTCAACAATACTGTCCTTATCTCCTGGGAGAGGAACACCTCACACTCCACCGAATCAATAATGGTCCCCAAATGCTGGAGTCTAGTGGAAGGGATTAGATGGCCCTTCTTGAGGTTGATTGAGAACCCCAGGGACTGTAAGGTGCTAATGGTAATACTGAGATCCCCCTCTGCTTGAGCTGCCGAGGGAACTAGCACGACGATGTCATCTAGGTAACAATGCAGACGAACCGGGATGGAATGAAGGTAGGCCGCAGCCATGGCCAGCACCTTGGTGAAGGTCCTAGGGGCAGAGGCCAACCTGAAGGGGAGGGCCCTGTACTGATAATGGGAGCCTCCGTAGGAGAACCTGAGGAACCTACGGTGATTAGGGGCAAACATGATGTGGAGATACACCTCCCTGAGATAGATGGAGGCTAGGAAATCCCCCTGTCTGATCCCCCCCAGGATAGACTTGAGGGAAGCCATCTTAAATTTACGTTAAATAAGCCTGGAATTTAACAGCTTGAGATCCAGGATAACTCTCCACTCCCGAGCTCTTGGAAACCAGGAACAGGTGGGAATAGAACCCTGATTCTTTCTCCCCCTCCGGAACTGGTTCTACTGCATTAATCTCCAGAAGATAACGAATGGCCTTGTGCATGAGGGAGCGCTTGACCGGGCTCTTGGAGGAGGGAAAGATGCAGAATCTATTCAGGGGTTGGGAATGGAACTCCAGGCAGAGCCCCAACCTGACTGTCTGGAGAACCCAAGCATCCATGGTGATACCCTCCCAGCAGTCCACGAACAAGGAAAGGCAGGTGCTGACGGGGTGATCCAGGCCCGAATCACTTTGCTCTGCGGAAGGTGCAGCCACCCCCTCCCTCGAAAGAGCCGCTTACTGGGCTGCTGGAACCTATATCTGTCCCTGGAAAATTGCCTGTCTCCCTGCCTGGGATACCTGGGAGCAGAGTACCCCTGCTGCTTGAAATCCTGCTCAGGAAGTCAATAGAGTCTCCTGGAGTAAGGTGCCGCCCGGTGGTTTGAACATCTGGATGTAGATGGGAAGACCTTCTGCTTGTTCTTGTCCTCAACAAGGATGGGATCCAGGGAAGGACCATATAATTTGTCCCCTGTGTACTCTGCTTATGCCAAATGCCACTTCACCCAGAACTTGGCCTGCCAGTGGCGTAGCCACAGTAGACGTCTGGATACCACTAAGGAAGACAAGGCCCTGGAAGAATCTTTACCATGTCCAGGGTGGCATCTGCCGAGATTTGGGTGGCCGCCATCAACTTCATAATGTTCTGCAGTAGCCTCACGTCCAATGTTGGTGTCCTGTCTCGGATCTGTTCCAGCCATAGAAAGGTGGATCTGTTAAAGAAAGAGGCGGCGGCCGGCGGCCTAATCGCCCATGACACAGCCTGGAAGGTCTTACACATGACCAGCTCCACTCTTCTGTCCTCTGCCTTCAGGCAGTTAGATATATCCCCTGTCACAACAGCAGAGGAGGAAGCTAAGGCAGCCACTGGAACATCCACGGAGGGAACCTATAAGGCCTGGGCGAAAGAAGCATTGAGATTATAAAATCTGCGATCATTGCTCCCTGGAGTGGGGAAGGAGCCAGGCTTAGACCATCGAGACTTGAGAACCTCCAGGAAGAGGTCTGGAGTGGGGATCCCTCCTTTTCCACCTGAGGCCTGTGGAAAGGACCCTTCTAATTTCTCCCGCTAGTGCTGGGGGTACTGGGGTTCTGGCTTGGAATTGGTGTGGATCTGCTGTGGCCTTGGCCTTGCGTAACAAGGAAGTGAATAAAGATGGAGGAGATAAGCCTGTGATGGTTGGGACCTCTGGGGCTAGGGCATTCTCGTCCTCTGAGAAACCAATATCCTTCTGCTCCTCCTCCTTTTCCACCTGAGGCCTGTGGAAAGGACCCTTCTAATTTCTCCCGCTAGTGCTGGGAGTACTGGGGTTCTGGCTTGGAATTGGTGTGGATCTGCTGTGGCCTTGGCCTTGCGTAACAAGGAAGTGAATAAAGATGGAGGAGATAAGCCTGTGATGGTTGGGACCTCTGGGGCTAGGGCATTCTCGTCCTCTGAGAAACCAATATCCTTCTGCTCCTCCTCCTTTTCCACCTGAGGCCTGTGGAAAGGACCCTTCTAATTTCTCCCGCTAGTGCTGGGAGTACTGGGGTTCTGGCTTGGAATTGGTGTGGATCTGCTGTGGCCTTGGCCTTGCGTAACAAGGAAGTGAATAAAGATGGAGGAGATAAGCCTGTGATGGTTGGGACCTCTGGGGCTAGGGCATTCTCGTCCTCTGAGAAACCAATATCCTTCTGCTCCTCCTCCTTTTCCACCTGAGGCCTGTGGAAAGGACCCTTCTAATTTCTCCCGCTAGTGCTGGGAGTACTGGGGTTCTGGCTTGGAATTGGTGTGGATCTGCTGTGGCCTTGGCCTTGCGTAACAAGGAACTGAATAAAGATGGAGGAAATAAGCCTGTGATGGTTGGGGCCTCTGGGGCTAGGGCATTCTCGTCCTCTGAGAACCCAATATCCTTCTGCTCCTCCCCCTCTGACTCTGAGCCCTCTCTGGCAGTGGAGGGGGAGGAAGCTCTGAGCTCTCTGGGGACTGAAGTCTCAGACTGGACTGTCTGCTCTCTTGGAGCTCCACGAGCAGACCTATGCCTGGCTCCCTGAAATTGGTGTTGCATGCCTGAAGCAATACCATCTGCGATCGCTCTGGCTATCACGTTCTGGAAGCTCTCAGAGTTGTGGGTAGGCAGGAGAAAGGCTTGGGGGCTCCAGCTCATCTCTAGTGTCCGAATATTGAGGAGCCAAGCGCTACCTGGGGGACCCTGGTGCCCTGTGGCCAAATGGATCTCCCCTTGCCCTTGGAGAGTGGGAGGGGGATAAGGGGGAAGATAAGGGGCTGTCCTTTCTAACGGGCCTACGTGAGCCCGGAGAGCCCGGATCCTCAGCTAGAGGAGAGGGCCTGCGAGGGGAACGAGATCTGGCTGGTGAGGGGCTGATGATATCCCTGGTCCTCCTACCAGCCGCTCTAGTTAAGGGGGCCTCCTGCCTGGGACCTTCCCTCCTGGAAGACTTGGAAGATCACTTCCTAGGAAGGGATCTCCCCCTGGGCATGGGGAAGTCCTCCCGAGAGGATCCCTTGCTCAGGTCTGAGCCCCCTGGGGAGCCTGGAGCAGCTGCTCCTCTGCTCCTGGTAGAATTCGACATTGCGCTACTCACGGTTCGTTTGTCTATCTCTACCTCCTCTCACAATGGTCCCCGGTCTCTCCACTATCGCGCGGATTCGGCGTTCCTTCAAATCTGCGCTCTTCTCAGCCACCCGCCGATCTGCGGGTTGAAGAGAGACTGGTGTACCGCCGTCAGCAGGGCCCTCCCTGGATTAGCGGCAGAGCACAGGCCCAACGTGCCCTCCTGGGCGAACACGGTGCTGGAAGCGCTTGCAGCGACTGAAATCAGTGCGCCTCCCTACGCTTCGCGCATGTGCCCTCAATTCAAAATGGCGACCGCCGACCACGCGGTCCAATTGCCCGACTGAGCTGCTCTACCCGTGCTGATGATCCATCGCCTGGAGAATCCACACTGTCTTCCAGTGATCCCGCATGGGATCGCCTGTGGTGCGCGGCCTGGGATCCCCCCCACCGGATACCGGTGGCTCGGGGCTTCCTAGAGTGCAGCGAGCACAGCTTGTGCTAAAGCAAGGCTAGAAAGGCGCAGGAGAGAGAGTAGGAGGCTTAGGAAGAATTAGGAAGAGAAGTAAAACAAGGATAGTAATCTGGAGAGTCACCAAAATAGCTCCTTTGGGCCGAAGACTGAGGTTAATCTGGAGAGTCAGAAGGCGGAGAAGAGGGAGTGTCCTCAGATTTACCTCAGTCTCCAGGCAAATGGGCCGTGTTAATACCCATCAGTGACTCCTCTCACGCCCCACCTCGGAGACCTGCAGAAAGAGATCCCAGGATCTTGTGAGTCAGCCCTAGAAAAACTGAGTTAAAACATTTTTTTGAAGAACTGAATGAAGTTTGACTGGATTACTGTAACGCGCTCTACATGGGGCTGCCCTTGGAGAGTGTTCGAACACTTCAGTTAGTCCAGAATGCAACCGCGCGAGCGATTGTGGGTGCACCTAGGTACACCCACGTTACACCTATCCTCCGCGAGCTGCACTGGCTTTCCATTGGGCTCCGAACACGCTTCAAAGTGCTAGTCGTTACTTTTAAAGCCCTACATGGCATCGGACCTGGTTACCTGAGAGACCGCCTCCTGCCAATTACCTCCCAAAGACCGATTAGATCGCACAGATTAGGCCTTCTCCGGATTCCATCTGCCAGCCAATGTCAGCTGGCAACACCCCGGGGGAGGTCCTTCTCTGTTGTAGCTCCGGCCCACTGGAACGAGCTCCCTGCTGAGATCCGGACCCTCACTACCCTTCCGGCCTTCCGCAAAGCGACTAAGACCTGGCTGTTCCGGCAGGCCTGGGGCTGTTGAGTTGTCCAGCCCCACTTCAGGGTTGTAACTGTTGTGTAATTTTAAACTGTTTTTTTTTTTTTAATCTATCCCACCTCCCTTTTATTGTAAGCTGCCCTGAGTCTCTTTGAGAGTGGGCAGCATACAAAATTTAATAAATAAATAAATAAGTTTTGAAGACACGATAAACACACGGCCCTGGAAGTAGGTGATTATTAGTGCATATGTCATTCTTTAAAACAAGTGAGAGACTTTGGATTAATGAAGACTGCAACAGTAGTGGACTTATTTGGTGGGGGGGGCACACACAGCTGTTCTCACCATATGGAATAATACACTGTAACCTGCCTATAAAGACAATATGAAATGTAACACATTTCTCTAGAGCGCTTGCTACTGCTTAAAGTTGTTCTGTGAGAAAAGATCTACCTCATTAAATCTGTTGTGGGCCTCTCTTCTATGAGATACAATTTTGCTATTGTTTTTCAACCATATTCCCTTTTCATCTTCCCATTTCCAAATATTTGTACTTCTCCAGCTTGGGATATTCTATTGGTCAGGAATTCCACAGATCCTGCTCTAGAGGACTATGCCTCTGCATTTGCAACAAGGCTTGACCTAAAACAGTCTGGTCAGCTGCTAACTTTTGCAGTAGAACTACATTGATTTCTTTGGGGCATTTTAGAAATATTTGGGGGGAAATGTCAATGTGGTCATCTTTCTCAAACTGAAAGATGAAAGGCAATTTAGTAAAAGGCTGGAACAGTGGTGTCCAACCTTGCTATTTTAAGACTTGGGGACTTCAACTCCCAGAATTCCCTAGCCAGCATCTCTCACTGGGGATTTGGGGAAATTCTGAGAATTGAAGACCACAGATCTTAAGTTATCAAGGTTGGACAGGTCTAGTCTACAACTAAGCAATAGATTTTAACAGTTAATGTTATCAGCTTTTCAAATCCAGTTAATTAGGATCATTTTTGTAGACTCTTGAAATCCAACACAGGTATAACTGAGGAGATTACTAATACATTAAAGCGAGAAAGGTAGAATCCTAGTTAGAAGCAGGATTCTAAAATGCCTCAATTTTGTCCAACACATTAACAGAAGTATTTGCAACCCTCCGTAACTTGGTCCTTTAGATGATGCCTAGCAGAAGAATTGAAGCCTAATAGCGGAATTTAGAAAAATGTCTTTCTCAGCATCATTTGTGGGATCATGTTGGTTCTGAGGAACCATGGAACACTGTAAGAAACATTTTGATTCTCTTAGATTCTTCTCTAACTTTACATAACATGGAATCATCTAGCCTGATTTTTTTCTTTTTGTTTGGAGAAAACTCCCTTGCATTCAAGTTTGCAACAAATTTACTTAAACCAACCTTACATAGATAAGGAACCCACAAGCCAAACATAGTCAACTCAATGCAGTAGGCATTTCTGCAGGTCCAATTGCTAATGTTTATCAAAACTCAATGAAAAAGTCAAGTGTTCACTAAAATTATAAAATAAATTATATAAATAAATTAAAATAAATAAATTATAGGAGCAGCAAATTGCTTTATGGTGTGAAATTGCAAGATATGGGAGGGCAGAAATACATACTTTTTCCCAATGTGATGGCTTCTGGATAGGTTAGAATTTGAACTCCCAGTCTCGCTGAGATTGTATCAAACATTGAGAGATTTGTAAAATCTCTGAGAATTCAGTCACTGCAAGGACACCAGACTGAAAAAATACAGTGGAACCAAGTTTTGAGAAGTGCAAGATTTTTGGATAGAAATTCAAGCATACCTGAATTCTATTAAGCTCTTCTTGCCCTTGCTGCAGCCTTTCCATCTCACTCTGAATACTATTCAAAGAGGCTGGAACGCAAGACAAGAAATCCAGTTTGTGAACATGCATAAATGGTACAATGGAAATATATGGGCCATGTAGCTGGAGAGCATCTTACCTTGCAAAAGCTCTTTCAGTCAGAAGTAATGGAGAAAAGGAAACAAAAAGGAGAAGTTGTTAATGCTAAAGAGAATTCTTATATCAAGCTTCTAAATGCAGAGGAACTGTTTTTTTTTAAAAAAATTATCATTTGTCAATTTTAGAGATTCATTCCTATTATACAAACAGGATCACAATCATTCTTCACTTTCCCCTGCCCACCTCTTTCTTCCCGCTCTCTCTCCAGCGCCCCCTTCAGGCTTGACTGTGATGCTGTTTCTTCATCCAGCTGCTCCCGCAAGGATATAATTTCAATTCGCAGGCGCTCAGCCTGATGCTCTGCAGCCCGAAGTTGTAAGGCCGACTCTTGCCTCAGCTTGGACACCATGGCTTGTAACTCCTGAGGAAGGAAAAAGAGAGAAAAATCTGTTTTATTAAAGATGAAATTTAATCCCTGCAACACTAGCAAAGTCACTCCTCAACCTCAATATCAGCAGAAGTTGGAGTCTAGATACCGGCACTGTGCTTGGCAAGCTCCTAGTTTCATGATCTGTTGGGGGAGAATCCTCAGAACTCATCTCCCGCAGCCCTTCATTCTCGGCATTTAGACGTTGCACTTCGTAGCTGAGGCGTTTGTGGGATGCAGACAAATCAGCCTGGAAAAGAGTACCACAAGAGGAGAGAGGGTAACCAACAAGTATTCTTCCACTGATGTCTCCAAGAGAGGATTTAAAGGGTTGTACATGAGGACCTCTGAAAAACACTTATCCAGAATAGCAAGCACAGGAAGGTCTGGAATTGTCAAATCTACAATCCTGTCCCAGGATCACGTAATCACTTTGTGACAAGCAAAATCAATGGGGAAGCCAGATTCACTTACCAGCCACACAATTCACTTGATTGCAGTTTAACATTTGTGGCAACAAGGTCGTAAAATGGGGTATAACTGACAACTACCTTGCTTAGCAATGGAAATGGGCTCAATTGTGGTCATAAATCGAAGACTCTGACCACTTATAGGCTGCGCCTATTGGCACATTTGGAAAAAGAAATATATATGCCAACTTTTTAGAAGAAAACTATTCAAGCTATCTTGTAATATATAAGACACACAAGCTCCTCATCCCTAGTAGGAAAACACTGCATGTCCTGGCAACAACTTGCACTTGCAACTCTGAAAAATCAGAAGTGCCACATACAGGTTTTCTTTTGTCCTCAAGTCCCCAGCGGTATATTATATAGTTGCATCTGGATAAGAGTGCTGTACTGAGGCTCTACTCATCACAGATAGGCAATTCATTTCCTACCTTGTTGCAGAAGGCCAGGTAGCATTTAAATGAACAAGTCAGTAGCCTTGGACCTCCTACCTAAAGTCTGAGTTCCAAAGATCCCAAATTGAATACATCAAAGCAGGATCATTTTTCCCAAGCATCTTTTCCGATTCTTCTGCTATCCTTTGCTGCATTCCCAGCACCAGCACCCATCTACCCTACTCACCATCTGCTCTTGGGTCTTCCGCTGGGTTTCACTCACGGTGGCTTGGAGGCTTTGGAGAATGTTTTCTGATGTCTGGATCTGAGTCAAAAGAACCTGAACCTACTCAGAAAAATTGAGAAAGGGAGACTGGCTTGTGGAAACTGGCTTGTGGAAAGTTGACATTCTGTGCATAGAATGCACAGTGGTTAAGACTTTGCTCTGCATGTGAAATGTGCCAGGTTAAAAATCACCAAACTGCCTATGTTTTTCATGTATCTTTAGCAAGTTTGTGACTAAGTCTGCAGAGTGTAATATGCTGTAATGTGGCTTGCTTGGTTTTGGCTTAACATCTGGTGTAAACGCAGCCTTACAGACTATAATTTATGGCTATGGCTTAGGGACTACAATACCTTATCTCTTAGCTTAATGTTTAAAGATCTATGCAGGCTGGTGCTTATAGTATCTCAAGGAATATTTCCTCCTGCAGAATATGCATCTACCTGAAAATCTACATTATCCTTGAGATATTTTTACCCACAAACCTCAGATGAAAGAAGTCTTGGGTCTTCTCAGTTGTGAGACAACAGCCTACCACCCACAATTATTTTTCAAATACCAAGCAGACCCTTTTGTCTTCTTATAAATAGAGACTGAATATTTATTTTTAACTACACTATTGATAGAATTCCAGAAAGTGACAACATCTGAAAGAATTTGTCCTGGATATTGGTCAGATCTGGTTAGTACTTGGAGACCTCCAGAAAATTTTAGGAATGCTAAGACGAATCTAGGAAATAAAACATTCTAGTAGAAAACAATGACAAACCATTTCTACATGGATGTTTCTATGAAATTACTAGTGTTTGTTAATATATTTAAATTTTAATAGTTGGGACATTGACGGGTTGGACATTGAGCAAGAATACAGTTATAGCTAATTGGTTAAAGAGCTGGCCATCGCATGTGGGAATCTGAGCTGTGATTGGTTGCTGTGAGTAAAGGGGGAGTTTCTTCATTTCCTGCCTTTTTTGCCCTTTGTGCCCTGTCTGGTCTCTTTCCTCATGATGTTCCCTCTGTACTGATTTACCTGACTGCTCCTATTTGCCTCTCTTATTTACTGTAAATATATTTATTTATATAAAACCACAAGTTCTTATTAGCATCTCTGACTCCATTTGGACACCAGCTGTGCAATTCCCTGACAGTTTTTTTTAATATAGGTCATTGGGTATCAATCCTCATTAATATTTAGTAATTTATGTCTTATTTTCATATGCTTTATGAATATATGGATTTAATCCTGTATTCCACCTCAAGGTCCTTCGAGAAAGGAGAGATATCCAATTTAACATTAGAACAAACGTGAGTTCTAAGTCATGGAGTTTACCTGCTTACTGCACTCTTCATTGCTACGTCTCAATGCCTCTTCCAGGTTAGCTTTCTCCTTTGCCCTTTCCTCCAGAGCTCCATGTTGCTGTTGCACCTGAAGAGGCCACCAAGGATATAGGGGAAAGGAAGCCTTTAGCTTCGTATCTCTCATTTCTCATAATTCTTCTACGGTGGTTCTCATTTAACATTTGTTCAATGACCATTCGAATTTGCCACAGTGCTGAACAAGTGATATTTATGACTGGTCCTTAAAGTTCCAGCAGTTGCTGCACCCATGCAGTCACATGATTGCAATCTAGGCAATCAGCCTGGATTTCTAATTGTTGCAGCAGCATCCTGCAATCACGCAACTGAAATGTGCGGCCTTCCCTGCTGGCTTTCCACAAGCAAAGTCAATGGGGAAGCTGGCAAGAAATTAGAAATCGCAAACACATGAGGTCCTTGCTTAACGACCCACACAGTTCTCACTTCAAGATGACTGGGAACTTCCAGAATTGCTATTGCTAAGCAGCAGTCAGTGACATCACGTTTTATGATTGCATCACTTAGCAATAATAATTCCAGTCCCAATTACCCTTGTAAAGCAAGGATTACCTGTATTTCTCACTATGCTAATCAGAATTATCTTATTATCACTTGCAAATTATCCCTCTGGGAGTTACAAAGTTGATGACAATCTATGAAAAAATTGTCAGCTAGCTGTAATGTCTTCCAAAAAACTTTCAAAGCAACTAAAAATCCTCATTAAGACAATAACTAAACAATAAAAATACAAAGGCAGCATAGAGAAGCCAATACAACAATACTGATTATATAGAATCATTATCAAATAAATCCATTCCCACCCCACAAATCTTCCACCAAGGAGCCTGATAGTTCTCTTCCGTACTATGTGCCAGAAATTACAATGTAATAGAACCAGGAGGACTCAATTAGCAGAGTGTTGTTTTTTTTTTTTTGGGGGGGGGGGGAGGGGGGAGCTACAATGAAGAAAGCCATATATAAAAACTAATTGCCCTTTTCATATTCCTATACTACAGGTAAGCAATCTTGTACTTCTACAGTGCCCCTTCCTCTAAAGCAAGCAGGGCTGAAATTTATGGAGCCCTTTTAATGTATTTGGGGAAAGGAAGACAATGGATGCTTTAAGGATATGCAGTTATATAAAAGTTTAAAGGATTTGATTTAGGGCAGTATTTCACTTAACGATCACCCACTTCAAAAGGAAATCACAAGAAAAGGACTCAGGTAGTCTACACTTAATGATCCTAATTGGGACTCCAATCATTAAGTGAAGTGATCATTAGGTAAAACATACAACTGGGCTGGTTGGCAACGGCAATTTGAGTTGTCCCGGTTGTGGTCATTAGGCCTCATTTTTCCTGGCCTGACACATTTGTCTCTGCTTCAACTTTCCCACATTTGTTTATGCACCCCCGCTCCCTTTGCCCTTTTGAAGGCCCTGTGCTCCTTGCTGTCTTCCTCCTCCTGCTGCTGACAAGAGGCATTGGGCCTGACCCTTTGTGAGGTAGCTGTTGTGACTCTGTGAAGCCTGGCAGCACCCTTTTTAATTTTCAATATTTCTGCATAAAGATGATCTGTTTTCCACAAACATCCTAAAACTAGATTTTAAAAAAACCATTTAAGTAAAGGAGTCACAAAAACATTTTTACACTTTTGCCATGCATCAATATGTAGCTTTTTCAATAAAGAAATAATGTTTCAATAAATAAATGAACAGGTATAATGTTTTCATTCAATTAATTAGGTTCACTATATCTAGTTTTAGGACTTTTGTGAAGAAAAGATTACACTTTAGGTCATGTCTATGCAGAAAAGTTGGAAATTCCACAAAGATTCATAAATCTTTAAGCACCACTGTACATACTTGAAAGTTGCTCTAAACAGTTTTGCAATACTCCCAAATTCTTCCAACATCAGTTTAAGGTGCTTAATTCATAATGCCACAAAAAAATGCTATAGCAAAAGTGGGGAGAAGGAAGACCACCAGAAAACAGCATGAATGGTCAGAAGCAACAGAGGTAGTTAAATAAAAAGGAAGTTTATGGAATCTTGAAGTGAAAGCATTGGAAAGTAATTTAGAACATAATATTATTTCTGTACAAAAGAAATTACTATCTTGGATGGCTATACCCTGAAAGAGCACAAAAAGCACCTTAAATGAATACAGAGAAATATCTCTAATAATAAACTATCTTTGTCTTCCACACACAAACCTGTTCTTGGAGCTGAGCCCACTCTGATTCAGACACAAGCTGGTATCCCACTGGTGGTAGATAAATAGTCTCAGGCACCAGGGTTCCAGTTGAGGAAGCAATGGAACATGTCTCAGGACTCGGGGGACGTCTGCGTCGGACAGAAGGCCCAGAACTTGGTGTCAAAGAGGAAAATGAAGCAATGGAGATGCTGTCCAGACTACAGGCAAACTTCTCTGCTACTCCTCCTTCCATCAAAGGAACCTGGTGATTTCCAGGCAAATCCGTGGACACAGTCTCGGGATCAGCAAGAAGGGATTCTGCTGAGCTACATAGGGATTGCTGAAAATAAAAATATGGGAGTTAAAAAAGAATTCCAAGTGGCTCAGATTGGTTACTGCAAAGTATTTATAGCAGAGGCTCTCATTATTTTTAGGACCATTTATTTCAGGTTCATCATGGAGAAAATCTATACAATTACTAGGAGTTGAAAAAGATTTGATGGCACAATTAGTTTCATGTAGTGTTTGCCCAGTATGCATAACTTGAGGAAATAATGTACTGGGACCCCATACCAAAAGAAATCAGGAAGGAAGCTGGGATCCAGAGATTAACTTTCTCAGTCATGCAGCTCCCCCACTGGAACACCCTGCCCCTGCCAAGTTAGATGTGGCCCTGATATGTCAGAAGATGGGCAAAAGAATCTCACTTTAAGAAAGCATTCAGATTCATTTGACAGTAGTCACTCATAGTTTTTAATCAGTTCTGTGATTACTTAATGGGTTTAACAAATGGATTTTATGTTTTATTTCATGTGTTATGAGCTGCCTAGAATCAGAAGAATAGGAAGCACATGCCTTTTGATTAAAAAATGTCTATAACTTGGCATAAAGGACTTTCCCTGAATTTTCCATCATTAATGGAAGACTTGTAAATTACCAGAAGTTAAACATTTGTTCTCCCACTTTTATATGCTGCACTGCCCAGAGTTTTAATTGTGCAGTTCATAAATGTGCTTGAATGAACAAAATTTTTCCATTAGTAATTCATCTACAACTTTCCCAGGCTTTTAATCATCCCGTATAATTTATTATGTCCTCACATCATTCATTTTCTGTCCCAGTCACACATCTCTGTCTTTCTTGCTAATCTATATTCTTTTTAGAGATCCACCTGCAACACTTGGGCTTAGAGTTGCAGACTAACATTTCTGGTATTACATTTACAAAGGCTTGGCATCTATTCTGAGATAGCCATCAGTTTCAGATATCGTTTGTAAGGTATTTTATTCTTCCTCTCCTTTTTCTCTGTTTTTTACTCTATTAAGCAGCTTTCACCCATCCCTTCCAATATTTACCTTTCCTTCTATACTTCTTTTCCATCTCACCTCCTCACTCTGCAGCTCCTGAACCAGACTCTCAGCGTGGGCCAATTTTGCTTTCAGTTCAGCAATTTCCTGCTCCATCGGCAGAACAATGGCCCGGAGTCGCTGAGTATCCTCTTGTGCCTGCAAAGAGAGACAGACATAGGGCTTGGTTTTTCCCCACTGTCCACTGGAAACTCAGTTTATCCCTCAAAGAGAGATTCTGGTTGAGTGCATCGCTTACTTTTTCCATCTGTTTCTCCAATGAGTCCAGAGGGTTGGTCCTTGGCAGCCTGCTCCAAACATTTTCCCGACTGTCACGCTGGAAAGCTGACAGACGGGCCTCATAGCTGGAAATGGTATCTATAAAGGAAATAAAACTTTTGAGCTGCCACCCACAAGACAAGATCCGATCAGGTCTAGAAGGAATGGCTTAAGGCACTTGGGCAAAACAACCGTAGCTCCTTCCCCTCCCCACCACACCTGCACTGTTTTCACCTTTCAAGATAGTCTGCAAGGAAGCCACCTCTTCCTGGCACCTGCGCTGGACAGCCTCCACTGCCTCCTCTTTGGTGCCTTCACTCACTGCAGCCACAGCTCGGACTGTCTCCACTTCGGCCAAGGCGGCTGCCAACTCCGCTTGCAGGCTTCGGATGGTCTCTTCAGGATCAGGGTCCCCAGGGAGATTGGGGGCGCGGGACACGCCCGCATCCTGCACCCTCTGAGGCTCTTGAAAGGAAAACAGGGCTCGATGAATGACAAGCGGAGCTAGAATGGAACCCAGAACCAGCAGCCGTGCCCCCCCCCACCCCCGTCCAGTCTATCACATGGTTCAGCCAATAAACTTTATAAGCCCTGGACCCGACTTAAACATCCCAGCCGCGACCTTTGACCTTGCTCAGTGTGAGTGACGCCAACGGAATCTCCTCTCCATCAAGCCCTGTAGCCGCGGGGGGCGTGGCTTCGCACTTGGTCGCCAGCCCACCGCGGGGAGGGGAGGGGGCATCCGCGCGTACCTTCCATTCCGCCAAGAGTTTTCTAACTACTGCTCCGGCGGTGGCGGTGCGGCAGCTGCTGCTTCCCCGGAGACCGAGCGAGGCCGGAATTTCCCGAGAGGAACCGGAAATAGCCGAAGGAATTCGGAAATGGTCGAGAGTAAAAAAAAAACCTTGGATGTGCCGAAGATGGCCGAACGATCGACACACCACGGCTCCTCTGTTAAGATTGGCTCGTTGCAAGACTCCCCGAGACTTCTCGACCGTTTCCGAAGAGAACCGAAGGGAAATGGCGTATGTGAGTGAGGAGGAACGGCTTTTGTCGAAGCGGTGTTTTTGCATATCCTGGAATTGTTTTTGAAGTTGGGCCTGAGGATTCAAAGAAGTAGTTTAATGGAGAGTTCAGTCGTTGGATTGGAAACCTGTTTTTTCACACACACACCCAAAAACAAACCCACCTTCCGGGACCGAACACTTTTATTTAGCCACTATTTTTAAACCTCCGTAACTTTAAAATGCAAGATTGGACATTGGCTGCAGTAAACCTCCCTATTCCGAATGAAAATCCATGCATCTTCTTAATGTTACTGAGGTTGAGATACACTGACACAATCTTTGGAAAATGTCTCACATTGGATACAATAGTGCAAGTATAGCCTAGACTGCGGGTAATTTTACAAACTTCTCAAAGGCAGCTAGTTTATCTTCTGAACTGAATGCCCGTTGTGTTAATTTCTTATCTTGAAAAGAACAAAAAACCCCTCTTGGTTGTGGTGCAGATGCCATTTTTTACCTTCTCATGTATTGCTGTCTCCAGGGAAACATCTGCAGGTAGTTATAGCTGCAAAGTCTCCGCTAAACATCGCAAAAAAATGGCAAAAAAAAAAAATGTTATTTATCCCCACATCCCTTTTGGGATAAGCAACATTATGCAAAGTGAAGAAAGGAACAAGAAATAGTACTATATGCCTGAGAAATTAGAGGCACGAAATAAGAAAAGTTAGAAATACAACCCAATTGAGTACACCAACACCATTCACCATTCCTTTCTATCCTAAAGCCAAGCAAGTCCATGCGTTGATTCATATATATCCTTCTTGTTCCTTAAACTTTATTGCTGTCTTTCTGAAAAACATATTAACCTCACCCATCAACTTTCTCAGTTTTTTCCCAGTTGCTATTCTGTAATATATGAACTCTTCAGTCTTAATGTGCTCTTTTTTGTTTTTCCACCCAAATTTGAAGATTCCATTTGCATTCAACTTTTATGTACATCTTAAATTTTCCCCATCTTTAGTGAAAAAGGCACATGAATTCATCTACTTGCTGTATTTTTACTATTTCTATCTAAATTGCTATCTTTTATTGCATGTTCTCTGCCAAAGGTAACTAGTAATATTACCAGATGAGCAACTCTATTTGGTTCCTTACAAATTCCAAATCTATTGAATTATTTCCCAGTTTCAGGAGGAAAGATTTAAGGGGCCAAAATCACCCCATAATCTTAAACCACAATGGAAGAAAATAATGTAGCCTGGAAGTCAAAGAAGATTGACCACCTACGCCTTATTGAATAAGTCATGATTGGATGGAATCATGAAACTGGCTGACCCATAATGTCATTGTTAGTAAACTCTTATGAGCTAAGTTTGACATGTTAATTCACAAACAAGCATACTAAGTTATGTTTGGCTTATTGTTGTATGTGAACTAATCTTCAGTAGTGACTGGAAGCTTTTTTCCAAAGGGAAAAAAGTTTACACAGTAAAAATAGATTGTCATCTGACTAGTTATGAAAACAAAGTTTAGATCATGTCTGCTTCTCCATTTCCAATTTGCTGCTTTTCATTCAAGATAATAATTAGTAAAACAAGGTGCTATTACCAAGCAGCTGACCTACCCATGAATGCTAAACACTATAAATAATAAAACACAACTATTATTCATGCTATAAATAATAAAAGGAAATCTCTAAGCTGAATGGAGACAGCAGACTAAAAGATATTCTTTGTTTTGGATACCAGGCAATTTAGCACTAGTCCTGATTGTGTAGAAGTATCAAGAAGTATCTGGAAACCATCTACACTTGTCTGGAACCATAGTTTCCATCTGAAGTCAAGGTAGGCAGACTTTCCCAAACTTGACAACTTTGAGATGCGTGGACTTCAATTCCCAGAATTCCACAGCCAGCAGGCTGACTGTGAAATTCTGGAAATTAAAATCAACACATCTCAAATTTGGGGAACCCTGAGGTAGAGGCAGACTGATGAAGCACCCTTCTGGATTGGGGTTACAAAAGGTCAAGATTCCAATTGTACAGTAAAAGTCCCATTATAGCAAGTGAAAAGGGGCAGGCTACAATTATACAGTTGTAGCCACCATTTTAGTTTCTTTCATAACCCACCTTCCCTGTGATCCTCAGTAAGGAATTTATATTTTCTATACTTTCAGCATTATCCAGCATGCACTGACTGAAAATCTGCCATGAAGGCTGCACAACCATTTAGGAAATAAGTTTTTTTTAAAGTTTCTGACAAGATTACTGTAATTCTTTTTTAAAACATCCTTTTACATACAAAGATTAACCAAATTTCCCACAGTAGTCGAAGAAAAGAAGCTTTTCCTGCTGTGTGTGTCTCAGTGCAACACCGAATCTGTGATATATTTCCATATGCATGAAAGTTTTATTTTCACTATCCTGATTATTAACCCTTGTCATTCCCTTTTGGATTTGACTAATCCTTTCTGAAAACTGAGAGTGCATTAGTACATTTGTAATAGGGATTTTGAAATAGTAAGTATATGTTGAATCACCTGTTTCTATCTTTCTGAAATACAAATAGCATTCAACTTACAAAAGTTCATTTAGTGACAGTTGCAGTATCCCAGACTCATGTGATCACCTTTTGCTACCTTCTGACAAGCAAAAGCGAATTGAGATGCCAGATTCACTTAGCAACCATGTCACTAACTTAACAACTGAAGCAATTCACTTAACAACAGTGGCAAGGAAGGTCGTAAAATGGGGCAAAATTCACTTAACAACTGTCTTGCTTAGCAACAGAAATTTTAGGTTCAATTATAGAGGATTACTTGTATGGTGTCAGCCCACTTCACTGAGTAATTTTGAATTCTTATATTACAAGAGGGGAAAAACCTACTTATATTTTCTCTCTATTATTGTATATAGTACACTTTTTAGATATAATAATCTGATATATGGAAACAACCACCCTTAAATCCAAGGGAGATTACTTCTGAGTAAAATTGTCTGCAGGATTATCTATTTGCATGTTTTTTGCTCGTTGTGCTTCAAGAATTGAATTAAAATGATGTTGCGAATCAGACTGGGCAATATGTGGTTTCTGAGATTATGCTAAACTGCAGCTTCCATCATCTCTTTCTCTTAGTCATGCTACCTAATGCTTCTGGATTTTATGGAAGGCTACCTGCTGCTACGTATTCCTGCTGAGAGACTTGGTGAAGAAAGCCCCCACAGCTCACAGAGCATTCAAGAGGCTTTGCAGAGAGCCACACAGATGACTTCAGAGAAACTGTGCAGAGATGGTTAAAAATCATATTGTAAAGCTTAGAAACAAAGAAAAGGTTAGGATGAAACCTAGACTAGCTCTGCTCTAGTTCTGTGGGGTATAAGAAGAAGAGAAGGAAAAATACAGTCAACACATTAAGATTCTATTACTGTAGTCTGTATCAATATGTACAGTTTCCCCCAAATTTGTGTAGTTTGTTTCCTGGTCTAGACTACCTCAAAGATTTTACATAGGTCACCAAACCCTGCCAGTGTTTTTCCTTCTCTCTTTTATGCCCCAAGAAATTACGGTAGGGTTTGTCTTCTTTTTAATGCCTTGATTCTTTGGTTTAAAGTATGTTTTTAAATGTGTTATTGTAATCATTTGTGTAGTGAAATTTTGCCTTGCATCTTGGAAAACCATCTGGATTTGACCAGCCCCATTCGATATGGACCATACTGATCTGAATTCGCACTGGGCAGATGTCATCCATAAATAAAAATACCATTACCAAACTATGGGTCTGAAAAATAAATTATCCAACATATCAGTGGTAGAAAGCCAAAATAGAGCCTATAATGGAGACTTTGGTGATTTCCTGGGTGTGACAAATGAAGGGGGAAAAAAGGTATCTCTGAACCAGAAAAGTGTTTGTAATATTTTAGACCTTATATTTCATATTTTGTTTTTTTTATCTCTTGTGTTTTTATCGAACTGTGATGTGAATGTGCCATATGATAAATAAATAATACGTAGTGAGATCTCTAAGGTCATTTCTATAGCTTTCTACAAAATATATTGTTGCTATATTTAAAAAGAAAGCAGATACAAGACTGATGAGCTAATGATTTTATTGCCATCAAAGGGTCTTCAGCATCATATTGGGATCTAGATTAAATTCAGAAGTTTGGCTCCTTGAAGCTGAACCCCTCAAAAAATACAACTCTTTAAGTTTGTCCTGCATTTCTCTGCATCACTCTCTTCCTCCTGCAAACTCTGTTAACCGTGGGAGCCAGGTCCACATTTCCCAACCTTGGCAGCCAGCAGGTCCAGCTTGGATTTTACTTGATCCAGGCCTTGTGCTAATTGCTCCAGTTTCTGCAGCACATGGGGGTCAGAGCACGAGGTGCAAGAAATTGGGGGTGCTAATGTGGGCTGTGGAACCACAGTACCTAGAAGACACAAAGCAGACTTTCTCACAGCGATCTGCCATTCCATCCTCTCTTTATCAATTGCTATAATTCTTTCCTCACCACCACCCTATATACATTTACATATACACAGAGGTAGCTGTTAAGGATTCAGCCACATGGGCGCCATTTTGGAAAGGGGTTATGATTGTTAGGATTTTAACCTATAAGGAGAAGGAGATAGTGACTGATAAGAACTATTTCTGTCTCTGAGAAATATATCATCTACATTACTCTAATGAAGCTGCAAGCATTTTATTAAGGAGAAAAATTGGTTGTTTTTTTTATGTTTATAACAATTTTATGGCTGGTGGTTTATCTTGAGATGATTAATAAAATAATTTTCCTTCGCTTGGCAGGGATTTATTTCTCATGATCAGTTTTTAAAAGGTAGAGTAAATTTTCCTTCAGGTTAAGCTCAACTCCTAATGACACCCTGGCCATGTCCATGAAGTTCTGAAGTAATTTTCCCTAGCCTTCTCCCACGATATATTTTCAACTACTTTACCCAATTTAACATACAACCTTGGTATTATGCAACTTCTATCTAAGAACCAACTGGGTTTAGTTTTGCAAAGCTTTTCAATATCAGCCCAGTTGCTGACGTTGTTTTCCTTCAGATTCATCAGCCCCACCCCATTCAAGCCAGACAGGAAGGCAATTTTGCCTTCCCTTGAAATACAGCAAGTTACTTCAGCTACCCCTCAGAAATATTGCTACATTTTGCCTCCATTTATTCATCTAATGCCATTTTGGTGCCATTTATACTGGCTTCAAAATGGAGGCCATCATCACACCACCTGGAATTAAATTCCTTAAATTCATTCTTGTGCCAATAAAATTATTACCAGCCCAATCATTCACCTAGTCTTTACTCTTAAAGTGCAGTCAGAAATTAAAATAAAACAATTTCCGCAATTCTTGATATTCAGTCATGAATGCCAATGCTTTAGTAGCCAGAATGGCACAATCCATACACAATGAGAAAATATCAGCTAGCCTGGGAGAACTCTGTGGTTTATAAGAGGACCAAAAATGGCCCTTATATAAATATAAATATAAATATAGATATAAATATAAATATAAATATAAATATAAATATAAATATAAATATAAATATAAATAATATAAATAAATATAAATAAATATAAATAATATAAATATAAATAAATAAAATATATATATATATATATAGTATTTTTGCTGATAAATAAATAAAGGGAGACTAGTATAGATCTATTTCAAGCTATTTAGCTCTCATCAGCTAGCCATACCCTTACTGGGATTCGAACCTGTGCTATATTACATCTTAGGCAGCCGTCTTAGCCATTAAGCCACAGGCTCTCCTCCTTATCAGCTGAAGCCAGGGAGGAAGGTATATATTTAAATAAGTAAGTATAAAGTAAATATAAGTAAATATATACCTTCCTCCCTGGCTTTAGCTGATAAGGAGGAGAGCCTGTGGCTTAATGGCTAAGACGTCTAAGATGTAATATAGCACAGGTTCGAATCCCAGTAAGGGTATGGCTAGCTGATGAGAGCTAAATAGCTTGAAATAGATCTATACTAGTCTCCCTTTATTTATTTATCAGCAAAAATACAACACAAATGTACAAAAGGCAACAGTAAAAATATTGGGTTTTTGTTGTGATGGACTCTTGTGATGAGCCGATTGACACATAATGGAAGCAGTTAGCTTCCTCCCATAATTGGGGCATACCAGGGGTTGTGACACTATATATATATATATATACATATACATATACATATACATATACATATACATATACATATACATATACATATACATATACATATACATATACATATACATATACATATACATATACATATACATATACATATACATATACATATACATATACATATACATATACATATACATATACATATACATATACATATACATATACATATACATATACATATACATATACATATATATATATATATATATATATATATATATATATATATATGTATATTTACATGAATGGAATTTTCAGGTGAAAACTGTGTTAAGTGACTGAATTACTAATTAGGAACAGTCTTCACTGCAACATCACAATGCAAGTAGTCCTCAACTTACAACAGTTCATTTAGTGTCCATTCAAAGTTATAATGGCACTGACTTATGGCTGTTTTTCACGCTTAATGACAGTTGCAGCAATACATAGTCATGTGACCAAGATTTGGACACTTGGCAACTGAGTATTTATGATGGTGGCAGTGTCCTGGGATCATGTGATCCCCTTTTGTGATAAGCAAAGTTAGTGGGGAAGCCAGATTCATTTAACAACCTTGTTACTAACCCAACTACTGCAATTATTCATTTAACAACTGTGGCAAGAAAGGTTACAAATGGGGGCAAAGTTAACTTGATAAATGTCTCACTTAGCGAAATAAATTTTGGGCTCAGTTGTGGTTGTAAATCAAGGACTACCTGTAATGCATGCATAGATTTGCAAGGTGCCCTTAGCCCTTTCTGGGTATATGAATGCGTACTCCTCCTCTATTCCCCAAGACCCCAAATCCTATTACCGTGACTGGCACAAATCTTCTGTTTCAGTTGGATATCCATAAGATCTGAGAACTGTCTCAGCAAGATGGTATGTTCCGTGACAGGTTGGGAAGCCATGGTGTGAAGCTCCCTCTGGAAGACTCTGATTGCCACCATTGTACCAACCTTCCAGGAAAAAGAAAGTCAGTGAAAGGTTTAGGTTAGGTTTAGGTTTATTGGATTTATAGACCATTGAGTACTTATTGTCCAAGGATGTTTGTAGAAATGAAGAAGAAAATAGGCTTGAACAGTGAGCTTCAAGGACTACATATGACCCAGAACTCATCTACTCCAAATTCCCAGTGCTCTACAATTACCGGTATAGGAAACATTGCTGCCTTCATTTAATATATTTTCTTGAAACATTGTAAAAGACCTGAATGCATGTTGTTGGATAGTGGAACAGTTTACCTTCAGAAGTTGTGGGTACTCCATCACTGGAGGCTTTTAAGAAGAGACTGGACAGCTTTTTATCTGAAATAGTATAAGGTCTCTTGCTTGAGCAGGGTGCTTGTCTAGAAGACCTCCAACGTCCTTTCCAATTCCATTATTCTCCTATTGTTGACTTCCACCAATTCTGGAAGTCAAAAATCTACCTATTTTAAAGTTGCCGAGTATGAGAAACACGGCCACAATGCAACCATGCTCTAAAATTTATCTCTTAATCCAGGAAATCTGGAAAGGAAGGTGAAGACTGTTGCAGGATGTTATGGCATCCTCAATAGGCAAAAACAGAATAAGGGGTAAGGATTTACCAATGAGGACAACCAGAAAACACAGCCTCTGCTTGATAAACTGGCCTAGAGGCATTTCAGTCAAGTTGCAGGAAGCTGGTGTATTACCTGCCACAAAGCAACACCAAAACAGCTCTGACAGAACTCGTAAAGGAGTGTTCAGTTTGCAAATGTCAATAATTACACATCAACCTTCCTTAGGTTTTAAACAGGTTAATTATTAACTGTTACCAGCAGGCTGGACTGATTTTTGGAAAACACAGTTTCCAAACACCCTTGCAAACTGCAGACCAAGCAGTTTGCCGACTCTTACTGAGAACAAGAAAAATATCCTATTGGTTGCTACATGATTAGTATGCTGGCACCAGTGAAACTTTGGCAAGCAGTTGTAATTAGAAAATCTGTGTGTTTCAGGCTAGCTTTTGAAATACAGGTAAGTAAGAAACCTCTTTAAGCAACCCCCATTGGGCCTGGCAACTCAGTTGTTAAGTGAAACAGTTGCTAAATGAAATTGCAATTGTGCTTATCTTGTCACTTCAGCTTTCCTTTGCTTTACTGACCTGCAAAGGTCTTACATGCAAGGATTGATCACAAAGTTATTTTCCATCATTGTTGTAACTGGAAACAGTCATTACATGAGGCATCATTAAACAATGGCTATTTGTATTACAGACAGCTAGCCTTTCTGGGAATCTGATATAGGCATAGTCACAAAATGGTGGTGGTTGGGAGGGGAAATTTGCTTATTGATGAAACAGCTGCTCTAATTTTTTATAAACCATCCATCGTATATAGCAGAAGACAAATTGGTGACAAAGCTTTGTGCTATCCCTTCCGGCTCTCCCCTCAGGATATTCTTTTACCAACCACATCTTACTTCTATTTATTTTTATTTTTTCCTGGACTAGTACACACTTTCAGAGAAAGCACTGGGTTGGAGCTAATGGCTATTTTTATTTTGCTAGCAATGATGATAATAGATGATAATGATAGTTATTAATCTGTGTATTTGCAAAGGTGTGGTACAATTCTGAAGAGCCTAGTAATTACAAAACTCCATTCAATAAAAGTAGTTCATGAAATAAAAATCCAAGCAGTATGTACATATTCATACTCACACAGACCAAACACAACGACTACACACAGGGTTCAAACAACATACCACAATACCTCCATTAATTCCAACAAATTAAGAATTAATGTAGAAATAGTTAAAAAGAGGAGGGTGGCCTCATTGCAATTAGATACTTATAGCTATAGGTGTCTATGCATATGTACGCTACACAGCTTGATTGATTTCCTATTTCCTATACAATTATACCTTGATACTTATTGGTTCCAGGAGACATGATGAGTACCAAAAATGATGAGTACCAAACAATTTTCCCCACAAGAAATAATGTGAGTTAAAGGCAGCCAACACCAACAAGTTCTAGCTTGTGCATTGAGTACCAAACAAACAATGAGTACTAGATAAAATTTTCACCTGATGCAACGGGTATCAAATTCAATGAGTTTCAAAGCAGTTGGGTACCAAGGCACTGTACATTATTCTGGGCAGCTAACAATTAAAGCAAAGTAAAAAAACAATAAAAGCAACCAGAATGAAAAACAACAAAACTTGAGGCTGTAAGCTGGAAAGGTGACTCTGGTGGACTTTTCTCTGATCCTGGTTGAATTCTATCATCCATACCAGTGTTTCTCAACCTCAGTAACTTGAAGATGGGTGGAGGATTCTGGGAAAGATGCCATGTTCAAGTTGCTAAGGTTGAGAAACACTGATCTAAGCTCCCTGAGGATAGGATAGCAAAATGTGAAAACAAAGGACAAGACAGGCAAATAAGCTGAACCTCACCCCAACAGCAAAGCGTGTGATTCCAGCTCTGTTAGCCTCCTGAATAACCTCTGGATAGTTCAAGGGATCCCCAGTTTTCTCTCCATCAGTCACAATCACCAGGAACCTCTTGGCATTGCTGCGAGCGCCTTTCTGTGGAGTGAACTGTTCCCTAATAAATAGGAGATGGGGGGAGAGAGAGAGAGAGAGAGCGAAGTGCCATTGCCCACTTCCTTTTCCAGACCTGTATCCTGGTCCAGCAGAAGAGATTCCAAAGATGGAGGATTCTTCCATGGCAATGGCTCCATGATAGGGGATGTGAACCCCCAGACCCAACCAAGCAGGGAGGAGCCAGACCAGGGTTGGGGAAGAGGAAAGACTGCCCAGAGACCTACACAGCTTTCTTGATGGCAGTGGCTGTGTAGGAAGAGCCCTGCAGCTGACGGGCTTCGTGTAGGATGTTGTTTAGGTTTCGGTCATTTTGGAAAGTTCTAAAGTCAAAATGCTCCTGAAATTTGTTGGAGAACTGCAGGAGGGAGAACTGAGGAGGAAAGGAAAAGGAGGTTAAAAGTGGAAGCAGCCATCTGGATTATCTGAAGAATTCATATTCATTTTTTAATTAAATGTGTGTTCCCACAACAGGCAAGATCAGACTTTCCCATGCTGATGCTTTTTGGATGGTCTGTTAGAACAACCCTCAACTCTTACAAATCCAATTCAAACTATACCTGGGACTGGTTTATTTGTGGCGATATATTTTAAGGCCTGTTTTGACATTCAGACATTCTCAGTATGGTCCCATTTGTGAGTTTAGAACTCACAAGAACCATTAGCCAATAATCACTTGCTTTTCATGGCTGTTAAAAGAATTTTAAATGTAAAAGAAACAATAAATAAAGAATCAGAAAATAATTACCCACTCACCAGCCAGCAGTTGAAGGTGTGATCCCACCTGTTCAGGTATATGGTTAAACCAATGTTTCTCAACCTGACCAACTTTAAGATGAGTGAACTTTAAGTTCCAAAATTCCCCAGCCAGCATGCTAATTAGCCAATTAAGTATGGCATAGCATATGAACACAGACAAGGACAAGGAAATCTGCTTTATATATTTTTTTACAATCCAGAGGCTGATGCTAATCAATGGTTAGTTAGCATCCCCCTCCTCCCTCCCTCCCTCCATTCCTCCAGCCCTCCCTCCTTCCATCTTTCCTTCCTTTCTCCTTCCTTCCTTCCCTTTTTCTTTCTTTCCTTCTGTTTATCTGTCCTTACTTCCTTCTTTCTTCCCTCTTTCATTCTTTCTCTCTTTCTTTCCCTCTTTCTTTCTTTCTTTCTTTCTTTCCTTCTTTCCTTCTTTCTCTGCAAACTAAATTTTAAACTTTTTAGGCAGTTCTGTTCTTTGCACCATTTCTTAACATAGCTCACGAAGGTATTTCCCTCCTCCCCAGGTCTATGATGAGCTATCTCAACTGTCTTATGAAAGTCCTGCTCAGAAGAACAAAATATTTTCCCAGCGCTTCACTCTCTTCTATTCCCTTGGCTTCAAAGAGCAATCCAAATATTATCCCCCTTATGTGGTTCTCCATTCTTCCAACTGACCAGAGTATTGTCAGGAAAAGTTTTACTGAAGAGTGCAACAAATGACTTTTGTGAGAGAAATTCCGAATTTCGAACACTGCTAGACCCATCAATCAATAACACAATGTCTCGGGCAACATTTGGACACTCTGGAAAGAAAGGAACAAAGGAAAGATTCTCATTTCAAAGTCAAAAGTATCCTCTACTGTTCTCAACTTATCACAACCAATGTCCAACTGAGGGCCTCTTGAATATTTTAATAGCTTCCTAACAAACAAAAATTCATTTTTTTTCCATCTTGGTATTATAGCCTATTGTAGGGGGTGGGTGGGTGGGTGGGGGTGGGGGGGAGTCACAGGTTAAAGGTACTGTAATCTTGCCAGGGGGGAAAATGCTGGAAATATTCTTTCTCATCCTCAAAAAAAATCTCTTTCCAAGATAGTCCTGATAGACGTAAATGAGCAATAAAAAACTGTGGTTGAGTACATAGAAAATGCCCTTTTCATGACTTTATTTTGCTTTCAATGCATGGTAGATAGAACCTGATTTTACTCGTTTGCCTAACACTGAACCTCCTTCATTTCTAATCAATATATAGCTAGAAATTATGGTTGACAATTCACTATATATGGCCTATATCCAAGCTTCTTCAAGAAATTAGAAAAATCTAATTTGTTAACAAAAACAAAACTGAAATTTCTAAAATGCTGGATTAAAAAAAAATCTCCAAACATTAATAGAAAAAAATGTCATTACTTATTTTCAGTGAATCTAAGAGCTCTCCCATTTAAAGATAAATTATAAAATTTATAGAATCCAAATTTTTATTTTCACCCCCACTTTTTGCTTACCCTGATTTTCTGGCTTTCTTGGGGAAACTGTTGTGGTATCTTCACCAAGAGCATCAGAAAGATCAAAATGGTTGTCTGACGCTGTACAAAAGGAAAATAGTAAAATATTATCAAAAATATCAATGCAATTTTGAACAGAATTTTCTAAGACCAGGACAGTGCTAACATACATACATACATACATACATACATACATACATACATACATACATACATACATACAACCATATGCATATCAGTTGTGTAAATGCATGTATCAAAGGAGAGAAAAAGAAATTTAAAGAATCTAATAATTTTGTCTCTATTTATCTATATCTGTGCCTATAAATTATATAAATATTTGTAGATACTTAGCCAGGATTGGCTGATGGCTAGATAACCAAATGGTCTGCTGATTTTTTAAAATATATATATATAACTCTGATTAATCTTAGCATAAGATTAATAAGATAAAATCATGAATTTTAGGAGCTACTAAATTGCCAGTTCAGTAACTACATTTATCATTCAAATGCATAAAACCATTAAATCCAGACTAAAGCTTTAAATCATTGCAGCACTATTTATATGCCAAGAAAGTATTTGTTACATATTCTTAAATACACATGTTGTTTTAGTCTAATAAAGAGGGGGTAAATATGGTTTTTCAGCTGCTGTACTTCAACTTCCATCAGACATAACCAGCAGTGGCAATTGTCATAGAGATAATCAATAGAGTTGGAAGGAACCTTGGAGGTCTTCACGTTCAACCTCCTGCTCAAGCAGGAGACCCTATACCATTTCAAACAACTAGCTGTCTAGCCTCTTCTTAAAAACCTCCAGTGATGAAGCACTCACAACTTCTGAAAGCAATCTGTTCCACTGGTTAATTGTTTTCACCATTAGATTAGAAAGTTTCTCCTTAATTCTAGGTTGCTTCTCTCCTTAATTAGTTTCCATCCATTGTTTCTTGCCTTCTGGTGCTTTGGAAAACAGGTTGAACCCCTCTTCTTGTGGCAGCCCCTCAAATACTGGAATACTGCTATCATGTCATCCTTAGTCCTTCTTTTCTCTAGACTGGCCATTCCCAATTCCTACAACCGTTCTGCATATGTTTTTGTCTCATTTTGATCATCTAAGGGATATTCCTGGTTTAATGGAGATTTAAATCTCTGTCCTATTTAATCCTGTACATTCTTAATTAGTAGACTACAATAATTTTCATGTTGGTTTGATTAAGGATTTTTTTAAAGGGGTGGGTGGACTAGGACCCCATGCTGTTGTTATATTCCACATATGTGGTCTCCAGAACTCTGATCACGACTGTGATCACAACTGCTGAAGGATGAATGCAGACTGCACAATTTCCTGCATTTCATTTTCATGAAAAGTATAACATTAACTCTAAAAGAGATATGTTGTCCAAAGTCACGTCGCCCTCAAAACTTCCCCCTAACCTTAGATATGATGTGGTAACTACTACCGTGTTTCCCTGAAAATAAGTCAGGATCTTATATTCTTTTGATCCCCAAAATAAGCACTTGGCCTTATTTTTAGGGAGGTCTTATTATTTGAGCATGGTCACCTCATGGCGGCTGCTGTGTTGCAATATTTTCTGGGAGAGCTTATTTTCTGGGGAGGGCTTATTTTAGTGCATGTGCTCAAAAGCCTGATTGGGCTTATTATCTGGGGAGGTCTTATTTTTGGGGAAACAGGGTACTTGGGGACTTTAGTCTGCCCTAAAAAAAATTTGTGATGCCGACTGAACACTTAAAGTTTGTCGATCTCTGGCTTCAAGGCAGTGGTGAAATTATTATTTTTTACTACTGGTTCCCTAGGCGTGGCTTGGTAGTCATGGCAGGGGAAGGATACTGCAAAATCCCCATTCCCACTCCACTCTTGGGCCAGCCAGAGGTGATATTTGCCAGTTCTCCGAACTACTCAAAATTTCCACTACTGGTTCTCCAGAACTTGTCAGAACCTGCTGGATTCCACCCTTGCTTCAAGGAAATATTTAGAGAGCTATCAACTATGTCCATCTACCTGACACAATCATCTCTCTTTACCTGACCACAGCACCTATTTGTACCCACCTGATTCTCCAAGGAAAAGGAAGGTGACAATAAAAACTCCAAGTGCTCCCATTGCTGGCATTCTCAATTTTTGTCAGTTAGTTTTTAGTTCTGAGGGCAAAGGCTGTTTGCAGAGTAAGCTGGAGATTGAGCAGAACAGGTCACTTTCCTGGTACTAGCAGCCACTCTCTGATATACAAACATTTGCTCCATTAGGTCATTGAACTCTTGGGCAGTAGCCATGTTGGGAGTTACTATACAGACAGTCCTTGACTTATGATTGTTTATTTCATGACCATTCAAAGTTACAATGGCACTGACCTGTTTTCAAAGTTACAATAGCACTGACCTGTTTCCACACATATATGATTGTTGCAGCATCTCCATAGTCACATGATCAAAATTCAGACACTAGACAACTGGCTCATATTTATGATGCTTGCAATGTCCTAGGGTCATGTGATCCCTTTTGTGACCTTCTAGCAAGCAAAGTCAATGGGGAAGATAGATTCACTTAGCAACCATGTTACTAAATTTACAGCTGCAGTGATTCGGTTAACAACTGGAGCATGAAAGGTTGTAAAGTGGAGCAAAATTCACTTCACTTGTCACATTGTAACATAAATTTTGGGCTGAATTGTGGTCATTAATCAAAAATGACTTGTACAGAAATGCAGAAATATGAGATGTAAACAGCAGTGGCACCTTTAACGATGGATGGGTATCATTATATATACCTGGATAGATCCTTATTGAATATCCCCATGATTAGTTTGCCAGACTTAATTCCAAGATTTGCTTTGACCCTTGGCACCTTTGATCTCACAGTGGATTGTGATTCAATTTCTCCCAGAAGTTTTGCTACCCATCAATTATAATACCAACCACTGCTCTGTCTAATACTTATCTTCTTATCTTCTAAGTGCCCTGCTGGCCACTCTGCAGAAAGATATGTTGTCACTTGTACAGTAAAGTTTGCAGGGCTTTTGACACTCAGAGTTTCAGAAATAGCACAGAGGCAATTATTTTTAATCCAGCACTCTTGCCTTGCTATTATTTTAATGTGAACCAAAAGAGCAAATTAATTCACATTTTAAAATCTCTCAACCAAATCAATGTGAAAAAGCATGGTTAACGTATATTTTGAAGCTCCACTTTTAAAGTGGAATTCTGTGTCTAATGGATCACTTCCAACTGGTCAGCTCATTTGTTATGTAACGTTTAAGAAAACATGAATTAGTTTTGGAATCTCTGTACTTTTATTATTCTGTGCAGAAAACTCATGCTCTGCCCACACATATGGGGAGCTGGACAGATAGAATATTTATTGACCTTTTGCTTTGAAACCTATCAATAGCTATTTCACGATCTGGTTTCAAGAATAGGAAAAAAAAACTTAAGGTTTATCATCACCATAACAGGTTTGGGGTTAAAATGAATCTAGAAACTGAATTCAGGCAGAATTAAATTGTATTTTTCCACTACCATCTCTCTTTAAATATTTGATGTTACCTAGTGGAAATCAAGATGACCCTGGAATCAAATGTTAAGGGAATATTTACCTATGATAATTTCAACTGCTTGCATTTCTTCATTCTACTGACCTAACAGATTAGTGAAAACCAATTTATCTGTGGCTCCCTTGCATTTAGTGCTCTCTGGTGTTTGTATATATTCCCTCATGATCCAGCAATAATGCAGTATATCCGGATGGCACCTAATTAAAAAAGTATTTTTAAAACCGATTGGACTCATTTGTTAAATAAAGCTGTAAGAAGTTTTCAAACAGAGGCTGGATAGTCATTGGTTAGAAATACTCTAGTAAGTGTTTTTCAGCCTTGGCAAACTTGACAGCTAGGGAAGAATTCTGGGAGTTCAAGTTTCTACACATCTTAAACTTGCCATGATTAAGACATACTACTATAGTAGACCCTGCATTGAGCAGGAAGGTGGATTAGATTATCTTGAATGTTTCTTCAAAGTATAGTTAGTCCTTGATTTAAAACCACAACTCCAAATTTCTGTTGTTAAGTGAATTTTGCCCATTTTACAACCTTTCTTGCCACAGTCCACAAAGTGAATCTTTATAGTTGTTAAGATGGTAAAGTGATTGTTAAGTAAATCTGGCTTCCCCATTTGCTTGTCAGAAAGTCACAAAAGGGAATCATAAATATATGAATCAGTTGCCAAGCATCCAAATATTGATCATGTGACCACAGGGATGCCGCAAAAGTTGTAAATGTGAAAAATGATCATCATTTTTTCAGGGCCTTTGTAACTTCTAACAGTCACTAAATTAACTGTTATAAGTTGAGGACTACCTGTAATGATTCATTAGTAGCTGAGAAATGTTACCTGGTATCCATAATTGTAGAGGAGAGACGTAGTTGTAAAAGGATTTCTGCTTAACAATTTCTGTCTGTCATATAATCATGACAAGAGCAGAACAGGCAAACCAGGGGTGAAATGCTCTAAAGTCTGCTAGACGCGCTTCGCTACCAGTTTGCTTTGTGCGCATTCACACTGCGGGCGCACCGCGCAGCACTGAAAAAGGAGGATTAAGAAGCCTTTTCTGAGTCTGCGAAGGTAAGTAAAACAGTGAAGGGGGGAACAGCTGTGCCACACGATTTAGATTCGCTAGAAAGCAGGATCACACAGCTGATCGTCGGAACTACCAGTTCGCCTGAACCGGTAGTAAAAATGCTACTGGTTGGGAGAACCAGTAGTTCCAAAAATCAGCTGTGCGACAATCAGCTGTGCCACGCAATTTCTAAATTGTGTGGCACAGCTGATTGTCGCACAGCTGATTGTCAGAAGAAAACCAGCTGTAAAAAAAATGCTACCGGTTCAGGTGAAATGGTAGCATTTTTTACTACAGATTCAGGTGAAATGGTAGCATTTTTTACTACGGGTTCAGGTGAAACGGTAGCATTTTTTACTACAGATTCAGGTGAAACAGTAGCATTTTTTTACTACAGGTTCAGGTGAAACAATAGTATTTTTTGCTACCAGTTTGGGCAAACCGGTCTGAACTGATGCAAACCAACCAACTAGCCAACCAAGTTTGTCATTCTTTGACCAAAGTTCAATCCTCCCTCTGAACTTTTCTCTGAAAAGCCTAAATTTTCTGGGAAATTAGCAGGATTCCATCAGGCACTTCTTCATCCATGAATCCTCTGAATTTGGCTTAGTCATGCAACTTCTAATGGTGGAAGAGCTCAGCCTGAAACAAGCAGAGTTGTTTCCAGTTGCCACATGCCTTGACCTTTATCTGCAGCTTGAGCACGCAAGACGTAATGTCTTGGCTGAGATTTGTAATCATGGAGAATAATCCCCCCCCCCCCGCCATGCCTGTCCACAGAGAAATAATTTTAAAGACGATGAGCAAGTATGAGATGGACGGGGAGGGCTCCATAACTGAGATAGAACAATCCCCTCACCGCCACATGCTTTGTGGTGGGGCACCTGTTAAATCTGTCAGCAGGGGAAAAAAACAAGATAATTACACAGTTCCCTTGAAGCTAGAGCTATATAATTGGAGCCCTCGCTCTTCTCCTGTGTTTTACAAGGGGCTCAAGACCATGAAGTTCCCAGCTTGGATTCTCCTCCTCCTGAAGATGCTGTTTCCCTCAGCTGCCCAAGGAAGAATACTCCGCTTCGTTACGCTGGTACACAGACTGGGACAATGACAGAGCTAAGAATCCTAGGGTCTCTGGCCAGAGAATGGGAGAAGGCTGGTCAAATCCATCTTGTTTGGCCAAAGATGGTTTTTACCAGCCTTCTCTCATTAAGTTGTCAAACCCATTGTTTTCTCTCAGTCAGGTCAAGCTCGCTGGAATCTGAAGAGCAGAATGCAGCAGCTACAGAGAACATCCTGTTAGAAGACAATGCTGGTCTCTTGGGGTTACTGTTTTCCCCCCCCAAAAAATAGACTGGACAAACATTTGACTGGGATGGTATAAGGTTCCTGCCTTAAGCAGGGAGGTTAGACTAGAAGATCTCTGGAGTTCCTTCCAGTCCTCTAATTCTATGTTCTTTGTTCTGTTTAGCCCAGCCTGTAGCCAGGGATTGGAAATAACTGTTTGATTCTTGGGATGGGTTAATTGGATCTCAGGTGAAAGAGATGGAGATCTAAGTTGTGGACTGTATAGAGTTTGATCTGGTAAACGGGTACCATGTTGATTGGGTTTAATTCCTGTCCAACATTAAAATAGTTCAACAAAAATGTTGTATATTATTACTTTGTCATGTCTCCTCTTAGTCCTAGCTAGTTGCATGAAAAAAAAAGAAAGCAAAAATATCAGTCTTGTGCAAGTGACAGAAGAGAACTGAAATATACTTCAGAAGGATGGGTTTTATAGCAACAGAAGTTCTAATATGCTAGCGTGTGCATGATCTATAATGAGGTCTAGAAGAATGTTTCTCTCTCTCTCTCTCTCTGTGTGTGTGTGTGTGTGTGTGTGCATTTATTTATTTATTTATTTATTTATTTATTTATTTATTTATTATTTTCTAATGCTGACAGAAAACCTACTTCTTAAGAGTCCACTATTATTATCTTTCCATGCCCGTTTAGGATATGGGAGAAGCAATCTTAGTTTGGGAGTATGGTATATCTTGACTCATCAGCAGTATTATAGCTGTATCTTCCTCAGAAAAAAAGAAAATATAGAAAAAAAAGCCAAATTGGGGTGAGGGTGAGAATGTGTCTGACTGTGTCCGTGTAAATGAAAGAGAGAAGTGGATTTAATACAAAAAGAAAAATTATAGTAGGCTCAAGAGGGTTCAAGAGGGTTCTTACCTCTTTTTAAAGTCCATGACTTGTGACACAAAGTACTTTATTATCTTATTTCTGAACATTATGAATGAGCCTAGATATCCGAGGTGGCGCAGTGGTTAAATGCAGCACTGCAGGCTACTGCTAGATCAGCAGTTCAGCGGTTCAAATCTCACCGGCTCAGGGTTGACTCAGCCTTCCATCCTTCCGAGGTGGGTAAAATGAGGACCCAGATTGTTGGGGGCAATATGCTGACTCTCTGTAAACTGCTTAGAGAGGGCTGAAAGCCCTATGAAGCGGTATATAAGTCTACTGCTATTGCTATTGCTATCACAGTCCTCCATTTCTAATTTATGCTCATCTGGCTGTTGATTGCTGGTAGGGAGGTGTTTTGGGCCTTTTGTTTATTACCATGGCTTGCCCTGTCGATATTGGTGGGAGTGTCTTGGAGGTCCTTTGGTTGAGCTGTTCACTGTTAGTTTGCTTGGTAGTTCCTTGCCTGGGGTATATTGCTTACTTCTTGATTGTTGGTCTGATGGTAATCTTGGGGTTAATCTATGCTCATCTGGGTGTTGATTGCTGCCTGGGAGATGTTTTGGTCTTGTTTGTTCCCTTTTTGGATTGTTAATTGTCCCTTTTGCACAGCATGTAGATGTTATTTATGTCTATGTGTCTATTGATTGCTGATTTGTCAGAATGCCCAGGTTTCCAGGAATTCTCTAGCATTTTTGAACTTCGTTGTAGGATGGTCATGGTTTCCCAGTTGAACTCTGTCTATACTAGGGGTGTCAAACTCACATAGTCACAGTGTCATCATATGACATATCATTTTCCCCAGAGGTGGGTTGCCAATTTCTTTATTACTGGTTCAGGCATGTTCTCACGTGCACTCATGCATGCTCATGATACTTCTGCACAGAAGCATTGAGGTGGGCAGGCGGAGCCTCCCGCCACTGCTACTACCAGTTCAGCCGATCCGGGCTGAACTGGCACCAACCTACCTCTGATTTTCCCCTTCGCTAAACCAGGCATGAGCATGACCAGTACGTTAAGCACCCGGCCTGTGGGCCACGAGTTTGACAGCCCTGGTCTATATGTTGTGAAACTAAAGATTTTTCATCCTGTCTTCTGACTGACTGATGTTCATGGATTTGCTTGGCTAGTCTTTTGCCTGTTTGTTCTACATAGTGGCTCTTGCAGTCCTTACATATTATATTGTAATTGACTCCTGTTTTTTTCCTCTGGGCTGCTGGGTCTTTTGGTTTACTTAGGATGTTTTGGAGGGCTTTAGTTGGTTTGTGTACTACATCAATGCCACGTGGTTGTAAAAATCTATTGGTGGTTTCTGAGATGTTTTTGATGTATGGCAGTGTTATTCTTTTTGTGACATGTTGGTTGTGC